>NW_006256812.1:1174345-1865800 GCF_000478725.1 Eutrema salsugineum | reverse complement strand
ACTATTCTTCTTTTGGTTTTATTAGCCGTTTTTATCTTCTGCTTTTTACTTCTTCTTGATCATTTTTGTCCTATCCAAACATTTTTTCTTTGTAATTTTTGTTTGTCTTTTTTGCATCTTTACTTTCTTCTTTTTTATTTTCTTTTTCATCGTTGGATTTTCATCTTCTTATACTTTATTTTCTTCATCTACCATTTTTGTTCTTCTTTTTCTTTCAGTTTTCTTCTTCAACTTTGAGTTCTTCATCTCCTTATCATTTTTCTTCTTCACTATTTTGTGTTACCCATCTTGATCTTATCGTTCATGGTCTAGGACTTTTTGTTCATTTTTTCCTCATTTTTTTACGTTTTCGTTAACTCTATGTTCTTCTATATGTTTCAATTTATTTTCTTTCTCTTCTTTTTCTACTTCGTTTTTCCCCTTTTTCCTTTTTCTGTTTTCTTTTTCGAATTTTTCCTCTGCGCCCTGCTAGTGTATTTGGCCTCTCTTACATTATTCCAAAAATAAATAGAATTCAGAAAGCCATACTTAAAACAAAAGACTTAAAACCTGTTCATTAGACAATGAAGATGATTTATGATATGTTGACATGGTTTTAATCACGTTAAGTAAGGAAGAATAACTGACAACACAAAACAACAACATATAATCGAGGAACACTACTACTGGTACTGAAAAACGGAAAAAATAATAGAAAAAACGAAAAATTGATTTATAAAAAAGAAAGATGGTAAACAATACAACAAAAAGCCGACCAATGTAGAAACCAAACCTCAATTGAGCTTAAGATACATTTAAAAAAGTAATATATTTATATATAGCTCTCAACTTAAGCTAATATTTTCTACATCACATGTATATTTTTTTCAGATAATCTTGCTCAACAGATAATCTGATTGAAATTATCTTAATATTATCAAAATAACTAAAAGTGGCAGCAAAATTGCTATACAAACTACGAAAATAAATTAATTAATTAAAGATATTTAAAAAAGATTTTATTAACGAATAAAGGGGAATTAGTTATCTAGATTGAATAAGAGACCTTATAGTGGAAAAATTTACTTCGCATATATTATATATGATATGATTTTAAATGTTTTTTGATTAAATTCCAATTTTAAAATTTTTTCTATTTTCTAATTTAAACATTGTTTGATTAAATTTCGATTTTTAATATTTTTTATTATATTTAAATGTTTTTGATTAAATTTCGATTTTTAACAATTTTTTTATTAATTTACGTTTTTAATATTTTATTTAATTTACAATTTTTAATAATTTTTTAATTAATTTACAATTTTTAATAATTTTTAATTAAATTTAGTTTTAAAAAATATAAGGAGAGGTAAAAGGTAATTAGCCACTCTAAAAATGAATGAGAAAGCTTATAATATATATGATCCGTTGGCTAATCAGGGACAAGTAGGGACACAAAGCTCTATGTAGATCTTATATCCAGGATGTGATATGTATTATAACAAGATAACCAAAAATTTCTGAAATTTTCTGAAATCAGTTAACTAACAACCCCTACGAAAACTTCAATTTTTCAGTAGATGTAATGAATAAAGAAACTAATCCTCCTCAATCTATTTTGGTGAGAAACTAGTTTTTTTCTTCCATAACGATTTTTTTTTTTCAAAGTGGAGTGTTTATTCATACGCAACAATAAGTTTAGTAAATCGGTCCCATTCAATGGAAAATAGCAAAATAAATAGAATGCACGACTCACACATAAATCTGGTACAACAACTTAATAACAAAACGAATGAATTAGTAGGTGAAAATCAAATTCTCAAATACATAAACTCTTAGTACTGATAAAGAAGAGAGGAGGTCCAGGACACAATTATAGCATACATAAGCAAATGGGGTGGCATGCGGTCGACGCTCCCAGAGGCTGAGTCAGCCCCAGTGGAAGGAATAGTCTTGGAACCACCTTCGGCTCCTGTGCATGGATGAGCAACGTTAAGAGAGAATATAAATTTTCATCAAGGTTTACTTAGTTTTAGTGATTAAGGAGTTTGTACCTGAACGAGCATCCGGCGATGAGGTTGGGGTTAGTGCCACACCTGGGTTCTCCTCCGCCGGTGAAACTACGGGAGGAGGTGCTGTCGGCCCAGTGGCCGCTAGTTCACAAACATTGGTGTGAGTGAAACTATATATCTTAACACGTGACATAGATTAAAATAAGGGTTTATTAGTTATCGTACTGTTGCATTGTGTGAGGGGAGGTGCCTGAATGTTACAGGCATTGGGGAGCTGCAAGGCCTGTGTGCGGTTAATGTTTAGACCGATGTTGGGGATCGGACTGTTGACGGCTGAACAGATGCACCGTGGCGAAGATTTTATGACAATGTCGAGCTGAGAGCAGCAAGCCTGTGAAGGAATGGTTGAGTTTCCAGTGATGTAGCTGAGGCACGGAGCGAGGGTGGTCAGGGTTCTCACGCATGACCTGCTCGGCTGTGCTTTTGTTACACCACATAGAACCGCCACGAAGGCTACAAATGTGATAGCGTAGATACTTGTATACCCCATAGTTTTGAGTTATTTTTGTTCAACTGTTCTGTCTTTGCTTTGGTTTTAATATAGAAGGAGTTGGTCAGAAAATGTCACAGAGATTGGTATCGTTGGATGACCTACTATTTTACATAGTCTATGGTTTTATCATAACAAAATACAATATATATATATATATATATATATATATTGTTAAAACTTCAGCGCCACGTAGACATGATGCATGGTCATATATATCTGTGTAATCTCTATTTGATTATAGGAACTTAAAGATTGTAATTACCTAGTAAAAAAATTAATTAATAGGAGTATACCAAACTCACCTACTAGCTCTTGGTTACTTAAATATATAGTACTATATATGGAACTTCTGTGTTCATAAGGAGATGGTTATATTAGTTGGAAGTTGTTGAACTCCAATGCACCCATTTGATCGTGTATAAATAAAATTATGACTATGAGCTATGCATCTTAACCGGAGAATGAACCGAGCCAAAATGGGAGGATTAACATTGATAGTAGTGATGATGTCAAGCTTAATGTTGGGAGGGACAGGTCAGCAGATAATTAGCACGCCATGCACCTCCTCCATGATCTCTACCTTCACTCCATGTCTCAACTTCATCACCGGAAGCAGCGGCGGTTCCGTCACTCCCACCGCCGGCTGCTGCGACTCCTTGAAGTCATTGACCAACACCGGCATGGACTGTGCTTGCCTCATCCTCACCGCTAATGTCCCGCTGCCTACTGGCTTCATCAATCGGACGCTCTCGCTAGCTCTCCCTCGTGCCTGCAAAATGAGCGGTGTACCTTTTCAGTGTCAAGGTTTTAGCTTAGCTCTGTCTCATTTATTTATTAATTTTCGTTATGATCATATGATTAATGACTCATATAACTTTTAATTTACAGCGGCGGGGACTCCTCTACCAGCGCCAGGTTTTTTAATGAAACCGGTCACTATATATATATATATATAATTTTTAGTTGATTTCACTATTTAAATAACTAATGTATTGGGCAGGTCCGGTTCCATTTCTGCTGGCTCCACCACCGCCTATTGCTGCTTTTAGCCCCGGGGGTATGTAATTGACCATCCACAATCATTATGTTATGCGATTTGGTGTTTTTGGAATTTGATTTTGGACTCATTTGATTAGCGTCTAAGGCGGCTGTGACAGCGCCGGCACCGGCACCAAATGCTCCCGTTGATGGAACGATGGGCCCCACGGCCACACCAAGAATTCGACCAGTGGTTCAGCCCTTGCAGCCCACCAGCCTCGCTCAATATTCAACTTCTGATCCATATCTTGCCTTCATTTTCTTTCTCTTCACTCTTATCACTTTGTTAAATTTGTAAGCTAGTCGGCGTCTCCTTGTTTAAAGTTATTTACTCTTATCTATGTGTTGTCAGTTACTTTCATTATGATTCGTCGGCCGTTACATATACAAAGTTGGTTAACAGATTTTGTATATTCTGACGTCACAATGAATATCTTACAAGACCAGAAAGAAACACATACATACAATCAGAAAACGCAGATGGCTATTAACGGAGATGGGAACACCCAACAAACTCCACTCTTTGGCTTATTCACCCAACGGTGTTGGATGGATACTCGCAAAATTCAGCCTTTCTTCTTATTAGCTATCCAAATACCAAAGAGTGGATATCAATTAATTTACTTAGAAAGTTAAAGAATACTTTTGCAATACAATGAAAACACACCACTTGCTCTCCCAAAGAGAGGGATTCTTAGACTTACACCGAACTGAGAAACTTGTCCATATTATAGTAACAAAAATAAATATAATATGAATTACAACATATACGACTAGAGAAGGGTCTAGTCTCGACCATCGTAATAACTACACGGTAAGACAGAAACTAGACTTTCCTATTGAAAATCTCCTTTGTACAGGTCAAATAACTCAAACATGTAAAACAGTTTTTTGGATTTAAATAAATTTTACATTCAATTAGTTACATGATTAACCGGGATGGTGCCTTGAGATAAAAGGCGATCCCGTGCGCTGTTTCAAGCCTCTTCAAGAGCTTTCTTGATGTCTTTCTGCTCACAGAAAACATGAATCCGAATCACGACAATGACAATAATAGATTATACAGACATGATACGATATGGAGACGTAAAGAATGCATACCTCGATTGATAGCGGTGTAACCATGGGGCCGTAACGATCAATCACTAGGCCATCTTTGCCGACCAAGAACTTGGTGAAGTTCCACTTAATTCTGGAACCCAGAAAAGAGGGTTTACTTGCCTTGAGGAACTTGTAGAGTGGTGCTGCATTTTGACCGTTTACGCGTACCTAATCCCACATCCACATTCACATATGGATTTCTGATTACATTTGATCTAAATATACCAATTACCACAAACAAGTTATAGCTACCTAACATAGTAACTTAGTAAGTAACTCATTCCAAGCGTCTTGATCACTAGAAGAAGAAAAAAAGAAGATTTATCTTATAGCCTTAATTACCTACCTTTTGGAAAACAGGGTATTCGGCCTGAAACCGTGTACAAGCAAACTCATGAGCCTCTTGACTTGTGCCGGGCTCCTGGTTAAGAAACTGGTTGCAAGGGAATGCCAAGATCTCAAACCCTGATATAATGATAGTAATAAATTAATCAACAAAAAAAAAAAAAAGAGACAAAAAAAAAAAAAAGAGAGAGAGAGAAGAAGACCGTGGTCCTTGTATATCCGGTAAAGTTCGGTGAGCTGGGTATAATTGGATTCGGTGAAACCGCTGTTTGCACAAAACATCAATCACTAAGAAGAACGAAAGCAAGCGGGTAATTTTGTGAAAGAGAGACGAACCATTTGGAAGCGACATTGACGACGAGGAGGACTTTCCCTTGGTAAATGCTCAAATTCAACTCCTTGCCGGAGCTATCCTGTGATTCCCAGGAAACAATAATAATCACAAATCAGAGAGACGACTCGACCGAATCACAAAAAGGTTTTTTTTTGTTTTAACCTTTACGGTGAATTGATGGACGGATCTCTCGGGAACCGAAACAGAAGCACCCATCTCTATCTCAAATTGAAAATTGAATTTTTTTTTAAAAAAAAAGAGACTTTCTGAGGAGCAGCAGGGCACAACCTGTATTATTTTAACCTTCGTAACGACCGGTTTCCGCGCCTTACTGTGTGGACTCGTTTCTTCCTTTCTTTCTTTTTTTTCAAGTCTCTCTAATCTCTCTCTCTCTCTCTCCCCTGCTTCATACATTAGTAAAAAGCAATCTCATGAATTGTTGCCTATTTTAAAAAAATAATCCAAGAGCTAAAGTATTCTCTGCGAAGAGGTCAATTCTCTGTACTACTACTATTATTATTCATGTAAAAAGATGTCTACTCAATCAAATTCCACTTCAAAAATAACATCAAGAAACACAGGCGTCAAAGTAACAACTATACAACTGGAAGATTATTATTCTAAGAGAATGAATATACATCATACACTCCAAGGTCAAAACCCACATAACCAAATAATGTTGACAAAAAATAAAAAACAAGCAATAATAAAGAAAGCAAATGAGAGCAGCAAGATATACTAAACTCTTCTCAATCTCTACAACTGGCTTCTTTCTACCATCTTCTCACTCTCTCTGCTTTGCATGAGGTTCTGATTCCAAAAGAAACATCATATCATATGTACACTCTCACTTCTTCATCATATCACACTATTTCCTCTCCATTACTCCCACTACTAGCCATTCTCTTTTTAAATTTCAGCCAGATCACCTCGGTATTTTTGCTTTTTTGCTTTAGACCACCACCCTCCAGTTTACTACTTTCCGTCTCTCTCAAGTTTCTCTAGTCACCTCTCTGATGCCACATGCCGGGATCTGCAAAACAACAAATAAAATTCGGGTTTATTGCCTACGAATCTTTTACTCCATTCATTAAATGCCAAAATAAACCTCAACTGTCAGAAGATACCCATACTACGACTCCACTCCCACGAAAAAAAAAAATGTTATGTGTGGCTCACTAGGAGATGAGTAAACAATTGGCCTTTCATGTCTCTAAGGTTGTTCATTCCAAGCAAGAGTGGATTTCCAGATAAACACAAAAGTATTTAAAGAGGCCACGGAGCATAAACGTCTCATATTTCCTTACCTCTCATTCCAACTGGAACAGGTCCTTCAGAATGCGGCTTAGGGTGAAAAGAGTGTCTGTTGTTATATCCACGATGAGGATGATTCCACCGGTGGTTTTGGTACCTTCCAGACTCACGTGGAGGGCCACCATTGTATGAACTGGATGGAAAAGGGCCTTTATGTTTGTCTTGATATCTTGAACCTGCGAAATAATCATATCAGATTTACCATTCCCACGTCATTAGAAAGCACCTATGACTGTTGTCATGCATATATGTGCGCATATAATATATGTATGTCTAGTTAACAGACGTATGGAAGTAAAAGGCCTAACCATAAGAAGAAGATGGTGGATATCTCCAATTATCTCGGTTCTCGTATGATGCATGCCTCATTCTCTCATGGTTATCATGAAAATTCCTTTCATCAAAGTTCGGCACATACTGAGATCTGTGCGAGTACGATGGACCATCCCTACGTGATTTCATATGGTGGTCCGGCTCTGTATATGAGTATTGATGCTGTGGTGGAGGGGGAGGAGGATGTGGATGAGATGTATAAGGCCTATGCTGGAAATTAGAACCATCTGCCTGTGGCATGCTATTCGTCAGTTGTACACCGGAACTATAAGATGACTCCTGACCTTGATAATGCATTGTGTTTCCAGGCAGTGGCGGATTCATCCTTGGAAGACCAGCCTGATGATCTCCCTGCATATTAACCAGACACAATATGATAAGCGACTATATCAAGAATTATCATCATGTTTATTGTAAGAGGATCCTAAAACGAGAAAAGGGACGTACATGCATGTTGGAATATCCACCACTGTCAAAGCCATTTGAGTAGGAATCAGACATGGCACACTGAGCCTGCTGTGAAGGGGGAGCTGGTGGCGGAGGTGGAGGTGGTGGCGAGGAAGATGGCAGTGGTGGAGAAGACAAGGATACATGCTGATGTGAAATGCCAGAGACAGGCGGATGCTGTTGTCCAATCTGACAGTTGGTAGACTTTGTTGTGTTATCGGGTTGATCAGTGTGCGTGCAGTTTCCAGTTTCCCAGGGCGGAGCCACATCTTCCATTTCAAGCTCGCCATCAACATCTTCCAATATAAGCGTATGCTTTTCAGCAGTAGAGGACGAGACATTTTCTTCAAAGATTCTAGAGTCATGTTCAGGGGTGACAGACTCAAAATCCCCTCCATCCGAGTCACTCCCTCCGTCCTCATCCTTAAGCATTGCGGGCATGCAAAATCCAGGGAGCTGGAGAGTTGAATTACTGACATGCAAAGATGAATTAGGTTAACGAAGCAGGAGACAAAGAAACAAAGAGAGATTAAAAAGACCCAAAATCTAACCTTCCATATTCATCCACCAACATACCCTCCATATCTCTCACAGGATCATCCAACGACCTTTCTGTTCGAGCTGAGCGCCGAGAATAGAGGCAAGCAGGAACTATACTATGTGAATCAAGTTCTCTTATATGGTGACGGACAATAGATTCGGGCAGAATCCGTCTTTCAAGCCAAAGCCTCAAAACCTATAAATAGCAGAAAGGTTGAGAAACAGTAATGATATGAAAGAGCTAACAAATTTTGTTGCACACCTTTAAGCACTGTCTTCGATTTTCTTGTGTGGTAGCTCCAGCAGGGACAGCAGCGGCCAATAGGCGAGGTAAAATTACTTGAATGGCTGAAAGATAAACACAACCAGCATCACCTGAAAAGATGGGCAGTATTCAATGGTCAATTCCACTATTAGAACTTTGCTGATGCAGCTATAAAAAAACACATTTCTCTATGACTTACCTTTCAGACTTTTGGAGCATTGAGCAATAGAATCCACAAGAAAAAATAAGTCCACCCTCCTCTGTAAATTTGACTCACTTTCCAAAGCATGGGCCAAAATCTCCATTGCCTAGTTCAGGAAGTTCATCAAAAGACTTATTAGCAACGACTAATGCAAACAAGAATGCTCCCACGAAACAGACTAAAACATGAGTCATCCTTCTTCATCAACTAGGTAAACAAAAAATAAAGTCAAATAATCTATTGTAACTCTGCCTCTGATGGCTGTCAACAGCATCCTACGAACAACGGGCATTATTCAGATCCCGTAGCTTTCACACAAAATTATGATCGACTAATCAAAATTATTATGTGGTCTCTTCTATCTTGAAGCTACATATTATTCTATCTCACGGGCTATAGAAAACGTTGCTTCACAAATACAAGCAACATATCCAGGTACTACAATACTAACAATCAATTAGTAAGGAGGATGCCAAAACCAAAAATGTTGAACCTCTACGTGACTTGTAGTAGCAAGAAACAGGTAATCAAAATCAGAGGATAGGAGAAATCTTCTACCTTTGCAGACACACCAAATTTCATTAAGTCCATAGCCAAACGCGTTGCTCGGCCAATACTCTCCTTTGTCCTCACCAATGAACTAAGTGCATCCTCAAAAGATTCACGAGTGGATTGCACATCTGTACTAACAACTTTCTGTCCCTGAAATACACCTGTATCGGCTTTTTCTTCTTCTTTAACAGTGGCATCACAGACAGTTTTCTTCTCACCAGACTGAGCATTTGGGCTGCAACTACCGTTGTTCTGCGTATCATTTGCACTTTCTGCGGTAGACATATGGTAAACTGAGTTGCTATGTGGACTCCCCCTCGCAAAAGTGTCTGCAATATTAGCAGGAGATAAACTCATTTTCTCACGTGAAAGGTTCTCAGATACTGATACAGAATTGTTTGTTTGGACCTGCTGCTTTTGATTATCAACCTCACCACTGCAAAAGCACACGGGTATACACTCTTGTTAGTCAACTAGTTTTGTGATGAAGCACAAGATTGCCTTGTCACTGGACCATATTAAGATAAGAAAGCTGAATGTTACTGGTGTCTGCCTACAATTACATACGCCAATCCTCTAAAATCGACTCTAATATGTAAAATCAAATCATAATAGGAATTGAAATACCTAAAAGGAACAGCCCTAAAGGACAAGGTACAGAGAAGATATGTAAATAATGAGAAACGGAATTTATCAGTGAAAGTCTAGTGTAGACAGATTCCTAGTTATGTCCTACACCATTTTAAGTATGAGGACTCCAGAAGAAATTTATTGTGAACTTAGGACTGAACCAGTCAGAATTTCAAAATACTTCTAATCCGTTGTGCACACAAGATAATATTCGCGAAAACAAGAGGTACAAGAAACACTAACAATGGATACTAGCATTAAAAGAAAATATTCACAAGAACAAGCAGAAGAGAGACAGTACAGGAAATACTAAGAATAGAGACTCACATTATTTCGAGCTGCCTACTGTTCACAACAATGTCCTCACATTTGCTGTACCTTGTTTCATTCCGAGGTTCACTTTCATCAACTATCACATCAGTTTCAGTCGGGGAGATGGGTGGATCTGGTGTAGTATGAGATGGATTGACATTATCATATTCTTCACTCAGCCTTCCATGCTCTTCTTTCAACAGCATGTTTTCAGCCTTTTGCATGTTCTCAGCCTCCGGCTTATTCACCATCGAACAAGATGATGGAGAATGTTCTAAAGCCTCAGACAGAACAACGCAAGCATCCTTTCTATCGCCCTCTTCATTCAGAGGTTCACGATAATTGTCCAATAAATCACAAGCATCATTTCTATCGCCCTCTTCATTCAGAGGTTCAAGATAATTGTCCAATGAATCACAAGCATCTTCGTCCTGGCTTCTGTGATGGCCAGGCAATTGAGGTATCCCTGATGAGCATATCCCAGAGGTCTTGTTTTCAGATGAATCCACAGTATTGGGATCCAAGGGGGTTGCAATTTCAGAATACTGATCCAAGCATTGTACGGCTGGAAGATCAGAGTCACTAGTTGGAAGCTTCATGGGTTGTGAATCCCCAGGGCACGCAGCTTTAGGAGCACTAGCTTTCTGAGCTTCTCCGGTCGGCGAACGGATAACTTGATTAGATTGGGGTCGAGCTGCCTCATCATAAGGTGCCTTGCTAAGCTCATTCCACCCCATAGCATATTCTCTATCGCCAACACTCTGAACGCAAGCCTCAGATGAAGGCATACCGTCAGAAGTTTTCTCCACAGGAGATGGTACTACATTACCCATGTCACCTGAGAGCTTAGCGGCAGACACCTCAAAAATGTTAGATTCTCCGGCCACGGAAGTATCCTGACTAGAAACGATATCAGACGGGCTTGTCTGCACTGTTACACTGACCAAAGTGTCCTTGGATGATCTTTCTTCAACCTGCAAAGAGCCATTGGCCTCATGATCAACATAAAATGCTCTACTCATCCTGACTCTGGCACGTTTAACCAGAGGCAAGTGCTCATCACCGTTCTCTTCACAAGGCCTTTCAGTAAACCTTTCATCAGAATTTTGTGATGTCTGAATGTTCTCATATGTTCCAGCCTCAAGAACTGCTTCAGCTTCAACTTTAGCCGGAAGATCAACAGCATCACTAGTTCCACGTTTCCTGGTAGGCTTTCTCTTCTTTTTTTTAACCATGGTATTGATTTGGAAATTAAGCCCATTGTTGCACTCATAATCTCCTTTGAGAAACTGTCCACCGGTATCAGAATGTTTGACTTTGGAACCAGAATCTACACCATTGCCTTCATTCCTAGTATTATTATCAGATTCGACCGTCGCAATTTCAGAGGCATTTTCTTCGTCACTTCCATGAGTTGATGAAGCCACATCATCTGATTCAGAGTGACCTGATGATCTTCTAATCCTTTTTCTCCTTCTTAAGGCTCCATCTCCCACGTCATCAATACTCTGTCCACCATCGCTGTATTGCAACATGGAGCTTTGAAGCTTATCTGATTGCAACCTTGATGAACTTTTAGAGCGCTGATCCAAAGATTTATTTTTTTGCGGAGCACCCTTTTGTGATCGCGCCCCTCCATTTCTTCTCCTAGAAGAATATGTTGCTATTCTACGTGGTTCGTTAACGACTGAAATGTCAGGTGCTTTGTTAGGTGGTACACTGTTGTCACGCAGGGCTAGCATTTGTTCAGCAGCTGAAGCATCCTCACTTAGCAGAGCAGATTCATCTCCACCATGACTAGGATCAGACTTAATTTGTGTATCAAGGCTTGTCCCAATTGGATCTTCACTGACCTGAGGCAGCAGTGTAGTATTCCCAGCATTCCCAAGAGTGGTTTCCTCAGCAGATTTGGGATCACCGGCTTGCTCTTGATGCTTCAACTTCTCATAACTCTCTGTTATCTCCTTTACAGCACGAACAAAATCAGACCCTTTTGCATGGCGTTTCGTCAAAAGTGATTGCTTCTTCTCCTCTGTAAATGCTTCAACATCAGCAGGATTGCAGAAAGCTCTGCAAATGAATATAAAATAACAGCAAATGTCACCAACTCCATATGATTACATACAAGAATTAATTCTCACAGATATTGAGGGTGACGCAGAAAACAAGCACTGAGAAGTCTAAGTCACCATTTTTTTCAGTTCACCGATCAAATTTGGTTCTTGCACAGTTGGGCTGCTGTTCACAGCGTACTTTTTAGACTACAATGAATTCATCAACATTTTCTATTCAACCTAACAGACTGAGAACAGCTTCCAACGGAGAGCATAAATAAACTTTATACTCGTGTACGTACTCTTATAATAATCATCAGAAATGGAAAAGCTGGCAGGAGGTCTTTCAGGGGGAATACAAATTACTTAACAAGATGAGCTATATTGAAGCCTATAAACAAGGCTACTGATTGATTCACGCTAATCAAGGGATCAAAGGTCATGACTTGACCAGTGACAAAAAGGAAAATACAAGATAGAGAAAATATGAACATTCAAATTAAAACCTCAGCATTCAACCACATCCAATCAGTAGAAAAAAAAAATAGATAAAAGAGAGGGTAAGAGGAAGGTAAAGAGATGAAAACTCACATCTGTTGTGTTCCAAAAAAGTGAACCAGCACTTTCTTCCAATCAGTAGAATATCCCCACTTTTCCGGCTCACTAACCTGAAATCGCATTCAGCAATAAGTAGACAGGGGCAAGCAATCGTAAAATAAGGCCTAAAACAGGAAAGCGCTGAGAGAGACGAGGATGCTAAGCATATTACCACAAAAAATACAGACCTATGAAATTATTATGATGCGGCAGAGGCTGAAACAATGAGAAATTATATAATTTTTTTTGTGTTCCCGTCTCTACTAACAACAACGACAAAGGAAGAAGTGAAACCTCAGTTGAAAACCGAAAGAAAGATCCAACCTAACAATGATTTAATGGTTCTAAAAACACGTATAAAGATAGACCCGATTTACGCCCATCGGGGGAAAAACTAGGAAACATATATAGATAAGCCATCCCGAAAATTTACAGATTAAAAAATAATAGGCAATAGATCACATACCGCGGCAGGCCAAGCAGGAAAACCTTTGACTTTGGCAAGCACAAGGTCGCCCACCTTCCACTGACGGCAGGCGGCAGCTACGGCGGCAGCCTTACCACCGCCTTTCCTGCGGCTGGGAGCCATTAAGGTAAAGCAAAAACGAAGCGGATTTCCTCCTAGGTCTCCAAGTAAAGCAAGAATCGGAGGCGAAAACGGACAGATAGGGAGTGTCTAGGGTTTTCGGTGAGGGATTCCCCAGATGAACTCGCAGGCATTGAAACCCCGGCCCAATCGAAAGTAGTGGGCTAGCGAGACGGCGAACCCTAATTGAGGCGGAGGCGGAAGAGAGAAGGAGACGATTGATTGTTTCGCTTGATTTTGTGGAAGAAAGGGGATTCACACAAACAAATCAAATCAAAAAAAAAAAAAACTGATTATTATTGGGTTCGGGTCCTGTTAACATGCGCCTGCGATGCGTAGGTTAACAATTCTCGTTTCTGCAGCAGGTCACAAACACGTGACGTAGATATCTCTGCTCGTGAGCCAACCACACTATTCTGTCTGTCTACTTCAAAAAATCCAAAACCCAATAAACTAATGGGTCTCGACATGGCCCATTTAAGAATGACGACTTCTTTTGGGTCACCCAAAAGAAGTCACTGAACGACCCAACCAGCGAAATTATAAAAACGTAACCAAACCCCTTAGAATCCACAACGGATTGATCTCAAGCTGCAGAGTCGCGAGAGTCGTTTGATCATCGCAAAATGCCAATTCTCCGTACCTGGTAGCACCATTGGATCCGAGAAGCAAAAACTCAAGGCCAAACGGAAGAAGAGATGGTTGTTGTCCAGAGAGATTGTCAGCAAATTCTTCCAAGCTCTCATGGAGTATTTAATGCCACATTTTGATTTGGAAATTTTTGTGACCAAAGTTCGTGAATAATCGTCGGTTTTTCTTCAAAAAAGACCTCTTGATATACTACTATTCATGTTACCTAACCTACCACTTCAAGTTAAGGGCCAAATCAAGAATGGCTTCAACTTGACGGATGGTTCGCTTCTTCTCCTGCTGCTTCAACTTACGTGCTATAGCTTCAGGGTCAAGCCCTTGTCCTTTATTACCAGCTTCCTCCTCGTCTTCCTCTAATATTCTCACTTCTTGTAGCAATGCATCCACTTCTCTTACAAAGTCTACTCTCAGAAGGGTGTTGTCTGTCTCATTGGGGGGTCGTAACCGTCCTTGATGCTGCAAACACAGCGTGTGTGAATTGATTGATTTTTTTCTTTTTTCCTCTTTTTTTGTGTGAAAAGGTAAACAACAATTAAATAAAGAAAACAAAGGGACGCACCATATCAATGTCGAATCCCGGTGGCATAAGAATGCTGAAGGGGTCTTCCCGTGGGAATGTCTCAGCCATTAGTTTTCTGCAGTCTTTCATCCAAGCATCTTCTCGAAAGCCATCATGCATGTTTAGAAGATCATTCAGCAGTTTCATCGCAGGACTTGCTTGCCGTTTTAAGATCTCTGTCTGGATAAGCCAAATAGATATAAGGACTCAGTTTCAGCTTTGCATCTCCTCCTAATTCAAAGCCAAAATCCCAAGTACCGGGGAAACGCTAATTCTAAAATCGAGTTTCATGAATTAAGTAGCACAACAACGATCATAAAAAGAGTAGGCCATATTTGACATCTTCCTTGACATTTGTGACAAAAGCTTGAAGATGTCCAGATATATAAAAAAGCATCAGCAGCTCAAGATCGTGTATAGAAAACAAGAATCCACAGAAACACCTTACCTCGACTCTTCTATATAAGAGATCAAGACTTCTTATGGCATCTTTCTCATCCTGAAAGTAACACAGGAGTGAGTAAAGACGTACACAATACACACGCCTGAAATCATCACATTATGACAAAGGAACAGATCTTACATCGCGCCGAGCAAGGTCAAGGCGGTTCCAAATGATCATGAGAACAAGTTCGTCCAGTTCTCCTTTCTCGGCTGCTTCTTCAATTCTCTATACAGAATTCTCCTAATCAATCATGCTTGACTTCTTATATATATATATATATATATATATATATATTGATTGATTTCTGTGTTTCATTACCTCTTCGACTTCCTCAGCAGCTGTGATGAAGCTGGAGACGAGCTTTCTAGCTTTCCTCAAGTCTTCCTCAGGAAATTCCTTCAACCTCATGCCGATTTCACGGTACTCTTCAATCTTCCTCTCCTCTTCTTCTTCTTCCTCCCGCTGCATCCGCCGCAATTCCTTGGTCTTCTCTCTCTGTCGAGCTTGCCATTCCTGATTTCAAAAACCCACCTACCGACTTAGAAAATTTAGACTGAAACGAAAGGATGATGAGACGAACATACATACATCATCATAATACTCCGGTGGCATTCCTTCTAAAAGCACTTCTTCTTTTCCCGAGCATCTTCGCACGACGAGAAACTGACCTGTAGAAATCGTCAGCGTCTTCAAGGCTACCCTAGGCCGAGGACTTAACAGAGGGGATGCGCACGTCAGCGCTGCGCAAGTTAGCGCCAACGACGTCGACACCATGGTCGCCGAGCTTCGAGTCGGTCGTCTGTAATCTCTCTCTCTCTCTCTCGTTCCGTTCCTTGGTGACAATGCTCTGGGATCTGGGTTTAATTTGGGCTTCCCCTTTCCTGTATTTCCAATTTCTCAAATTAAATCCCGTAGTGGATCACATTGTTTTCAATTTCCCAAATTAGACCCGCCTAGACTTAGTGGATAATGTTTGGGTTTATACCCAGACCGGTCGAACCGCGACCCGGTAGCATATCCTGTTATTGAACATGATACCAATTATCCGATATTGTCTCCAACCAGACCGGAAACTGCGATTGATGTTTATGGTTTTCTTTTTTGCGATTGACGTTACTCTCTTTTAATTAATTAATTAAACCTACTGTACTTTGGCGAATAAAAGTGATGATCACACGGTTTAGATAGAAGCCGAGTTGATGATACTGTGTCATAGTCGTAAGGCTAAAGCTGATGGCAAGTCTCGACGATCAATTCAGTAGCTGCACCCATAGTCCCAAGGCCGCCGGCGCAGAGTAGAGCAAGAGCCAAGTCTTCCTCGTTCCACTGCCTCAAACTTTTGCTTAGCCTCTTAATCACTCCTACATCCACCTCTAGCACCCAAGCCGGCGTGCATTGCACCATCAGGCTCACAAAACCGGTCACGTAAGCTTGCCATGTCGCCCAGTCGCAACCCAGCGATATCTTCCCTTCCAAGGCACTCACCAGGAACTCCAAATGCAGCCACAGAACCCTTGGTCGACGTTTTGAGGCAGGAGATGACGAGTCCACTCCCCAAGCGAATGCACTGCTCAGGATTGCAAAGTAGGCCAAAGCATAGCCTCTTAGCATCGGGACCATACCTCCCAGCTCGTCTTCTTCTCCGTGAACTGAGATGAACCAAGATGGTAATGTCTCCTTGATCAGGGCCTGAACCAGGTTCAAGCCACCGGAAATCCACACCAGCGAGGCTCCCAGGGAAGCTGCCAGCTTCACACGTGTCATCGCCAACGACAGTGAAACCTGCCCAATCCCGTACCTCGACCCATCTTTTGTTTTCCTCAGTCTCTCTGCTTGCTCTGTTGGTAGCTCCCTAGCGGCGATGCTCTTCACAGAGAACATCAGAAGCGAGAGGATTTCTTCGGTCAGGAACATCACATCTCTGATCGATCGGTGCACTTTTATGTACAAGATTCCTGGTGCAGCTGTGGAGATTCCACCAGGGTATAGAGAGCCAAAGCCATGGCCAAGGAGTGCGCCTACTCCCCCATAGCTGCAGAGTTGGGAGGTAGGTGTTAAACCCAAAGTGCAAGTGAAGCAGCTTCTGAGGAGCTGAATAACAGCATCGCTGTTGTGGTGAAACACAGTTCTGGAGGCTGAGAAGATGAGAAAGTCGCTCCAGCGCTTCACTTTCTGGGTCCACAGCGAGGTCACAATCGGCATGCAGGGCCAGGGGCAAGCGGCAGCAAGGGAATCCAAGGCCGGTCCGACAAGTACAAGGAAGCGCTCTGTTGCTTTCTCAAGCTTGTAGGTTATAGTGAGGCTGACTAGTGCAGCGAGAGGCAAAGGAAGTGTAGCCGCAGAGATTCCATCTGCAACGACAGACAAACGTGCTTAAGCGTATTGAGGTTAACCAGCGATAATCATTGTTTTCACTTGTTCCAGCGTGTTATATTCACACTTTCTCTGCAGCAGTTTTAAATATATAAAAATTGTTTACAGAGACATGCTGTCAGGGACTGCCATGTCCCCATAAAGGGTTCTAACCTTTCATGTACGAAAATCCCAGAACCTGAGAAAATCCATAATCCTGCGAGAGACGAAAAGTATTACCTGCTGGAAGCCTTGGGACATCAACGCCAGTAGCTGCTAAGATCTTCTCTATCTGTTGCTCAACGCTTGCCAAATTTGCTGCAGGACTAGGCCAGTCAGTTCCGTTCATGGAAACTGGCTTCCACAGACCTCGTGTTACTTCCGAAGAAAAGTAGCTAACCATGGTTCCTAGTGTTGCTGGCAGAAAATCGGCTAGGATTTTAAGACCTGAAAGAATTCAAGGAGACAGATTTAGATAATGCCCACCCCCACTAATATCTGCCTTTTGGAACAGCGTTTATGATGCATCCAGACCTTTGACGCTACAATAGCTTATAAATAGCACTGTCAGATGAAGATAAGTAGCCCCTTGTCCATATTGGTTTCATTAAGGTGTCAAATTCTATAGTTTCAGGGGAAAGAAGAAAACCTGTTGCTAGTTCCCGGGGAGAGAGTGATCCATGAGCACAGGCAGTAAGAGCAGCATCAAGCACAAATGGGGCCGCTTCCAAGATATCCCATGCAGGTAACTTGAGTTGATCAGAAGAGTCGTCCACCCCGGAAGTAGATAAACTACTGCTCCCTGAAGATGGAGTCAGTGACTGACTACCACCTTTACTCGCCTTCTTGAACATCATGCTAAGGAGGGAATCAACAATGTGATGCACTGGGCTTCCTGTCTTTAGTTCAGAGAGAATTGAAGCCATACATTCCTGATGCTGCCTATACCACTGTTTCAGCCTGGGGAATGAATCCATGAAGATGGGTTCTACAGAGATATCTATGACTTTCGAAAATCTTCGACGTGCCATGCGATCCTTTGGGGACTTTCCGAAACATTCTAGACGGCAATTTCTCACTAATAAAAGATACTCAGGGCTTGGTTGAGGGCCCACCGGCGGAACATCTCCCAAGACATAATCTAGTGGTGGATGATCAAATCTCCATAATCGTAAAAGAAGTGTAAATGCAGTGGAGAAAACAGCATGAGAGGAGATTACTTCGCCAGTTGGGAGAGTCCATGTAACGTTCGGAATACCAGAGCCAAATGCCTCACAGATTGGCATCAAAGCACCAGCAAGCAAGGGGACCTGGCAAAAGAACACCATACATACTATATGATTGAAAACAGCATATTCTTATTCATTGTCAGATAACATAAGTTAAAGAAGAGAAAACTAGGTTATAGTCAACAAGACCTACCACACCGTGCAATGAGAAAATCTGAACACAATCTACGGGTGATATCCCAACAAGAAGAACATTAAGAAACGGGGCAGAACTAATTAGATGGCTATAACTCCCAGATAGATCAGCTGGAGCCGGAGGCGAGAGTAAAGTTACGATGAAGATAATAACATGCTCCTGAAATGAATCAGAGATGGGGTTAACATACAAGATGGGGTTAATCAGAAAAAAGATCTGAGTCGAGCAATGGGCGGTACGCCAATAAAACTTTCTAGAAAATGCAGATCACAGAAATAGAATCTAAATGCCAAACCTGTATGCTCCAACCACGAAATAGAGATGCTCCACAGAGAATAGAAGCCGCGGCTATCTTCTCATCTTCTGAACCAGTAGTTGCAACCTCGTACATCTTTTCAATCTCTGCTAAGCTTCCATCATATTAATGAGCTTGATTTCAGTTGCCTTACAAATGAGAAAGTTACAAACAAAACAAAAAAAAAGCAATCTCCACTTACGGAGTCTTGGAAACAGACGATATAATTGGTAAAAAAACATTCACAGCTAGAAATATGTTTTCCTACTGATGCCCCTTTTAAACCAATGACCTAAAGAGAAAAATAAACAGAGTTCGATCATAGGTTTAACATACCTAGAAGCTGGGGTTGTGATTAGTGAATTTGTCAATGATGGTGTTAGAGGAGAACCCTTCATCACTAAAGACCAACAAGAAATACTTCCGGCGATACCTTGAGGAACTTGACTGGTTCCCACAATTACGAACCCTGGCCAGAGATATGCAGATGTGTCTAGCAGATTTCTGGAGATACAAGCTTCCACTACCAGATGGCGCATGTTACCAGCTGTGTCAAAACATGTCACAATTACATAACCATTCACATTCAAACAGACAGTAAAAAGTCCATATTGATGAGGAACAATAAGCCAACAAGCACGAGGGTAGAGAGAATTCTAACAAACAACCCCGATGAATAACCTGAAGCCGTAAGAACACCAAATAAAACCAGAACAGGTACACACACACACACAAAAAAACAAAAAAAAACATGTTTAGAGTAAATAAGGAAAAGCACACTCTTGGTAACAATTCAAAGCCAGAATGCTGGCGCAATTTAACATTGAGAGAGTAGATGGCAAGTTTACTTACAGCAGCCACTTGCAGATTCGTTCATGCTTGTATTTTCATAAGATCCACTACCATTTGTAATGCCGGAAATGAACATTACTGCTTTAGCAGCAGCTTGATTGGCAACCGACTGTACGGAAAGAGGTGGAGTCAGCAAGCTTTCATAATCACCAAGTTGTTGTAAGCTATTGACTAATCCCTGTCGGCATTTTCCTTTTTTCTCTTTCCACTGGTTGCTTGGGCTAGATGCACTCTGATCAATCCACTGACTTTCTTCTTCTTCGATGATGTTGGCAACTGCAAGTGGAGTTACGGATAGTAACACACAAAGAAAAGTGTCGGTGCGAGGCACAGGACCCTCGATTGGATCTCTTTCCTTCAAAATTACAACATATTAGTCAATACCTTCTAATTATGAATAATGCCCTAATTTTATATGTGGAACAGAAGTTGGTGCGTCACACATTCAGATAATATTTCCATCATAAGCATGAAATCGCAATTACGCAGAAATTAATTATCCTAGAAGCACCAAAAAAAGAACAACCTATCCTACCGCTAAGAGTTTAAAATTCTTAGTAGTGTCAAGATAGGTTCCTACCCTTTGCACAAGGCGTAAGGCTGCTAGCCATAGAGCTAGAAAGGCATCATGCCATGTTGTACTAATAGCTGCCTGCAATGCTTTTACAAGACCTGCAAATATTTGCTTATGTTCAGATAAAGCCCATAATTATGAGTATGTAGATATTAGGGAAAGATAAATGCAAGAGCAAAAATAGAGATAAATCTACTAGCACCGGTTAGATTTTCGACAGCGCTGGCTGCTGCAGCTTGTGTGCCATCCATAATGTCTTCGAAAAAAAGATCAATGGGCAGCCAAAGTGCAGACTCACTAGTCCCATGATACTGACTAGTCAATGCTAACTTAGAACCAGAAGAGACAGTCGCATGAAACTCCCCTCGTGGAATGGTCTTGCTCTCCCTTTCCAGAAACTTACGTGTATGAGACGCCAACTGTCTAAGGGCTTCTGGATTAATATGTTTTGAGCTCCTCGCTGCCAATGATTTGGTTGCCAGCACTCTAAAACGCTGACTGAAATCTTCCCAGTGAGTTGGCCTGAAGAGAAAGGAAACTTAGAGGGCTTGGTTGAGAAAGATCTGAAGAAGATGTTACATTTCAATTCACCTCATCAGGCCAGCAGTGTCCACAATGATACGAGTCAGACTACTAACACAAAGGAAAAAGGGTGCAGTTAAAAAGTCTTACATGTTTTGACTTGCCAAGTGAAGAATCTTCGATGTTATTTTATTCTGTAAAAAATCTTGGATTAGGTCGATCGCCATTTCAGTGTTGGCTTTCTCTAGTACATCAAGGTTCTCATTTCTCTTCACAGAATTTTCCAGCCCATCTATTTCCATGTCGTGTGGTCCGCTTGGCCATTTAGACCTCTTACTAGATGTTAGTTCTAAAAGCCCTTCCTCGTCTAGGGAAGCATCAACTAGCTGCCAGACAATGGAGAAGACAAATGTAAGGAGAATACTTCCCGGCTCTTGATCTAGTACACCAAAGGTCTCAGAAAGATGGAGGATATCATCGATGGAGTTCATTGTCCTGTTCATTTTTAAAAGTCATATTAGTATGCAATGAAGAACGTAAAAGATAAGGGTTATATAATAAAAGAAGAAATAGCATTATAATTACTCAGATAGACGCCTGTAATATAGTTAAATCTTAGAGCACCCCAAAAGAAGGGAAAAAACTGAAAGAAGATACTCTTGAGCTCTAGAACTTGGTATATCCAGCATTTCAACAAGCCACAAATATTTGAGATAAGGAACTCACTTGTGATATCCTGGTCCTCTGATTTGAGGGATGAGCGAGAATGCATGGCGCTTTAGGAGTTCCAGATAGAGCCTATAGGCAGCGGGATGACGCTTTCTGTTTGGGATTACCCTAAAAATTCCAACAAAGAGAATAAAAAGGCTCGAAAAATTAAACAACAAAAACACTGAGATGGCTACGCTGAGTCTAGTCTAGTGTTGCTGTAAGATAAGTCTGTTTCAACACTCTGAGCAAGGTGATAACGAAAGAAAGAGATATGAGGGGATAGTAGTTAGCATAAATGATTGCGAGCGAGGACTAGCCACGTAAAGGAATTTCCATATAATTGATTCCAGAAGCATTGCTCTATCTAAGTATTAACTTGAAGTAGCAATCATTCAAAAGCAAAATCTAATCTAATCCCCTGTAGCAGTGTGTGTGATATATAATCAATCCTAAAGAAGAGTAAAACAAAAAACAAAACAAAAAAAGAGTCTCAAAGATGAATCAAACAATGCGAGGTCGAAAGCTGTGCAGGGAAAGCTTTTAGAAATTGAAGTTGGTGTGTCCAAATTACCTGAGGGAGAGAAGGGCGAGGACAAGTAGGGGATGGACAAGATTGACGGTAATAGATTTTTCGAGAAGCTTCCAGGAAAGAGGAGTGTGATTTTCCCAGAAGATGTGGGAGACGAGGAAGTGAGCGAGGTCCGTTGAGGGAAGGGAGATTCCAGCAGACGAGAGGGTCAAGCGAAGCTCAAGAGCCCAGTGAAGCGGATCGACGTTCTTCTCCTGGGCTGACCTAATCAGCCACGTTACCGAGTCCCAGAGACCCTGTTGGGATTCCGGCGGAGCGACGGCCATGGACGACGACTAGTCTCAATTTTGCACGAATTTTTGTTTGGGGTTTTTATTTCCTTTTAATAGAGAAGAGAAGAGAGAGATACATAGACGGTATGTATGGCAGGCAATTAATTATAGAAAATTACTTTTTATACAGAGATTGAACGAGACTACTCACCACAATAGTAGTAGTGTTTTTTGTTATGTTTGAACGAACAATACTATAATAATACCGAATAAAAGAACATGCAACTAAATAGGAGGAGAGCACTTTATACAAAAAGGTCGTTTAAATTAGAAGCCGAACAAAAGAAAAACGCAAAAGGTTAAGATCCGAGGAGAAAACGTTGGATGTTCAAGGGCGGTCAAGGCACCAGCAGCGGTACTCAGATTTGGAGTTGTGGTAGAGATCTTCTGGCTTCATCTTCTCTAGATCGCTCTGTTTCCACAAGTTGAGACCGTTCCCTTCCGCCTTTCCATGCTCTTGATCCCGCATTCTCTTGTACAGCCTCATCGAAGATACACAGTCCTCGTAAGGCTCGTGCTTCCCGCTTTGGATCTTGTATCTAACAATACACAACAGTAAGTAAACTATCCCTTTTTTACGCAAGTTAGCAAATCCCCCAATTAAGGATAACTTCCTTACTTACCCGAGATATGACCTTGTGAGGTACCTAAGTGACTGGCTTACAAGATTCGTCTTCATCAGTGGCACGTATTTTGCTGTGTCTCTGAGGCGAAGCAAAGTAAGTGACCCAGATTGGCTGGAAAGAATAAAAAAAACGGAACAGTTTGGGTGTTACCTCAACAAATGGCTAGGATATTGGAGTTTCAAGCAATTCAAATCATGCCTAAGGTCATGACCAACAAGAAGAAGCCTCCCAGCCCCATCATTATGTCCACCGCACAAGACTGCTAAAACTTTTTCTCGTACAACTTCAAGTGGCATACCGTCCTTCAAATCATCTTGGGTCAATCCAGTTACTTCGTGTCTGAACATCAGACTCACGGGTGAGAGTGATAATGAGTTACCAAGGGATCAATATTATTATATGTATAAAACAAACAAACTAGCACAAACGTCGTCTACCTGTAATCGGTGACAGGGAGTTGTGGTTGGACGTGGGTGGAGAGGATCACCTTCTCGTCTTCGTCAACCATGCAAACCGATGCGCACAGATCAATTGACCCGTCATCACCACCACCAACCATTTCACAGTCAATTGCCACAGCCTTCTTGACCTTGAGACGTGTGTTTACACCATGTGTCCTAGAAGCATTGACCTCATTCCCTTGGCTAGCTGGTCCCTGACATGAATCGATGTCAAGTCCAGAAGCAGCAAGTAAGAGAATGACACTGCTAATATTTCTCATTAAAAATCAGAAAAGACTACACTACCTAGTAAGCCTGATCGTATTTACCAAAGAAAAGAAAAGATCAAACTAACTTACAAGAGGAAGAGGTGCAGAGAGGTGACACTTGTTTGTATGCTCAGCCAGAGCAGTGGCTTCGTCAAAGATTCGAAGACAAAGGGTACAGCCTCGTTTAGAGAAAATGGCTTTGCAGTCTCCTTTGAATAGATGGTCCGGAACTGACATTGCATTGATGGAAGACTCTAACATCAAATCAAATCCAATGATGAAAAGAACAACAGAACAAAAGGATCATATAAGCCCATGCCATACCGTTAAGGTGTTCGCGAACAGACTCCAAGGATTTGCAGTGCTTGAGGCAAACCCCACACCGAGGCTGATGAACTGAATGGTGCGAAATCTTCATGTGCTCAACAAGGTGCTGGCGTCTATTGAACATCTTGTAGCACGCAACGCATCTGTGCCTGCAAGGGTCGAAAAAAATCAACTCGATTATATAAACCCTAAACACACACTTGAGTTCCAGAATTTCCATCTTCGCACGAGAACTGGAAATCAGAAAAGAAAGAGAGAAGCGAAACCTAATCTTGGGAGTTTTCCGAGAAAACGACTGAGGATCCATCTAAATCAAAGCGAGTCGCTGCCAGACGATGCGAAGATGAAACGTTACCGCCTGCCTGCTGCTGGGGTTTTAGTCGGAGCAAGCAAGGGAACAAGAGGGAGACGGACTGAGGGTTTTTTTTTTTTCATTCACAGCGATCCTTCTTTCTTTATATTGCAATATCACACCTCTAGAATACCAAAAATAACGACCATACCCCCTGGAATCTAGAAATAACAACCAACCCCTCTTGAAAACTTGAAAACAACAATTAAACCCACTATAAAAAAAAACTATAACTTGCCTTTCTTGTAAGGGGGTTTCAAATTTATTTGGTCAATGATTTCTGTTTCTGTAAGGTTCGATACCAATAGAATATGGAAACTTGTAGAGATAGATAACATATAGTATACTGAAATGACATAAAAGGCAAAACTTTTAGCATAGTATTATATTCTGTGATTTAGCCGTCTTCCATTGGTATCACTCGCTGTGCACAACTCTGTCTGCATTGCATAACAAAACAAAAAGCAGATCCAAATAATCAATTCAAAATCCCTGATATCACATTTTATTTGAACACCGTCTGGTTTCCTTCTCCGGGTTTAGAACCAGTGACTAGAGAGCATAAAGTGACAGATGAAGAATTGCAGGGAAAGCATATTCGTGTAAGCTAATGGAAGGTGACCTAATTTTGAGAATCTACAATCTTATGCTTACCGCTTATAAATCGAGGAGGATAGTGTGTTGCTAATTTTCTAATGTATATAATCTCCTCCTGAGGGAGTGACAACTGCTGGTTCTCATCTTTTGTACATAAAAAAGATACCATGAACAAAACAAAACCAAACCAATGAAGAAGAAAGAAACAGAGTGGAATCAGAATACGATCCCTTTCAGACATCACTCTTCCCTTTTTTCTTTGAAAAACTTGTTAAAGTTAACACCTTTCCTCTTTTCAACAATAAGAATCTCCCAACCCAAGCCAAGATATTTCCCCCTCAAATTTCTTCTCTCTTTTGCAGGTTGTTCCCTTTTGAAACACGTTATTCTGCAATCAACAAAGACAATATACTATATATTATAAATCACAGGTTTTTGCGTTATAAAAAGCTCGTTAATGTCACCATCTTCTCTGCACAAGCTCACTCCTCAAACTCCTTTTACTTGCTAAGCTCTCTGCATAATTTGATATCGATGGCAAAGAACTCGCAGAGTAGCAGCAAGAACCAAGAGAAGAAGAAGAAAGAAAACAGAGTGTGTGAGAAGATCTTCAGAGCAGTGACGAGTCCTGTCCGAACCGTTGGCCGCATCTCAACCAAACCTTCAGTACCGAACCACAACCAAGCGGAGGCTGTTCGCGTCAAGTTCTCAGAGACGTTGACTCAGGCATCCAAACCCATTACAAAGATCGTGCCGAAGAAAACGATGATCACTCGAGTGGAGACAACAATGAAAACGGACGAGAGGTTCAACGAGTATATAAAGAAAGCGAAACTGAGGATAAGGGCAATGACGAATCTGGGTGATATGATGAGGAACGATGCGTCGGAGACAAGTGAAACAGAGACGCGTGATCATCATCATCGTCATCATGTCCCAATCTCTCGTGTATCGAGAGAGAGTAGCAGTGGGAGATCAGATCATTTCTCTGAGTACATAAAGAAGGCGAAGATGAAGCTCTTGGGATCCTCTTCCACCATCGCTCGTGCGAACTCAGCTTACGATTCTTTCAAGGTCGTCAAGGATTGATGAATTCAGGTGAAAGTTCTTGGTCTTGGCTTGCTCCTTATATCAGAAGATATCATCGATTATGAAATATGTTATCCATGGTTTGAAAATTATATTGACAAGAATGGATATGAATTTGTTGTATTTATGAAAAGTGAAAACCCAATATATAATATTTGATCAATTAAAAAAAAGTTTCAAAACAAACATTGTTTAATTATGTTCTAAATTTTGTTTTTTCCTATTTCTATTTTTTTTTTCGGCAGCTCAGGTTGTAATATTGTTCTTGACTCAAGTTTGTTGTTGAGAAGTAAACAAAATAAAAATAGGGAAAAGCAACGTTTGTTGTTGCTATCTATTACTTTAAGTAGTGGGGCTTGTAGCTGAATAAAATGTACAAATTATCGCATGGACTCTGTCTGAGACTCTGAGTAAATCGTTAATGGTAGGTAGTAGATAAAGCCCATCAAATGTGATCCCCCAAGGCTTTGTTGATATGATTTTTTCAGTCCAAGATAATAATAATAATAATGTCAAAGCTTGTAATAATGAGATGACATGCACGATCGTTAAATCCGTCATAAAATAATACTCCGATCTGCTCTGAATGGGCTGTACTTGCGAAGCTTTTTGTTTTAAGTAACATTGACAATGATCTCTAACTTCTACTGAATATTCAATTTCAAACGATAACTGTTTTTTTTGTCAATTTTAATGCCATTCATTCGAGCCCCCTTAACCAAAAAGGGCAGATTCTATTGAGATTTCGTTTTCTTATTTTACTCAAATCCTTGCTTAAACACGATTTATATAGCTGCTTATCGCTAAAATAATACAAAATTGAAATACAGTGTTTTCTTCCCTTTTTTGGTCATCAAATACAATGTTTCACGTTTTATTCGAAAACCTACATTGAACTAATAAAAAATTAAAAGAATACTAATTTGTTGTTGAGGCCATGATAAAACGCAGAAAGTCCCCATTCGACGATCAAGAGTCAAGTTTGACTCCAGATGCATCATATGTACTGCTCTTACTATAAAAATAGTATTAGTATGATAATAAAATCAATAAAACGAATCTCATGAAAATGCATCTCTATATGTGTCAACTAAATCTGATGTTGCCAAAATGGCCTGATTAAAAAAGGAACAGAAAAACTCGAAGACGCCAAATTTTATAAAATATTTAAACTAGTTTTCTTGTCTTAGGAAAGGACGAAAAAGAAAAGACAAGTCAGATAGTAGCCACTCTTTGTTTTTAGCAGCTTGACCAAAGTAACTGTATTTTTATAATTTAGCATTTTATTGTTCAAAAAATGCAAAATGTTTGTTTATGTTTAAAAAAAAAGCAAATGTTTGTTTATGTTTTTAAAAAATGCAAATGTTTGGAAGAGTAAACACATAAAGAAAACACAGACCGATGTTTGTTTTGGCTAAATAATTTGTAATATCAGTATGGCAATGGCCAGTCGGTTTAAGTTTTTTTGTTTGTAAAGAACAAATAAGAGGAAGAAAAGAAAACTATTCGAAAAACAGTAACTATTAAAAATCGGAAATATTTCGATCGAGCAACGTAGTCGACATTGTGTAAGCGAGGAGCCGATGATAATGGACGGTGACACGATAGCTGAGTCATCAAGACTCCACGTTACAAACGGTAGCTGGTCCTTTATGATGACTTCTTCTAATATAAAATTTATATTCGCAATTATTCAACTAAATAATATACTGTACATCGTTTTTTTGTTGTGATTTCATTTGTGACAGTGAGACCAATCCCAACCCAAAAGCTCTTTTTGTTTTGTTAATTCATTAATATGTTTTCGGGTTCATGCATACAGAAAATAATACTAGTTTGTTATAGGTGCACGCGTTGAAAATGCAGAAATGCAGACCTTTTCTACTATATAATATGAAAATTGGCTAGTTATAGAGAAATCCACCCACCAACTCAATGAAACCTCTTGGTGCTTAATAAAAACGTAAAACAATGTGTGTTGGAATCGGAAAACCGTGAAATGACGCCCTTGTAGTTTATAGACTTATAGCAGACTAGGATGAGTTTATTATAATGTGATACTAGCTAGTATAGTATATGTTAGTTATAGGTGTAAATAATAATAAATTTGAACGCGAATCTTTTTTTAGTAAGACTTATAACAAATTTTGGGTTGGGTTTGATTTTTGTTACCATTAAAAGGTTGTCACGTATGGCGGCATTGGGTACGGTATGAACCATGATGTTAGTTTCCTCTCTTGCCTTAAAATTTTTCTTTTATTAATATTAGTCAACGCTTTTTTTGTTGATGTATATTTTGAAAGGGTAAAACGGAGAGCCATTCTGAGACGGTGGTTTCCTACTTTCCTCAGGCTCTTTTACTGTTT
This sequence comes from Eutrema salsugineum, assembly GCF_000478725.1. Taxonomy (NCBI): domain Eukaryota; kingdom Viridiplantae; phylum Streptophyta; class Magnoliopsida; order Brassicales; family Brassicaceae; genus Eutrema; species Eutrema salsugineum. The sequence goes on along the minus strand of NW_006256812.1, from coordinate 1,837,293 downwards.
CTGAAGCCAATATTCAATAATGGTAAATTAAAAAAAAAAAAAAAAAAAAGGTAACTAGGTTCACCATGATGGGGATACTTGTAATTTTGCGCCTTTCCGCAGGACAAATCCGCCTGCAATTTGGAAATAATAATAAAAAAGATTGATAACAGAAAGAGAGAAACCAAAAAAAAAAAAAAAAAGCTGAATGGAGCCGAGACGAGCTGCGTATAATTGGGTTGGTCTTTGGCTTTTCTGGCAAGCGAAAGGCTGAGTCGAAGAACGACTTGTTCCATCAATTCTGTTTCATCTCTCAGTGATATTATAATTCTTTTTTATTTGGTAAAAATGATCTCTAAATAATTCCCGAGTGGCAATAAATACGCTCTAGAAGACGCTTTGGCTAACATTGTATCAAGTATAGGAGGATTCCTTTTGGATTCAAAAATATATATATATATAAAAAAGTTTTGATGGCATCACGGAACGTTGCTCCTCCGGTTCTACTGTCCGAAACGGCGGCGAAAGAGGTGATGATAACGTGGTTTCGAGGGGAGTTCGCGGCGGCGAACGCCATAATCGATGCGCTGTGCGGACACCTGATACAGATATCAGCGGCGGAGGAATGCTACTCGGGAGTGATGGCAGCGATTCATCGGCGGAGGATGAACTGGATCCCACTGCTCCAGATGCAGAAGTTCCATTCTATCTCCCAAGTCACGCTCCACCTCCAATCTGCCACCACCAAAATGATGATGATGAAGCACGGTCATGATGATGATCATGATGAGGAGGAGGAGACCATATGTTGCAACCACGAACAAGAATGTGATCAATCCCTCTTGAAGCTCTCCAAGCGTTTCTCCGCCAAGGAACATGTTAGAGGACATACGGCAAGTTCCTTTCCTCCTATCCTTCGCCTTTGTTTTCAAGATTTATTTAAGAGCTCTCGTGTTAACTAAGAGAATGTTGCTTGTGGCAGACGAATGTTGTCAAAGGGCTTAAACTCTACCAACATGTCTTCTCTGCAACTCAACTCTCCAAGCTTTCTGATTATGTGAATGGGCTCCGAGAGGCTGGTCGGAATCACGAGCTTCCAGGTGACCACCCTCATCTGCCTTTTTCTTTCAAATTTAGTAATGCCGAATGCAGGAGAGAACATTCATTTTACATAAGAGAGTTTCCCAAATGCAGGGGAGACGTTTGTTCTGTTCAACAAGAACTCCAAAGGAACCAAAAGAGAGCTTATTCAGCTTGGATTTCCCATTTTCGGCAACACCACGGACCAACACTCCGGTAAGAGACCCAGCGGCTTCACTACGTTACGTTACGTTACGTACCTCGATCTCTTAGTCAGTCTTAAATGGCTCGTGCTCTTGCAGTGGCACCTATCCCAATCCTTCTTCAAAGTGTGATCGATCATCTTCTTCAGTGGCGCCTTATTCCTGATTACAAACGACCCAATGGCTGTGTGATCAACTTCTTTGACGAGGTAACTTACTACTAATTTATATTTCCAGATCATCAACATATCTCTATTCTCTCCATCCGCCTAGGCTATGTAATAAGGTTTGAGTTTGTTTGCAGGAGGAACACTCCCAACCATTCCAGAAACCACCTCACGTGGACCAACCCATATCCACTCTTGTCTTGTCTGACTCAACCATGGTGTTTGGACACAGGCTCGGGGTCGATAATGATGGCAACTTCAGAGGCTCACTCACTCTCCCACTAAAGCAAGGGTAAACACGCTTTTATTTTTCCCAAACTACGATGACTCAGATTTGTATCATGCATAGTACCCCGCGCGAGTTTTCGTGTTTTTCTTCCCTTAAAAATCGAATGTGGCAGGTCGTTGCTGGTCATGAGAGGTAACAGTGCAGATATGGCTAGGCACGTAATGTGTCCATCACCAACCAAAAGAGTCGCAATCACCTTCTTTAAACTCAAACCAGACTCCTGTAAGGTCCAGCCGCCGCCGCCAACCACTAACCCAGTCACCCTATGGCGACCAGACACGCCGCCTCTAAACCCATACAGCATGGTCAGAGCTCCAATGGTGATGCTATCTCCGTACCCCAAGAGGCTAGACGCCGGCACTGGAGTTTTCTTGCCGTGGACACCGCCAGTACTGTCAAGAAAACCAGCCAAGCATCTCCCGCCGCGCGTCCAGAGGCTGCGTCTCCTCTCATCAGCCAAGTCGGTGGCAGATCGTGAATCCTCGTCGCCCGAGATCGGAGTGGCGAGCTGAGTCGGAAGCTGGCACACACACACGTTTTTTTTTTTTTTTTTTTTTAACGAGTCTTTTGGTTTCCTTGTGGTTTATTGTTTCTTCCTAACATTTTCTTCCTTTTTAGTTACTTAAACTTAATAGATGAAAAATTAGGGTACAATTATGCGACATCAACTGTTATTACATGATTCACAGGGAACTAGTGCACGGTACTTTGAATTACGTACAGTATATGAATTAAAAATATACCCCACTTGCCAGAAAATTTTCCAAGCTTCAATCAAGTAAAGAAGAAACTTGATTAAATTTGCCTAAACACGAATATTCTTGCAACCGCTTTTCAGAGTAAAGCAAAAGAGTTCGAAGAAGAAACCAGAGATTCTGTTTTCTTTCTTCTCATACGGATATAACGAACGACAGATAGCTTCCATTGGCTCAATCTCCCCGTTTGACAAAGCGTAGAATCAAAGCAAACCCGATGTCCTACTCATTTCTTCATATACTACACCTAAACCACTCCTCTAACACAAGAATCCCATTGAGGAAAGAAAACCCTTTTCTGGTTCTTTGGTCTTCTTTTCGAAAGAGAATGCGTGGAAGAGAGGAGGATGACAGCAGCAGCTCTCTGCGGCCTCCGGGTATTTGCCGACGGTTGTTTAGATTTGTGGTGGCTAAACTAGGGATATTAGGAGAAAAGGAGATGAATGAAGATAAGAGCGAGAGGAACAAACTGATCAAGAAGGGATCACGATCTGATATCACTATTCATTTCAAGCAAATAGAAGACTCTGAGGATGACGGCAAACGCAAGAACAATTCCCCTGGCTCGTCAAGCCAAGAATCAGAGAGAGAGACAGTGATCACACTGGCTAATGGTAGTCACGGCCCAAAGAAGAGGTTACATGACAAGGGGAAGAAGAGCATGCAGAGTGTGCCGAGCCCTAAGCAACAAATCACTCAGCCTGAAGCAGGGAAACCACCGCAGCCTCATCGACGTCTGAGGCCCCTTCTAAATGACATAAATAAGAAATCCGATGCTTTTATTGAGAGCACACTCGAGAAGATGAGAAGAAGCTTAGCCTAGAACCAAATTACATGAAGAAGAACCAATAGACACTGGGATGCAATGAGTTATCCATATAGCTCATAATTCTTTATTTTTTAAAAAAAAATTACCAGCTGCATTCTTGATAAGATAATGTATATGTACTCGCACTTGTATTTTTGAGAAAAAGTTATCCATCTCAGAAATCTATGATTTACAAGAATATTCCTTAAGGGGATTGCTCATATTTCCTTGTAGAGCAATGTTCAAATTCGTTTGCCTTAAACCCAGGTACCTTGAATATTCGATATGCTCGCGAAGACAAAGAATCTTCTTCGTTCAGTAATCCCATCACGAGTAACTCTATCTCTACTCTGTTCTTTCTAGCCATCCGAGCTGTAGTAAGAGTAAGAAAATGGAAAGAAAAAACTAATGTGAGCCATCACAAAAAGAAACCGCCCAATAACCATAGTTCCAACTCTAAAGGAAGGAGCCATACCTTCCAGGCATACATTGCAAAGAAGGCAACTGTGTCAGCAGACCAGACAAGAGGAAAAGATTTCCAAAAGAAGGGTATAGCAACATTGAGTAAGGGGATGATCAGAAAAAGATAGTTAAGAGCCTCTTTCTCTTTACTTGGACAGTCTCGAGCACGAAGAGAAGGAATAGCTGCCAAGAATAAAGAGAAGATTAGAGGGGGAAATTGAAAGTTGAGATTTTTATTTGTGAAGGCGACTTACTGAACATCCAAATAGACCACATCCCCATCAACCTCCATATGTCAGGTTCGTTGGAGGGAAAGAGGAGGTTGAAAGAAAGAACCCCTCCCACCAACATTGATGCATATCCTTGAACCTCAAACACTTTGTAAAGAGTGGTTCCAGGGACAGCTGGGTTTTTACTGGCGGTGGACGCCCTTGGGGCAAAGGTCGCTGCAGTCTTGTTAACGACCTGCTTGAATTGACAAAATTCATTAGCTTGAGGAACTTCCTTGTAATGGTGAATAACAAAAAATGGCACCTTTTTCAAGTCTTTGCCGAGTGCAGACGGCGAAGAGGACGAGGAAGTGAGAGGAGATTCCGGTTTATCGGTTTCGAGTCTAAGTTCCTCCTCGGCAGCCTCCACTGGGTCAGAAGTCGCGCGAATTCGGAGACTTGTAGAACTGAGTCGTGTACGGCGAAACACATGTCTGAGATTGGAGTTAGGCGCAAGAGAAATCGAAATCGAAGCGTGAGAGTGAGACGAAGAGGTTAAGCACCACCTCATCCTCCTAAATCGCGATAAACAACTCAACTGGAATGGACGGCTTTCATTTGGGATGATTTGATTTGATTTGATTTGATTGCTGTACTGAACCGGTGCAATGCTAACCGAGTTCCGGATCCAAATCGAGATAAATAAAATATAAATATCATATTCGATACCGGAAATAAATATCTGAATTTTGTATGTTCAAGTTATGCCATTGTAGGAGTTGTGTGAAGCTCTCACTGTCAATTGAACCTAGCCCACGTCGGTTTAGCGTTTTGTCGGGTGTATGTATCTACGTGTATATGCTATGCCCAAAGGCGCTAAATATAAAACTATATTTCTTTTGATTCCTTCTTCTGAGTTAAAAGCTTCTCTTTTCTTTTTTTTTTTCCGTTTTTTATGCTTCTGTATTTAGATTCCCAGTTTCCAATTGTCAATTTTTCAATCCACCTTCAAATTCAGCAGCTAACTTTTCGGGAAAGATTTGAGCTTGTTACAATTTGTGCGAATTGGAATTTTTGATTTCTTCTTCTCCTCCGCGGGGGAACGAAAACTTTGGTCTCCGGAGTGGAATTTTGATTTCTTTGGAATTCCAAGTCGGAGCTGGAGAGGGGATCTATTGAATTCGATGAGAATTGGGATATGGTGATCGTTAAGACAAGGTTCTCATGGCGAGTTTTCTGGTCGGCTTCTTGTTGCCTTCGCTACTTCTAGCAGGTAGGATTCTAATTCTATCTTCTTACTTGCGCCCAAAATGCTTGAACATCTTAGACTATCGCTCGATTTGGAGGAATTCAAGTAAACAACGAGGTGCAGCAAAACCTAACTTTCCTATTGGGCTACCCTAACCTAATCTTAGTCTATTCCCCCTTTGTCTTCTCGAGACCTTTAGCGCTTTCACTGATTCATGAGACACTTACACTTGAACACTGTAATACCTCTGGGCTCTAGCTTTACTCTATCAAGGCTCAAGGATGTGAGCAATAATCCCAACTGTTTCCATGAATGAGCCTAGTTCTTTTATGGTTATGGTATCATATATATGGATTTGCATTTTTGAAGGGTGCTACTATCATGCAGTTTATGTGCCACAGCGTAGAGATTTAACATTTTCCCAGAGACGCATGAGCTTTTCTTTTCCTAATTATTTTTTCTTGTGTCACAGCTGCACTTATTAACTGGAGTGTGATATCCTTTGTTGATTTGATAGCTTTCCTCCTCGTTCACTATATTGCACCTGAAATTGGTAAGCCTATTTTCTAGTTCCCTTATCTCCCTTCTATCCAGGTTTCTTGTCTCTGATCTGATAAACAGCTTCAACCCCAATGTTTCAACTGCGATAGACATATCTCTTATCATTGATTTGGGGCGACGTGATTGAAATGTTTTTATGCCCTGGTCAAATACATCTGCATTATCCTGGACAAAGAAGTTTTCCTGTTCCCAGTTTACATGGCTTTTATCGGTTATGGTTGATATGGTAATGTTTACTTTCTCAAACTTGCATCGTGTCGTGCTTTCTTTTGCCAGGATACCGTTTTCAGAGGAGGCATTGGCTATTATGGCCCATTTTCATCTTTTCCTTTGCAGTACTTCTTGCTCAAGTGGTGTACCTTGTCATTTGGGCTGCCGTAGGACAAGACTGGGATACAGCAGATACTGGCTGGATGAGTGTTATTGGCTTTATGATGTAAGAGTTAGTCTCCATCTTTTCTTCATCCTACTGCCTTATAAATATCGACTTCTTAGTTGATACTCTCTTGTGTTTGGTTTTTGCAGATTAAAGTCTTGGAGAAACCCCACTGCTATGTATTTCTTGGCTTTACAACTACTAACATCGCTAGTTGCTTTAGCTGACATATACAGTAGTAGATTTGGCTTCGTTCGATGGCGAGACACATGGTGGTCTCACTTTTCAGGATTTTTCGAACAGCTAGGTTTGTAATTAATGTACTAGGCCCGTACGACTTGTCCAAACAGTTACTGTAACTTTTTTCTCATTTGTGTTCATCTAGTTAAGTAATATCTATTTTAAGAAGGAGAAGCACTTCTGCATAATACCATATTCTATTTCTATTTTGATGTCAACTATCTCAATTGTTTATGACTCAGGAAGTCATCTTAGGGTTGCCTCCTGCTTGCTGTTACCAGCAATTCAATTGGCAGTGGGAATCTGCAATCCATCATGGGTATCTTTGCCTTTTTTTATTGGCAGCTGTGCTGGTCTTGTTGACTGGTCCTTGACAAGCAACGTTTCAGGACTTTTCAGGTGGATAAATTATTGACCATTATGCAAAGTTAGCGCTTCCCAACCTTGCTTCTCTGAACTGCAGTCGTTTTTTGTATGTTTAAGGTGGTGGAGAGTTCTATATATCTACGCAGGATTCAACATTGTCCTGCTTTACCTCTATCAACTACCAATAAACTTTTCCGATTTGATTCGATGGATGGCAAGCTTCATAGGTCTATTTAGAATCTCCGCTGAAACTGAAGGCCCTGATATTTGTTCTGGTCTTTTCCTTTTGTTGTTCTACATCATGGTATGTCCTTTTTTCTTTTTACGATTAGTACTGCGTGCTCTCGCACAAGTTTAAAAATTGATACTTGTCTGCGAACACCAACAAACCATGTAGTTTTTCCTTCTAGTTAAATTGGCTTATCCATCTTGACCTGTTAAGGAGGAACCACACTATTATATCTGCAGTAGTCTTACATGCCTGTCTTTCTGCGATTGCAGCTATCCTATGTAAGGTCAGACCTCGAGGATATGGACTTTATCATGTCCACGAGTGAAAATAACTTGGCAGAGCGGCTTCTTCCTCCAAAATATTCGTTTTTTATTCGAGAATCAAGGTATGTTGTATAGATTTTTGTTTTGTTTCTTTCTACAGGGAGCTGTTGTGGTGTTTGACACAGTATTTCAGCGTTGAGAGGAAATTTTATTTTGTCTGTTTAAAATTCTCTCACTGATTTTTCGTAGTTTATGACTCTGAAGCGAAAAAGGAAAGCTTGGTTGAATATGCTCACATGATTTTATTCGTTTTATGGTCGTAGACTAGTAGATACTGTCCTGCTTTGATTCATAGAGCTATAATCCATGGCTATGGGATTTTTTAGAACAATCATGTAATTTTCTGGTGATCCCTAGGCTGTGTACGAAGAGTTTTAGTTGACAAAGAAGAAGCTGGTTGGACGCTTACTTTAGTGGGACCAATTTGATTTATGAAAAAAGTCTCCAAAAATGTTGAATCTCTTTGGTTTTCGGTATTCAAGGGGCCGGCAGTACAAAATCTTGAAACTTGGACACTGAAACTTTTGTTTTCAGCGAAACCAAAAGTCGTGTGATTGGTTAATCTGCTAGCATAAACTACTGAGGTTAAAATTACTCTCGTTCAGAGTACAGCTAGTTCAGACAATTTAATGGATGTTCTGATGTTCTCTTGACTGGGCTTTACAAAATTAGTCATGTAAATGTATAATAGTTATTCTCAATTTAATGTGTTAATTTTCTTCGAATTTTCAGGGCCGGTGTAAGGCACACCAATGTTTTACTTAGGGGAGCTGTATTTAAGACTTTCAGTATCAATTTCTTCACATATGGTTTCCCGGTATATATTTGGTATCAAAGTGTATGTGTAAGCTCAAGCAACATATAGTGTCCAGAAACTCACACTCTCTTTTTATTTGCTTCCATGATTGCCAGGTCTCTTTGTTTGCTCTTTCGTTCTGGAGTTTTCATTTTGCGAGCTTGTGTGCTTTTGGCCTCCTTGCATATGTTGGTTATATTATCTATGCATTCCCGTCGTTGTTCCGCTTGCACAGATTAAATGGCCTTCTTCTCGTATTTATACTCTTATGGGCTGTCAGTACATACATATTCAACGTGGCATTTTCTTTTCTGAATACTAAGGTTGGAAAGGTAATATCTTCTCTATGTGCAAATTCAAGCATTTTGAAACAACTAAGATGTAATTCAACCAGTGTCGTAAATATGCAGGACATGAAAATTTGGGAGATGGTGGGACTTTGGCATTACACTATTCCTGGATTCTTTTTGCTTGCACAATTTGGTTTGGGGATGCTGGTTGCATTGGGTAATCTTGTGAACAACTCTGTTTTTCTCTACCTGTCCGAAGAGAGCTCCAGATCTTCCAATGACAGATCTTATGTTGAAGGTAATGGTCTCGTATATGCTTCTGCAAAGCAAGTTATATGCTGTTTTCCAACTTCCAGGCTTGTCAGGACCTCTAATATTGAGAAAAATGGGGTGTAATTGTTTATTGCGATCAACCTATCATCTTTTCTGCTGCACGTGACTTGAAAAATCCGAGACATTTTAAGAGTTACCACTTTATCCAAAATATGTTTTGAAGAAAATATTCATCACGGAAAATATTTATCTACTCTGCGATTTTGACTGTGAAAAGCTTAAGAGTATTATTTTCTTTGGTAAAAACTTAGTTTGTTTCGTACTTATTTTGGGTAGCAATTCCAATCTTCTCATTTTATTCAAGTTGAGAACTGTTCTTAACGGCTGAGACCATCCTCAATCACAGCTGATGAAGAAACAAAGGTGTTGGTCGTCGCCACCATTGCTTGGGGATTGCGGAAATGTTCACGGGCTATTATGCTTGCACTAATTTTCCTCATTGCCATGAAACCTGGGTTTTTCCATGCAGTGTATGGTATGTTTGTTCCCCTCCTAATAATTAGAGTTCATAAATCTGGGTGTTTGTCTACCAAAAAAAAAAAAAAGAAATTGTTGACGATACTATTTCCTACTGAACTTATTTTTCAGTGATATTCTTCCTTATGTATCTGTTGAGCCACAACATCAACAGAAAGATACGCAAGTCCTTGATTCTTCTATGCGAAGTTCATTTTGCACTTCTCTACATTCTTGAGATCGACCTTGTGTCGAACTCCTTAAAGCGGGAAGGCTTTGTGAGCAGAGAAATTCTGTTTCAGTTGGGTACGCTTCTCTTTGTGTATCTTCCAAGTTATGGACTAGATTCACGTATAATCAGTTTCCTTTCAAAGTTAGCAAGGTGATCTTAGATTAAAAAGAAACATGGATTAAGGAAGAGTCCTCACTGGTAACTCTGTGTATAAATTATTGCAGGTCTCCTTAGGTCTGAAAGCTCTTGGGACTTCTTGGAGATAGCCTTGCTTGCTTGCTTCTGTGCTATCCACAATCATGGTTTTGAGGTGCTATTTTCCTTCTCAGCAATTGTAAGACATACACCAAGCCCTCCAATTGGATTTAGCATATTGAAGGCTGGTCTCAACAAATCAGTTCTCTTGTCCGTTTACGCATCTCCATCTTCAAGTTATAGCCAGGATAATACTACTTATGGTAAAAACACTTCCTACTTGTCTCTCTTGAAGTGAACATTTCAAGTTATTGCCAGAATATTTACGTGTTAGTTTGGAATTCAAATGCTGATCCTTTCTTCCATTGTTAGCTATTTGTTCTGGCATTCTGCTTGCACGGCAATTAGTTTACCTTGCCATACCATTTATCAAGACTTATCAGCCTTTCCAGGTCCTCATGTTTTCTAGCTCTGTAAAATCATATCTTCTTAATCACGTAGTGGACCCGGTAGTAGGTTTCAACTTCAAAGAAATAGTTGCCATTATATTAACATGGTAGCTCTATGAGTAGCTTTCCATGCTTTGAAATCTTAAGTTGCACATTATATGACCTCTGCCAGGTTCTTCTAATTGTTCGTCGTTGTTTATCATAACTGTTTTGTATCAACTCTCTTATTATATGCTTACGAATCACTATTTTTTCTTTACAGAGAGACATATTGCTTCATTTCTTAGTGCGATTGGTCAAAAGTTTCTGTCTATGTACCGATCATGTGGAACATACATTGCTTTCACCACTATTCTCATAAGTGTATACCTGGTCAAACCCAATTACGTATCGTTTGGATATATTTTCCTTCTCTTGCTCTGGATTACTGGAAGACAATTGTTTGAAGAAACCAAGAGACGCTTGTGGTTCCCTTTGAAAGCATATGCAGTTTTGGTGTTTATGTTTATCTACTGCTTAAGTAGCTTTGTCAGCTTGCAGCTTTGGTTATCTGGATTTATTGATCTATATTTTTATTTGGGTTATAACTCCAAAGCACCATTGCTGGATAATGTCTGGGAGTCTCTTGCTGTGTTGATCGTGATGCAACTTTACAGCTATGAAAGGAGGCAGAGTGGACATTACATTCCAGGTCAATCAAGTTTGCTTCATCCTGGAGTTTTTGGTTTTTTTGAGAGATTTTTGGTATGGCATGGTCAGAAGATCTTGTTTGCGGCACTGTTTTATGCATCATTGTCTCCAATCAGTGTGTTTGGATTTGTATATCTCCTTGGCCTTGTCATCTGCACAACCTTCCCAAAGTCTTCTTCAATACCATCCAAATCATTTTTGATTTATACTGGATTTCTGGTGTCTGTGGAGTATCTTTTCCAACTATGGGGCATGCAAGCTCAGATGTTCCCTGGGCAAAAATATGCTGAGTTGTCTTTCTACTTGGGGCTTCGAGTATATGAACCTGGATTTTGGGGTATCGAATCAGGTCTACGTGGCAAAGTTCTGGTTGTTGCTGCCTGTACTCTGCAGTACAATGTATTTCGTTGGCTAGAAAGGACACCTGGTTTAACTATTATCAAAGGGAAGTATGAAGAACCTTGTCCACTATTTGTCTCTGCAGAAGACACTACTGCAAGTGTTTCCAGTTCTAATGGTGAAAACCCATCTTCCACAGAACATGCTTCTATATCAATGAAACAAGGCGAGGCTACGAGTAACTCATGGCCTTTCTTCTCTCCCCGTGATAATCAGGCAGCTGGTTCTTTGCATCCTAAGACTGGAGGCTCTGAAAGTGGCAGTAGTAGGAAATTTTCATTTGGTCACTTCTGGGGAAGTATCAAAGAGAGTCACAGGTGGAACAGGAGGAGGATTCTGGCATTGAAGAAGGAGAGGTTTGAAACACAGAAGAATCTGTTGAAAATTTACTTGAAGTTTTGGATAGAGAATATGTTTAACCTCTATGGCCTTGAAATAAACATGATCGCGCTGCTTCTTGCAAGTTTTGCTTTGCTGAATGCAATCTCTTTGGTATATATTGCGCTGCTTGCTGCATGTGTCCTCTTGAGAAGACGCCTAATTCAGAAACTATGGCCTGTCGTTGTTTTCCTGTTTGCATCAATTCTCGCAATTGAGTACGTTGCCACGTGGAATAACTCATTGCCTTCAGATCAGGCTCCAAGTGAAACTAGTGTGCATTGTCATGACTGCTGGAGTATTGCAGCTCTCTACTTTAAATTTTGCCGGGACTGTTGGTTTGGTATGACCCCTCAAACTTTCTGAAGCAGTTTTCTTTTTGTATTAATGCTATCTTATCCAAGAATTAGGTTCTATTTGGAGATGCTATTTACTTTTATTTTTGCAGGACTGAGAGTTGACGATCCCCGGACGCTTATTAGCTATTTCGTGGTGTTCATGCTTGCCTGTTTCAAACTTCGGGCTGATCACATATCTAGTTTCTCAGAGTCATCGACATATCATCAGATGAAGTCTCAAAGAAAGAACTCATTTGTCTGGAGAGATCTCTCCTTCGAAACAAAGAGCATGTGGACCGTGCTTGATTACCTGAGGCTTTATTGTTATGTTCATCTGCTGGATGTTGTGCTTATTCTGATTCTAATCACAGGAACTCTCGAGTATGACATTCTACACCTGGGTTATCTTGCATTCGCTCTTGTTTTTGCCCGGATGCGACTTGAAATATTGAAGAAGAGAAACAAAATATTCAGGTTCTTGCGGGTGTACAATTTTGTTCTCATCATCTTTTCGCTCGCATATCAGTCTCCATTTGTTGGAAATTTCAATGATGGAAAGTGTGAAACGGTTGATTATATTTACGAGGTGATTGGATTTTACAAGTATGACTATGGATTTCGAATCACTGCAAGATCTGCTCTCGTGGAGATCATCATATTTATGCTAGTATCTCTTCAGTCCTACATGTTTTCCTCCCAGGAGTTTGATTATGTCTCGCGGTATCTTGAAGCAGAGCAAATAGGTGCTATTGTGCGGGAGCAAGAGAAAAAAGCAGCACGAAAAACCGAGCAACTGCAACAAATTCGTGAGGCTGAAGAAAAAAAACGTCAGCGGAATTTGCAGGTGGAAAAGATGAAATCTGAAATGTTGAACCTGCGGGTACAGCTTCATAGAATGAATTCTGACTCTAATTTTGGACTTGCTTCCCCGCGCACTGAAGGTCTAAGGAGGAGGAGGAGTCCGTATCTAATACCAGATAGTGGTGCAGCCAGTCCTGAGATTGACGGAGTGGTCCGCAGGAACGAAGACCAGCCTATTGACGAGGATCCACAGTATCCTTTTGAATCTCATGAGCTTCCTATGAGTACCACTCCAGAAGCACCAGATTCTCCAGAGTGTTCGTTCGGCGCATCTCCTTGTGAGATCACTGAAGTTCAACAGGATCTTGATGTGATGTCTAAGGAACGTGAAAGAAAGGAAAAGTCAGAGGGAAAAGATAATCCGTTAATTTCTGCGGTGCAACTCATCGGTGATGGTGTTTCCCAGGTACAGTTTATTGGAAACCAGGCAGTGAATAACCTTGTAAATTTCTTAAACATCTCGCCGGAAAATTCAGATATAAATGAGCAGTCATCTGTTGATGATGAGGTGTATGATGAGATGGAAAGTCAGAAAAAAATACACAAACCTTTTGAACGGTCAACATCTCTACAATCTGACAGGAGTAGTGATGGCACTAGCTTTCAGATAGGAAGGATACTTCGTCATATATGGTCTAGGATGCAATCCAACAATGATATTGTTTGCTATTGCTGCTTCATTATTGCGTTTCTATGGAACTTCAGTCTTCTTTCCATGGTCTATCTAGCAGCATTGTTCCTATATGCCCTCTGCGTTCACACTGGCCCTACTCACATCTTCTGGGTCATCATGCTAATGTACACAGAAATCTATATCCTCCTCCAGTATTTATACCAGATTATAATCCAACACTGTGGGTTGAGCATCGACGCACCTCTTCTTCATGAATTAGGATTTCCAACGCAAAGAATCAAATCATCTTTTGTTGTCAGCTCGTTGCCTCTCTTCCTTATTTACATATTTACTCTCATACAGAGTGCTATAACTGTGAAAGATGGTGATTGGGTTCCTTCTGCTGATTTCACTTCTCGCCGGAATGCCCGTGGGAGCCAGAAGGACCTTACAAGAATTAGCTGGAGCCATAGAATCTTGGATGTGTTCAAGAAGCTAAGAGACTGTGGGAAACTGGTGATCAGAAGCATCTGCCGGTACTGGATCTCTCTGACACGTGGAGCAGAATCCCCTCCTTACTTTGTTCAGGTGACGATGGATGTTCATATGTGGCCTGAAGATGGAATTCAGCCTGAAAGAGTTGAATGCAGAATGAATCAGTTGCTTAGGCTTGTTCATAATGAGAGATGTGAGAAGGGAAACCCTGATCTTTGTCCTTACTCTAGCAGAGTTCACGTACAAAGTATAGAGAGAAGTACAGAGACCCCAAACGAAGCCTTGGTTGTTCTCGAGGTTGAGTATGCTTCTCCCACGAATGGGTGTTCTTCAGCAGAATGGTACAAATCACTTACCCCAGCCTCGGATGTGGCGAAAGAAATTCGTAAAGCTCAATATAGTGGACTTGTTGAAGGAACTGGGTTTCCGTACCCCATTCTCTCTGTGATTGGCGGAGGAAAGAGAGAAACAGACCTCTATGCCTACATTTTTGGTGCTGATTTGATGGTCTTCTTTCTGGTTGCCATTTTCTACCAATCAGTCATTAAAAATAAAAGCGAGTTTATCGATGTATATCAGCTAGAAGACCAGTTCCCATTTGACTTTGTCATTATTCTAATGGTAATCCATCTCTACATGTCTCGTTTATCTGTTTGTGTATCAGTCCTTAACCCAGTGAAACGCTTTTGTGGCAGGTTATCTTCTTCCTTATTGTTGTTGATCGCGTAATCTACCTTTGCTCATTTGCGACTGGAAAAGTGGTATACTACCTCTTCAGTCTTATTCTCTTCACATATGCAGTGACAGAGTATGCTTGGAGCATATATCCTACCCAGCAACACGCTGCTGGCTTGGCTCTCAGATTCATATTTCTTGCCAAAGCAATGTCACTCGCTCTCCAGGCCATACAAATCCGCTATGGACTACCTCATAAAAGCACCTTGTATCGGCAGTTTTTGACAAGTGAGGTTTCACGGATCAATTACTATGGGTACAGACTTTACCGTGCTCTACCTTTCCTGTATGAACTGAGATGTGTACTAGACTGGTCCTGCACAGCCACATCACTGACAATGTATGACTGGCTCAAGGTATGTGGTTTCATCCCATGCTGTTATCTTAGAACCCTTGTTATGATTATGGATTATTCAAGTTTAGTCTGAACGTACTGCCAAGGACTTAAGTTCTGTTCGTTTGCAGTTGGAAGACGTAAATGCGAGTTTGTACCTTGTCAAATGCGATACAGTTTTAAATCGAGCTAGACACAAACATGGGGAGAGGCAAACAAAAATGACTAAATGCTGCAACGGGATTTGTCTGTTCTTCATCTTGTTATGCGTTATTTGGGCTCCTATGCTGGTAAGAGTTGCCTTACAACACATAAGTTTTATACTGGTTTTGTAGAAAAGAAAAAGAACATATCATCTGGAACCTGTATATACGTTCTTGGGATGAATTGTACTCCTGACGCATAGATGCTTATAAGTAAGAAAAAAAAAAAACAATGTGATGGCTTAAACCAATAATTGTCTGTGATTTCTTGCAAGTTGGGTATTTGGCGAGTCATTTGTTTGTTGGTAACGGCTTTCTCCTCGCAGATGTATAGCAGTGGTAACCCAACAAACATTGCCAACCCGATAAAAGATGCGAGCGTTCAGATTGATATAAAAACAGTTGGTGGAAAGCTTACATTGTACCAAACAACCCTGTGCGAGAGAATCTCAGGAGAGAACATTGATCTCGGGCTAGATCTCGGGTCCCAGAGCTTCTTGCCAACATACAACAAAAATGACATTCAGCTGATATGCTGCCAAGCTGATGCAAGCGTATTATGGCTTGTCCCTGACACAGTTGTGACCAGATTCATTAAAACCCTTGACTGGGACACAGATATGGACATGACCTTTTCCTGGGTTCTTAACAGAGACCGACCCAAAGGGAAGGAGACTGTAAAGTATGAAAGAAGTGTGGACCCTCAGGACCTTCCAAAACGCTCTGATGTCCAAATGGTTCTCAACGGCTCAATGGATGGATTTAGAGTGCATAACTTGTACCCAAAGTTTTTCCGTGTTACTGGTTCTGGTGATGTCAGGTCTTTCGAGGACCAGGTAAATATTTCTGGGCGCAAGAAGCTAAGATTTAATTTTTGCCAGACAAGACAGGTGTTTTCCTGTGTCAGATTATACATCCCTGAAAATATTGTTGTTGGTACAGAAGGATGAAGTGAGTGCAGACATACTCATGAACCATGCAGATTTCAAGTGGTGGTGGTCATTCCATAATCTTAAAGCGTCTGAAAATATCAGCGCTTGCGAGGGTATGGATGGACCAGTTGCCATCATAATGTCTGAGGAGACACCCCCGCGTAAGTTGCTCGAGACTCATCATGTTCTGTTGTTGTTATTACTATTATTAACAGGTAGCTGAAATAATGAATTATGCAGAGGGGTTTCTGGGTGACACGCTCAGCAAATTCAGTATATGGGGACTCTACATAACATTTGTACTAGCAGTGGGGCGTTTCATCAGGCTTCAATGCTCTGACCTGCGTATGAGAATACCTTACGAGAACCTGCCTTCGTGTGACAGGTGACATCCGCAGTCTGCAAAATGCTTGAAAGAAAGAGTTTTGCCTTCTTTTGCATTTCATAATGCTCCTCGTTATTTGTTGTTGAATGTAGATTAATAGCAATATGTGAGGACTTATACGCGGCGAGAGCAGAGGGTGAACTTGGAGTTGAAGAAGTTCTTTACTGGACGCTTGTGAAGATCTATAGATCCCCACACATGCTGCTTGAGTATACAAAACTAGACTATGATGCATAGTGTCCCAACCACACTTGTCACGTTTGTACATGCTGAGTTGATTTTTCTTTAAATATTTTGTTATATATAAGAATAATTTCATCTATGAGTATATAACAGGAGCCAGCGAGTTGTGACGTATAATGAAAAGATAAATAAACGTCGTTCTTCACTAGATAATAAAAATTAGTCAAGAGTCATAGAGATGATGGGTTCAAAAAGCATATTATACAACGTCAGAATAAGTCCAACCTAAACCCTAAAAAACTTAACCAGCTAGAGCCTAGAAGATGCAACTTCAACAGCATTAGGACCTTTTTATTTATTTATTTAGCTTGGAGACTCAGTAAGCGCTTTGTAGCTCAATCAATCGGTAGTCCATCCTTGGATCGCTTGGGGGTCCTCCCAGACATACCACAAGGGATAGTGTCTTCCATCACCTTTGGGACTGTAAAATTAAAATCTCCAAGCGGAGCGTTCTTGTAATCCTGATTGGCATCGATGAAGGCTGCTATTTCATTGCGAGTCCTCAGCTTCTTCCCAGTGGGAGTTATGTAGTATGCATCCATTTTCGAGTAGTCCTTTCTCAGAACTAAGCTCCTCTTGAACCCTCTTGGTGTCTTCGGCAAGCCAGGCTTGTCAATGACCCATGTTCTGCTTGAATCATATTCCAGGTCTCCAGCATCTCGACAGGAGATACCTTCTTTCTTCTCGCATGCAAACGGGTTCTCTAGTATTTTACTTCTGATCTCCTCGTACAGTTCTTGAGTATCAATCTTTCTCCATTTCAGGCACTTTTCACACTGTGCAGCATAGATATCGATCGACCTCCCTGGAGTTACGGCTTTTTGCTGCACAATACAAATATGGAATCTCGTTTAAAAGAAGAATCGTTACTCACATACACAAGCTACTTGGATAAATAGAATCAGAAAATAACCATACTACAACAAATCCAATCCCCAAAAAAAATAAAAATCTTGAATTAGGTTGATCACACAGCTCTTTTTAATCTGTATTCTTCTAAAATACAGATGTAACCACCAAATAGACAGCAGTATCACAGGATCAAATATTTTTGACAAGCATCTTCTAAAATGAGAATTTTAATGAACATATAACGAAGTTACAATAAATAAAAAACTCATAAGCCATGAGAATGCTGTTATAAGTAAGAAAATCATTTCACAACAACGCATCACATTAGTTAGATAAAGAGGGTTTGAAGCATAATTCCCCACGACGAATAATTTATCTGCTAACCGTTGGATTTAGTAAAATTGCAGTTCATCGGACGATTGATGAGCTTATTCAGAAAAGCCCATGATAACAACATCTTATCTTAGGCTTATATAGAAGGGATATTATGCGACAGAAATCAAACTTCTAGGATGAATTGGTCGAATAAGGAATGAAAAAGCTTCCATGTTTAGAAAGAAAAAATAAAAATAAAAGATGCGAACAGAGGCGAGATTACCTAAATGGGACACCGCAGAAGAGTAGAGTTAGAACAGACATGTCTAAATTAAAATCAAGAAAAGAAATTGGGTGCGTCGAACGGGTTCTCACCTAGATAAACTATAGTTCCTAGCTTATAACTTTCAGTTTTGCTATTGACATTATAAAGATAAAAGAGGACAAATGTCGATTACACATAGTAAGCCTATTATAACAGCCATCCAGAGATACCATATACCTATTCCATCAGCATGAAATAACAATAAGAAGATAAAGTCTGGTGCCACACCAAGCATTGAACACGAACCATGAACCACCTATCTGCTTTCTAAAAGATTCCAGTTTCAAAACCGATTTGCTCCATTCATATTGTAAAGCCTGATGAATAAGTAGCTTATGTCTAAGTGGTATCAAGATGGCTCTAGAAAAAAAACATATAACATGAGTAACCAAAACACTTATGAGAGTACAAGAGATAATCCATTTACAGAAAACTTGAACTTAGGTTAATCACACAGCTCAGATTATTTTTTAACAAGAGGAGAAAAATTGCCTACAGAACACAAGGTTACACAATACTTCAAAAAAATGGCATACGAAAGATTTATGCTTCTAAATACAGTTGGAACCATGGAATAGATAGTAATAAATATAAGAATCAAAGAAAAGTCTGACGAAGTCGCCAACAAAACTGCCCAAGGCAAAGGGATGCTGAAACGGAAGAGAATCATTCCACAACATAGCATCACATGAATTAGATAAAGATGGGACGAGTAAGTAAATACAGGTTCCATGTTCAGGAAGAAAAAAAGAAAGAAAAGAATGGCAGCAGAGGCAAGTATACCTAAACGGGACACCAGAAAAGAAAGATAATGAGAAGAGGCAAGTGTAAAAGCAAGTTGAAGAAAACCAAACAGGAGCGTTGTTAACGCAGACAAACACACCTACTAGTAGTTATACAAGAATTGGTAGCTTATAAGAAACTGATATAGTCTCTATTGACATGATGAAACAAAAAAGAAGGTATTGATGTCAGATGATTACACGACACACACACACGCGTAGTGTAAGGGCACAACCAAACAATAAACAAGAAGTAGTCTAAATCCATGAACAAGCATAGAGTGACCAAGCGTCAAGAGCTCAATGATCTATCGTCTGTGGTGGCTAAAATTAAAATTAGGCAACGTATTTCTCCAAATCTGGTTGGTTGGGTGACAAGACAATCGAAACAAGGACAAATGTGCAACTACGAAATGAGGAAGAAGAAGAAAACATGGAAAAGAGGGAAAAGCATAGAACGATGATACGTGTGAGCTCGAAAGAGAGAAGCTAACGAAAATTGAATGTGTAGTAAGCAAAGAGTGAAGAGCCGAATAGTAAAAGGTTGGGTTACCTTGGGCGGTGATTTCTCGGTCTGCTCGTCCATCTCACTTCCCTCTCTATGATTTGATTTGATGGATTTATTCAATTCAAAGCTGAGCTGAGATTTTTCTCGGATCTTTCTTTCGTGAGGAGAGAGAGAGAGAGAGAGAGAGAGAGAGGATTCCTTGTTTTGTTTTTGTTTTTCTTTTTTTCTTCTCTTTTTCCTTCGCGACCGAGACGTTCGTTAGTGGACTGGATATTCCTTCATCGTGTTTTTAATTCGCAGGGGCCTAAAATAAGCTACAGCCCATCACATTTGTTTTTTTTGGGTTTGCTTCCTATCCAATTTGAAGTACATTATTATTGAACGAAAACGAACGAACCACCACCAAATACAAATAGAGAAGGAAAGGAATTTGAAGGATGCTACAAACAATAGTTACTAGCACTGTATATATTCTTATCGCAAAACGACGAGGGAGTAATGCCGTTTGGGGAGGATGGAAATGGAACACAGCATGCAGTTTTTGGCACCTTTTGTGTTAACTGAACATCTCTCCAGCTAAGACAGATTAGACTTTTAAACGTCCCCTCAACTTCCCTTTTTCTTTCTTTCCATATTTATATATATATATATACAAAGAAGTTACAAAACAAACAATCAACACTTCACCTAACTCGCAACGCTCTCTATTCCTTCCTTGTTCTTTTCTTTTTGACCTTTTTTTTTCTTACCTTTCTCAATTATTCAGTCTTCATATTTAATTCCATAAAACCTAGGCTTCCTGGAGACATCAATTCCCTTAATAAGGTGAAAAAATTAGAAATTCTCTCCCTAGTGGTAATCTAAAATACAGAGTGGTTGGTTGGTCCACAACTGCTTGAAATTGATACAAACCCGATAGATAGTCTTACTGATCTTATTCTTCTTTCGATGTCAAATGGGCCGGGCCCACGGCTACCATCCCATGCAAGCTTGGAAATTTAATTGAGGAAAGCTACAAAGGCAAAATTTAATTGAGGTTATCCTCTATCTATTATATCTCCCACTAGCTGTTATGAAATCAATCTGAGTCATTTCGGGGGATGTTATTTTCCTTTTCGTTATCTCTCATTTCTTCCTTTATAACCTTTCTAGTGGTTTTATTATATCCGTAGATAGTAACCTCGATTATTGCTTAAGCTCGATTTTATTTGTATTTTAAAAAAGAAATAAAAATACAAAAAGAAAAGGAGTCTGAAACCAAATGATTGGCGTTTTATATAGACTAGTACACATAAAGAAACACAGACATAAATAGGAGGTGGAGGAGAAGGGGTTGATCCATCACTTGATAAGACCAATTTCCAAGAAGAAGCTCCTTTTCCAAATCTCTCTCAAAAGAAAAAAATCCAAAACCTTCTTCTTCTTCTTCTTCTCTTTCCTTTCTCTCAAAGTATTTTTCACCTAATTAACTTAATATATGCGACACCGCCCATTTAATTTCAAGAATGATGTTGAACCTCATTAGTTTCCTCCGCCGGCGTCTCCGCCGTGCCCGGAAGGCGAGAATCCCCGTCGACTACCGCGGCTCCGGTGATGAGTCGACTGGCGGGTATTCTTCGGCAGCCGCCATTCACCCGAACCCGGAGAAAGCCATCAGAGTGGCCAGCTTCAACGCTGCTATGTTCTCCATGGCTCCCGCCGTCCCCGGCAACATGACTGAATTTACGGGTTTGCCACTCCGGTCCAAGTCAACCGTTGACCGTCCCAGGAGCATCCTCAAGCAGTCTCCTCTTCATGGCCACATGAACAAGAAGGCCTCCTCTGCTCCTCCTCCTCCTGCAAGACAACAGACGACCAGCTTTGCCAAATCCAGGCTAAGGGTCTCCATCAATCTCCCCGACAACGAGATTAGCCGCCAGCTCAGTTTCCGGGAGGATCCTCCACCACAACACTCGCCGCTCAGGCCAGCTCTCTCTTTCTCCGGCGGCGGTCTCCGGAGCACGAGAACGGTCTTGGATGTGCTGAGGGAACTAGACGCTGACGTGCTGGCTCTTCAGGACGTCAAGGCCGACGAGGCTGACCAAATGCGACCGCTCTCCGATCTGGCGGCGGCTCTCGGCATGTCTTACGTCTTCGCCGAGAGCTGGGCTCCGGAGTACGGCAACGCCATTCTCTCTAAGTGGCCCATCAAAAGCTCCAACGTTCAGAAGATTTTCGACCCCACTGATTTCAGGTAATTAGTCACTGATTATGACTCCAAACTACTCTGTTTTCGCTATTTCTTTTTTTTTTAATGGTTTCTTCCTCCTATTCGTTTTATTAAGTTAATAATAATAATAATAATAGATGGATTCTTGTGCGGCGACTTTGTACTAATTAATAAAAACCTAGTCATGGTCTTCTCGTGAGGAGCATCAATGTGTGCCATATATGTACAAACACATATATATGTACAAACATGTATATACACAAAATGCACACTTTGAGTTTTCCTGTGAAGAACTCAGAGAACAGCTGTATATTCTCAAGGACAGCTTCAATTGTCAATATGCTTTTAATTTGTCTGAATAAATATTATCCCATCGGGTTCTTGTGAAAGATATCGTGATTTTCTTTCTTTTTTCTTTATTTGCTACCAAATTTTTTTTTTTTTTGATAAACATTTGCTACCAAATTTTAAAATAACTAAATGCTTTTTTTTTGTAAAATTCAAAATGGTGGCAGACATAGAAAAAGGTGATGATGGTATTATACTATTATTTATCGTGTGTATTATTATTGTAAGCATGTACAAAGAAAAAGACACCGATCGAGCCTGTAATAATATACCGCAATGTTTTGACTCTTGAGTAGGTGGGTTTTGTGTTAGGAAATATATATTAATTTGATGATTAAAAAAAGAGAGAGTGTGTCAATTTAAGGGTTTTCTAATATAATATATCTCTATTGATGATGATAGGAATGTGCTGAAGGCGACCATAGAAGTTCCGGGGAGCGGGGAAGTGGAGTTTCACTGCACTCATCTGGATCACTTGGACGAGAATTGGAGAATGAAGCAAGTCGATGCAATTATCCAATCCACCAACGTTCCACACATACTCGCTGGCGCTCTTAATTCCCTCGACGAATCCGATTACTCTCCCGAGCGATGGACCGACATCGTCAAGGTACGTATTACATGCATGATGCATGGAATGTGTAAATAAACAGATACAAGTCATGTCATCAATATCTAGCAAGTAACTATGTATGTAAAACGTTGCTCTCTCCCTCTATCTATATATAGTATTACGAAGAGATGGGTAAGCCGATACCAAAAGCACAAGTGATGAGGTTCTTAAAGAGCAAAGAATACACTGACGCTAAGGATTTCGCTGGAGAATGCGAATCCGTCGTAGTGGTCGCCAAAGGCCAGAGTAAGCAAGCACACCCACGTGACTTTATATCAAACGCTAGCTAGTCAGCTGTCTGTTCTTTCCCTTAATTTCCTGAAGGAAAATGTCGTTTAATTTATATAGCATGCATGCATGCAGGTGTCCAAGGGACATGCAAGTACGGGACACGCGTGGACTACATACTGGCTTCCTCTGATTCGCCGTACCAGTTCGTTCCGGGGTCCTATTCGGTGTTATCCTCTAAAGGAACATCGGATCATCACATTGTGAAGGTCGATGTTGTAAAAGCCAGACCAATAAACGTCGACGAGCAGCGACCAAGAAGACAGACGCAGCAGAGAGTTACAACGACTCTATATAATAACTCGTCTCTCACAAAGGCCTCGTGGAGGACGCATTACTACAAAGCGTGAACAATCTTCATACATTATTTATTCGTACTAGTAGACATATATGTATATTACCAACAACAAAAAAACAATGTTACAGGGTTTTTGGGACTGTTAATTTACACCATTAATTTGAGATATATGTATACAACGGTGGACTTATAGGTGTTGTGTGCGTTTTTAACCGTGAATTCTGATAAACTTAATTTCCCTTAGATTTCCGAGTTTTCTGTGTCTGTTTTTCATGTTAAGGAATTGTGGCTTGTTTAACCGATACGTGTATAACCGATACGTGTATAACCGATACGTGTATAACTAATGAATTTATGAGTGAAAAACACTCATTTATCTTTGTAGTACTTCTCAATATCTTTTCTTGAGAACGTCACTCATTTAAAAATGGACGGAATAGGAAACAAAAACAAATAGTCCAAGTTGAGTAAGATCTGACTTTGAAGCTATATATAAAGTCCTTACTCCTAATTAGCCATAACTATGACTCGGGTTTCAATACGGCCTCGAGATAAGATAACTTCATTCCCAAGCCATAATTCTAACATTAATTTTTATTTCCTTTTTAGCTTAACCGCAACATGATTTTGTTTGTTAGATTTTCAATATACATAGCTAGCCTATTGTGTTTAACAACTGAAAGATTCTCAACCAATAGATTGTGTAGTTTTGGTGCAAAAACTAAAATATTGCGAGACGTAAAAGAACACTTAACTTTCGAGATCATGCAGAGTGGCCTTTGTTAAGCCTACGCTGGGCACTTATTTTCTTTTGCTCAGGGGCTATGCAAACTCGAGAAACCTGCACCCAATGATGGAGGAGATGTGTCAAGCTGTGAGTCGACAAGAAGGAATATAAGTTAGTCGATCCCTCATCCCTCCCATGGTACCATAGGAGTTCGGACCAGGATAGGATGAGGAAAATAAAGACTTTATCCAAGCCTATTCCCAAGAATAGTTACAAAGCCTTGATTTTATATATGTGCTCTTTAATCAAGAGGAGGATGATCTCATAGAGCAGGCTATTACGAAAGGACTCCTTATAGAGACAGATGGTATAATGAGATGATCAATGTGGCAAACTACTTCAGGTGTTGATAACTTCTCATATTCAACTTGAGAATTTGGGTACATAGCACAAAGAACCAAGAAGAGTCCATGCGGTAGAAATAATTATATGCAACTAGACACGGAGAAGTGTGTATGGAATGGCCGCAAGGAAAAGGAAAAAGAAAAAGAGATTAAGAAGAAATTACATCAAGAGAAGAGGTCGATTAAGAAGACTAAACGAAAATCTAAACATCAAGAAAGTGTCGACTCAAATGGGGTGTAATCAACCAAATATTTCGAGTGATTAAATTTAGGTTTCAATAATTAAGTCTTACATAATATATTTGATGGTTGTGCATGGATGAATTTAAGGAAGTTGTTATGATTTGTTAATACAAAACTATAATTGGCATTGTCACCTAGATTTTAGAATCATAATATTTAGATTATTATATTTTTAACTAAAAAACTCTTCTAGAACATCTTCAAGTCAGTGAAAAACCAGTGTTTAGAATATTTTCAATTCTTATAAAACGGTTTATACCGCCTTTTCCAATTCCAAACACCAAATCGCGAAACATTTTCTAGAACCACCAGACCAGATTACAGTAATTTGGAAATCCTTCATTAGATTGAAAAGAGGAACCCAATTGTTCTTAGTTAATACACTTATTCTAAAAAAAACTAACACACTAGCTAAGTTTTTCACTTCTTCTCTTTTAACCTTGTCAAACAATATACATACACATGGGATAAGTGAAGAAACTGATTATTACATCATTAAACGAAATAATAACAAGGCAGGTGTGAACACTCTGAATTACATCAAAAATCGAAGTACCCCCTTTGTATTTGTAAAGTTAGTCACAAGAAAGGGGCCGTATGAATTAAAAGACTATTGTCTCTCACTCACATAATTAGAAAGAAAGTAATATTTACAAGTCTTTAACGTTTGGGCCAATTTACCAGACTATTGGGTTTTCTTACATTAAAACGGGCTTTACAGATATATAGGCTTCACACATTTGGGCCAATTATTTTTCGATAGTTTCAATTAATACCATTTGTTAAAAAAGAGAAAATATTTTTTTTTGTCAGAAACGTCGGTCCATCCTCCTCCTTGAGAGTAGTCAGTCATTGCTTAAACCCTAAACCAGCCAGCCTCCATCCCTTGCTTGCTCACTCGGCTTTCAAGCTCTCACTGCAGCAATGGAGGAAGAGCTTCGTATTCGACTCAATGATCATCAGGTTTCAAAGATTTTCCCTGTGAAACCAAAATCAACGGCAAAATCTGTATCTAATTCGGAGACTCCCGATTCCCGATACTGGTCCTCCTTCAAAGCTCAATCCATACCTAATCTCGTCTCCTCCGTCTCCGCCTTGGCTTTCTCTCCGGTCCACCCTCACTCCTTGGCCGTCGCGCACTCCACCACCGTCTCCCTCTTTTCCTCGCAGACGCTCTCCGCCACCCGCCGTTTCTCGTTCCGAGATGTTGTGTCGTCCGTATGTTTCCGTTGCGACGGCGCTCTTCTCGCGGCATCCGATCTCTCCGGTCTGGTGCAGGTATTCGACGTCAAGGAACGAATGGCTCTCCGTAGTCTCCGGTCACACACGGCACCCGCGAGATTCGTCAAGTATCCGTTTCAGGACAAGCTTCACTTGGTATCCGGAGGCGACGATGCGGTGGTCAAGTACTGGGACGTGGCCGGGGCAACGGTCATCTCAGATCTGTTGGGGCACAAGGACTATGTGCGGTGCGGTGACTGCTCACCGGTGAACGATTCGATGTTCGTAACAGGATCATACGACCATACAGTAAAGGTGTGGGATGCGAGAGTGGACAAATCGAAATGCATCGCTGAGATCGACCATGGGAGTCCAGTGGAGGACGTGGTATACCTGCCGTCGGGTGGGATGATCGCAACGGCCGGTCTGAAGAGCGTCAAGGTCTGGGACTTGATCGGAGGCGGGAAGATGGTTTGCTCGATGGAGAGCCACAACAAGACTGTGACGTCTCTCTGCGTTGGGAGGATGGGATTGGATGATGAAGCAGCGGAGAATCGACTTGTGAGCGTTGCTTTGGACGGATACATGAAAGTGTTTGATTACGGGAGAGCAAAGGTGACTTACTCCATGAGGTTTCCTGCTCCTCTCATGTCCGTCGGGCTCTCTCCCGATTGTTCCACTCGGGTCATCGGAGGGTCTAACGGCGTGGTGTTTGCCGGAAAGAAGAAGCTGAAAGACGCGGGGGAGAAGAAGAAGACGACTAGTATGAGCCTCTGGAGTGTCAGGAGCGAACTGGAGGAGAGTAGGAGAAGGGCTCTGAGGCCGACGTATTTCAGGTATTTCCAGAGGGGGCAGAGCGAGAAGCCGTCGAAAGAGGATTACCTGGTGAAGGAGAAGAAAGGAATGAAGCTGACAAGGCACGATAAGCTGTTGAAAAAGTTCAGGCATAAGGAGGCTCTGGTCTCGGTTTTGGAGGAGAAGAAACCGGCGAATGTGGTGGCGGTGATGGAGGAATTGGTGGCCAGGAGGAAGCTGTTGAAGTGCGTGTCGAATATGGAGGAAGGAGAGCTGGGATTGCTGCTTGCTTTCTTACAGAGGTACTGTACCGTGCAGAGGTATTCAGGATTGCTCATGGGTTTGACGAAGAAGGTTTTGGAGATGAGAGCTGATGATATTAAGGGTAAAGACGAGTTTAAAGTGCTTCTCAGGAACTTGAAGAGGGAGGTTAATCAGGAGATCAAGATTCAACAGTCTCTCCTTGAGATTCAGGGTCTTATTGCTCCTTTGATGAGAATTGCTGGGAGAAGATGATTCATCATCAATCATTTTTGTTTGCTTCAAAATGTCTTTTTTTGTTTTCAATTTATTTCTGTTTCTGTCTTGTTATAGAAGATCACATACATTTTCACGGGAATGTCTGGATCTACTACAGTATTAAACTTGTAAGCCAGAAGACAATTGAATGTAGACTTACGGTTGATTCGGGAATATAACAAGGAGCAAAGTTTTGTTTGGTTCCTTCCTTACATTACACCATTGTATTAAAGAGAAACACAATTACACATGTAATAATAAATTTGATAAGATTAAGATTGTCACGCGTAAGTAAGTAAAGACTCTCGAAGGTCAACGTCCCTTGGACCGTTCTCTGTTATCTCTTAGTGCTCTCCGTCTTGCAGCCGATCTAATTGTCTCGATAAGAGGAGCATCCTCGTCTACATAATCTCCTTTATCTTCTTTGTCCGAGCCGCCACTCATGGATTCATCCTCATCGCTTCCGCTTTGCTCATCAAACAGTCTCTTTCGCTCTGTTTCAGGACGTTTTCTTGGCCGTCCCCTGCGTCTTACAGCTGCTCTTTCCTTGTCGTCTGTGAGAAATTCCCAAAACAACAGAGCCTCGTCATAACAACTCATTCGACATTATTCTAATTTTTAAAGTTTTGCAAACAATCAGATGTGCGGGTGCACCTTGTAAATCCTCGTTTTTCGAGCATTTCTCCTCCAAGGTTTCTAAGAAGGTGAAGCAAGGACGCCATCCGCTGGGGTCTTCATCTGTATTAACATGCACTATACGCCTCTGAACCTCACTCTTACTGCTCAGCAACCAAACAAGAGCAACAGATTAAGCTTATTATTCTATTAGCACAGAGTTTCCTAATATACTAGCTCAGAGAATTGTCAGTCTTCTTACATGTCCATGATGTCCGCCACTGAGAGTCTTGTTGCAAATGGAAGGATAGCAACTTCCAGAAACAACAGTTGCTTTGGGGCATCCCTAAAAGCAAACTCGACACCTTCCTTTACCACGCTTAAAATCTCCAATCTGTGTTTGTTGCGAGCAGCACCGATATACATTCCTGAAAGCCGACCGGCAAGCTCCCGGCACTCTTCAAGAAATTTATCTGCTCTGGATTCTCCACTGTCACAGGAAAGTTCACTTGCATACCGTTGATAGCACTGTCCAATTATTTATTTAGTGTCACCAGTTTTCATGGACTACCAATCTTTGTATTTTCTGAAAATAATCGTCGCCTGTTTTCATAATCAAGGAAAAAAGCTTACCCTTTTCAAGGATTCCAAATAGATACTAGAGATGTCATCTTCTGTTTTCCGTAAGTATGTTATAAGATTCTTAATGATTTCTGTGACGCTAGGTCCATGCATAACAAGATGAGATATTATCTCTGGTCCTAGGTAGTCCTGCGATAGAAAAATATCCATAAGTTTTGTTTAGAAATGTGACCATCAAATCACTACATTGGCTGATGTTTCATAACTATGATATTTACAGCAGCATTATCAAGGCACTTGGTGAGTACCTTCGGCAAAACATCACTAGTAACCAACTTGCAGGCAGCAATGGCTGCGACATCTCTGCTTGTCTCTTCGACATACTCCTTACTTTCATCCTCCTCATCTGTCTCATCTGTGTCAAATTCCAGTGAAAGTAAATACGCAATTTGGAAAATCAAGAAATGATAGGCTTCCTAGAAAAGCAAATAATAGTCACCTGAGGTGTTAAAAATTCCTTCACAGAGTTTCCAATATTTCTTGAGCATAACATTATCAGGACAATATCCTAACATTTCAAGTTTAGTAGAGTCAAAATTTGACTTTCTAAAAAGACACCACTCTTCCGCAAGTAAAGCACAAATCTGCAATAATGAAGTTTTCATACGTTAGGCGAAAAGTGACTCTTTGGTAGATAACAAAAGCACATATACTGAAGGAAATGTGTCTGTTAACTTAGAATGTCAAAGAGTCTTACCCTGAGAGATAGCTGATTACCATACTTCCTCGGTTCCTCAACTCCATTCAGGAAGTACGAAACCTCCTCAAACAGGATATCACGTTTTAATATAAGGGAAGATAAGGAAGCTTCGGAGACAGTTTCACAATTTATGATGGAGTGCAGCGACCACGCCACATACATATGCATATTCAGAAGCAGGAAACAGATAACCTAAGCAACCATGAGCAACTATTCCATTAAGATGTGAGGGACAGACAAAAGATAGTAAGAGCTCTAAACGAATTCCTTGAGCACCTCTTCGTCCAAATTTCTGAAATTGTGGAGTGTCAAAGCAAACTCATCGTACATGCTCTCAACAAGAACAGGCTTTAACAATTGAAGCTCATACAACCTTTTTAAATTTACAAGGAGGGAATATTCATCATTTCCATCCTGCACAAAAAACGGATGTAAAGTTTGCATCCGTAAAGAAGACTATGAAGATAACTGGCAAAGGAAGTAGAGCATACCTTGACCTCTTTTATTGCAGAAGTAAGTTTATCTAAAAGATTATCTTCAAGATCTTTAAGTTTCCCACGGGAAAAATCTTGAAGCTCCCCTTTACTTTCTGACGCACAAAATGTTATAGCCTTAACGCAAGATCTTAGTGCTTCCTTCTCCCCGTTCATGAAAAACGCATCCTTAATGAATCGGACGGCAGCCTTAAAATTCTGAAACAGAGGAAAAAATGTAACTTTCACCGAATAAGGTAAATAACATGAAAAGGCATCCTATATAAAACAAAATGCTTTTAACCACCTGCTCCTGTCGTTTAAGAGAATAAAGCTCAAGTTTCATAAACATAATAATCTCGACCAAAGATGACACTTTCGCTTTGTCAGCCATAAATTTGCGTAGAAGCTGTGGATAATTCTTCATCATAGCAACCGTTATGTCTTTCCTGTTGTTTTCAAACATTTCCTGTTATTCACAGCATTCAAACATCAACGTCATATTTTTCAAAATTGAGAAGGAAACGAGTGTATAAAAACACTAAAATGCCTAATAAGAACATTCAAATGTATTTTGTTCCTCCTAGTATAGTTCAGGAAAAAACAAATCGATGATTGATATATGGCCTCATGCTTTTGCGATGTCAGATCATCGGCACAATAGGAAGCTCAGAAAGAGCAAAGACAGAATCTTACTCGCTGAGCTTTACTGTGATACTGCTTCCGATTATCAGTTGAAGGGATAATCTTCTCCCCGACAGCCTTTCTGACTGACGCAAACAGAAGTCTGATCAAATTTGTTGAGTCCTCGTCATTTGTAGAGCCAGTCCGAGGATTCTGATCCAAAAGCATAGAGATAATACACTTCCAGTCCTGCAAGAAAAGCAGCATCATGAAGATGATATAAGAACTGTAGTAAGTACACATCACAACTACATAATGGATGTGCAACAGTGAAAAAGTAATTTCTCTTAGACCTACCTTCATGGCCTTCATGTACTCCCAAACATCATCAATTACATAAACGCTCAAAATTGGATCTGTGGAGAACTCCCGTAATATTTGTAACATTCTGAATATATGAATCTCAGAGGAAGAATCTTCATGACCTGAAAAAAGGATGTGACAGCTCTGAACCAACTTCTCAGAATAAATCAATAAATATTTCTAGTGCCCAGGATTTGGCTAATCTCGAGGGATAACCTGAAAGACCGGATGGAGAACTGTTGAATTTTTGTGCGATCAAGTGGTCATACACTAACTCTCCTATAGCACGTCTGATTTCTTGAGGTTGATCAATAAGCAAATCGTACAAAGGGCCTAGGGCATCATCAGGTATCAGCTGGTGTCTGCAGGACCAAAAAAAGCTTTAGTTTTAACGCAGGGTATCCCAACATATTTGTGGTGGAAGCTTTGGTTGATAAAAATTATCTCGAGGGCTAATACCTTAGCAGCTGCTTCACAAGCCCTATAGCACATACAGCTGCAGGCATATCAACATCATCAGCCATCTCGATCATTCGATTGGAAAATCTCTCAGTGAACAGACCAAGAGTGGGGACGTTTTCATCCATCTCATAAAGTTTTCGCAATGCCAAGAGAGAAGCTTTCCTCACTCCAGCAGCCTCCGGATAATTGAATACCAGAGAGAATATCAGTGACTAATACGAATGTATATCTTAATAATCTTGAAGAGAGAATTAAGGAGCTTACTTTGTCATTAAGCGTCCATCCAAGATACTTTAAGTACAGATCTTGTAAGAAAAGTGAAGGATAAGACGAAATCCAAATGCCCAGAGACTGAATGCATGACATCCTAATCTCAGGGTCAATGTCTCGATATCGGTGTACAAACAACCTTCAGAATAAGATGTAATAATGATTCCGGTCAGCAACATTCACATTAAAAGCAAGAAAAAGAATTATACTTTTATTTTCTTCTCTTTTGTGTGGGGGTTGTAATACTTAGCTGACGGTATAATCATTATCCAAACTTACCCAGTGAATATTTTCCGCATCATGTCCTCCAATGTAGTTATCTGTTCATGAGTAACAGACAGCCTTTTGTTGAGGGACTCCACACGAGGCCCGTCAGCTCTTTTCTTGCTTTCAGCATTCAATTGCCTTTGGGTAGTTTCTCGCTGGGAACCGAGTGTGTTTGCTACAGAAATGAAAGATGTGACTAGTTGGAGGCCCATTAGCGTGGCAGTTTGGCGGTAAACTCTTGGCGGAGTGCTGCAATAGAGGTAGAAAATAGACAAACATGAATAGAATTCTATGTGACATATGACCGCATAAGCGTGTAATGTTTAAACACAAACCATGACAGTGCGATTATGTAGTCCATGCACTTGTCAAACAAGACTTTATCAAACAATGGTCCATTCTGACACTCGAGAATTAAATTATTCCAGAATGAAACCAGATTTTCTTTGAAGTTCCTGAGTTCCTTCTTTCTTGAAATTTGATAATCTTCAACTTCCCCCTACAGGCCAACCGCAATCGAAAGAAAATTTTGTAAAAGTTTCTAATGAAACAAAATGTAAAAAAAAAAAAAAAATCATCAAAAGAGAAAAATCCATTACGGCTCTAGCAAGATTAACAAGGGCAACGACAACATCATCAACGTCAGTCTCATCAAGCAATTCTTGCTTGATAGAGTACTTAGCACCGCAAGCCTATAAAACAGGAAAAGAAAGCAATTAAAACTGGAGGTACTCAGGTAACAAAAGATGCCCGGATCTAGCAACCTGAATCCTTATCCTCGTAATGAGACTAATATGAAGGCAACATTAACTTGAGTACCTCAAATAGCATCGACAAGAGTTCAGAGGTTGCAAGTCTGGGAGAGGCTTCATATCTTTCAACCCAGATCTTCACGGCTTTAGGAATCAGATCCCCGTTCCCTTTGACAATCTCTGTTGAATAAAAAATGAAAGAAAGATTACTCAAATGAATCTGAGTGATTGCAGACAAAACCGTAAAAAGAGAAAGGATATGAAGTCGTTCAACCTCAATTTGGGAATTACCTATCAGATTCTGGTGAGGAGGAAGGGTGCGACTACGCTTAGTCTGAGGACGGGTTTCCTGGAAATCGTCATCATCGAGCTCCATCTGGTTAGGGCTCTGGTCTCCGCTGGCCTCACTGACGCTCCGCTCTTGATTCTCTCCGCCGCTTCCACCTGCCTTGCCAGCCTCTTCACCGCCGCCACCGCTGTCGTCATCCTGATCCCGATCTCTACTCCTTTTCTACGCATATATGAACACAGCAGACGAGTCACTCGAAAATTCGAAAAGCAAAATCAAACAAGCAAGGAGGCTCACTTGGCCGTGAGGAGCGTCTTCCATGGTGCCGGAAAATTCCTAGGGTTTGCTTTGCACTCGTGTGAAGAGGAAACTCTCCCGCCAATGTCCCTTCTAACTGTTGAAACTTCCCGCTGACGATTAAAATGAAAGTCTCTGAAAGTTGAGAGAGTCTCCCAAATTTCAGCTTTCACAACATTGAGCCAGAGGCTAAAATGCCATAATCCAGAAACCAGGATCATATCCATTTTTTTTAGACCCATCCAATAACATATTTCACTTTTTATTTATTAATTATTTAAATTTTCTCTCTCTTCTCCAACAATTTTTTTTCTTTTTTAATTCTTTTTTTAGTTATCCTTAATTTTTTTGTTTTTCTACTCATCTTCATCATCGTTATTTCGACTAAAAATTCCAAAAATCATCAAAATTACATCTTCATCATCCAAACTTTTCCTCTTCATCCTCTGCAATCAGTTTCTTATCTTTATCCCCTCTCCTCACCACCATTGTTAAAACTTCAAAACCCAATTATGTTTTTATTTGGAGATTTAGAGATTTCATGACAATTTAGGGATTAATTTACCAAAATTGTTTGTTCATTATGCAAATCGGGTTAGTAACCCAGATTTATGTGACAATTAGGTTTTTTCATAGGTAATTTATCGAATATAGTTGTTGAATCGTAGTGATTCTTAGGAAGATTGGAATAAAACCCGAGTTCATCACCAAATCTGCAGAGGAGGACAACTGGTACGAATGGTACAACTAAGAGATATAGGACAACTAGTACAACTAGTACAACTAGTACAACTATGAGATAGAGGACAACTGGTACAAATAGATATAACTAAGACAACTTAAATAATTGTTGATTGAAAATACTTTTATTATAATTGCAAATCGGGTTGGTAATCTAGTTTTATGTGACGATTAGGTATTTGCATGGATAATTTCTTAAATATAGTTGTTGAATCATAGTGATTCTTAGGTAAATTATAATTATACCTGAGTTCATCACCAAATCTGTAGAGAATGACAACTGATACGAATGGTACAACTAAGAGATAAGAGAACAACTAATATAACTAGTACAACTGTGAGATACAGGATAACTAGTACAAATAGATAGTACTAAGACAGCTTGAATAATTGTTAATTGGAAAATTTTTATTATATTTTCAAGAAATGAACATCAGCCACACAAACAATTCAATAGATTTTATATCATTTAATACCTCAAATTTGGAATAGATAGCTTATTCGATATTAGTAGATAAAATATTGTATGTAAGAATATTGCGATATATGAAACTAAACAGCTTTGGAGTAGATAATTTATATGGAGAATGAATTGCACACATAAATAAAACTAAGTGGAGTATTTCTGATAATATACAAGAATTGTTTGTCTTACTGCTGAATTACACCAAAACAAAAATAAAAAAATGGGCTTTATTCTCCAAAAAACGTTGCTGAAAGACGAAAAATGGATAATAAATTAGATAAGTGGTTTCAGAGCAAAAGTAGCATGTAAACTTAATTTGTGTATGTTTTCGGGTTTGTTTTATCCGAAAAGATTTTATTTTAGCTAAAAAAATTACATTTTAGCTGAGAAATATTCATTCTTGATATCCACATTTTTCATTTTAGCATAGAAAATCTTTTCCAATAAGGATAAACAGTGTATAGTTAGACACATATATACAATTATCTGTAACTATTTAATTTAAAAACAAGGTACAGCTAAATGAATGATTCAACTTATTTTAGTCTTAGAGTGTACAAGAGTATTTTGAAGTTATTTGTATTTTGGATTTCTTAGATTTCTTAGATTTCTTGCATTACTATTTATTTTGGAGTTATTTATATTTTGAATTTTTTGAATTTCTTTGATTTCTTTGATTTCTTGCATTACTATTTATTTTGGAGTTATTTGTATTTTGGAAATATTTGATTTCTTGCATTAATATTTTTAATTTCTTCAGGACAACTAGGTGCAACTTGGTGCAATTACGTAATGAATTTCTCCAGAGCAACTAAGTGCAACTAGGTACAATTACCTTATGAATTTTTCTAGGACAACTAGGTGCAACTCGGGACAACTATATTTTAATTGTAGTGTTAATACATTTTTTCCAGTTGTTCCGTAATATAAATTATTTTTTTGTAGTTGTCCACATTACTTTCGACTACTGAAGTCTATTTACAATATTTTCATACTAAAATTTATGCAAAATCATAATTAAGTACAAATATAGAAGTTTCATGATCTAACTTCTATGGTACAACTAAGTACAACTATGGACAACTAAGTATAACTATTCACATCCACGAAGTTGTATAAAGTTGTCCTTACTTGTCCAGTTGTCTTTTGCTTATTCACATCCACGAAGCTAGAGAACACGTGCCCCGACAAAAATAGACATGTGCGCAGTCAAAATACCACGTGCGCCGTCAATTTTATACATAGTTGTATCCAATTGTCCGGTTGTCCAAAATGCTTCATAGTTGTCCTTTGACGATTTTAGCATTTTTCCAGTTGTCCTGAAATATAAATTATTATAGTTGTCCACATAATTTTGGATTATTGTAGTCCATTTATAACATTTTCATACTACAATTTATGCAAAATCATAATTTTGACTCTTTTCCATCATAAGATTGTTAACATTATCAAAGTCTTATTTGTATCAGAAGGGATGTTTGATGTGAAACCAATAATATATATTAGAAAAATGATAATTTTATGTTATCCATCTTTTTAATTTTATTCCTTATACTTTACGACTTTTCTACATTTTTTAAGTGGATGTTTGCTTTTTATATTTATAGTTTTATCATTATTATTTTCTAATGAAAGAATTACATATAGTTGTATATATGTGTCCAGTTATACCTTGTTTATTTCCATCCGGAAAGCATTTTCGGCCAAAAATGAAATCCTCTAGACTAGATTAACTTTCCTAAGTGTCTAGTTATCCGTCAAGGTAACATGTGCACCTATGTGCATTGTCAATTTTTGTACATAGTTGTACATAAATTGTACATAATTGTACTAGTTGTCCCTCTCTGCAGATTTGCTGATGAATTCATATATAATTATAATTTACCTAAGAACCACTATGATTCAACAACTATATTAAAAAAATTATCCATTCTAATCATCAGATAAAACGGGGTTACCAACCCGATTCACAATTATAATAAAAGAATTTTCAATCAACAATTATTTAAGTTGTCTTAGTTATACCTATTGTACCAGTTGTCCTCTATCTCATAGTTGTACCTGTTGTACTAATTGTCCTCTTATCTCTTAGTTGTACCATTTGTACCAGTTGTCCTTTTTCTGCAGATTTGGTGATGAACTCGGGTTCTAATTATAATCTACCTAAGAATCACCATGATTTAACAACTGAATTCAAAAAACTATCTATGCAAAGACATAATCGTCACATACCAACCC
Source organism: Eutrema salsugineum (assembly GCF_000478725.1). NCBI lineage: Eukaryota > Viridiplantae > Streptophyta > Magnoliopsida > Brassicales > Brassicaceae > Eutrema > Eutrema salsugineum. The sequence goes on along the minus strand of NW_006256812.1, from coordinate 1,800,991 downwards.
GATTTGCATCTAGAACAAACAATTTTGGCAAATCAAATCCCTAAATTTTGAAATCCCCAAATCTGTAAATAAAAACCTAACTGGATTTTAAAACTTCAACAATGGTGGTGGAGAAAGGAGATAAAATAAGAAACTGATTGTAAAAGATGAAGAAAAAAAGGAAGAGGCGAGGATTCAACGGCGAAAATGAGATTTGCTTGTTTTCAGAATCCACCGACGAAGAAGAAGAACATGAAATTTTTTTTTTTTCTTAATATTCCTTTTAAATTATTAATTTTAATAAAATCAATTATTTTTTCACCAAATTCAAAAATGCCACAAAAACTTTTATTAAGGGTAAATTGGGAATTCTATATATATTATGGTATGTAGATTTGTTTATGGCACAACAGATTTTTTTTTTTCAATTTGTAGCATTACAGCCATTAAACCCACAACATTGCGATTCTTTTTTTTTTTTTTTTCCCTCTTATCAAGTGGATATCTTTAGATTTACAGTAAATAAATTGCCATTTGCTACTGAATATTATCATATATTGTATTGTAGGTCAAATGTTTTAGATTCTCGTAATTTACTACCACATAAATTTTGAGGGGAAAGAGTATAGATATTGCATTCTTTCTATCAAACCACCGAACGTATCAAATAACACACTATCAGCACGTGATAAAACACTTTTTTCTAATCTTTTCCGGCCATCTTTTTGCCCTATTGAAACGAACTTGACCTGAAACAAGTCTGATATGAAGAAACGAAAATGCAAAAAAAAAAAAAAACTAGTTTTAACAAGTGTTGGCCATTGACTCGATGAGCAACGCATATCCCTCAGGAATAGGCGACTGCAGACGCACACACTCCGCTAAGGCAGGCACGTCCGATGACACATCCAGAAACTGCGCCACATAGAGAAGCAGATGAAAATCTGATATCCTCTTCACCAACGCCAAGCTCTTTGCACGGTCTAGATGGGTTTTCAGAGCCCGCATCGTTGCTCGAATGCTTCTGTTCTCTATTGGGAATGTTGATGATAGAGGCCCCTGACAAAAGCAGCTACTGTTAAAAACATGGACCAATGACAAAGCCACAACTTCACACACTGTAAACAAAGATTTCTCGGCAGCAACAAGTCCTACTGTCCTACTATTCGCTTCAAGAAGATACCGAGAAATCGAAATGCTCAGCTTACGTAAAACTACTTCCTTTAGCCTTTTGAGCAGATCATATCGGCAAAGCTGACTTCTTAGTTCTTACGGAGAGCTACTATTGCAGACTAAATGTCTAGTGCAGTCTACAAATTCAACTGTCTATTAGTACTATTATTATTATAAAAGAAGAAGAAAAACAAAAGAAAGCAAACACTGGGATCACGAGCTTCTATCTTCAGAACGTTCTAAACCTATGACGACGACTTCGCTCCAGATTTCATTATACCCAAAAGAACCACAATGGTTATCAAGTGCTTCCTTCCATCTCTCAATACTTGCGCAAGCAGAGCATTAATGGAAAGCAGTTTCAAAGCTCTAATCTTTCAACCCAGTCCTAAAGACGAGAAACAAAAGCATCTATTCATAACAAAATATTGAGATGGAAGCTCAAGAGCAAATAAAAAACAACCTGATGATCCAAGATCTTGATGACCACGAGGAAGAAATCGTTATCTACCTCCTTAACATCCTTCACGCCGACAACCACCTCCTTCTTCATCTTAGAGAGCTTGGGATCATCGTCCGGCCCAACCTCCGTCTCGAACCACCCTTCCTTGAACAGCCTGATGCACATATCACTCATCTGAAACGCCTCGAAATGGACATCGGCGCCACCGTCCTCATTGACCTCGAGTTTAACGACTGCGGTGACCCACTCCTGCAACTCGCTCTCGGCGTGAAGCTCCGCCGCCTGCAAAACCTCAAGATTCGAGAGTGTGTACTCAGTCTTGTCCTGCATCACAGTCTGGTTAAATATAAAACCGACCCTCCTCATCCCCAAGCCCAAGGCGATTGCGTCCACGCGCTTCTCTTCCTCGGCATCTCTCATCAGAATAAGATTGGACTCGGTCCCTTGCTGCGGAGGCTCGTAGATGAAATCAACTTCCACCTGGCCTTCCTCCGTCACGGTGCCGTACATAAACCCACCGCGTTTGACCGCAAAGGCAAGCGACTCGTTGACGTGATGCTGGAAGGCGTTGGCGCAATCGCGATCGAAGGAGACGGAGTCGCAGTGAGACTTGTCCTGACGAGTGACGCGCATCTGGCGAGCGATCAAGTCATCGACGGTCATCTTCCTCCCGAAGGATCCGGCAGGCGTGACCGCAGGACCTCCGCGAATGGTACGCTCACCCTCGTACGCGAGGTAGAGCATGGAGCCATGGCCGAGGTTCAGCGAGGAGAGGCGGAGGTTGGGGTCGGAGAGGTCGGTGAAGGCGAGTAGATCAGAGGGAGTTTTGGCGAGGAGAAGATCACGATTGGTGGATAAGGTCTGGCTATGGAGAGGGATCTGGAGCTGATCCTCGATTAAGGTTTTGAGCTGGGAAACAGTGATATGAGCTCCATCGGCTGTGACTCGCTCCAGTCCATCTCTGCTTCGGATTCTGAGCATCATCATCTTCGTCGTCTTTCTCCGGAAAATAGATTGAGATGTCTCCCCGAATTCTCACGCAAATCGGATTTGGGAATCGAATCCAAGGAGCACCAACACTGTTATAGAAATTGGGTTTTCCACTTCTCGCCCACTTCATAACTAAGACCCGCTACGTGGTCGGGTCGGATCATTGCTGATTTTTTTTCCTTTTTTTTTTTTTGGATCATTGCTGATTGATTTTTTTTTTTTTTTTTTTTTTTGTCGCCGGATCATTGCTGATTTAGATACAAGATATTTCCTTCAAAATTTTTTTTTTTTTTGGTTTTAACTTTAACTAAGAGAGAAGATTATGCGTATTTGTTTATTAGAATCTAATAATGTGGGTCTGTTTTAGATTTTTTTATTGGGTCTGGTATCTATGAAGAAGGTCTCATTGTGTCTGAATGTTATTGTGATTGTCGACGATTCATCGAATTAATAGAATATATCAGACTTAACTCATTACCACTTAACCAGTAGATTCGACTAGCTAGTAGCATCATTCTTTGATTATATATTAGGGTCTGACTGGTTGATGGCTTTGGAGGGGTGTGAAGAGAAAGAAAAGTTATTCGGCTGCCTTAATTTCTGCAAAATTTTAGATTAGTTCCCTCTATTTTTCTCATCTCAATTCCACTCATTTACTCTAACTTCATACAATCATACCCTTACTGTTAAAATCACCAAAAAAAAAACTATACAAAATGACAAGCATATTCTTGTTGGTGAGTCCAATATAAATGTACACAGGTAATTAAAACAACAACTAAAGTATACCACTAGCAAAATAAATAATTAAATTACTTTATCGGTCAATAAAGACGAACATATACGTATATAGTAGAACAACCACCAGTCTTTACTTTTCTTGAGCTGCAGAATCTTTGAAACTAACAATCTATTGATGAACAATTGCGTTAGTGAACATCTTTAATATCGAAGAAGCCAAAATATACTTAATTACTTCTCATCACTAGTAATATACTCCCACTAAAATACTTTTGATAAATCAAAACTTTGTTGTTTTTTTTAATGTCTATTTTTTAGCTAGGTGCTGAACAACTATCAAATTGGTTTATTCTACAATTTGATGATGATGATATATATATATATATATATATATATATGGACATAATTGATGGGTGGATATAAATCAAATTAGAAGGAAAAACCAAGGTTATCTCTTCCGTTGAGACAAGAAGAAGACAGATCAAGAAGCGAGACAAGCTTCCCAGAACAATCGACTTTTATCCATCTCACTCACAGCCGCATCAGCATCAGAATCGACGGCCAGATTTTCACGTTGGATTCTCCCACATCTTCTGTAGCTATTCACCTCTCCTTCTCCGTCGTCGTCTTCTTCCTCCCCGGCGGCGAGTACTCTTTCTTGATCATTCACCGTACCCTCCGGGTCAAAACCTGACCCACTCGGTCTTTGACTCGTCCACGTCACACAAGACGTCTCGTACGAACTGGCACTACAAGACTCATCATCAGTCTCATCGCCATCGTCTACATAATTATCATCGTTAATAATGCTTTCGCGGTCGTGGCCACCCTCGATCTGAGCGGCGCCTCCTCCATCTCCATAGGTCTCGGAATCTGCAGATGCTTCTAAGAGCAAGAACGGTGACACATCAAACACCTTCTTGGCTGTGTTCATATTATTTGTTTCTCTTTGTTCTTGTTCTGTTCCCAACAGAGGATTATGACAAGAGAGACATCAACAGCTACGTATTATAGGTACTATATATATATATATATATATATTGCAGTCAGAATGTGGCCATTATTATTGACGACTCTCGATGTATTTATTTTAATAATATTTGTTTGGAGCACTTTTGTGATCGCGTGATTCATTGGTTTGAGAAGACGGGAGTTCGTATGCAAACTAATGACGTGCGAGTATGTGGGGTTGTGCTTCTAGAAGGACGAACATTATATATTTAAAGTATACAACAACGTGCGTGCTTTAACAAAAACACTAGTAATAATAAGGAATATACACAGAAAGCAATTTGCCAAATTTGAAATCCGAGCGTATTTTCTGCATTTTTTCTGTTTGCACCCGGTTTCGAGTCTTCTAGAAAGACCAAGCATTTATTCCAGATTTCAGACACAGGTCCAAGTGCTGTTAAACCTTTCTTGTCTTAGGCTACACAATTTACATTTACTCCTCAACATAGTCTCATGAATCGGTTTCATAATATTATCACAATACTTTATTAGATCTTAGATCCAAATCATATATAATCGCATATTTATACTTTCGTGTTTCATCTTTGTATTACAGTGCTTAAATCATACATGTGTACTGATGTATAAAACCTACTTGTAAATAGAAAACATAGCTACAATGTTATAAATAAAAAGAAAAAAAAAGCAAAAGAAAACATAAGTATATACTATATGGCAATCAGTGGTCATGATAGTTTTGGTGACAAAATAAACGGCGTCGCTTCGATATGAAAATCGTTTATGTTTGTTGGAGAAGGATGGGGCATTAGACAACGCGTGGATTAAACCAAAAATGTACCGAATAATTAAAATCTTGATTTAAATTGTTGACTTTGGGGATGCCCGCCCTCCTCCTTTAATCAAAAGCAGGAGACAAAGGTTAGATGAAAGATTAAGGGTGATTATTTAAATCTCACATATGATCTTTATTTTTTTTTCCATTCAATCAATAAATCAATTACGTACTTATCCCGTTACGCAATTAAACATGATCACTCAGAATTAATCACCTAACAACTTAGACCCACATGAACAAGTTGCCGAGGTTAACAAAACAAAAAATAATGATATAGTTTTTACGAACAAAGAGATAATCATTTTGTAAAAAAAAAAAAAACAGAGAGATAATCATTAAGGTTTGGAACGTGACGATCATTGCATATACATAAAGACGTACTTATAAGTTGTAACACCTATCATAGATGAAAGTATTAAATTTCAATTTTCTTTTATAAAAAAACATATATATATATATATATATATACAGTGATCGATTCAACCAGATACAATATAATGTACAGTGATCGATTCTAGTCAGTCTCTTTTATATATATTTTTTGTTTCTTTTATTCATATCGTCGATTGTATATCAGTGGCCAAAACTTTTATGGGAGTCAATTTTAATTGTATTTTTATGGGAGTCAATTTTAATTTACAATGTTTTATGAGTAAATTTTACAAGGGTCATTCAGCTAAATTTTCAATATTTTACATATTTTTCTTTAAAAAATACAAATATATATATTTTTTGGATTTCACATTGGTCAATTAACCCACCTCCTAATAAGTTATCTCCACCACTGGCATAAATAAAGAGGAGAACTATAGAAAGTTTTTTAGCAAAAAAAAAAATGAGAACTAGACGGAAATGGCCAAAATATATCCGAGTTGGATCGTTTTCTCTCTTTGTTTTTTCTAGTTAAAATATATGATCGAAATAGACTTTTATGTCTAGACTTCTAAAAACTCCTATTTTGTGTGAAGAAAAAAAATCCCTATTTTGTGTATACTTTACAAACCTGTATTTTTAATTTAATTTTTTATTAAAAACGACAATTACAATAGATCTCCTCAGGGTTACAGCGCCATATCATCAGATCGAGATAGGATATGATGTTTAAACGTCTAAAAAACTTATTTTGTGTGTCTTTATAAAATGTTTTTCTAAGAATAAAACAAAATTATAATATTCAAGTATGTGTAAAAAAGTTGAACATAAAAACAGGAAAAAAAAAAGAAGTAAAACAAGAGATAGAGAAAAAAACAATATTGTGCGTTTATGTTTGTCAAATAGTGTACATGATAAATAATATATAGCACACCTTAAAACGAAAATCAAAAGAGGCCCATTAATGATAAGACGACTGTCTATTATGAATTTATGATCCAGTAATGAAGGAAAAAAAAAAAGGAGAAGAAGTGTTAAAAATACAAAATATCCTCAAGAGAATTGTCCAAATTTACGAGATAACCAGGGGAGGCGCCAAAGAATAGATGTGTAGTAGTGATTTTGATTAGGGAATATAATGAGTGTGGGTGGATAAGAAGTAGTGTAAGAAAGGTCTCTCTCTCTCTCTCTCTCTCTCTCTCTCTCTCGTCACTTCTCTCGCCGATACTCGCCGATACTCGCCGGCCCCTCCGGTCGTTAGAAATGGCCATCTCCTTAGCAAGCTGCTGCTTCTCCCTCCTTAACCCATCCGTTAGACTTCAATCTTCCGTGTCTCCACCTCCGTGTTTCGTAGCCGCATCGCCCAAGCCGCTCACTCCCCGAGCTTCGAATCAGAAGAGGAAAGCTTCGAGGTCTGATTCATCTCCCAAATTGAACCCAGAGGTACACTTAAATTCAATTTTCCGTTTGAATTCCTGTTGTCCGAAATCCGTATCAATGTATCTTTCCTCCCTACAGAAATACCCAGTCAGGTCGATAGATGAAAGTTGTAATTCACACGGCAAAGGGGACGGTGCTGGTCCTCAAACAATGGCCTTCAAGGCGTTTGGGTCTCCCAAAAAAGATAAAAAAGAGGCTCAATCTGATTTTAGAGACCAGCAGGTATGGAATAACTTGTCCCTTTCATCTTTTTTTCCTTATCAATGCAATAAAATTGGTCTAATGCCATTTCGATAGCAGACTGATCCTGGCAAGATTCACGATGCATCCTTTCTCAACGCCGTCGTAAAGGTATCCTATCCAGTTACTTTCTTCATTCGACTGATAATCCTTTGAATCCTTCCGTGCGTGCTTGTTTCTCAGGTTTACTGCACTCATACAGCGCCTGATTACTCCCTCCCATGGCAGAAGCAAAGACAATTCACCAGCACTGGAAGGCAAGTCTTCATTTAGATTATTCATGTCCCTAAAGAGGTTGTTCCGTGACTTTATTGTGTGTTTCTATTGCAGTGCTTTTATGATAGGAGATGGCAAGCTCTTGACAAATGCCCATTGTGTGGAGCATGATACACAGGTTTACCTCCCTTCTTCTGTATTCGCCTTTTTCTTATCATCTTTTTTTTTCCTCTTCACCTTTTCTTTATCAGGTTAAAGTTAAGAGAAGAGGAGATGATAGAAAGTATGTCGCTAAGGTTAGTATTGCATACTTGCACCCGCACGCTGGGGTTGATCTTCTGCTTTTATTTAGTAGCATGTGCATGGAACCCATCAATATGCTAATTAAAACTCTAAAAATAGATTTTGTTTATATCTCCAATATCTTCTACCTCATTCTTATACAATCCCAGATAACGTCCCTCTCATTCTATACTGTACAGGTTTTAGTAAGAGGTGTGGACTGTGACATAGCTTTGCTTTCAGTAGAAAGCGAGGATTTCTGGAAAGGAGCTGAACCACTGCGGCTTGGACATTTACCCCGCCTTCAGGTTTCAGAATGATGTATTTCTTGCTCTTTTCAGTTATCCTCAAGTGCAGTCTCCTGTAAAATATTTAAATAACACTTTTGACGGTCTAATTGAGGCATGAACACAAACAACCAAATTATTATTTTTTTTTTCTTTTGGTCGGATCATAATATTGTAGAATAGGGGATGGTGTCCTTTTTTGTGGTGTTTATGTCTTTATATGAATTAAAGTCTGTAAGTGGTCTTATTGAGGTGTAGATATAAAAATGATATGCATATAGCACTCTTTTTGCCTGCATTATTAGCATAAAAAAGCTTTTAATGTTCTTCCCTGCCTTATCTATCTGGATATACCAGTTGTTCATACAGTTTCCATGATGGCTTTGATTTGCAGGATTCAGTAACTGTCGTGGGATATCCTCTTGGAGGAGATACTATCTCTGTGACAAAAGGGGTCGTATCACGAATAGAGGTTTGCCCATATCTTTGGCTTTGCTTTTATGCCACTTTATTGTTGTGTAGGTTTTAAGAACCCTTCCTCGTTGGAACTTTGGGAATGCAGGTAACATCATATGCTCATGGATCATCTGACTTGCTTGGAATTCAGATCGATGCTGCAATAAATCCAGGTCCGTGGATCATTTTAAATTAATTGTCTTCATTTTGCTCCTAGTGTCTTGCACTTTGTTCTAAAAATTGAATATGACCTGTTCTTTTCACTAAAAGTGTTTCCGAGGACATTCATCTGTATTATTGTGATAGCCACTTCTTATACTTGTTAGATTGTAGGGAATAGTGGTGGCCCTGCATTCAACGACCAGGGGGAATGCATCGGAGTAGCATTTCAGGTAATCGCTTTGGGATTTCAGGAAAATAATATTTGTTTCTGTTTTTGTTCCAAATGAATGCCTCACGGGAGACTTCCTCTAGGTTTACAGATCCGAAGAGACTGAAAATATTGGATACGTGATTCCGACAACGGTTGTTTCTCACTTTTTGACTGATTATGAGAGGAACGGAAAGTACACTGGTAAGAGTTTTCTCTCTTGATGTTCATATGTTCCACTGCAATGGTTGAGCCTTTCTTCGTTATTTGTTAATATGTAAAGCTATTTCTCTTGCAGGTTACCCTTGCCTTGGAGTATTGCTGCAGAAATTGGAAAATCCAGCTTTGCGGGAATGCCTAAAAGTACCTACAAATGAGGTAGATTTGCTTTGCTAGGTGGCCTGTCTTGTGTCGTATAAAGATTTTCCCCACATAATGGTTGAGGACATTGAATCTTCCTACCTAGCAATTTGAGTCTACTCAAGGTGATGTAACCTTAATTTTGTAGGGTGTGCTGGTGCGAAGAGTCGAACCTACATCTGATGCAAGTAAAGTCCTGAAGGAGGTAAAGAGCATGGATCATAGTATTTTTTTTGCTCTAACAAATTTCTACAATCATATCTTCTCATCCTTGATTTGTGTGATATACCTGAGCAAGTTTTGAATCAGGGAGATGTGATTGTAAGTTTTGATGATCTACACGTGGGATGTGAAGGAACTGTACCCTTTCGATCGAGTGAACGCATTGCATTCCGTTATCTCATCAGTCAAAAGTAAAGACCTCTTTTCCTTGTCCACAAGTATAATGATTTACTTTGCTTTTCCTCATATGTGGCTTTTTTATTTTACTTAATAGATTTTCAGGTGATATTGCAGAGCTTGGTATCATTAGAGCAGGTGAACATAAGAAAGTTCAAGTAGTTCTACGGCCTAGAGTGCACCTGGTACGACTGTCTGCATCTACCATTGTAAGCTTTCCGTGTTCCATGCCCAGTAAGCTAATTACTAAAGCTTCATTTGCCTTTCGTGCTTTTAAATAGGTCCCGTTCCATATTGATGGAGGTCAGCCATCATACATTATAATCGCTGGTTTGGTGTTTACGCCGCTCTCAGAACCCTTGATAGAGTACGTTCTCCTCAGCTTGCTAATACGCAAAAGGAAATAGGAACTTTCTTCATTATTTCGCAAACGCCTAATTTGATTATTATTTGTTTTTCTTTCTGTTTCTGTATGAACAGAGAGGAATGCGAGGACACCATAGGCGTAAGCTCACTCTAATAAACCTTGTGTTCTGATCTCAAGTATAACTGTTTTTGGATTCTAATCCTGAGTTTTTGATCCTTCCAATTTGTAGTTGAAATTGTTAACAAAGGCACGCTACTCCGTGGCAAGGTTCAGAGGAGAACAAATCGTCATCCTATCACAGGCAAGCTCTGAGAGGATAAGGAGTTATTGTTTCCATGTGCATTTTGGTGAGTGCAACAATAATCTCCCATTTTACTAATTGGACGAGGATATTTGTAGGTCTTAGCAAATGAAGTAAACATCGGCTACGAAGACATGAACAACCAGCAGGTCCTGAAGTTCAATGGAACTCCTATAAGAAACATCCATCACTTGGCACACCTCATTGACATGTGCAAAGATAAGTATCTAGTTTTTGAGTTTGAAGACAACTATGTCGCCGTGTTGGAGAGAGAAGCTTCGGATTCGGCATCCTTGTGCATCCTCAAAGATTATGGAATTCCCTCAGAAAGATCCGCTGATCTGCGTGAGCCATATATAGATCCAATAGATGACACCCGAGCACTTGACCAAGGTTTTGGAGACAGCCCTGTGTCAAATCTAGAAATCGGCTTCGATGGACTGGTCTGGGCATGAGGGTTCAGCAAAAACAGACGTATTGAATTCGCAGATAAAAGCTTCCCAGAACATCATGTGGGGAAACTTTCAGCTTCATACTCATTCATAAGGCCTTGTGGCCTGTTCCAAGTTCAGTTCATTCTTTCTTCTTTCGTCAGATCTCTCTAGGGATAGATAATTTGCCATAATAATGCTGTACCCTGTGTTCAGATGAGTGAGTGTAGTGCGGAAAAGCATACCAAGAATCTTGAGCAAAGCCAACATATATGTCTAATTTTGATGAGGAATGAAATGAAATGCAGTAAAGCCTGGCCTTGCATTTACCAGGGAATCTCTGCTTCCTTTAACCTAAGATAATTGCAGAAACAGGAAAGCATAACAAGCCAAAGCTGGCACTCACTTCAATATCAAGAAGGGAGGAGCTTCACGGGGCTCTTCAAACTTGTTTGTTTATTACTTTTACTTTTCTTTATTAAGGATAACAAAACATACAAACACTCGGACACAAATCAAAACCCGACAAATCCACATTTCATGTGCTCTGCCCTTGGCAAGAAAGGTCCACAACCAAAACCCACCAATCTTGTCTTTTACCTCCTCAATAGCTGTATACCTTTTCATCTTCACAGTTTTTCTCATCTTTTAAGTAAGGTCTCTCGCAAACAGAAACAGAGAGAATCATTCACGGAAACGATGAGCGTCTCTCTGTTAACGGCCTTGGCCGTTCTCTCACTCTGTTCACACACTTCAACATCTGAGTTTCAGCTCTCCAGCATATCAGCTGCACCTTCGTTTTTGCCTGAAGCTCCATGGAGTTTCTCAGCTTCTCCTCCGGCTATGTCTCCAGATATATCGCCTCTGTTCCCTACTCCAGGTTCCAGGGAAATGTCTCCTTCTCCGTCAGAGTCTTCAGTCATGCCGACAATCCCCTCAAGCCTTAGTCCACCAAACCCAGATGCGGTCTCTCCTGATCATCTGCTAGACTCTTCTCCGGCTGGGTCCCCTCTTCCTGCGTCTTCCTCAATTTGTTTGGTCTCGTCACCACACTCTCTGCTTCTTGTCTTCCTCATGTTGCTGCTACGTTTCTAGTTAATCATTTTAGAGAGAGAGAGAGAGGGTGAGAATAACTCTCTTTGACATCTTGTGATTTCGGAATGTAATCTTACTCTGCTGCTTCTTCTGAATATTTTTAAACCCTGTAATGTAATGTAATGTTTTGGGATATAGCATTGATTGTTGGTGCGAGATTTGCTCATAAAGCGGTCTGCCATCAGGCTGGTGCAGTTGTTGTTGTACTTGTAACAGTGATATGGGTTCAAAAGAGTCAACTTGATAGATCCAATGTGACATGTCGCAGTCTGTGGTTTCTTGTGATTGAACAAAAATAAAAACATGCATTAAGTAGAGGATAATTACGGTGCGTGCACGAAATAATGTTAGACATAAATTTGAGTGAGGCTAGGCGGTGAGGTAGATGAGCACAGAAACGATTTATGTTAGCCATCATGGCACATAGATACAAATGTAGATAGAGAATAACAAAAATATATAAGTTAGTTAATATTATTGGAGAGGAGGAGGATGATCGATCAAGTCAAAGAGCTCATCGCCGAGACCGAAGCCGAGCATCCTGGCCATGTGGGAGGTCTTCAGCCTGGGCTTGGGGACACCGTGGAGTTTGAGCCATGGATAAACGACGAAGACTTTGTTCATGACGAAGAGCTCAAGAGCCTCGGGGTTGAAAACGACACCCATCCTCAAGCTCATCTGGTGAGGGACAAGCATGGCGGCGTAACGAGCAAGCTCTCCGGCTCGCCAGTCAAGAAGAAGAGGAAGCCAAGGGTACATCGCATCCAGCCTCACGAACCACAGCCTTATGTCCGGGTACTCCGACAGCTCACGCGGGTCCCCTGCCTCCTCTCTTTTGTAGTTTATCGTGAATCCGATCGTTCTTTCCAAATACTCTCTTGGCTCAGCTACGCAAAAAAACATCATTACTACTCATTCTTCATATATCATGATTTTGGTATGATTATTTTATACTGGCTCTTCCTTACCCCTTGAAGGTGAGGTTATCCCTGTGCCTGTCTGAAACGGAGATAAATCAAGCCGCCTTATACTCTCGTTGTCGATCACTACTTCGTACCGGCCGCTCGTCGGAGGCATCGGAGGTTCCACTTTCTCCGTATCTGCTCATTCTCTCTCTCTTTTTTTTTTGGTATTTCAAAATCTTAATGACCAAAATTAATTAAGGTAGTACTACTAGTACGTACCGTCGTGAGATTCGAAGGCAGAGATGTCGAAATTGCCAGAAGGATTGAAGGAGACTGAGACAGAGACATCCTCTGTTTTCCTCTTTCTCACACCCCATACGGCGCTCTGCCCATTCTCAACCGCCGCCGGCAGCTGAAGAACTGGAAACGGCGACGTAGAGGCATGCCTCGCCGATGGTATACGCCACGCTAGAAGAGCTGCCTTTCCCGCCGCCATAGACGACCGGTTAATTTAGCAAGGATCTCTCTCTCTCTGCGTTTTGTCTAAATTATACACATACACATACACATTTGTGTGTGGTCTCCCTTTTTATCTGCTTCCCTTTTGGCCTTTTCTTTCTACTTTATCCTCCTTTGTTTCTCCTTCACCGCACAAAATTTTCAAAAACGGGTTTTTTAATTTCGAATACATTTCTTCCAGGCTTATTTAAGTTAGAAGCCTCCACTCTGTGTACACTATGGTCTATGGTCTCATGGCGTCAAGCTAAGGAACTCTCTTCTTCTTCTTCAATCTTCATCATCTTTGTCTTGGCGTAGGATGCACTGATCGATCCAAATGATCAATACATTACACCATACATACATGAAATGTATCAATCCAACCTGCCACTTTCATAAGGAAATGGATCCAACATAAAAGCCCTCCAATAATAATGGCCCACTTATTTGCTTCACTCTAGCCCATATCTACGGTCACATGATCCTTTTTGGCCCAACATGTTTTAATAATATGCTCCTAATTATGCGAATTAACTAGTAACTAATAAAATAATACTTTACACGATTATCGACTGACCAAATCAATATTTGGTTTGGTCCAAATGACTTTCTTTTTTTGTTCTTTTTCTTTTAATCACACAATTCATCGTAATTAAAAACATAAAAGTAAGACGTTAAAATACCTTTTGGACCTTCAAAACGGCCAAAGTACGGTGATCACGGCAATCAAAAGCTTACTACTTATCTGATTCGACAAAATAATTATTTGTTTTACATTGCGTAAAAACGGGGAAAACGGAAAGTTTCTTTTATCTCTCAAAATCTTAGGTGTTTGAATTGTACCAGTATATATTTCCCAAATCTTAGATTTTGCAAGTCATTTACCATTGTGGACGAGTTTCAACATTTCCACCAGATAAATATGGAGTAGTAATCTAGATAAGATGAATCCGTAGAACAAACATAATAAATACACACGTTCTTCGTCCATGTTATGTAAATGTATTTATTTGTTGCCAAATTTAGTTAAAACTTAAATTTGACTATAATTATTAGTATTACATATTAAAAAAAAGAGACAAATGAATCGATTGGATAACACACACTCACATACATAGACATAGACATAGACATAGACATAGACATAGACATAGACATAGACATAGACATAGGACTTATTCACTCACCCGTGGATGACCCAAACCCTAGTTCTGTTTCCTCTGACCGCTTCTGTTGGCTGTAAAAAGGCATTAGCTTTCGAGTTTTTTATGCTCGAATCTGGGTACTGCTTTTGGTGCTCCTGCCATTGATGTGAAGTCGATGTGGTGGTTGGGGATTAAATCTGGGATCTTTGTGCAATTGGATCTTGCGCTGTTGTGTTGAATTCGTGGGAGATTAGGCGTCTTTTTGGGTGTTTTCTCTTTCTTTTCTTTTGAGAATGGTGGGTTTATCATTTGACAGTAGTAAGGTATAATAGGTAGAAAAGATGTCGTTCAAGAGTCTGATTCAGGAGATGCGAGGAGAGCTGGGGAGTATATCGAGGAAAGGATTTGATGTGAGATTCGGGTATGGTAGATCGAGGTCTCAACGTGTGGTTCAGGATACTTGTGTTCCCGTGGATGCTTTCAAGCAGAGCTGTTGGGCAAGTATGCCTCCGGAGCTCCTCAGGGATGTTCTCATGAGGATTGAGGAATCCGAAGACACTTGGCCTTCTCGGAAGAACGTTGTTTCTTGCGCTGGTGTTTGCAGGAACTGGCGTGATATCGTCAAAGAGATCGTCAAGGTTCCTGAGCTTTCCAGCAAATTGACTTTCCCAATCTCCCTCAAGCAGGTTCTTCACTTTCTCTCTCTTTACTTTTCTTTGACTTTTTCCTGAGCTTCCCCAGCTAATTTGATTGATTGATTATTTAGCCTGGCCCAAGAGGATCACTTGTTCAATGCTATATCATGAGGAACCGCAGCAATCAAACTTACTATCTATACCTCGGGCTAAACCAAGGTGAAAACACATGTTTGTTTTTTCTCATCTTCGAGCATACCTAATGTGTTTGTCGATAACACTGGAAAGTTTGCCCCTTTCTTTTTCTGCTTCAGCAGCAGCTTCAAATGATGATGGAAAGTTCCTTCTTGCTGCAAAGAGGTTTCGGAGGCCAACTTGCACTGACTACATTATCTCCTTAAACTCTGATGATGTCTCGAGAGGAAGCAATACCTATATCGGAAAGCTAAGGTCCGTTTACTTGCTGACTGTTTAGCTGCCTCGTTTATTTTTCACTGTTTTAAGCCCACAACCCCTTTCTTTCATCTGACATTACTTTTCAGGTCCAATTTTCTGGGGACCAAGTTCACTGTCTATGATGCCCAGCAGACGAATCCTGGAGCTCAGGTTACCAGAACCCGTTCAAGCAGACTTCTCAGTCTGAAACAAGTGAGCCCGAGAATTCCATCTGGCAACTATCCTGTTGCACATATCTCATATGAGCTTAACGTCTTGGGTTCCAGGTGATTTGGTGCTTCTTACAAATATACTCCATGAAAAAAAAAACAGATGGTTAGTTCTAACGGCTTTTCTTAATGATTCTTGTATCCAAACCAGAGGACCGAGGAGGATGCAGTGTGTAATGGATGCCATCCCTGCATCAGCAGTAGAACCTGGAGGAACAGCTCCAACTCAGACGGAACTTCTCCACAGCAGTCTCGATAATTTCCCGTCCTTCTCCTTCTTCAGGTCGAAATCAATTCGATCAGAGAGTCTCCCTTCGACTGCTCAAAAGGAAGGGCTCCTTGTCCTGAAGAACAAAGCGCCCAGATGGCACGAACAACTCCAGTGCTGGTGCCTCAACTTCAATGGGAGAGTCACTGTTGCCTCCGTCAAAAACTTTCAGCTCGTAGCTGCTCCTGAGAACGGACCAGCTGGACCTGAGCACGAAAACGTGATTCTCCAGTTTGGGAAAGTGGGCAAAGATGTCTTCACAATGGATTACCAGTACCCTATCTCTGCCTTCCAGGCCTTTACCATTTGCCTTAGCAGCTTCGACACCAAGATAGCTTGTGAATGATTCCAACAACCCACACGGCGGGTTTATTTAGTTGTATCATCATGTTGGATAGAAAGAATTGCTTTGGCCTCGTTATTTAAGAAGTGTGTGTACATAGTTTCAACCAAGTCTTGGCAAAGTCCATACTAAGAGAGACTCAAAATCGAAGACAGTCAGTAGAAACTGTTTGTTGTTGTTGTTGTTGTTCTGTTTTGTCCTCTAGTGATTGTAGTTCCAGACTATGATTTCATTTCTTTGATAATTGATCTGATCGCGTTTTTTTTCTAGTATTCTTTTTTTTTTTTTTTTTTTTTTTTAAATGTATACAGGCCAAGCAGAAATTCAGATAGAAGAAGTATCTGAAACCATATTATTATTTTGAAATATTTTAACAAACATGTGTAATCTTGTGATCACTCGGGCGATCAATAATACGAAGGAAGAAGTGGTGGTGCTTGTGGACCAGGTGGTGGCCCGCCAAAGCAATCCCGTAGCAGCCAGCAGCAGCAGAGACAAGATAGACTGCAAGACTCAACATACATATCTTAACTCGAAATACATGACAAAAAACAATAGAACCAGGGAATGTCTTTACCAGGAACATATCATGTCTGAAAATCCAGAAAAGAAACCTCCAATGGGTGGCAAGAGCCCTGGCCCTCCAGGTCCTGGTCCCCATCCAGGACCAGGTCCGGGTCCCCATCCAAGACTAGGTCCGGGTCCTCCTGGTCCGCCTGGTCCTCCTGGTCCTCCTGGTCCGGGTCCTCCTGGTCCGCCTGGTCCCATGGCAGATCTTCAACAGTCTGGTCAAAGATGTGAAAGAAATCTCTCTAATGCAGCAGTCTTGTCTTGTGTGAAGACATGAGATGAAAAAACAGAGGAGGGGGTTCTTATATAGCAGGTGGTCGGAATGTTTTTCTTTTGGGGTAAAAAAAGGGAAACGAAAACAAACAGTTGAGGAAGAAGGAGAGATGCAACAAAGCTTTTTTCAAGGCAAATCGAAACCAGATGGTGGAAGCACGAGAGCTGCAACTACTCTTCCTCTCCACCAAATGTTCAAATACGAAGATGTAAGTCGTTAAAGAAGACACAAAGATGGATTTTGTCAAGCAGCCCACAGAGATGCGTCAACTTAAGCGAAGTGAAAAGCATCTGGGCCGAACCGAACATGCCAACATATATATATATATATATATATATTCAACGGCCTCTTTGTCATGGAAAGAAGAAAAACTCATAAGCTCAACAAGCAGCCTTGCTGGAAACATTTGTCTTCCGTAGTGATGGTGGTTTCAATTAAGACTCCTTCCTTCCTTCAACATACATATATACATGTGTCGGAGCTCTTTGAATACAAAAAAAAAAAAAAAAACTCATCTGAGGGAAATCTTATTTATCAATAATGATTCGATTATACAACAAAAGATTTTGGAATAGTACAATGCAATCAAAAGAGGGAACCAAAGAAAGGAAGGGAACCCACAAACTCTATCATAATCATCATTAGGGATCAGCCTTGGCGAAACGTCCCCTGACTCTTGTCCTGCTTTCTGCACGAACCTTGCGTGATTCATATCTGATGTGCTTCTCGTACCTGTGTTGTATCACACACTGATCTGATCAGATCACGTGTCCTCCTTCTAATTTATACAAGTAGAATATAGATTGTAGTATAATGTATATTGATTACCTTCGAGATTTCTTCTTAGCCTTGTAGCGAGAGAGAGCAGAGTTTCTCTCAAGACTGTTGATCTCATGGCAAGGCAGTGCGGACCTTGAAGCTGAACTAGTGGAAACCGGAACCACCATGACCGATGATGACTCTGGTGGAGGGCAGCCTCTCCGGGAGACATAATCATCAGACTCAGACGGAAACTTGTTATGCAGAGAAGAATATGGAAATTGCTCATCTTGTTGATCCTCGAACCATTTCAGTCCACTCGCCTTGTTTATTTTATTTTGGAGAGATTTGAGAGAAAGTGCGTAATTGACAAAATAAAATTAAAATAGTAAGTAGTAGTAGTAGAAAGTGTGGTGTTTACCTCATCACAAGTAGAAAACAAATCGTCATCGTTGAGGAACTGGAATCCGGCATCTAGTGGGGTTTCGTATTTCAGACAGTTGGGCTCGGATCTCGATAACTCGCGGAGCTGTCGGATCATCTCGTCTCGGTGTCTCCCGCAGGTGGCGTGGCGATTCTTGGGAAGAGGAGGAACATCCATGGCCCTGAAATTGTGGTGGCTCGAAGCAGTCGTCAGATCGTGGAGGGCAACGGTCTCCTCCTCTTCAGGAGGAGTGTCCCAGAGCAAGAGAGACTTGTCGGTGAGATCATGGAGGCCAACGAGTGCGAGAAAATCGGAGACAGAGGGACAGCCGGAGAATCCTTCGACTGGTCTACGGAGGCTATGAGGAGGGGAGGAGGAGGAGTGGTGGTGTTGCCAGTCGCAGTTCTGGCAAAGAAGGGAGCGCTCGGAATCGCAGAAAACGGAAGAGGGAGAGTCGTCGCAGGAGTCGCAGAGAAGTGACCTGAAGTGTTTGGAGAAGAGCTGGTTGGTGACGTGGACATGCTTGTCGCAGGCGAGACAGAGCTTTGCTGAGTCAGCTTTGCAGTAGACCAGAGCCACCGATGAGTCGCAATAGTCGCAGACCCGATGCGATCCCAAGAGTTCTTCTGCCATTTCCAATTTTGGAGAGGAGATGAGATGAGATCAATTGAAGAAGAATAAGAAGAAGAAAGGAATATCTGTTTTGTTTTTGTTTTTTGGGCCTCTGATATGATATGATATGATATTTTCTGGTTCCCCTCTGCAACTACTACTACTCTTCTTACTTACTTTTTTGTTGGATGGATCATTCTGGTGTGTGATTTCAGTGACGTGTTCAGTGACGTCACTATTTGTTTTTTTGTTTGACAAAGTCAACGTTTCTTTTCTTGCGGAAGAAGCTGCAGACGGCGTAACAACAACACACTCCAGCTTCTCGTGAATTCCTCCCCTTTGTTTTTATTTTCTTTTCTTTTTTTTGGAATTGAGAAAATATCTAAGACAACTTTTCTTAATTAATCTGCTCTTAGCCTGTCGGGAATATATAATTAATTTATACATTTTCGCTACAATAAATTACTTGGTTGAAAATTTTTACAAGACAAATATATTTATCCAAGAACAAAATAAGCTCTAATTAAGAAATATATGGAAAAACCCTGCCGGTATTAGTCCTCAAGAAAACAAAATTAGAAAATTCCCCAGGAAGAGCAGACGTGGCCAAATACGGGCGATACACACTACACGAGATCTGTCTGTGTAGTCTTTTATTTTTTTTTCAAAAAAAATCTTTGTCACGTTACCGACATAGCTCGAAAGTGAGCTCTCTTTTTGGTTTGGTTTCGTTTCGTTTCGTTTTGCTACTACTAGACAAAAGGAAATGGATCCCACAATTAAAAGATAAATCAATCCAAATTTGATTAACTCCACTAAATCCTTATCATTCCTCAATAAAAACTATTAATATATATATATATATAATTAGTACTTAGTAGCTAGTGATAATACTCTATATACATTAGTTCATAAAGTTACTTGTCAAGTAGCTCCGATAAAATTAATTATTAGAGTTATCTCCAACCGTACTAATTTAATTAAACCGATTGAAGATGAAGAAATATAACTAAAACCATAATCTACTTAATTCATTAATTATGACAATATGGGTAGTAAACACATAAGAGCTGCTCCATCTGTTTCCAACATATATATATATATATATTATACACCAGCGAAATATCACCATACATGATCTCTGTCTACTTCATCTCAAATTAGATCCATCTGCTCTTGAACACTTGCACATCTGGCACGATCCATAATCTAGGGTTGCTTTTGCATACTTGTCAAAACATGGCCCAAAACTAATTACTGCTTTTAAACCCTAGTTTATATATATATATATATATATATATATATATATATATGGATCTATAACTAGGATATATCGACCGTAGAGTGGTGAATCAAGTTTATTGTCAGCCAAACAAGTATATATCATTTGGACATATACATATTTGTAAAAGAATTGGACAAAGACGCAAGTAGCCAAATAATCCTAGCTAAAAGCGTACGTGTACGTTAGAAGAAGCAACAATCAGAAACTGAGCCTCCTCTTTGACGTCATGTATAGCATCAGGATTTCGCAAGCGCTCTAGCTACTTCAACACTCTTTCCCTTCAAATTTGCTTAATCGGTTCAAAGTGGCTTTCCTATACTATGATTTTTATTAGCTACTTATTTAGTTTGGGCATTTTGCAAAAAACACTACTGTATATATTGCTTCTTCGTTTTTTCTTACATAATTGAAACTTTTATAAATAAAAAAAACAATTCAGCTAAGAATCAATTTAAATGAATTAACCGAGTCAAATCGAAACGTATACTTAAAACGTAATTTTTTGTTACATTAAATTGAAACCGAATGTTGTACCATTCCCTTATTTAGTGAATTTCTAATATTCGTATGAGCTTTTCAAAAAAGAAAAAAATGGACCATTTTCTAAGTAATCATAGAGATTCTCTATACATATATATTTTTGTGGGGATACGAATCTGTTGCCGATAGGGGTATGCTTTTCTCACGCGCCGGTCAAAGAATCTTGGATCTTGTAACAGCGAGAGGGACATCAACAGAATATGATTCTTAGTTCTTACACGTCCTATATATACACAACTTCCGATTTAGATTCTCCCAACTCCCAAGATCCCAAGAAGTTGGAGGTCAAGAAAAGTTGTTCCATGTACATCTTGTAAAGCCCCTTCTACTTTTATTATTTCCCTTCTGACCCTTTTTATTTCAAGAAGAGAATCATATTTTCATAAAAACTCAAAGGTCTATATTGAAGGCTTTTAAACGCTTTTGACTGGAAAATTTTTTAGCATTTTTTTTTAGAAAGAATGAAAGTGTATTTGATTCTGGTAAATTTGAAGTTAAAAAAAAAAAGGAAATAATTGAATGATAGTTGATATAGATATATGCATGCCAGGCTCAAATTCCATTTTAGTATCTTACTTGGTTCAAAAGTGTCCGTAAAGTTAGATATATGTATATCATATTTAAAAACCAGTTACAGTCGATCTCAAGTAGCAAAAAGTCGAAATGAGAAAAGAAATATATGCTTCGTTATCGTGATGCAAAGCTGAGAGGACAATTTATGTTCTGTGTATAACTATTATTCAATGATTCCTTAGTAAATTTTTCTTCTTTCAACAATATGCATCTTTTTATTGATTATGTGGAAATCTCTATTAAATCAGCAGCCAACGAAATAAAGACAGAAAAATTGTCTATCAAAGAATAAACAAAAGAATTTTTTATGAGAAACTAGTGCTTTAGTCATTTAAAAAAATTAAAAAAAAATCTTTTGTTAGTATCCAAAATAGAACACACTAACAAAACGAGAGATTCTCATGAAAAAAAAAAATAAAGAAATGATTTCGTCTAGCCATGATATGTATACTTTGGACCGCGAAAGATCTTCTATTCGCAGTAGGCCATCAATATCTTAGCATTGCATTTTTTTTTTACCCAATTTTCAGGGTAGAAACACATCAGTTTATGCTAATATTTTAACCATTGGAATTATATCTGCTCCATTAATGGGCACTAGCTAAGAAAAAACATCCATGAATAAGTACACTCCTTTTTATTTGTGCGAATAAAAGTACACTCTAAACACTAATCCTAAAGACTAAATCTCAATATCGACGCTTAGACTAGTATTGGGTAGATCAATGGGTCTCAATAAGCTATTTAGATTTATTTTAACAACCAGATCAGGAGAGTTCATGTGGTCAAGTTACTTCAAAGTTAAAACTTAACGTCACGTTTTTATTCCTTAGAGAGTACAGAAGTTAATAAAGTGCAGTTTTTGATATTTTATAAAATGTTATTTAATTATCACAAGTTTGCATTTGACTACAAAACGAATCTCCGAAGCCGCCGACTCAATTAACATAATTAATAAAGCAGTAAGATTTCCCGAATAATAGTCCGTTTCACCTTCATGATGAGAAGCCATGACTAGCCTAGTATTATCAGAACATGTTGTCGTCGGTTCAGTTGGGTATTTCACGTAGTTAAGATCGTATGGAAGCTCTTTTGAAACTTAAAGATCCAAATTAATGTTAACAAAAAGAAAATAAAGCATGTTGAATACTCTTTTCATTAACACAAATTAAATTAAGAGAGACTTATACGTATATCAACAAAGACCAGTTGATTAAGTAGACTGAAACACGAAAAGAAGCTAAACACATACACATTTCAGAAGAAAACCTCGTCTGAATATCTAGCTAGTAGCTAGTGTATTTTTTATTCTCACTAGCTAGCTAATTGATTAATAAGATTATATATATATATATATATATATATATGAATAGTCATGAGCTGGTTCAGTAGTCAGCTAGTAGAGGAGTGACTGATAGGGTTTGATCAAGGGGACGAGAGAGCCACTAAGGTGAAGGGACATGACTTCATTGGTGGAACCAACGAGTTTGCCTCCGACGAAGACAGCTGGCACGGCCGTAGAGCAGCCGATACGGAGAAGAGCCTTCTCGATCTCACGGCAGTCAGGGTCGTTGTCGATCTCGTGGATCGTTGGTTGAACCCTAAGGTCACGGAACAGGATCTGAACGGCGTAGCAGAGACAACATGAGCTCTTCGTGAAGATCACCACTCCTTTCTCTGACGACATTCTCATCACCTTGTCCATATCAGAGATCTTTAGCTTTTTAATATTTGGCCTTCTTGTTGTGTGTTTTGTTTTGGTTTTGAGTGATGGAAAAATGCTTGAAACCCCCTTGCCTATTTATAGGAAGGGCGTGAGTCACTGAGTTTTTCCTACTCTTTCATTTTTCCTTTTTTGTTAGAAACAACATTTAATTTTTAATTATTATTATTATTATTATTATTATTATTATTATTATTATTATTATTATACGAAAATATAAAAAAAGAACGATAAATATCAGATGCCCAACGGAAAAGGCTATTTGAGTATTTTTCTTCGTATTACAGTATTTGTATTCTGTTTGACTTGATTACTATGACTTTTAAATCTTTATTAATCAATTTCATTTAATTTCTGCTGTAATGCTGCAGTTGTTTGGATCGCCATTCAGCAGTTGATTAATTGTGATCGAATACGATTCGAAACATTGTTACTAATTTCACTTTTTTGTGAGTTTAATCGTGAATTTTATTGACATCGATCGCCAGTGAGTGACAAATTGATGCGTGTGTGCGTGATTCTGCATGGCATGGCCCACATGCACACTACTTTTTGGTTTGATATATAAACATCATTGCATTTTTGGGGCTTTAGTCGTGTTAATATTTATTTACATGTAAACATCGATAAAAAAATCGTAAAATATTTCCTAAATTATTTAATATTTTCATCGGTGG
Source organism: Eutrema salsugineum (assembly GCF_000478725.1). NCBI lineage: Eukaryota > Viridiplantae > Streptophyta > Magnoliopsida > Brassicales > Brassicaceae > Eutrema > Eutrema salsugineum. Next base: position 1,777,326 of record NW_006256812.1, on the reverse strand, counting down.
TATTATATACTAGCTTATACTGTATGTCGAATATGCCGATATTCAAACTAATTTGGTAAAACAATTACCATGATACTTGTATGCGTCGCAAAGATCAAAGTCTCAAGTCTCAGATCATTTGTAATTCTTAGAGCATGTTTAGAGAGACACTTATGGGTTTTTTATCTATTTTTTAATATTAAATTGGGTTTAAAAATTTTGATTAGAAACTCTTAATCTAGTAGCGTCCAATGGGGGGTTCTTTTAAAAAACGTTTTTCTTTCATCTGGAAACTTACCGACTCTTCTCCTCCACATCTGATTCTTCTCCGTCCACCATTCCCGCTCATCGGAGACTCGAAATCAGTTTTTGCTGGTGGCGCGTCAGGTCGTCGACGGAGGCCTCGGTGAGTTTGAAGACGAGGGAAGGTTTGAAATCACTGACCCAGAGAATGAGTTTAGCGTAGGAGCTGAACCACGGTGGACAGAAGAAAGTGAACACGTCGCCGGCAACGGAAACGAGGGCGGATTTTTCTTGGTAGTATTAAAGACAGTGAGAGAGGAATTGGGTCACCAGAGATTGCTGTTCTTCCAGAGTGATATGTTAGTTTTGTCCAATGAAGAAGCGCATGTAAGCTGTTCGAAGAAATGTCGAAACAAAACAGAAAATGGGTTTTTGGCCCAAAAATTTTTAGCCTCTCATCGAGTAACACGTAGCAAAATATACCGTTTCTTATCGTCGCCAGATAAGAAACGTTTTCACAAAATTTTCACTCTTTTGTTAACTTTAATATTAAAATAACATTAGAGACTCATCTAAATACCCCCTAAATACCCCGATAATGATGGTCTTATAGGAGGGTTCTATGTGGGTTTTTTGTTGCTTTTAAACCAAAAATAAAATAAAAAAACCTAAATCTTGCTGAAGCCAGCTCTTATTTCAGACCAACAAACATCGACTCTTATGATATTTGTGACAGGTAGTGCGACGGTATTGGTCTCAAGAAAAAAGAAATGTCTGAACAAATTAATTTATTAATATAATATCAATTAGAAAAACAAATATGGGTTCTCCCATAAACATGCTCTTAGTTAGTTTCATTCTGGCTTTGCAAGCTCTTTTCTTTCAGCCATAGAAGCTCTTTGTCTTAAAGCAAAACTCATGTATTATTTTTTTTATAGATCAAAGGAAAGAAAAAAATTGGTCTAAATTTATATATAAACATATATCAAAAATAATTATAACGAGGAATCGAACGCTCCACATTCTCAAACTCTAGAACAACCATCACAGAGATGTTGGATATTTTATCAAAATATTATTGGCCCCTAAATTTAATAAACTAAGAAAAAACGAAGAAGAAGAAGGCTGTCAATTTATAATCTAATGGATTCTCCTAGCAAATCTCCTTCGATGATTGAATCTCTAAGCCAAAGAGAGGAACAATGAGAAAAGATTCGAGCTTTCGGTGAGAAAAACATATATATGCACCTGACAAAGAAAAAAATCAAGAAGTTAAGAATAAAAAATCTCTCCTCTTTAAAATGCTCTTAGGCGATTAGGGTTTTCACCCTTCGCCGCCGCCGTCTTGCCTCTCGCCGACGGTGATAATCCTCTCCCCTTTCTTCGCTTCTCTTGTTTCGTCTCTCTCTCTATGACTGAATCTCTCTCTTCTCCTCTTCTCCCTCCCCCCTGTTCCCCCCGATCTACTTTTCCTCCATCCCATTTCTGAGTTGGGTGCTCCGGCGGGGGCTTGTCCTAAGATCCTCTTTCCCTCTTCGGAGGCCTGTGTTATCTCTTCGGCTATCTCTGGAGGTTCGTCTCCTGCAGAAGTTGATGTTGTTGCTTCTGGATTTAAGGACTCTTTTCCTTCTCCTTGGGTTTCGAAAGTCAGATCTTTCTACCAGAAGCTCTCTAAGGTGGCTTCTCCTTCATTTGGCTCCGATGGCACTCCAGTTGTCAGGGCTCCAGATTCCATCACCCTTGGATCCTCTCAAGTTTGGAAAGACCACCTTATTGCTTATTTTCATGGAAATCCTCCTTCCCCAACGAAAATATTTTCGGATTTAAATCCAATTCAGGGTAAGCAAGGGAGAATCTCTGTGAAAAGTCTCTCTTCTGGAGTTTGCCTCATCTACATACCTTGTGAGGTTACCAGAAACTGGGTTTTAGATGTAGGCTTTTGGCACTCCGGAAATTGCTCTTTCACCGTCTCTCTCTGGTCCCCTTTGGCGAATTTGGCACCGATGAAACTTGTTCACACACCAATTTGGGTTCTCTTCAAAAATCTTCCTCAGGAGCTTTGGTCGTTTCAAGGTTTCAGTACCATCGCTTCCGGAATTGGGATTCCTGTTCATTCAGAATCTTCGAAGCTTCCTCCTTACTCAAACAGCATTGCAAAATTGAAGGTTGTTGTCGAGCTTGCAAAGCAGAGATCTTCGTCCGTGTGTGTCACAGACAAATTGGGAAATTCAGTGGTTGTTTTTGCATCTTATCCTAGTCTTCCTCCACGATGTAGGCGATTTAAGGAATTTGGGCACTTGGAGCTCAGGTGTCCTGAAGGAATTATATCTAGTTCTGGTATTAAATCGGATTCTGTGGGGAAGGCAAACCCTGTTCCTCTGGTGGTTCAGTGTGTCCAAATTATTAAAGTCCCTACTATTGCTCCAGCAGCAGATGTGCCTCCATCGGCTCTATCTCGTTCTAGAAGTCTTCCCTCTTGCTCTTCTTCTCCTATTCTGGAAAGTGAAGGTAGCGACTCTGGAGGCTGGACTCGAGTTGCGAAAAAGTCTAAGCCTCCCTCCCCTTCCTCGTCTGAATTGGCTCGGAATCTCGTTGTTCGTCCCGTTACGTCTTCTCAGTTCGCAGAGGAAGAGGAACTGATTCAGACAGCTCAGCGTATAATGAGGCAGCGCATAGCTGCTTTTGAAGCTGAAGCTCCCCATTTTGTTACCGCATCAGCTCGGCGTAATGCTAGAAGGAAACAACGTCAAACCCTCCTTTTATTATCTGCTTCTGCATCTGGCCCGTCATCGTCTCGATCTCCTCGTTCTATTCCTGATTCTGGCTCTAAGGAAAATTGCCCTTGCAATTTGTCCTTAGTTTTAAAAGCCTAGTGCTCTGCACTCCCCTTTTGACTTCTTATGAAGTGTTTTTGTTGGAATATACGAGGCCTTTGTGGCGACTCTCGGCAGTTATCAGTTAAGAGGTGGCTCTCCACCAACCGTCCTTTATTTGGCGGCTTTTTGGAAACACATGTGAAACAAGAAAATTTAGATCAGTTCATGCGGCAAGTGTTCCCTAGATGGAATTTTGATTCAAACCATTCGGAGGAAGCAGTAAACGGAAGAATTCTGGTCATTTGGAATCCCCTTCTATCAGTTGTTACCTATATGAAGACAGACCAGATTATGCTCTGCGGAATTTTTAATCCAGTCTCCACTCAATCATTTACTGTAGCCCTCATCTATGCTCGGAACACATACTCTGAACGGCGTTCTCTGTGGGAAACGATTGACCATTTGTCTAATTCAACTCTTCTAGGCAATCATCCTTGGTTAGTCATGGGCGATTTCAACCAAGTTTTATCCTTGTCGGAAGCTTACTCCCTCCATCCGAGCATCGTCTCTCTTCAAGGTATGAACGATCTCCAGGACTGTCTGTCTTCTTCTCGCTTATTCGATCTTTCCCATCGGGGATGCTTCTTTACCTGGAGCAACAAGAGCCCCTCAAACCCCAAGTCCAGGAAGCTTGACCGAGCTCTCATTAATGAAAGCTGGCAGGACAGTTTTCCCTCCTCAAGCGCTTATTTTGATGCCCCGGGAAGCTCTGATCATTCCCCTTGCATTGTCTCCTTGTCAAACGAATCTGTAAGGAGGAAGACTCGCTTTACCTTCTTCTCTTTTTATTCTTCTCACCCGGAGTATTCAGGTCTTATGGCATGTGCTTGGAACTGTTTGGTCAACCCAGCGGGTCATATGGTTACCTTATATCAGCGTTTGAGGTCCGCGAAACTTTGCTGCAAGTCTTTGAATCAACGCAGTTTCAGTAACATTCAGTCTAGGACCAAGGAGGATTTTGAGAATTTGGAGTCTATTCAAAAAAGGCTGTTATCCAACCCAATTCCAGCTTTATTCGAAGATGAGAAAATAGCTAAAGATAAGTGGTTATTTCTCGCGTCTGCTGAGGAAAACTTCTTCAGATTCAAGTCCCGAATTCGCTGGATGTCGGAGGGAGATTCTAATACCAGGTTCTTCCACAAGTCTGTTGTTGCCAATCTTTCCAGGAATATAATCCACTTTCTCTTCGACAATGCAAATGTCAGAATTTCGGATCCTCCTCAGCTTAAAAATATGGTTACACAGTATTATATGGACCTTTTAGGATCTGCAAATCCAGGCGTCCACCCCTACTCTGTTGATCACTTAAAGAGTCTTCATCCTTTTCGATGTTCAAGCGCCATTTCAGCCCAGCTGTGTGTTATTCCTTCCGATGAAGAGATCATAGCTTCTGTTATTTCCTTACCCAAGAGTAAAGCCCCTGGGCCTGACGGGTTTACTGTCGAGTTCTTCATCTCTTCTTGGTCTTTAGTTGGAGCCGATTTAATTAAGGCAGTTAAGGAGTTTTTCTTGACATCCTCAATGCACAGGCAAGTGAATTCCACAGTCATTGCTCTAATTCCAAAGGTTCCTGGAGCTTCTAAGCTTAGACAATTTAGACCGATATCCTTATGTAACACAGTCTACAAGGTTATTTCCCGTATTTTGGCTTCTCGGCTCAAGCTTTTTACAGCTGACTCAGTGCAAAGAAATCAGGCAGGGTTTGTTCAAGGCAGATTACTGTGCGAGAACGTTCTTCTTGCATCCGAACTTGTAGTCGATTTCAATAAACCTGGTGATACTTCTCGGGGCTGTCTACAGATCGATATTTCAAAGGCTTATGATAGTGTGGAATGGAATTTTGTGTTAAATATTCTAAAAGCTTATGATCTTCCTGATGGTTTTATTGAATGGATTAATCAGTGTATCAGCACTCCTCACTACTCGGTGGCTCTTAATGGAGAATTAGTAGGGTTCTTTCCCCGAAAAAAAGGGTTAAGGCAAGGTGACCCCATTTCCTCATCTCTTTTTGTTTTGGCAATGGATATTCTATCCAGAGATTTGGATAGGGCAGCTCGTGAAGGTGTTTTTAACCTTCATCCTCTTTGTCATGAGCCTCTCATTACCCATTTGAGTTTTGCAGATGATGTTCTCATTTTCTTTGATGGATCTCAGAGGTCTTTGGACGGTATATTACGTGTTTTGCGTGATTTTGAAGGGGTTTCCGGTTTAGCTCTAAATCTGAGTAAGTCTTGTCTGTTTGTTGATGGAAATAATCTGGTGGCTTCTCGAGAATTAGCGGACTCGTTTGGGTTACAGCAGGGGTCTCTTCCGGTCAGATTTCTTGGCCTTCCTTTGTTACCTCATAAGATGAAACCTCAAGATTATCAACCTTTAATTGATAAAGTCAAAGCAAGGATTTCATCATGGACTGTCCGTCATCTCTCCTTTGCAGGAAGGCTTCAACTTATCCAATCGGTTCTCTTCAGCATCATAAACTTTTGGGCATCAGTTTTTCCTTTGCCAAAAGGTTGCATCGACCTCCTTGAGAAGGTGTGCAATGCATTCTTATGGAGTGGTGCGTCTGATTCTGCCCGCGGGGCCAAAATTGCTTGGAACTATGTTTGTATTCCTAAGAAAGAAGGAGGTTTGGGTTTGAGGAAGATTAAAGACTCCAACCAAGTCTACAGTCTAAAATTGATTTGGCTGATATTTGCTGAAAACGGGTCTCTATGGGTTGCCTGGATCAAGAAGAATATTATTAAGGAGAAACTCTTTGGTCCGCAGATTTCAATCGGTCCGGGAGCTGGATTTGGCGGAAACTGTTGAAGCTTCGAGTCATGGCGCGTTCCTTTATGGCCTGTCAGGTCAAAAATGGAAGGAAAGCTCTGTTCTGGCATGGTGATTGGACTTCTCTGGGACCCCTAATTGATTTAACTGGACCTCCTGGTCCAACGGTTACTGGAATATCTTCATCTGCAACGGTCTCTCAAGCATGCACAAATGGTTTATGGGCTATTTCAAACGGAAGACATCCGATTCTGGTTTTGCTGCGGGGCTGTCTTCCCCAAATTCCACCTGATACTTCTTCTGAACAAGAGGATTTCTTCCTTTGGAGAAACTCTGCAAATGAACCTCCGGGTATGTTTTCAACTTCTAAAACTTGGAAACTCCTTCATCCGCCAGCCCCAGCTGTCCCTTAGTACGGATCTACTTGGTTTAGAGATTGCATTCCAAAACAAGCTTTTGTTTTTTGGATCCTTATGCGTGACAGATTACCAACAAGGGACCGTTTGCGTAGTTGGGGTTTGAATGTCCCAGAAGAGTGTCTTTTGTGTAACTCTTATCCGGAATGCAAAGCTCATATTCTGTTCGATTGCTCTTATTCCAAGGAAGTTTGGACCTCATTCTTCACTCACCGGACTCTCTCGCCTCCTACTCTCCTTCTTGATATAGTCTCCTGGGTTCGTAATCCTTCTCGGAATGCAAAGCTTAATACTATTTTCAAGATCGTTCTACAAGCGGTGGTCTATTCCTTATGGAGAGAACGAAACTCACGGTTGCACAATGCAATTTTTAAGTCAACCTCTATTATTATCAGGGAAATTCAACTAATCATCAGAGCTAAGCTTGCTAGTATGGATCGCAAGGAAATTCAAAGCCTTTCCCGTCAGACTTCTTCCATTTCTCCTGATCACGAAAGCTTCATATACACTTGGTTCAAATACATCCAGCTGTGACAGCCTTGACTACTCATTTCCCGTTTCACATGTGTTTCCTATATATTTTCTACTTCTTTTTCTTGGGTCTTTTTTATTCACTCCTGTAATCAAAACGATGTTCCTTTTGAAGGGTTGGAATGAAATAAAATAAAATAGACTAAAAAAAAAAAAAAAAACATATATATGCATAGTACATGGTGATTCCGCCAACATCAACTTGCCAAAGACAAATATTCTTTCTTTTAAAAAAATAAAATAAATGTTCTTTCTTTCTTCTTATATATTATTCTTTGCTTTCCTAATGTTTCTCTTCCGGACGCACGTGTGGATCACACGCATGAGTTATCAGCTGCTCTATTCTTAATTTGTTTACTTTTCCGATTATTTTGTAGGCTTAGCTAAGCATTTGCGTATCTCTTTTATTCTTAACTAAAAAACGGTATAGCACCTATAGAAGATTTATGCTCTTTGTCTTGGAGATTAGGTCAATATTAGTTGACACGGAGGGGGAGCAAGAAATGCATAATCTTATACTATAATTCATGGTGTCAACACATTTAAGACACATCCGCATATATGTATTATGTATAGCCTTAATAAACAAGTGTAGATCGTATATATATATGTACGCGAATTAATAGTAATCACAACCAAATGGCTTTGGAGTCCTTTAGCATCTGCTTAAGCGAGCCATCCACGTGGAATGAGATGACGTCTTTAGCTGAGCCGACGTATCTCCCGCCTATAAAAACCGCCGGGATAGACTGGTTTGAACCGAAGGTCTTGAAGAGAGCTCGTTCCATGTCTCGGCCATATGGGTCCTTGTCGAGCTCGTAGAAGAGAGTCTTGATGCTATGACACATGCAACACGAGCTCTTTGTGTATGTTTATATAATGCGATATTTTGTTATGACTAGATAGTTTCTTTGTTTTTCTTCTGGTATATAAAGTTGTTTAGAAGAAAAAATAAAACTACTTAGAAAAATAATAATAGTATGGTAAGAGAATTTTGTCATTGATATAGCTTTATGTTCCTTCTTAATTCATTATTCCCTTGTAAATATCCTCATCTAAATTCTGGTAAGAAAGATAAATAAATGCCTTGTCGGGGAAGCGAGGACGTGACAAGACGCAGAACCGGTTATATAAAATAGAAATTATTAATTGAGTTAGCATCTCGACCGTCCATAGATTTAGAGAGGTCTTAAGATTCTTTCTCCCTTTTGATCAGAATCAGTACAACGCGTTGACAACATGATGATGCAAACAAGTCTTTACCTGTAAGAAAAATCTCTTACTACTTTTTTTCTTACACCTGTATTTCGATCCGTAAGATTTTTGGTGGGCCGATAAGGCTAACCGGTAATTACTGGGCTTAGTTCGTATAAAAGCCCTTTCATAACTCTATATTTTCTTTTTATTTGGGCTGCTTCTAATTTTTGTTTTATGTCTACAAGTTAACTCTTGCGGGGGAAACGACTAGTATGTAGTAACATGTACAACGGTTTTTCCTCACCATAACATATCTGACGTGCGAAGAAGTAAAACAGTAACTACACACATGTTTCAACTGCAAATTAAGAACATATCTTAACACAAAGAGAAGTTCGTACGTCACCGATTCGCAAAGGAAAAAAAACAATTACAAAAAATCTAAACGAAGAAGAGAATTTGAGTTTTTGTTTTTTTTTTTTTCAGCCACAATGGATCTGAAGTAGAAGTACGGACAAAACAAAGAAACCTTGTCCGTCTCTATACAAACATTATACACAGGAAAAAAAAAATGAAGCCTTTTTCTTGTTTTTTTTTTTGGTTTTGTTGTCTTTGGCTTCTGATATATGCACATATACATTTGCTCTTATATATATATGATTCTCACTCAGTTTCTACCCAAAAAGCTTTTTTTTTTTTCTTTCTTGGGTTTAGGGACGGGGATTATATATATAAATTCACATCACATGCTTCTATATATATTAATAATAATAATCATATAGATTAAGAATTGCAAAAGGTGATCCAGAGCCCGTACCAATTCAAAAGGATCGACGAATTTCGCGGCCTTGTCTTGTGATTCTGCTACCGGTAAGAGGAAGAGAGGTCTGGCTCGAGAGTTGCAGGTCAGAGAATGGAACTGAGCCGCCGGTGCTTTGGGAGAATATCAAACCTGCAGAGATGTTAGATGTGCTTCTTGAAGTAGGCAGACCGGACAAGTAGGGATCTTTTGCAGCGCCAGATATGAGCTCAGTCGATGAAGAAGAAGGGGCGGCTGCAAGAGCACCCAAGAGAGAGCTCACTGGGTAAGGAGCCACCGGTGCATCAGCGAGAGAGGACGCAGAAGGATTGTATCTGATGGTTCCCATTGGATGATCAAATTTACATGTTGATCCAAACTTACAGAAGCCGTTTTGTACGTAGAAGGTGCAGCGTTGCACACCCTGTTTTCAACCCAAGTTAAGAGATTATGATCTGAGCCCAGAGATTGTAACTGTCAAACGTGCATGGCTTTTTTAATAAGGAGCATACCGGGCGTAGAGGAAGGCCAATGGGGCTGAGGACGCAATTAGCTCTTGGCGGGATCCGATCTCGAGGATGATGGAACTTGCAAGATGTTCCAAACTTACAATCTCCTGTCTTTAGGTAGTATTGGCACTCTGGTTCACCGGGTCTCTCTGGAAAGGTCTGTTCTTTCTGAAGAATACCTGTCGGGGAAGACAGAGATGGATAAACCCCGGGGGGAAGCGAAGCAGTGGTGGAAGAGAGCTGTGTAACTCCGTATAAAGAAGTTGCCCCAACAGCGTGCTGCGCACCAGGAGATAGAGCAGGGCTCACAGGTGCCTGGATCAAAAGCAAAAGTATGAGAGAGAGAGAGAGTAGACAAAAAAAAAAGTGGCAGTTGTATTGAATTGGTCGACAAAAAGAAGAAGAAAATTGTATTGATGATACAAGGATGTAAAAGGGGTACCGAGTAAGGACTCCAGCCTGGAATAGGAACGACCCCTGGGGTTAATAGCATGGGACCATAGGCGCCTTGCATATAGGAACCGGGAAGAAGAGTTCTTGCAACTCTCAAGCTAGAGGATGGACCTCCATACTGGTCAGGCATTAGTGACTGCACCGATGGATAAAACTGAGGTGCAGATGCTGGTGGTGGAGGAACTGTTGTACCAGCAGGCTGAGGATGATGAAATTTACAGGTTATACCAAATTTGCATTGCCCCGTTTTCAAATAGTAGGAACAATCTTTCTCACCCTACAAAGAGTTTTTTTCAATATATTTTTATTAACAGAGCATGAAACCCAAAAACAGACCTGTATTAGATTTGTTGTACATGGTAATGTACATAAACAAGGAAACAAAGCTAACCTCTCGTACTGGGTATCCATAAATATTTAAAGGAACGTGGCTCATGGATCCACCTGCATTCTTTGGATGGTGGAATTTGCATGAAGCCCCAAATTTACAGGTTCCAGTTTTCAAATAAAACTGCAAAAAAATAAAATAAATAAGCCGAGAAATATACAGGCTCGATAATCACTAGAAAAGAAAGAAAGAAAAAAGAGATGTTTTATCAATAGAAGATTCAAGATGACTCGTCGGGGGTTACCTGACAAGGGGGTTCACCTATGCGTTCAGGATACTGACCGGTAGCTCTAACAGCTGCTTCAACCTACATAGATGCAAAAGAGCTTTGCAAGCTGTTTATTAAAGCAAATGTCTGGCCATAGAGCATCATAGAAGCTACATTCTCGGAGCACTAGTAAGAAGAAAACAGGCTAGGGAAATGCAGAGAGTAACAAGTTGTTCCAAGACTAAAGCTTATGACTTTCCACATTACGGATACAAAAAAAGGAGTTAATTCCTAGAATGGTTGCAGAGAAAGAAAGAGGAGAAAGTACGGTGGCACGATCGCGAGGATGGTTGTAACGACATCTATTGCCGTAACCACAGACACCAGTTCGCATGTAGTAGGCACAGTCAGGGGCACCTGGTCTCTCTGGGTACGTCTCACTGCCCAGCCTTAATTGCCACATCGATTCTGCAGATTAAGAGCAGAACAAATTCAGTCGCGGAAACCCTAAAAAGGACATGCTGCAGCTGAGAATCAAGGCGCATGCGAATCAAAAAGGAGGAAAGGAAGAAGAGACCATCGAGGCCGGTGTCGGCATCTCCGGGGGTCCATTCAGCGGGTTGAGAGGCATTCATCGGCGGATTGCGTCCATACATGTCCATCGAAAGCCCTTTTTTTTTTAGGGATTTCGTGTTGTACAGTAAAGTTAGTAAAACTCACCTACACACCTACACACCCCCTCTAGCGAGAGAGAGAGAGAGAGAGTAATGGAGAAATGTCAAAAAAGTCGGAGATTTACCGGAGAAGCCGATTTCGAGGGCGAGATTACAACGAAAGCTGAGAGGAGATGCTTCTTCGACAGTGATTGATTGAGCTTCTTTCTTCTTCTTCCTCTCTCTCTCTCTCTCTCTCCTCTTTCGCCCTTCAGGAAATACCGTACGGTCTGCCCTCTGCAGTGTTTCTTTTTTTAGCTTTCAATTTCTCTCTCTCTCTCTCTTTTCTTTTTTATTTTATGTTTTTGTAGTTCGATTAATTTCACATTTTTTTTATGTAGTATTTCTTCTTTTTTGTTCTCTCTTGGTCCTTGGGTCGTCAAGTAAAAGAATCCCAGAGACGGGAAGATATTTCCAAGAGAAAATACTACTACTTCTTGAGAGAAAACAAATAAATTTTGTCTTTTTTTCCTGCAGTAAACTAATTAGTAATTATTAATTAATTGTTATTTTTGTGAGAATGACGGTAAGGTCCTTGGGCGAGGATAGCGCGCGAGTGGCCAACATGTGAAAAAAAAAGAGGGCAGTTTCATTGCACTTACTAACCCTCTCTCTCAGCGAGAGAGAGAGAGACAAGTGGTCACCTTTTTTTGTTTAGCCCATTAAGACCATAAATAAGCCCATTTAAGGATAGATCGGCCCACCCTAAGAAGACGAATAGTGTATAGCATTCAGCAGAGTTAAAGAGTGTCTCTTCTCTCTGAGTCTCTCCCACATATGGCTCTTCAAAGGACAAGGCACTTCCTTTCCTTTCCCTTTCCCTTTCGGATTACAACAACAACAACAACCTTCTCCTTACTGCCTTGTAATCGGAGACCACTCTGCGTCTTCTCTCTTCACGCTCAGTTTTCTTCTACCAAAAACCCTAAAGATGATGAGCACAAGAGACTCTCCTTCACCATTGATTATCTTGTCGACTCTTGTGGGTTATCTCCGGATTACGCCATCGTAGCCGCTCGTAAGCTCCTGCTTGATTCTCCCGAACGCCCCAACACCGTCCTGAGCCTCCTTCGCGACCATGGATTCTCCACCGCCCAGATCTCCAGCCTCGTCAAGAAACGCCCCGTTTTGCTGCTCGCCAATGCTCAATCCGTTCTCCTCCCAAAACTCCGATTCTTCCTCTCCATCGGCGTCTCCAAATCCTTACTCGCCCGAACCCTTGCCTCTGATCCCACCATCTTGACCAGGAGCCTCGCCAACCAGCTTATCCCTTCCTACAATTTCCTCAAGAGCGTTCTCGACTCCGACACCAAGATCGTCGCTGCGCTTCGCCGGACCACCTGGGTTTTCCTCGAGGACCACACCAAGAACCTCGTCCCCAACATCAACTACATGTCCGAGATGGGCGTCCCCGATAAATGCATCCAGCTCCTCCTCACCCATTTCCCCGAGGCTGTGATGCAAAAGAACCACGACTTCCGCGCAATCACGACGCAGGCCAAAGCCATGGGATTCAATCCCCAAAAATCAACCTTTGTGCTGGCCATTCACGCTCTCTCTGGGAAATGCAACAAGTCCATATGGGACAAGTGTTTCGAGGTCTACCAGAGATGGGGCTGGTCCGCAGACGACATCATGTGCGCATTCAATAAGCACCCGCACTGTATGATGCTCTCGGAGAGGAAGATCAACACGACGATGGAGTTTCTTGTCAAGGAGATGAATCTGGCGCCTAGATCGATCGCAAAGTGTCCCGTCGTTCTCTTCTTCAGCCTAGACAAGAGGATTATCCCAAGATGTTCCGTGATTAAGGTTTTGGCATCCAAGGGGATGGTGAAGCAAGACTGGAGCTTGACGTCATTGTTGGTCCCTGTGGAGAAAGTGTTCTTGGAGAAGCTCGTGATCAAGTACGAGGAGGAGTTGCCTGAGTTGATGGATGTGTATAGAGGATACACCAATCTCTGAGCTTTTCTTTGTTTGCCTGTTTAGAGAAGACTTTTTAGTGTATTCCATTTTTGGTAATAAAGGGAGAGTTGATTAACAAAGTTGAATTCATTATACAGTAGTCAAGCCTCAATCATCAAGAACATGTGGAGTTGAAAAACAAGGCAGAACAAGCTCTTTGGTTTTACCATATGCAATGCTCTAACAAAGGCTTTCAAATCTAAAAGCCTTTGATAGAAAACTGCTGAGTTAGGCTGGGAAATAAGCTTTGGATCTGTGGACTCGAACATCAGGAAAGTCTACAGAGCTAACGTGTGACCTGAAATCCGATCGTCCCTTAAAAACACTCAGCATTTTCTAATCGATGAACTGCTTTTCACTACTTATCATCAATAAACAATGGGATAGGTAAAAGGATACAATCAAAACTCAAGCTTGGGAAGGATGGAAACTGCCATTGTGGTTTTGAAATACTCTGTTTTTCTAAATTAAAAACTCAAGACGGCCAAAAAAAAAAAAAGAGAGAGAGAGAGAAAAGAAAAGAAAAGGAATTGTCTTTGGAGTGAGTCAGTCTTTGATCAGATTGTGGATATCGATTTTGATCTTGAAATCCTAGAGACAGAGATAGATCCGATGTTGGTTTCTTCTGATTGATTCGATTAGCTGAATGGGTATCGTGCTGAAAACCATTTGTAGGTCGTCCCTTTCTCGATTATCCCTTCACCGTCATCATCTTCTACAGTCACCACTCCGGCAATCTTCCTCGGAAAACCCTAGTTTCGATCTCCCCAGAAGGTGGCATTTTGGGCACTCTCACCCCCCTGAATCTGATCACCAACATCAAAGGTCTAAAGAAGAAGGGGAGAAGATTTTCCGGCTTGGTCTCACCGCAGATATCGGTTTATCTGTCGGAAAAGCTCTCACCGGTTATCTCTGCGGCAGCACAGCGATTATCGCGGACGCTGCTCATTCCGTTTCCGATGTGGTAATAATCCCTTTCAATGATTCTCTCGATTCATGCATACACACAAATTGTGAAACGATCCTTTCTTTCTCTCTCTCTCTCTCTCTCAGGTTCTAAGTGGTGTTGCTCTCTTCTCTTACAGAGCTGCAAATGTTCCTAAGGACAAAGAACATCCCTATGGTTGGTTGGTTCCCCATCACTAGCTTGGATTGTTATTTTTTTTAGGAGCTTTACGTTTTCCACACGAATTTCTCCTTCCCGCAGGTCACGGTAAATTTGAAACTCTCGGAGCCCTCGGAATCTCTGGCATGCTTTTGGCAACTGGCTGTGGTATTGCGTGGCATGCTTTCCACCTTTTACTTGTATGAGCTTTTACAGATGACTCTCTCTTTTTTTCGCTCTTTCATTTTTCACTAGTATTATGCTCATCTTCATCTCCAAATCGTTGGTTTTAGCATGTCCCATTGGATTTGACTGATGAGATATTGATATCTACTATAAATAAAGACTAAGGTTTCTCCAGCTCAACTTTCACTGTAACGATCCTGCATTGGTCGCTCTACAGAAAAGAAGGGAAAAAAACATTTTTAGATGTTTGGTTTACTATAATGTGCACATTATCTATGCTAATGTGAGTTGGCGCTGAGATATCTTTTTCTCTCTTCCTTTCGCATATGTAGAGTGCACTGTCCGCAGCTCCTGAGGTGGTTCAGCAGATTCATGGTGGACATCATCACGGAATTGATATGAGTCATCCCATTCTCGCTTTGAGTGTGACTATTGCTTCCATTTCTATCAAGGAAGGGTACAAAAGATAGTTTATTATCACTCTTTATATTCAACAAGTTTGTGATAGCTCATAGCTTAACCTCGGCTCAAAGTAGACAATATTAACTTGTTTTGATTTACTTTGGTTAGATTTGCTTCTCCCGATTTGTGTAGTTATCACTGAAACAGGAAGAGATTTGGAAATATATTTTTTTGGTGCTATTCCTTCATCCATATCTGTTCGCTTATTTTGATCATTCTGCCTGAACCTTATGCTTCTCAGGCTTTACTGGATCACAAAACGAGCAGGAGAAAAACGAGGGAGTGGATTGATGATGGCAAATGCATGGCATCACCGATCAGATGCAATTTCTTCTGTAGTTGCACTGGTTGGAGTTGGTAAGCATTTATATCCAACGAGTAAATGCTTAAAGCATATGGCTGTTAATAAAGGGAGACGTGAAGTTTTGGAAAAATCATGAAAAATTACTTCTCTGCAGGAGGTTCTATTCTCGGAGTTCACTTTTTAGATCCCCTAGCCGGTCTTGTTGTCTCGGCAATGATTTTCAAAGCTGGACTGGAAACGGGACACCAAAGGTACTCACGCCTTTCTCTGAGGGTGTATATATATAAAGGGTGTATTAGCTTGAACATGGAATAATGGTTACACCATTTTCATTGGTGAAATTTCATTTCATTTGTTTAGTGTCTTGGAACTGGTGGATGCTGCTATACCAGCTCAGCAATTAGAGCCAGTAAGGCAAACCATATTACAGGTTGAAGGAGTCAAGGTATGGATTATGGATCCCTGTACATATCACGATGATAGGCATTCGAATAAATAAACATTGATATATAGTATTTTCTTTTCTAGATGCAGTCTCTCTTTAATCAGAAAGCTTTTTTTTTTTTTTTTTTGTAAGTGATTGCTAATGAATGTCAATATTTTTCTTATCCATAGGGATGTCATCGGCTAAGGGGTAGGAGAGCTGGCTCATCGTTGTATCTTGATGTACACATTGTGGTGAGCGGCGAGCGCTGCTTCCTTCTGTATCGACTAGAAAAAATTCTCTCTGAAAAATAATTAATTACCGCCTTTTCCTTACAGGTAGATCCCTTTTCCAGTGTGAGTGTTGCACATGAGGTAGGAGAATATGTACGGAGACAGATCAATGAGAACCATCCTGAAGTCTCTGAAGTTTTCATTCATATAGGTATGCAGCATGCTGCACTGTGAAAATATAGGTATCCATTGCTTGTTGGTCTTAGCTATAATCTCAACTTGTCCTTGCAGATCCAGCCTTTTTACATTTTTCATGTAGCATGATGGATCACGATAATACAAATATGGAAAGTAATCAAGAAAGTAACATCTGCGTAGAGATTAAACATGTCGAAGCCACTGTCTCAGACATTTTTTCGTCACAGTTTTCTGAGGTGCTCTGTTTATTGTTTCTATAATTCAGACCTAACTCAACCTCCAGCTATTTCTGTTTATTAATTTTAAAGCCAATTGAATCTTCCACATATCTGCAGAAAATGACGATCAAACGAGTTACACCCCACTTGTCGCACAGCAAGATCTTGCTCCAAATCGAAGTCGCAATGCCATCGACCATGACAATTCAGTAAAGCTCTTCCATCTCTGCACTTGTACGCCATTTATTTGGTTACTCTTGTAACCATCTGACAAGTATTTGGCTTATCTGCAGGGACGCCATGAGAGCTGCTGAAGATGCAGAGAAGGAGATTCTGAAGGCAGCTCCTAATGTGGCTCGTGTCAGCATTCAGCTTAGTCTTAAGAACTCCTTGCCTCAGTAATTAGCTCTGGTGTTTGAAAGAAATGACAAGTGAAAACTGCTCAGCAATAGCTGCAACAAGTACAGCTTTGAAAAAAATACACAATGAACCAATTCTGTTTTACAACTATATCGTAGTTCAAATACTTGTTGTGAACATAGTTGAACTTGAACCTGAGCCAATACTTGAACTTGTACGTATTCAAATTCAACGTTCTCAAAACAAACACACAATCAAGCAAAAGATGTCTCAAATACTCAGGTTATTGGTCACCATTAGCTTCATCTCTCTATCGTCATTAATGAGAAAATCGTTAGAAAACCAACACATGAGATTTCAGTTTATTTGAAAGATTTATCGTGGAATAGGTAAATGACAAGACTATCCGGTTCTTTCAAATGCATGTGGGATTTCATGTGTTAGGGATGTTATTCAATAATGAATTTAAAAATGAATTTTCTAGGTTTTATAATCTTCTAGATTTAAAATTTGATATCAGTTTTATGGATTCATTTATTTAGATTCTAAAATCTCTGCAATATACATTGGATTTTGATTCTAATAATCTTATATATAAAAGATGATCAATTCTCTCCATATGAGTGACACATCATCATTTTAAATTGATATGGAGATGACATGTGTCACTTTTATAATTTAAAGTTATCATTTATTAAAAAAAAATTTTAATATCAAGTTTTAAAACACTAGAATATAAACAGTTTTTTATTAATTGATTGATAATAATTGATATTTATTGTAATTTTATATAATTCTTAACTTTTTTTTAAAGATATTATATTTTAAATTGATTTTTAATTCTTTTGGATAAAATTTTTAAAATTATTTATAATAACATACTAATACATATCGCAAATAATGATTATATTTTTTTTATATTTATGATATTGTATTTTAAATTAATTTTTAAGATTGTTTCTTTTATATATAAAATTTTTAAAATTGTTTGTAATAACATACTAACATACATAACAAAAAAAAATTATATTTTTTTTATATAAGATTTGAAAATTGTTAAAAAGAAAAACCCACACGTTATGTGCAGGTATTCACCTAGTTTACTATAACACTTTATTGGAATTGATTTGAAATGACTTAATATACAAAGATTTTAAAAGTCATTTAGTTTTGAATAACAACCCTTACTTTTGGAAATGATAATCATCACACCATTTATCTATGGAAAAGAAGGTAAAATAATACTAACACTATTAGTTAACATGCATTCCCATAAATTTTAGCAAAAAGAAGAAGCTAAAACGCATTTTTGAGATATATAAACTGTAAAATGAAATTAGACTGTAAAGGTCAGATCAAAGCCAAGACTATTCATACTCGTCAGTGTTCGAACCATCCTCCACAGTTCCGTTTCTGAAGCCAGAGGACACAAGTGAGTGTCGATGGATGCGCTTTGTAGACTTTGTTCTGCTTGACTTGCTTCTTGACTCCTCCTTAGCCTTTCTCTTCTTTTTCGAGTTACCAAGGTACCCGAAAGCAAAAGCTTCCAGTGCCTTTGTAGTCAACGGTCGGGTCCTTGTACTCTGCCTCCGCCCAGGAAGCAGATCACCGGTTACCTGCAGCTCCTGTGGCTTACACTGCATTTCCACATCCATTGGCACAGATGACTGTTCGGCACAAGAACTCTCACTGTTGTGCACCATGTCTGTGATGACAGTATCAGTACCATTATCTTCGCGTTCTAGTGAGATTTGCGAAACGTTCAAGTCGAAATCTTCTCTGGTTCTTTCTGGTGATATATGGCCATCTTCATTTCTTCCACAGGAGCTATCATCTACAAAGGAATCGGTTGAGGACAGTTTCAGAGTTTGATCTTGATCGATATGCTCCTCCCTCATCAACACTACGTTTTGATCAGCTTCTGATGGGTTTGGTCTCATCTGTGTCCCGTTTTTCACTGGTTTCTTTTTCCTATACTGAGTTTTACCAAAACAACCTGATTCTCTCACGGTACAATCTGCCAAGCTACTCCTTTTGGCGCAGACGGGTAACAACTTTGGATTTCTTGGTCTCCCGCATCTACGGTTCTCACAGAGCGAAATGGTGCTTCGACTCGTGGAATTGTCCATGTTCACAGAGCTGCTCTTACCAGAACTAATACTGCCCCCACCGCACACTCTTGAAGCCATTGATTTAGCAGTCGTCGTCTCTGCCTTGTTTTCAGATTCTTCTGACAGGTTATCCTCAGATTCACTCAAGTAACTTGGGGAGTTTGCTACTGAATTGCCGGTCTCGACAGGCAGAGATCTTAGCTCTTTCAATGTACATCCATTCGCCTCACTGGTGTCCACAATCGTAAACATCGTGACCTCCTGACTTTTACTTGTTTTGCTACGTGGCTGTAGGTACCTTTTCTTGTTGTTCTTCTTCTTCTTGCTGTCATGTGAAGAATCATCAAACTCCTCTAAATTTATGGGCGGGTCATTCTTGATTACCTCTTCTTTCTTCTCTCCATCCTCATCAGTTGTGAGCTCAAGAAGCGTGGGATCTAAAGCAACTT
Source organism: Eutrema salsugineum (assembly GCF_000478725.1). Lineage (NCBI taxonomy): Eukaryota > Viridiplantae > Streptophyta > Magnoliopsida > Brassicales > Brassicaceae > Eutrema > Eutrema salsugineum. The sequence goes on along the minus strand of NW_006256812.1, from coordinate 1,758,230 downwards.
TGTTCAAGACATCAGTGAGAGAATCAAAGTAGTGATTCCCCTTTGACATCTTCCTCCTGGAAAACTTATTGGCTTCCGGTATGAGAAAAACAAGAGAATTCCTTGGACCATCTTTCGGCTGCTCAGAGTGCCACCCCCTTGCCAGCAAACGTGGCCAAACAGCTTCCCAGAAGAGGTCACTGGACCGGGTTTTGCTCATCCTATATTCTCCGGTTAAGAATTTGACAATATCTGCAATCGGAAGATCATTTCGTATTCGTACTTCAGAGTTGCCATGATTCAACTTGGTTGGCTCTAACGCGCAGTTGCTCAGATCTTTCTTTCCTTTACCTATACCAATAGCTTCTGTAAGCATGTCGATACCAACAGTATTCTTTAAAGTGAACACATACTCCTCCAGTGCAATCTTATCTTCTCTAAATGCTTTAGATACCTACAAAACAACAACAACAGATACAACTCTCAACATTCTGCATTTCAGTTTTTCAGAAAACCAGAGAAGCATACGTTATACGTACCTGGAGCAACATACTCTTGCATTCCTCAGATACATGAGACGAGATCCGAGATAGCAATTCTTGTTGCCTCCAACCAGTCAATAACTTGTGGCCCTGAACAGAGCGTCTACTTCTCAACTTGCGCCCATCTACCCATCTCCGGTATTCATTAGACCTGTAAAATCTGCCGTAATAGTATGAGAGCATATCTCCCATCTTTTTGCTCCCAACAATTCTCTGCACCAAGACAAGGTTTTTCCCAAGACAGTAGAGGCCAAGAAGAAACCTCTGCTGCTCAGCGTCTTCCCAAGATTCACCCATAGTCCCAGGGAATGGATAGAGGGTCTCATCGAGCCACACGAATTTGAACTTAGCATTTCTTTGGCATGGCAATGCAAGCACAACACTCCTTGGTTTCATCCTGGCAGCCGGTTCAGATTTTACCAAGGAAACATCGTTCTCTTGTTCGCTCTCGGCCTCACGGAAACTTTTGAATTTCTCACTTCTTGTCCACATAAGTGGGATAGGCAAACAAAATGTAACCAGGCTCTGCGGGTGAGGCTCTGATCCAAAGCATCTAATGAGCTTGAAACGATCAAATTCTGGGACTAGAACAGGGATATCTGCCTGGTATTGATCTCCAACACGCGGAAGAACCTCAGGCTCTCCATTGATTCCACGTAGATATGGGGAATTCAGTTGCTTGGAGGCTTCATCGACAAAACCTTCCATGTCATCATCTGAATGCATTGGCTCCATCTGAGCAAATCACCAATAAATCCACAGCATAAAAAAAAAAAAACTCAATCTTGTTAACTGTTCTAAGCCACAGACAATAATGATACGCACATCCAAAGCAACTCTCTAAAGACAAGTTAGTTAGACTTCTTGGGCCTCAAATACCTTAAATCCCTAACATTGAAAGAGGATGCAGATACATTTCGACACGAAGAACAGGTTCAGAATCCATCACAAACCAATACTGAATGAAAGGATTTCGAAAACCCAAAGCTGCCGTTTTTAGGTACCATCACGAAACCAGCTAAAGAGAAGAAACAAATTCAAACCCACAAATGACCCTAAACCGAAAAACGCTAGATACCTGATTTGTTTCGCTAAGAACTTGTTATAAACCAAACTAGGAAAGAAACCATTTTTAACGCTACTACATTAGACCCTCGTATGTATATACATATTCACACATGAGAAGGAATAAAGAAAGAAACTTTGGTTGCTAACCTCCATGGAAGAAGTCCGGCCAACATTAAGAAAAAAGCCAACGTCGAGCAATAAAATTAAAACCAGAGCAACAGAAATGGGTACCCAAAAAGTTTATGAATCTCTATGTTTTGAATCTAGATGTCAACTTCGCGTGTGATTAGCATAACCCAAAGAGCTTACGATACGAACAACAAACGGCGAAACAGACAGAGCAATGAAAAGAAAAAAAAAAGAAAAAAGATAGTGTATTATTATATTTATATATTAGAGGAACCCAAAATGAAAAAAGAAAAAGACAAGTCGCGTGAAAAGACGGAGACGAGGAGGAGGAAGAAGAAGAAGAAGAAGAAGAAGAAGACGTGGTCTAAAGGAAAGGAAAGAGCTTTCAGATTACCTCTCGTACCCAAACACAACTCAGCTTTGGCATCCACACCAAAACTTACAAATTCTCTGGCAGACTTTCTCAACCAAAATAAAAATCTAGGAAATAAATACGGAAATTGCTAAATCCATCTGTATATTATTTTATGTATGTATGTATATGTAATATGTTTTTGCATATGTACATGTATATATATCTATATATAAAATGGATCTTACGCTCTTTTTTTTTTCTCTTTAGAATTTATCAAGAGCGTGAGACCACGCGTTCTTCTACTAGATGGGCCTCTAATAAATGGTCTCAAAATACTACATTACCCTTACACTGACGAGTGTTTCTTCGTGTCCTTTGGCCTATTTTCGCAATTTAACATGCTTTCCTGGCATGTGAAACTTTTTTTTAACCTCATTTAAACCTTTTTTTTTTTGGTAAAACTCTAATTCACTTTCATATTTTATTTAGTCTCTTATAAATATATACTCAAAAACTCCATCAGTTGAAATCCTAAAATAACCTAGACAAAATTATCTCTTTTTAGAAATTTGTACAAAAGAGAACTAATTAAACATAAATGAATATTGCTTTACTGATCATCTATCTCGCGTATGACGTGGGAAAATATGTACGTATGTAGTTTGAAAGAAAAGAAAGAAAAAAAAAACATAGTGTTATTGATATATAAGAATCGGCCATTAAGTCGTTTAACATAAACCCAAAGCTGAGGCTAAGCCCATTATGGTTCTCATGGTAGGCCTAAGCTGAGCGAAAGCCTTATAATCCCCACGTCGGCTTTACCGTTGCCCGTATCTGGATTTTTATCGACTGCCGAAAAAATAGCGAAAAACTATTATTACTAGTAATTAATATAAAAGAAGTAAAAGACAAAGTAACTTCGTATTTTAACATACTGACATAATGTTTAACGCATTGTCCCACCCACAGAACTAATCGCACGCTTAACTGTACTTTGTCTATGACTATATTCACTAAACTCGATTTTTTTTTGGTTAAATGTTAAGATACTAAACCCGTTCTTGACAAGTAGGAAATAGAAACGCAATGAAAATTACTTACGATTCAATTAATCGAATAGTGATGCTGATGCATGACCATATATGCTTTCTTTACTCTACATGAATTAATATATACTTTTTCGAACCAATTTTTGGTTAATAAATAATATAGCACATAAGGACGTTTTACGAAACACAAATATGGTATTACATTTATATGCTTTGAAAAATATTTTTCAGATAATCATGACCATGTTTCGATAATTAGTTCTTAACCCGTTTAAAACCCCTCTCGAGGAATCAATTTAACCATTTGATTAAGAGGTTGAGATGGTTAAAACCAATGTTATTGACCAAGTAAAAATAGTTACTTTATCATAATACTCTATGAATTTAAAACGACCATTTTTTTTGCACATTATCTTAAACTACATTATAATATACTAATGCTTTGAACGTCATCTTGCATCGTTTAATTAATTGTATAAATAAAGGCGTACATAATTTGTTTAGCTGTTACAACGTGGTCCTATCCACCACTGGCCGACACTTGTCCTCGGTTTAATAGTTATTTACATATATAGCTGTAAATATTTAACCACCTGACTTAGGTTTTTGGGGAAAACAAATAGAATAAAATACTAATCCACAAGTATCATATACTTCTAGAACATCAGGCTCACTAAAACCATCTAAAATCCTTTTCTTGACATTACTTTTTTAGTACATAATGCATTCAGTGACATTTTTTTTTTAAGGGAATGTTTTTTTTTAAACAGCTCGAGTGCTCGTCTATAAGAAGACGACAAAGATCATAAATGTTTTCGTTTCGTCTCGATACATAATATACTATATACCGACTGAAAGTCCTAATATAAGGTTTTTTTCGCTAATATCAAAGAGCTTTCAGTTTTGATGATAATTCCATTCTATTTATCTATGTATTCAAACGGTTTACATTAATGAGAATTAAGGATTGCATAAAAATATTGTTTGCTAAAACTATATTGATTCAAAAATTATTATAATATAGAAAAGAAACAACAAATAAACCACAAAACAACACAATGATTTTTTCAAACCTACAATTTGATGAGAATGGATTTTTTTAAATAACTCGGATCCAAAAAAACTTGACATTCTCTGAAAATAACAAATATCTTTCTAAACTTAGCCTTTGTCAAAGAATTTATTGTCAAATTATCTTTTTATGGAGACTGGCTTAGTAGATCGTCAGATAAATGAGCATCACAACAAAAAATAAGAAAAAATAACAAAAGAGTCAAACTAACAAATAGAGAAGATCAAGTTAGTATTAAGAAGATGTCACCGATATCTCCGGCGACAGATGACCAGGATCTGATAAATATTCAAAAGTAGATATGATGCTTTTAACTATGAAGTTCTAATAGAAGTTAGGAAGATTGATCAAATTAACTATTAGTTAAACAATATCTATATGGAAGGGATTGGTTTTTTTCTTCTTTTGATAGACACGGAAATAATTATAAGTTTTTTTCATTGATAGTATTATATCTGTCGTAATACAACTAAAGGACTAATTCCAATTCTTAGATATCAATCGAAACTCAATCTGTACATTTATTTACCAATAACCCGAGAGAAATAAAACACGTATAAGTAGAAATAGAGGATCGTATCTTTAAATTCAAATGAAGAACACTAAGAGAGTACTGAGGAGTGACAAAATTAATTTCATTATGCTTTTAAAAGAAGTAACAAACTATTTATAGGCTCTTCAATCTTGGCAAGCTATCAGACTACTAATTATAGACCACTAGACGTGCTCTTATGAGGGCCACAGTTAGATATTATTGCCTATTAAATTAAGGGAACTCGTAGTTCTTATTTATATTTATCGATGGGGTACTAATTATAGATACTTACTGTGACATCATTGTATATTTCACTCCTTATATTAGCTCGCTCCGCAAAAAGTACCATTACCAGTTGTCCACACCAAAAGTACATACGATTCGATTTATAATATAATCGTAGAAAACACTTCCAACAACCCAACTATACATTCTATCTTTCTCAACAAAAATCCAGTTATTCAATTACTTATTAATGACTATTATACGACATATACAATTATACATGATATGGTGCGCAGGGCAAAAACAAAACTTAACAACGAATGGACTGAAAAACCGTTAGGTAATAGAATGGTCAACAAGAGACTACTAGAACCACTTGGCCACTTTTACCAACTATATCATCTATTAGTTTGCTATAGGAAACCGTACTGAGTTAAGGAGAAATTAAGAGAAATTAAGATAAATGTTTAACCGTAATGAGTTAACGAGAAATTAAGAGAAATGAGCTTGACCTGCCACATTGTCTCCCTAGTGACTAGAGAGGCTTAGTGACATAGACCTCTCTCATTGGTTGTATGACACGTCATCACCATCTACGACCATAGATAGATACCTCCTCCTTCAGCGCCATTAATTGTCTACTTATATATAAAGCTAATTAAACTACACAAATCTCTGTCCAAATGAATATTTATCAGATTTATACATATAAACCTTTTTCTTTTAATTCTTCTCTGCCGCATCATTTGGCGAACTACATAATTTCGTTTGGAGAGTTCATTAGTAAATCGTATTGTTCTTATTATATATATATATTTCAGATTGACCCCTCCCCAAGATTTCTCCACTGATTTATTAGATTTATTTTGATGGCGGGGAATAATTATCCTTGGTTCCAAAATCCAAACCCTAGATTCCAAAATTACAACTTTGCGAGCAGCTCATCTAATCAACACCATGGCTTAGTGGTGGAGGATCAACAACAAGAAGACAACATGATGATAAAAGAACAAGACAGGCTACTTCCGATAGCAAACGTAGGAAGGATCATGAAGAACATTCTGCCACCAAATGCAAAGATCTCCAAAGAAGCAAAAGAGACTATGCAAGAATGTGTCTCCGAGTTCATAAGCTTCGTCACCGGAGAAGCCTCCGATAAATGCCACAAGGAGAAGAGAAAGACCGTTAATGGAGACGATATATGTTGGGCTATGGCAAATCTAGGGTTTGATGATTACGCCGAGCAGCTCAGGAAGTATTTAAATCTTTACCGAGTTTTTGAACTTGAGAGAGCCAGTCATCACGGCAAAGGAGGAGCTAAATCCTCACCGGATTATTAATTGATCGGTGGTTGATGATTATATATTTGTCCCGACGACCAGCTTCTTTCATCATATATAGTTCTTCTACATATATATAAATAAGCCTCTATGGTTCTATAAGATGTATTTGGTTTGAACCTGTAAAGATATCTGTGTTAGTACAGATATAATTACTCGTATCAATCTGACTCATGCTTGGAATGTACGCTTTTACTCCAAATTTAAAATTGACCATTTCAACCGATTTTTGTTATTAATACCATTTAAACTGTTGATCAAATAAATACTGTATGATATTCTTAGAAGATTAATATACATATGTAGAGAATCTGATTTATTAATATTGGCATATATATATAGTTATATATATATATGTATATATAGTTAACGATAATTTAAGGTAGTTAAGTGTTGACGTTAAGAAGAAAATAAAAGTTTCTTAGATTGTTAGATGTGATAAAAGTTTTTTTTTTTTTTTTTTTGTGTGTCAATCACTCAAACTATCAGTAGACAGTAGACTCGGTAGTAATGATGGTAAATAACTGAATGTTAATATTTGAAATACGTTTTTTATATATATTTGAAATATGTTATAGTGTGTTTTGTTTTTTTTTTTCGGTTGTCTTCCTCCTTCGTCATTATGCATTTATGTTTAATGTTCATGATGAAAGAGTAAAAGAAATGACAAACTAAAAAAATTATCATCGAGAGGAGGAATTTGCTATACTATATATGGGCGAAGATAGGATTTCTTTGCTGATTCCTTGCTTGTAGTAAAAGTTGTCGTAATGCAAAGTAGTGTTGGGTCATAAATGGGCCAAAAAATGAAAACGGGCCATATAACAATGACGTTTAGAGAGTTGAAAGCTTATCCTCCTCGTTTGGATCAACAAACCCTAACTGTTAAACCCTTTGAAAAAAAAAACAAAAAAAAAAGACATGGAAGAAGCGTCGGAGATGGAAGTGGAGGTGCAAAATCGTCAACTTTCAGACTCTTCTTCGGTGAAGAAATTTGGCCTCAAGAACTCTATTCCGACCAACTTCGGCACTGACTACGTCTTCCAGATTGTCCCAAAGTAAGGAATCTGCTCTCCAGTTATTCTTGGAAACCAAGCCAAATTAATTGGGTTATTGAGAGAGAACCCAGCTCTTTCTTTTTGTTCTGTGTGTGACAGAATCGATTGGACAGCAATCGCGGTGTCGCTATCGACCAACACCGTGAAGCTTTACTCGCCGGTGACAGGTCAATACTACGGCGAATGTAAAGGTCACTCCGATACCATCAATCAGATTGCGTTTTCATCGGACTCGGCGGCGTCTCCTCACGTTCTGCACTCTTGCTCCTCCGATGGCACAATCAGATCCTGGGACACACGTAGTTTCCAGCAGGTGAATCTTTGTCTTTTCCTTTTGCTTTTTTCTTGGATCCTAGCAGTAAAATGTGATTCATTTTCCCTTTATAACGCTTATGTGATTTGATTTAGTTCATGCATTCTTCTTCAGGTTTCGTGTATTGATGCTGAGAATGATCAGGAGATATTTAGCTTCTCCTATGGAGGTGCTGGAGATAATCTATTGGCTGGTGGATGCAAAGAGCAGGTTGGTCCTTGTTTTATATACATTATCTCTAAATGAATTCAAGCGCTCTGCCATTTTTAGAACTGCTTTTAATCTGGTGGCAGGTTCTTCTGTGGGATTGGAGAAACTCAAAGCAAGTTGCTTGTTTGGAGGAATCCCACATGGACGACGTCACTCAGGTGTGCTGCTTTTGTAATTTTTTCCTCTGCTCGACTGTAATGGAACTCCTTTACATCTCTCTAGTCTCATACTATTGTAGTTTGCTGCTAATAGGACTAGGAGTCAGTCAATTCTTAGCTCTTTTTCTTTGTATTTATGAACCACAGGTACACTTTGTTCCTAACAATCGGAACAAACTTCTTTCAGCCTCTGTGGACGGATTAATATGTCTGTTTAACACTGAAGGTGATATCAATGACGATGATCATCTGGAATCTGTAAGTTCCATATCTAAGATCTTTAACCTCTCTTTTCCGCTTAATCGATAGCGTGGAGAATACTAAACTCTTGTTACCTTTTAGGTGATCAACGTAGGAACTTCAATTGGGAAAATAGGTTTCCTTGGAGATTGCTATCAAAAACTCTGGTGTCTCACTCATATAGAAACTGTCAGGTATTTTCTTTATCCTGTTCATCACTAGTTAAGTCTATTAATTCCCTAATTTGTTTTTGACTTGCTTTCTAGTATTTGGAATTGGCAAGATGGAAGCTGTGAAGTTAACCTAGAGAACGCTCGGGAACTCGCATCTGATGGTTGGAGTCAAGATAATGTAAAAATCTCATTTCTTCTAACGAAACACACAACACTTAGAGAGAGAAACCTAACTAACTAAAAAGTCTGGAGAGCTTTCTCATGGTTGCTCTTTTGCAGGTTGATTATTTTGTTGATTGCCATTGTCCAGGAGGTGAAGACTTATGGGTGATTGGCGGAACCTGCGCAGGTACCATCGGTTATTTTCCGGTCAAGTGTAAACGGCCTGGATCAATCGGTTCCGCTGAAGCTATTCTTGGTGGAGGTCACGTGGAAGTAGTGAGGAGCGTTTTGCAAATGCCATGTGACTATGGAGGAGTTGCAGGGTTATTCGGATGGACCGGGGGTGAAGATGGCCGGTTATGTTGCTGGAAGTCCGATGAGAATATCAATCGGTCTTGGACTTCAAGCGAATTGGTCGTTAGGAACCGCAAGAAAAACAGACATTCTCCTTACTAAATAAGAAAAATACGATCAATGTTCTCTGCGTCTCGTGTCTTTATTATAACCAACAGTGAACAAAACGGTTCCTTGAGTTGTCTCTTATCCTCTCTTGTTATTAAAAGGGAAATTCTTTAAATGGAACAATCGAAATAGAAGATCGCGTCTTGAAAGGGAAATTTTCAACGAAACAAGAACAGAAACAAGATCCAGAGTACATGTAAACTGATCTGAACAAGGAATCATTGGCTATCATTGACTGAGCCATCATTACATTAGTGGAACTGGTCGGCTCGACGACACTGATCTTGGCACAATATATAAGATATCTTGTCGACAGGAATCATGGGTAGATACTCTGCCACCCAGAAGTCTCGTTCGCCGATGTAACGAACGGCGTCGTTGTACTTGTCCGACCAGTGAAACGCGGTTGGGATCAGGAGCTGCGCAACTTCCGGGAACAAGGGCACTCGATTCAGCAACCGCCACACCGCCGCTGCGTAATACTCGGCAACTGGTTCGTACTTGTCGCGGACGTTCCTGGCGATGCTCTTGGTAGTGTCGAGGACGCCAGAGCGTTGAACCTCCGTGGCCACCGTGAGGGCTTGGCTAGAAGCTTGCTTCACCAAAGAGGGAACGTACGTTTCCACATCGAAGAACACGTCGTCCACCTGCAAGCAAGGAAAACCAATGGGATTAATAGGAAGGGAAATAGGGGTTTAGGAGGAAAAAAAATTAAAGTTGAAAATGATTTCAACCTTACGATCGACGAAGAGGAGAAGCTTGAAAGGAACGTCGTGGAATGAGTCGTATAACGGTGCGAGTACCGTTTGAACGGTGGCTTCGATGTTGTCGACACCGAGTTTGAGAGGACCAGCGTTGTCTTTAGCCAACTCGTAGAGCCTCGACAAACACACGGCTAAGTAAATCGCCGCGACTTGGACGAAATCCAAGTGCTTGAGCTTCGTCTCAGCGTCGTCTTCCACCATTAACGAAGACGAAGAAGATGGTGTCACTTCCTGTGACTGCTCTTCCACTTCTATTTCATTTTCCGCCATCCTCAACTCTTCGTGCCGCTTGCTCACTAATCTCGTCTTTATAAAGAGGCATTCTCTCCGGACGGATGAGATTCATTCGATCGAAACCGGTGAGCCACGTGGCATTATATCATGCGCTCTTTTTTTTAGCTTTTAGCGAAAGGGATTGGATTTTCAGAGACCGCTAGGACACGTGCAATGTTTCTAATGGACCGTTTCGAAAACGTGGCAGGGCATGGGTCGCGACCATTTGCACGATAGGCACGGCCATTCCGTTTGGCACGAGACTTGTGGGTCCCACTTACATCACGTTTTGAAACTTACCGGGCCTACATTCTTTGAGTCACTTTATTTATTCTAAAAGCCCAAATAAATCGGTTTGGATCAAAAATATCCTAGTGAAATACGGCCTATAAAACAACACTTGTAAAAGTCAGAACCGAAACTGAATTAACCCAACTACATTAAATCTATTTTCCATCAAGAAAAATACCTGGAAGGAAATTTCGATTTTCCCGTCTAAATTAATTGGAACAAAATTTGATACTAGTACGTGCCTCTGTTTGTTTGTCCATTTCAAGCTCTCTTTTTTTTTTGTTTTCTTATATATTTATATATTTATTTTAGCTTTTAGGTTAATTCGTCTCAGTTAGGGGAAACAACAAGCTTTAGCCTAAAAACATGGAAATAGAAAAGTATCATGTTCATGTCGATTACTCCACAAAAGAGAAGAAGATGGAATCACAACGACAACTTTATGTATAATATATCACAAAACACTCATAAAAACGCAGAACCATCATGACTCTATACTAACAGAATAGCATCACGCGATTGCAAGCTTTACATTAACGGCGGCTACAAACGCAGCACAAGCCAAACACAGCTTTACCAGATTACCAGCGACCGGACTTATCTCATTAAAGGCCTTGTAGCATCCGAACAAGGCCGCAGATTGACCCAACCACACCGCAAGCCCGGCCACTCCCGACCCGACCCGAACAATAACCGGACCCCAAGCCAAACAGAGCATAAACTGAGCCAAGTAAAGATACAGAGCATTGGGCTTCTTGTGGAACCCACCGTCTACCCACACGAGCCACGCAGCCAAGCCCATAAGACCACTTGACGCGAGACGTATGGCGTGTAGGACCCACAGAGGTGGGATCCAAGACGTGGACTGAGCTCTACTCCCGTAGCCGCCGCCACTTGTGCCGAGGAAATACGTGGCGAAGAGCGTCATGAGCACAGGAGCCGCAACCGCTACCGTCAGCGATTTGAGACCGCGTTTTGCCATCGCCCTCTTTTGATCGCGTTTGCCTTTGCTCTTGTCGTCAGCGTTTTTCCTCTCCGTCTCGGCCATAGCGGCGTCTCTGTCGTCTCCGCCACGGTGCCTGATGTCCTGAGAGTCCATCACAGCGTCCAACACAGGATATTTGAGATCGAGGGATTGAGAAATGAGAGATGAGAAATGCGAAAATTGAGAAAGAGAAGAAGCTTTATTTGGTCAAAGAGCATTTTCAGGAGATGAAGTTTATAAAGAGGAAGCCAAGAGTTGGGAGGCACTGGTGTTGCAGAGACACGTGGCGATTTGTTGACAGATATGTCTACACGTGGAATGCGATTTAATAGTTTTTTTTTGTTTGGGGGATATTAATCGACTTTGTGAAAAAGTTTGGACACGTGCTCTTATGTTATGCCCCATGACAGAGATATGTCCAAACTTCTTCAGTCGGTATCTTTTTTTTTCGTAATAAATGGAAGAAAATATAGATATTAAGCGATAAATAAGCATCGTGTCTGTTTACCAAAATAATAAAAAAAGATACCGAGTGAAGAAATTAAGCCCAATATGTAATTGTTATATTGGGCTATACTATGGGCTAAAAACTATTTAAATCAGAAGTAGTTTTAACTTGTCTGTTTCGCAAAATTCTTTTTGTTCTGGTTTCATCATCATCAGATTCACCGGTGAACATGGAGGCAAGCTTAAGAGCTTCTGGTAACCGTCGGCACGGGAAATTGACGAATCGATCCGATCTGGTAAAAAAACCAGTAATTCCATTCGCCTTCGCCTTAACTCTCGCTGATGCAATCCTCGTCGCACTTATCATCGCCTATGTTCCATGTGAGATCTTAATTTCCTACAGTTTTTTTTGCTTTTGTGTCTCTCGAAATGTGCATTGGACATGGTTTTTTTTTTGGCTTGATTGAACAGACACGAAGATCGATTGGGATGCTTACATGTCACAGGTTAGTGGTGATCATTGGGTAGGTCGAATCCAAGTGGGTTTAGTAAGTGAAAAGTTTTGGTAAATTTGGGGGCAGGTTAGTGGGTTTCTTGGGGGAGAGAGAGACTATGGGAAGTTGAAAGGAGATACAGGGCCATTGGTTTATCCGGCAGGTTTCCTCTATATTTACTCTGCTGTGCAGCATTTAACCGGAGGGGAAGTCTACCCTGCTCAGGTATCTTTGGATTTTTTTGTCTCTCTCTTATTCAGGGAGCTGTTGAACTTGACATGTTCGCTTAATGCAGATTCTTTTCGGAGTTCTCTACATTTTCAATCTGGCCATCGTCTTGTTCATCTATGCGAAGACTGATGTGGTATAGTGAAGCCTTTTTTTTTTTTCTCTTAATGAAAGAACCTTTTGCTTTTCCATTCATGATACGAAAAGTACATAATTCGTGGATGATACTTCTCCTTACGTATTACAGGTGCCATGGTGGGCGCTATTTCTACTGTGTTTATCCAAGAGAATACATTCGATCTTTGTTCTCCGTCTCTTTAATGATTGTTTTGCCATGACTCTCCTACATGCGTCAATGGCTCTCTTTCTCTATCGTAAATGGCATCTCGGCATGCTTGTTTTCAGGTTAGGTTGCTGCTTTTTTCTTCTCCATCCTTTTGATTAACTAGTCTGCTTATTCTTTATATAATTTTTTTTCTATATATATATACAGCGGAGCTGTTTCCATAAAGATGAATGTACTTTTGTATGCTCCACCTTTGTTACTCTTGCTACTAAAGGTATGTCTGAGGAAGATATTTGATTTGCTTTCTTCTTCTTCTAGCATTGATTCTTCTTCATACGTCAACTCTTACTATTCACAGGCCATGAATATAATTGGAGTGGTATCTGCTTTAGCTGGTGCAGCTCTTGTTCAGGTTTCTCTTTTTTTTTTTTTTTTTTTTTTTTTTTTTATCTCTGAGACGTCCCGTTATTCACTAATTTTTATGCCTAGTATTGTTTCTCCATGTAAAGCTGGAAACTTGTTAACTGTTTATTCAATGTATATAGGTGAGTTGCAATATCCAGCGAATTACAATTTTGATAATGCAACAAGTACCATTCAACTGGTCAGTGAATGGTTTATACAGATTTTCGTGGGATTGCCCTTTCTGATAACATATCCGGTTTCATACATTGCAAACGCCTTTGATCTTGGACGTGTTTTTATTCACTTCTGGTATCGCTCTCTCCTCTCCCTCTAAATCTGATAAAATTGCTTATGGGATGTAAATATATCTTTTGAGCTCTAACGCTAATTTGAGCTCTAAACAGGTCTGTTAACTTCAAATTTGTTCCAGAAAAAGTTTTTGTGTCCAAAGAATTTGCGATATGCTTGCTCATTGCTCACCTATGTCTCCTTGCGGCGTTTGCAAATTCTAAATGGTGCAAGTAAGTAGAAGCACAGAGTCTGTTAGTACAAAGTCATTTCTCATGAAGCAGCTGCATTTTTGTTCTACGGTAGTCCGTATCTTCTGTGTATGGCATTTGTTATAACGAGTATGTTGACTTCCGTAGGCAAGAAGGCGGGATTATAGGCTTCATGCGTTCTAAGCGTTTCTTCTTGACGCTTCCATCTTCCCTCTCGTTCAATGATTTCTCAACCGCAGAGATTCTTACGAAAGAACGTAAGCTTTTACTGTGTTTTTTTTTTTCTTTTGGAGGGGGGCATTTATTTGTCTGTTGCCCAAACTTATTGGCTTTCCACTTGTCCACTTGAATAACAGATATCGTGACAACCATGTTTGTTGGGAATTTCATTGGCATTGTATGCGCTCGTTCCATGCACTACCAGTTCTACTCATGGTAACGAAAGAAAAAACCTATTATTTCTTCTTCTTCTTTCTTGTGGCCTCAAACCCAACCCTCGTATGATCACAACAGGTACTTTTATTCGCTGCCTTTTCTGCTATGGAGAACTTCGTTTCCTACTTGGCTGCGGTAAAATCATTTTCTGTGATCTTTACCCTAAACCACAGTAAAAAAGTCCCTAAACCTGATCCGTCTTCTTGTTTTTGTTTTGACTGGAAAAGCTTGATCTTGTTCTTCGGTATCGAGCTTTGCTGGAACGTGTATCCATCAACACCAGTCTCCTCGGCTTTGTTACTGTGTCTACACTTGACCGTCCTGTGGGGTCTCTGGTTGGCCCCTTTATATAATCCTTATCAACTCAAAAAAGACCAAAGCCACAGAAAGCATAAGTGAACCTTTGATGATGCTCTTTTGCTCTTCTTGTTTCTCAAGACTTTGTTAGAGATAAAGCTTGACTTATATATATCATGGTGATTTATATACCTTGGCTTTTTCAGCCTTTTTTTTTTTTGGTCTTTATCCAAGTACATGTGTTATAAATGTGTTTGTCCTCAAATTAAACGTTTATGGTTTAATCTATTACAGACTTTACAAACATCTCCTCATTACGATTGCTGACTAACAAGGGTTTGAAATCACTTAAATCCTCTTTTCAAATAAGTCAATGTTTTCGATCAATAAATATGATCACATGATCCATCATTTAGTAGAGAGTACCTTTGCTTTGTTTTTGACGGTAGAGTGAATGTATGTGAGATTTTAATCTCTTTTTTTCTTTTTCTTTTCAAACGCTATTATTGATGTCGTCACCAAGGGAAAAAAAAAAACTGATTACGTAAGGCGGGCCTAGGCAGCGGTCATCTCTAGAAACAATTTACTTTTTTTCTTTTCCAAATGGCATCCTGTGCTGTGCTAAAAGAAGAACAAAGAATAGCATCTTTTTTTTTCTTCTAAATTTTGGTAGAGCTCAAAATCGTTATGCTTTTAAATTGGGTTCTTAAAATTAAGTTTCCCTTGATTTGACGCGGTGTAGAATATGTGCTTCTTTAACCTATTAGACTTTTTCACTTTTCTTCTTTTACTCTGTTGAACCCATGGTAATATCTTTCTTTCTTTTTTTTTTCTTTTTTTCTTGTAGCAAACTTCTTTGGCATTGAACTTGATCATACAGAACATCGCTATATATATATGATCAACACAAGTCGATCCGACCGATAAGGAGTGGTATCAAGCTGAATCTTGAGAGAAAGCAAATAAATAAATAAAAAGACCAAGGTACACCATAGCAAAGATATACAAAGTATTAAAGTAAGCTCACTAAGGACTCTTAGCTAGCCCCGCTTCATGATTCGTGCGGTCTAATGAGACAACGAGGGTTTAGAACCTTCTTACCTTTCATTCGCAAGTGCATGAATACTAGTGTCCATGTTCACTTCCTGCTGATTCATCTAATAGGTTTACACCGTCAGGACTTGCTAAACAGAATTTCTTTGCTCATCCATACTTATTCAAATTATTCTGCTATTATTACGTATTAAATGATCATCTGTGATTTTATTATTATGGATACAATTATGTTTCCTTAATCTTCACAGTGATTAATTAGGACATGATGACTTGAGATGTGTTCTTAGTTTATTAGTCACTGTCTGTCCTTGTGTACTGTTGATAATTGCCTAAAGAAAGTAAACAAAGAGTTATTCAGTTGTATAAATATTTATGGTGTCGTGATGTTTCTATTAAACATTGCTAGAAAACTGTCTCTGGCAAATGAAGGCTCGAAGCCAGAAAAAGGAACACGTGAGCTTATCTTCATAGTCTTTTGCTTGACCTTGTCTATCTATTTTTATATCTTTTTTTACTTGTTTTTGTTCGTTACAATGAGTCACCTTCATTTGTTTTTCTTTCTGTAAATATATGAGATAAGTCTCGGTGGTTACATAGTCGTGATACATATAGCATACGTACAGTGTTCTGCATCCATTGAATTTAAATTTTTTTTCCCCATCTCTCATGAGAAGAAAAAAGAATGTTTACTCTTGATAATGTTCATAGTCAGCTTTCAGATTTGCCTTAGATAGACAACAACTTCTTACAGTTGATAACAGCTTGTCTGTTGCTTTTTTGTTGATTATGGATTCCATTAACACAAAAAATGCCAAGAAAAGTGAATTGCTTTTAATCTTTTCACAACTTGCACAGGAACAATAAAAATATATCACTCTGATAGAGTCAAAAGTTTGATCGTGACATTAGAACAGCCATGTATTTGCGTATGATGTTTCATGTTTTTAACTTGTCCTTTGCATCTTAGAAATAGGGTTCACAAAATGGTTTCTTGAAGTTACATGGTTCACGATTAAAGACCCACGGAGGAAAAATAATGTGCGTTTGATTGATTATATATGTGCTCTGTTAGTCGTCAGCTTTAAGCAGGGAATCTGAAGAGGGAACAGATCCAGCTTGTGGATAAGGATGTGAACCAATAGTATCTGAGTTTAAAGACTGTTAGATAGATCTCTTTTGTTTGTTTTTATTCTATTTTATGGGAATGGTTGAGAAGTGAATCACTATGCATGGATTACTCCCAAAAGGGTTACTAGTGCGATACGTACATTATATGCTAAACTGAGTCACCAAAATAAGAGAGAGAGAGAGAGAGAGAGAGAGAGAGAGAGAGAGAGAGAGAGAGAGAGAGAGAGATCCAAGTTTAAGGTATTTGTATGCTTTGCTTGTCATTAACCTTTCTGCGTATGGAAAAAGAATCCACCCCAACAGCCTCCACAATGTCTGGTTAGAGTTGTTCCTCTTGAGGGACAGAGCAGCGTCAGCAATTGTTTAGTTAGTGGTGGACTTTCGCTAAATTATCAGATGCGGCGAGCACCAAACGCATCATGTCTTAAAGCTTGATGATCATGACAGTGGTTGATCATTAAAAAGAATGTGGTCCACTTTTGGGATTTCTTGATAAAAAAAAAAAAACAAAAAGGATGGTTGAGATTGTTTCTCTGATTCTCATGCTGATCTCACAAAGTCTCTTCGTTTACTAAGAAATGTTTACTGACTCTTCTTTGGTAGCTGTAACAAATGACTCAGGCTGTTGTAGATTATTCTTATTTAAGGTGGCCTATTTGAGCTGCTAATGACCAGAAGAGGTGTTATGTTAATGTGACACAAAATTGTCAACTTAAACATAGATTTGGTTCAGAGTAAAAAGTAGACAGAAGCTCTATGTTTCTACGCAATATTAGTCTCTTTTTTAAGTACATATTTTTCTTATACGTATTATTGTCCTTGATGCTGAGCTTCCATTATTGATGACCTCAGCAGTGGTTTTTTTTTGATAAAAAAATTTCCGTTAACTGATACATTGCAAGGACAAAGTTAATTTCCATTTCTGGATATCTAAGTATGGCTAAATCCACTATAAATACATCTCCTTGCTTTGGGTCCTGAGGCATTCATTACCTCTCTTCTTCTTCTAGTTTTGTCTTTGGTTTAATCTGAAAAATGGATGTAACGAAGCTTGATTACAACTACAAAGGTGACAATGCATTAAAAGAGCTCGAGAGGATCACCTCGAAAGCTGCTGAAGTTCAAGATAACATTTTATGTGGGATCTTAGAACGAAACAAGGACACAGAGTACTTGAGTAAGTACATGAAAGGCTCTAAGGACGCTCTGGAGTTTAAACGCTCTGTGCCAATCATAAAGTACAAAGATGTCTGTCCTTACATTCAGAGAATTGCAAATGGAGAAGACTCTTCTCTTATTACTGGTCATCCAATCACTGAAATATTATGCAGGTTAGTTTCTTTATTTCTGCCTGAATCTTTCTTAGTTGCTGCCTCTTCTTCCTTTGTGTCTGAATTGATTTTTTTATTCGTATAACTGTGGAGATGTATTGTCTTTCTTGCATTTTGCAGCTCAGGGACTTCTGGTGGAGAGCCAAAGCTAATGCCAACCATTTCTGAAGATCTTGATCGCCGCACTTTTCTCTACAATCTTATTATGCCAATCGTGAACAAGTTAGTATAATTCTCCCTCGTTAGTATTCAGTATAGTCATGTTCTATGATCTCCCTTTAACATCCTTCTTGATGCTCTCCAAACGATTATCTTCTTTCTGAAATCTTTTATAATCAAAGAAAGGAAATACAGTGAGCACATGCATATTATTAACTTGATAAAACAAAGTGGCTGACCTCATGTTCCATAAAAGGAACCACTAGGAGTCTAGGAGTGTTCCTGTAGTTGTAGCACGGATAATGGATATGTCTCAAAACTACTAAGGTATGGAAGTGGAAGGACACATCACATGAGGTTCTTGAATGTTATTATTATTATCCATTGGAAATATTGAAAAGAAAAGAAAAAGAAAAAAAACGTATGGTTTTTAATTACCAAGAAGCCTCATGTGTGGATATGTTTTCATAATCATTGTAGCACTAACATATGGAATATGGATACACTCATAAAGGTACTGGCCGTGGTACCAATAAATCACATTAAAATAGGTTTCTCACTAAGGAAGTTTTTGCTTTAGGCTTTGAGTGTTTTGTTTTGTTAATTAGTGGTATCATATCATGTACTATAAAGTTTGCATCCATCATCTTTTATCCACACGCCATTTTCATGTCCCCACCAAAGATTCTCTGAGAATTTTCAACAGCACTCACTAAACCTCGAGAATCATTTAGTGTTTTTTTCCTTTTTACCTCTTTTACCATCATCTTCTTGTTCTGTCTTTAATCCTCTGTTTTATTTTTCTTCTTCTGACAGGTATGTAACTGGACTTGACAAAGGAAAAGCAATGTACTTAAATTTCGTCAAAGCTGAAACATCAACTCCTTGTGGTTTACCAATTAGAGCAGTCCTCACAAGCTACTACAAGAGCAAACATTTCCAATGCAGAGCTTATGATCCATTCAACGACTTAACCAGTCCTATCCAAACCATCCTTTGTGAAGACAGCAACCAAAGCATGTACTGTCAGTTATTAGCCGCACTGATTCACCGCCACAAAGTGATGCGTTTAGGAGCGGTCTTTGCTTCAGCGTTTCTCCGTGGAATCTCTTATCTCGAGCAAAAATGGAGCCAGCTCTGCGAAGACATCCGCACGGGTCATCTCAGTCCCATGATCACGGATCCAGGGTGCCAGATGGCCATGTCTTGCCTTTTAACGTCGCCAAATCCAGGCTTAGCAAACGAGATCGAGGAAATATGTGGACGCTCGTCGTGGAAAGGGATTATCTGTCAGCTGTGGCCGAAAGCAAAGTTCATTGAAGCAGTAGTGACAGGGTCGATGGCACAGTACATACCAGCGCTTGAGTTCTTTAGCCAGGGAAAGATTCCATTGGTTTGTCCAATGTATGCTTCCTCTGAGACTTACTTTGGAGTCAACGTGAAGCCACTGTCGAAACCAGCCGACGTCGTTTTCACACTCTTGCCTAACATGTGCTACTTCGAGTTTATCCCTCTCGGCAAGAACGGGACCCTCTCTCTTGACCTAGACGACGATGATCAAGTCCCTTGTGATAAAGTCGTTGACCTGGTCAACGTAAAACTTGGACGCTACTATGAGCTGGTGGTCACAACTTTCGCAGGTAAAAAAAAAGTAGAAATCTAAATAAATTGCTACTATTTGATCCTTTTAACATTTTGATGAAATGTTTGGAACAGGATTGAACCGGTACCGAATCGGGGATGTTCTTCAAGTGGCCGGTTTCTACAACAAAGCACCACAATTCCGGTTTATCTGCAGGAGAAACGTGGTTCTAAGCATCGACTTAGACAAAACCAACGAGGAAGATCTACACAGGAGCATCACGTTGGCCAAGAAGAATCTCCACAACAAGGCATTCCTGGCGGAATACACGAGCTACGCGGACACGTCATCAGTGCCAGGTCACTACGTGCTCTTCTGGGAGATCCAAGGGCTCGAACCTGATCATCAACAGAAGCTGATGGAAGAGTGTTGCATTGCGGTTGAGGAAGAGCTTGACTACATTTACAGACAATGCAGGACGAAAGAGAGATCGATCGGGCCGTTGGAGATAAGAGTGGTGGAGCCAGGAACGTTCGAGAAACTCATGGACCTGATTATAAGCCAAGGAGGCTCCTTTAATCAGTACAAAACGCCGAGATGTGTTAAGTCCGACAGTGCCACGCTCGAGCTCTTGAACGCCCACGTCACCGCTTCCTTCTTTAGCCCCCGTTACCCGACTTGGTCCCCGTGACTAATTTCTATATAATTTACACTCTCCGTAATTAATTAATAATCAACATCACCATCGTTTTCGCGGTTTAGGATATGTGTGTGAGTGTGAGTGCGCGTCTTTGCTACTTTATTTATAATAAAAAAAATAACAAATTTGGGATAACTACTAGCACTATCAGAACACTCCAAATTCATTACATTAGTGTCTGATTGTTATTCTTGGACATCCAGATTTATTTTAATTACTTCAATTAAAAGTAGCAGAATGACACGAAGCGCATCTGGTGTAGTGGTATCATAGTACCCTCCCACGGTACTGACCAGGGTTCGATTCCCTGGATGCGCATTTTCTTTTTTTTTTTGGGTTTTTTTCCATTGTATCTCGGCAACCGCATCTTCGCTTCTCTGTTTCTGTCGGTGTAAAACAAGAGATTACTACGTGTATGAATGGTTGAGACGCGAGATCATTTATGGATTTCTATGAGTTGCTGAGAGGATGCGAGTATAGTTTTGGGTTGTACTCTGTGAGTTTCAGCGATCCTCATCGGCAAAGAGATCTCGCCCAAACTATCTGCTTTTCTCAAGGGCAACACCACCTTACTTGGACCCCAAGGCATCACTCAATTGCAGAGCAACTTTTTTTCTTCAGTTACGTCCTCCTAATAGCGTTGCATTTATTATGTATACATTCGCTTCTGACGAATCCGGTTCTGTTTTTTTTTTTTTTTTGACCTCTACGAATCCGGTTCTGTTTATTGTAAGCGGAATGCTGTATTTCAATTACAAATAGGCTCTGCTTTTTCTATTGCACATATTAATTTGACTAGGATTGATGATTCCAAAACACAACAAGCACAGAAGAAGAAGAGAAGATACCAGGATGACGATACATTACTGAAAACATACAAGAGTAGAGTACACACAATAAGACAGCTCATTTATTTATCACAAGGAAAAGCTCAAAGCAAATGAAAGAAAGAAAAGAGGTCAGGTTACTGCTTTTGGAGGGCAACAACCTTAGCCCAAGCTGGCCTGGCGGTAATCTTCTTGACCCAGTCGCAAACCTTAGCGCGAGATTCAAAGAGTTTCTTGGAGTCGGTACCCATCAAGTAATGGATGGCTGGGAGGTGGTGAAGATCAGCCAAAGTGAAGCAATCACAGGCCAAAAAGTCAGATTTGGCGAGCCTAGCCTCGTAGATATCCAGGACCTTGACGAGCTTCCCTTCGAGCTCTTCCACAGCGGCGGGGTCGGTGGTCATGCCGAACATGCCTTTGAAGATACGCTCGAAGGCTATCTTTGAGGCGATTGGGTCAAACTGTTGACCTTCAACTTGAAGCCATACGTTAGTGGTTGCCTTGACTTTCTTGCAGCCTGGGCACAGAAGCTTCTCTCCTTTCTCACTGTACTCCTCCGCTATGTACTCTGTGATGGCTCTTGACTCTGCAAATCACCAAAAACAAATCTTTCAGCAATCTATAGATCGATCCCATTAACCCAAAGAAAAAGCATGGATTCTACTAAAAACCAGAGAAGAAATGAGTCGAACACACACAGTCAGAGCAATCTGTCATTTCAGATGAATGAGTTATCCGATACTTGAGACTAGTGATTCTGTGATCTAAAAGTCGAATAATCAACAATCAAAATCACAAAGATCTGATGTTCGTGATTTTGGTGGGCAGCTGTGTGACTGATCGATCACCAACCACTTTTTGATGAGTTTGACTTTTTGTTTTGTTATTGAATTAAAAAGGATAACAAACTCACCAAATAGCGTCAAGTCACCGTCTTGGAGAGCAGGAATCTGACCGAACGG
Source organism: Eutrema salsugineum (assembly GCF_000478725.1). Taxonomy (NCBI): domain Eukaryota; kingdom Viridiplantae; phylum Streptophyta; class Magnoliopsida; order Brassicales; family Brassicaceae; genus Eutrema; species Eutrema salsugineum. Next base: position 1,736,010 of record NW_006256812.1, on the reverse strand, counting down.
CTGAATCAAACCCAAAAACAAAAAAAAAAAGAAGAAGAAGGGAAGAGCATCATGAATCGTTAGATAGATGATATAATGAAAACTTGAAAAGTATCAAGAGGGAGGACTTTACGTTGAGGGAAAGGAAGGGCTCCTGCTTGTGAGCACCGGCCCTCATATCGACGGGGATCAATTCGAAATCGAGATCCTTCTCGTAAAGAGCAGCGAGGACGCGCATGGTGGCTGTCGACATGGGAACTCCGTGAACCTTGATGCTGGCCATGGTGATTGAGGTCGTCCGAGACTGAGAAGATTTGGATCTCAAGTTGTTGAATTTAAATGATTTGAAAGTGGGTGGAGATAATAATAAGCCAAGAGGGGATGATGAATGGGGATTTATAGGAGGAGGAGCCAAGGGGAGAAGAACAAGTCCTCCCATTCCCATTATTTTTTTTTTTTTTTTTGTCTTTCCAGAAACTTCTCACCACCACCACGTCTCCTCCTCTCTCTTTTTTTCCTTTACTTTTTTTGCTCTTTTTTATAAATAAATTATTTTGTTAAGTCCTTTCTCTTTCGCTACATCTCACATTTTCCCCTTTCTTTTCTCCATTTTTGTGTTAAACCATGATTTACATTTAACCGGAACATAAAAACATATTCATTAATTGTTTTGCAACTCGATGACGACTATAAGCTAAACCTACAATTCAATATCAAAAGTATATATCAATGCCAATTGCTGTAGTTAGATTCATGTCATTATTTACTATTATTTTTGTTCAAATCATCTCATTACTTATTTTCGTCTCTACTTAAAGAAATACAATCCTTTGTACTTGTCATGGTTTTTGTTTTTATATATCATATAGAAAAATAATTCTGCTTCATACAATTTTCACTTATTATTATTATTAGAGAATTTTTTTGCCTTTTTTTATATGCTTAAGCAAAGCATAAAATTTGTTAAAGCAGGTAATGATATGTTTAACAAAAAAAAAAGCAGGTAAATGATATGATTGTAGGAGTGAGATGAAAAAGTCAAGCTTTTGTAGAATCCAATGATCTATCCATCTTTATCTTTCGCGAGACGACTCTGTCTAAACATATTTTTAAATTCTACTACATAGTACATATTAATGAAGATATACACACATATTATGGATGTGAAGGTGTCTAATCAAAGAATTAAAAATACCAGGAAAGAGAAAGGACTACCTACCGACAAACCAGGCCATTTAAAAAAATATATATATATTTTTTAAAACTAACCCAAAAAGAAAGACGTGAAGTGATGATAATTAGTGACGTCACTTTTGATCAATATACGGTATACCTAATACTAATACCTATATCTGGAAAAGAAAAAAAGAAAAGAAAAAACTCTCAAATGTTTACCATCACTATAGAAAGAGAACCATATCTATCGTATCTCTATCTAAATTCATCTTAGCTGATGGGATTCTCCCCTCCATTCGTTTAATTTCGTTAGAAAGGGTTGGTTATGCATTTGGGCAGCGCAGTTATTTCAAACTATCCTCCAGGGAGCCTAATCTGGGCCTTCTGGCCCGCTAGAGTTACATCGGAAAACTCATAGTGGGCCATGTTAAATCCAAAGCGACCATGCATATATATATGCCTTACGAAGTGCGAACATATACATATGTAGTGATCGGGGTGCTGTATTTTATAAATTGTTACAATTTGGGATTCGACTGTAAAATCATGACATGGGGATCGTTGTTCGTAGAATGATTATAGAGCTATGTTTATCTCCGAAATCGCTTACTAATTTTATACTGTGTGCGGGAGATGTCTCTGAGAAATGTTGCAAGGTTGGTAATTTGTGTGGATGAATTCTGGTAAAAGTTAAACCCCAAGAACAATAAAAAAAACCATTAGCAAAATGTGAACCCTAAATAAATAAACGCTGAATGATTATTATCCACAAGGACCACAACAATAATAAAAATAAAAATAAAAATAAAAATAAATCATACGTTTATTCATGAGACATTAGTTGGAAGATCAACTATATATATACATAATACACATGCTTTATTTAAGTAAAATAATTAAAACTCTTCATGCAAGTTCAACCCAACAAATTTGTTAAGAATGGAAGAAGAAGAATGGTTACGTTTTTAAACTAATTTCTACTTGTTGTAAGAAAAAAAAAAAACTAATTTCTACTTGAATTTAACGTTTTCAATAGTATTGATTAGGCAACAAGGGTATGGTATAATAAGTGGAAAAAAGAAGAAAAAAATGGGTGGAGCAGAGCAAGCATTAAAAGAATTGGGTCGCATCAGAAGAAATTTACGGAATCAAAAGGCATAAATAAAAGTAACAAGAGGACCATCCACGTCATCAAAGTATCGCATTCCTCCTCCTCTTTCAGTTGTACTTGTACACAAACTCTGCTTTTATTTCCTTTCTCTGCCACTTTGGAATCTTCTAGGCTTCTTTCTTTGGTTCTTTCTTTCTAGCACAAAAAGATACACAAAGAGCTCGTTGAGATATTTTACGCGACAGATCGGCGCCGACGAGCAGTTGAGAGATTTGATGGATACCGGAGAGGAGAAACCGGTGATGGTCGTCGGGGTGGACGAAAGCGAGCAGAGCAACTACGCTTTGGAGTGGACGCTGGATCGTTTCTTCGCTCCTTACGCTCCCAATTTTCCTTTCAAGCTCTTCATCGTCCACGCCAAACCTAACGCCGTCTCCGCCGTTGGTCTCGCTGGTCCCGGTACGTACGCTCTCCGTTTCCTTAAACCGGAACCAGTCGAATCTTCTTCCTTCCTTACTTTCTTCTTCTAGGGTTCGATCTGTTTTAGTTAGGAGGAATCAAATTTGGGGTTTTTAATTTTTTGATCATTTGTGTTAGGAACTGCGGAGGTTGTACCTTATGTTGATGCAGATTTGAAGCATACCGCTGCTAGGGTTGTCGAGAAATCCAAAGCAATTTGCCAGTCCAAATCCGTACGCTTTCCTTACCTTGTTTTTGTTTTATTCATCACAGAACTCTGCTTGTTATATATATATATATATATATATTATCACCTGATTTGATGATGAAAATTTTGATGATGAAAATTTTGATGATGAAGGACTTCCAAATCGATTTCTTTTCTTTTCTTCTTTCATCAATTATCATATGTATAGGAGGACTAGGCAGTATATGGAATTCTCTACTACATCCCCTTTATTAGAAGTTTGACATGCTAAGAAGCACACTAGATTTTGTCTTAAGCAATTGTATCTAGCTATATCAGGCGCAGCTACACATTCTTCTCAATATGATGATCATTCTAGGTGTTTGTTGTCTAGGTTCATGGCGTGATGATCGAAGTTTTTGAAGGCGATGCTAGAAATATCCTATGTGAAGTTGTAGATAAACACCATGCCTCTCTTCTTGTTCTCGGAAGCCATGGATATGGAGCTATCAAGAGGTTTTTTTTTTCTTCACTGCACCCCCTATCAATCTTTGCACTATACTGTATATCGATTCTTTTTCCTTACTATCATCACTTGCCGGTTTGCGAACAGGGCGGTTCTTGGGAGCGTGAGCGACTACTGTGCTCATCATGCTCACTGCTCGGTGATGATCGTGAAGAAGCCTAAGACCAAGGCCTGAAACCAAACCTTTCTCAGTCATAAAGCAAAGTCTCAATTTCGGTGATGTGAAATAATTTTAGCTTGATGTCAAACGTTTCAAAACAATCTATATCTTACAATGGCGTCAGTATTTGTGTGTAATTTTTGTTTATTACATATTCTCTACCTTTTCCAAACTATTTATTCCCGTCCGTTTAATAATGTTACATCCTTCTCTAATCTCTACAACAAAACGGACTTACAACCTTCACAAATCACAAGTACAAATAAGTTATCAAAGCTTCAAAACCTCGTGAGCTCGTATGAATGAAGGAATCTGCGGGATACTGTTATTTGAACTAAATTAACAATTAGTTTGGCTTTGTTCACCAAAAAGAATTAGTTTTGTTTCTGGATGAATACTGGTTTTGATCTATAATATTAATTTATCCAGAGTCAGAGAAAAAAAGAAAATAAATGTAGAGTCCAATGTCACTGTCTGGTTTTCAACCACGTCATCTTTAACAGGTCGGACGAGAGAGAGAGAGAGAGAGATAGAGCAAAGGAAGGATATTGATATGTAAGATTATTACCGCATCGGTTTTCAAGTCGGAGAGAGAGAGAGAGAGCGAAGGGAGATGATTTTTCAATTGATTTTTGTTTGACAAAATTTTTGTTTTTTCTTCTGAAACCGAGATTTTTTTTTTTTTTTTTTGTTTTGCTTGTGTGGGTTCTCTCCGATTGGGCGCGCCGAGAGGCTGGTGGAGATATGGCCGGAGCTAAAGATTATGATCGCCGGGTTGCTGGCCCATCGGTGGCCTCCGCGGAAGACGACGGTGGATGTGTCCCTGATAAACGCGGGAACGAGGATTCTTCGTCCCTTGTTGAAGTCTCGTGCTCGATTTGCCTCGAATTGGTGGTCGACGACGGTACCAGATCCAGGGCTAAGCTCCATTGTGGTCACGAGTTCCATTTGGGTATCTCAATTCCTTTTTCGACCAATCATACTTTCCGTTTTTGATATATATCTTATGGGTTTGTTGGAATCAATTCTTGGGGGATTTTGCATTTCCTCTAGTATCAGGATCGGTTTTGATCCAGTTTGTTGGTATTCTCGGATCCAATTCAATGCGATTATAACAAAAGTGTAGTTTTCTGATGAATCGATCACTTAACAGCCTTACCCTTCTGCATAGCTAGTCAAAGTACCCCCCATTTAATGCATTATTCTTATGGTAAGATTTTAGACGGTGAGATTTCATTAGCATATGAGAGAGAATATATCTTAGAAGCTTAAATCGCCATGACTCTGCTGTTGTATTAGAGTGAGAATCCAAGAAATAAGGTGACATGTAAATCGGTTTCTTGTAAATGTGTGTAGAGATGTCTGGTTTCTATTATGTACCTGCTGGATTTCCTTTTCTATACATGGCTTTAGCGCCATTTTTTATTTTGTTTTGTTTTGGTTCATTGCAGATTGCATCGGATCGGCGTTTAACATGAAAGGAGCCATGCAATGCCCTAACTGCCGCAGTGTCGATAAGGGTCAGTGGTTGTATGCAAATGGATCTACTCGGCCGTTTCCAGAGTTTGTCATAGAAGATTGGATCCCCGAAGAAGATTTATATGGTTTAAGTTATCCGGAAATGGTATATACTATGTGCCACCACCATATGCTTTCTTTTTCTTGTACGTGACAACTGTGCTTATCAACTATGTGAGGTCGTTTATCCTAACAATTTCGGTTGTTTGCAGCAATATCGGGTCCATTGGTGCCCGTTTGGTGAACTCTCTCAAGCAGCTGCTTTCGAGTAAGTGTACACCTTTACCACGAATTACGCCATCATCTCCCTTGCCTTATCGTTTCCATGCTTTTTGCTGTGTGTTTCAGGGAACTGGAACCTACTACCACTACATGTAAGTATTGATTGATTCTTCTCTCTATGATCATTTCCATTTTGTCTAGCAAACCGTTGATAATGTTAGATGGCATTTTTCTCTTGTCCTCCTTAGATCATAACGAGTTCCATGGACACCACGCCGCTGCTTTGAATCATTCATATCTTGCATACGCTGGACTGGGCCCAGCTGCCACTCCGAGAACTAGCGACAACACAGATGACCATCCCTGGAACACCCACTCGAATGACCATTTTCACCACCTTGCTGTTGCTCCCCAGTTTCATCATCATCATCATCATCATTCCCCATCGTTTTCTCTACCCGATGCTCATGTGGTTGATGGGGAAGTCGACTCTTCAGCACCGCCGGGCATTACACATCCGCACCCATTTCTCTTCACTTACCGGTTAGCTTTCTCGAGCTCCATATTGCTCTCAACTTTTTCTTATTTCTAGAAGTTTTTCAGAAAGTTGTTTGGATTTGGGCATTGCAGGTCTAATCCAAGAACCTCACCAGCAATTAACGCTCACCAAGGAAGCAGCACCCAAATGCGTGAACACCTTCACACGCAGCATCCTGTTTTTAATCATCAGAGGCAACATCATGCCAATGGTCCCAATCTCGCAGCTCCTCTCGTCTCTTTGACAAGAAGGGGATTACCGCCAACGATGCCAGATCAGAACGTCGGATTCTTCATCTATCCACCTCCGAGCTCATCAGGTGCACACCGTGAACCAGAAACCGATCAATTTCATGCGTGGGAGAGAGATTGGTTTCCACATTTCCATGCCCCGTCAAATCACCGCACGATCTCTAGCTTCTGGCACAGACACTTCTGAGACAAGTTTGTGTCTCTGAACCCTGAAGTCGCCTGGAAGAATTCTATCGGGCGTATGAACAATGTATAAAAGAAAACTGGGGGACTTGTTTGATCGATCAAAACTGTTTATGATGTAACTATAACTTGTTTCCAATGTACATTGTGAGCTTTACGAGAACCATTGTTGCTAAACAGAAGCTGGGACCGGATCTTGCCAAAATTCGAGCACTTACGCTTCCTGATTGGGTGGTGTAAAAACTCAACAAATGTTGTTGCAGGTATCCGTAATTCAGGTGAAAAGAGTATATGCCTCAAGGTATGTAGCATCTAAAAGTCGAGTCAATGAACATGAAAAGAAAGCAGAACATCATTCGATAAATTGCAAACTGAGAAAAACAATAAAAGGGTTTTTTGGGATTCTGTGTTGAAACACATACAAAATCTTCCATGAACCATATTTATTCTTGTCTGGAATGGGATGAAGATGCAAATCTGGAGGGGTATTGTTGACTAGTGATGGGTATGAGTCCCATCCCCGCCTTCTTCACCTTTCTTCGAGGCTGCTCTTAGTTTACGCTGCTCCTCCTTGTATATCCTGTTTCTTCTTTGAAACTGAAACAAGGTACACAAACAAATGTCTCATATCAGTCCAATAATGAATCATTGGCTACTTAAACTATGGTCACTGCATGTTCATATCATGTAAAGGAACCAAACTGCTTCCAGGGAAAAGATGCACAGACATTCAGTAGTATTCCAAGAGAGCCACGTTAACATATTGCATTGGTTATAAAACAGTAGCATCGATATTGCTCTCTTCGTTCCAGAAAATGATCGATCTATGCATGCTACTTTTGTAGAGAAACAAGCAAAGAGACCAAGTGTAAGGCATTATCTTCCAATGTCTCAGCGAAAAGAGTTGATTCCACCGTATTCGTAAATCAAAGAAGTTGTGGAGCTGATTCTGAGCTCAGTGATCCAGTGAAACCTCTTTACGAATTCGTTAATTTGATTAAAAAAGAGGAACCAGTAAACAATCTAGCATTGAACCATGGCGATTTTGCAGGCAGATGCAGCTAATTAGGTACAATTCAAACAATTTTAATTTTAGTCCAACTGATTAGAGATTTCGGAATGACTCCAACCCCGTGATCTAGAGACTGATCTAGGCCTGGCTAGCCATCAAATCAATGAAAAAAATCTTGGAGAAATATGAAGGCATCTCCAATTAAAGAAAAGCAGCAGCAAAGGAGGAAGGAATCAAAAGAAGTCGTAACCTCTTTGGAATGGTGGAGACACTCGAGATAATCTTCACGAAGAAGCGAGCAATCCTTGGGCTCTCTGCAGTGAGACATACATTCGCTGAAATCCATCCAGAAATCGTAGCATCTCCCTTTGTTTCCCGTTATTCCCCATCCCGACGCCATTTCTCTCCAACGCAACTAAACCAGGAGGAGGAGGAAGGAGGAGGAGATGTTCATCCGTCAACACGACTCTGATTGTTACTTTTCGGGTCGAAATTAGTTAATGGACTTTAACAAATGGGCCATAAGTGGACTGATTCAGTTTGAAACATGGTTTTTTTAATTTTTCATTCGCGGCACTTGTTGCCCCTCGAGTAGTATATAGTATTCCTATTTTTTACCCTAAACGTGGGACCCATATTTCCCAAGCTCTCAGGTGTGCGTGGAGTAGCATACACCCGCACCACAACGGATATTTCATTGGACATGTCAGACTAAAGTCAACAAATCAGCCTAGAGATCAAAGCTTTTTCGAGAAAGCTAGAGTGTATACTCGTCGCACCAGATCAACGCTCGCTCCATGAGGGCTCTAAAAGCGTCCTAAAGAAGGAGGAGGTGACTGGCGTGAATACTAGACTGGCGTTTGAGAGAAAGGAGAAAGAGAGAGAGAGAGAGAGCAGTGGAGTCTGTGGAAGAGGAAGAAGGAGACTCTCGAGTTTTTATTCTATACGACAATGGTGGTTTCTTCACCGACTTCGTCTTGCAACTCCTCGGAATCTTTTCCGTCACCTCCCTCGTCGAACTTCGCTTCGCTTCCGGTTGTGGCGATGAAGAGTAGAATCATCGAGAAAATCCTCGAGAATCGCGTCACCCTCATCGTCGGCGAGCCGGGCTGCGGTACATACGTTCGCTTGCTTTAGTCTCTGTTTTGTTGTTGTCTCTGCTATTCTCTCTTCACTAAAATATGCGTTGCCGTTTGTTTGTTTGTTTTTTCCCTTCCCCTTGTTGTTCATTTTGTTTATAGAAATGCTCCTTCGATTCTGGTTTTGTTGATCACTCTTTTTTTGTTTCCTTTTTTATTTTTTGCTCGTAGGGTTTTTCTATAAAGTCATATTACACCGGATTTTGAACATTTGATTCATTGATTTCGACTTATCTCATCCGTGCTCTGGTTGATTTTCCCACATTTTGTTTCTTCAGGGAAGAGTTCGCAAGTTCCACAGTTCCTTCTGGAAGCAAACATGGCTCCCATTTTGTGTACACAGCCGAGGAGATTTGCGGTTGTAGCTGTTGCTAAGATGGTTGCAAAATCTCGCAACTCTGAATTAGGAGGAGAAATTGGTTACCACATTGGCCATTCAAAGATATTGACTCAAGGGTTTAGTACCTTCATCTTCGTGACTTCGTTCGAATCTTTTTTCGTACCTTTATGCTAATATTCTTCTTTTGATTAAAACAAAACAGCTCGAAAATTCTGTTCAAAACTGCTGGAGTTCTGTTGGATGAAATGCTAGACAAAGGGTTAAATGCACTTAACTACAAGGTTATCATTCTTGATGAAGTTCATGAGAGATCTGTGGAGTCCGACCTTGTTCTTGTCTGTGTTAAGCAGTTTCTCATGAAGAATAATGACCTCAGGTTACAGCCATTTCTACTACTATTATTATGATGTTTCTCTTTCTAAGCTTCTTAAACTGATCCACTCGGTTGTATTTGCTGATCAAAGAGAAACCACTTCAGTTAATACTATTCCAATTCATTCGAACTGAGATCACGGTCTTTAAAGAGTTGATGTGATTTTTTCCACAGGGTGGTCTTAATGTCTGCAACTGCTGATATTACACGTTACAGAGACTACTTTAAAGAACTCGGCAGGGGTGAACGGGTAGAAGTGGTTGCTATTCCTAGCCCTGACCAGAGAACGATTTTCCAGAGAAGAGTGCTATATCTTGAGCAGGTTAAACCTATTTCAGATTATGTTTGATATCTGTTGCTCGTTAGGAAACTATTTAATTTCCCAACTGATTTTCTTCCACTTATAGCTACTTTAAATGGCTACTTTTGGTTATCTATTTTTCCTTTGGTGGAAGAATTTAGAATATTTTTAATAGTTGTGGTACCATGCCTAGAACAATGATTTTACTTATTGTGAAAATGAAACAATGAAAAATGTTTTCCGGTGTGTGACCATCACTTTTACCGTGATGAAAATAACAAAATTTCTGCGTCCATCAGAGTATATGTGGAAGGATTTGTATGACTTTTTTTCCTGGTTTTCTTACTTGACGGCGAGCCTCTCCATGCTAATTGAACGTAACACTGTTTCATGAAGCAGGTTACAGGGTTGCTTGGTTTGAGTTCTGATTTGTCTGCTTACTGTCCTGGTCCAAGTCCTTCGTCAGCTGATACTGAGATCAAACCTCAACTGCAGACTCTTATTCATGATCTCATCTTATATATTCATGGAAAGGAACCAGACATTGAGAAGAGTATATTGGTTTTCCTTCCAACATACTACTCACTTGAGCAGCAGTGGCACCAATTGGTACCATTTCAGACATCTTTCGAGGTTCACATATTACACCGAAGCATTGATACCGAACAAGCCCTGGCAGCTATGAAGATATGCAGATCCCGTCGCAAGGTTTCCCTCTTAACTTGTTTCTTCTTCTGTGCAATATCTTTGTGACCTGCAGGTGAGAGGACTCAACTGAAATTTAAATAACTAGAGAAGATCTTAAGTTTTGGAGAGACATTAAATTATTGGACTTATCATATTATTTGAGAGACATTAAACTCGTATTGATGCAAGTTCAGATTCCATCAGTTGCAACTACCATTTTGTGGCTTCAGTGATTTAGTAGTTAATATAACTTTCACAAACTATTATTCTCAGGTAATATTGGCGACAAATATTGCGGAATCTTCAGTGACAATACCAAAAGTAGCTTATGTCATTGACTCGTGCCGGTCTCTGCAAGTGTTCTGGGATGCATCCAGGAAAAGAGATGCAGTTCAGCTTGTTTGGGTCTCTAGATCTCAGGTATTGCTTAAATTTACCATTTATGGAACAAAAGTGGATGTCCTAACTCCTAACATTTACTTTTGTTATGTGGAGTTATAGGCTGAGCAACGTAGAGGGAGGACAGGTCGAACATGTGATGGTGAGGTGTATCGCCTGGTGCCGAGTGCATTCTTTAACAAGCTTGAAGAGCATGAGCCCCCAGCTATACTTAAGCTGTCGTTGAGACAACAAGTTCTCCATATTTGCTGCACTGAAACCAGAGCTATTAATGACGCGAACGGTAATAGTGATACAATTGTAAAGAGAATGCTTCACTTCTTAATTAAGAGACGAGGTCAAACTTGGGTTGCCTGAGAACTAGTAAGGATAATCAGATTTGCTAAGTCATCTGATACTGCATAAATACACGTTCCTATTGACAATAAGGTACCTTAAATGAAGTTAACTGCTAATGGTGGAAATATTCTTTCATTAAAAAAAAAAAAACTGCTGCCTCTATGATTTAGGAGTAGAATAGATTGAAAGTACGGTATCTTTAATGTTTTTGCGTCTTTCTAATCACTCTCCGTTGGTGTAATTGTTTTCTATTACTTAGCGTTGCTGGCAAAAGTTATGGATCCACCAAACCCAGACGTCATTGATGATGCTTTGAGTATGCTACTAAGCATACAAGCATTGCGGAAATCGCCTAGGGGACGCTACGAACCCACATTTTATGGGCGATTGCTTGCTAGCCTTCCATTGTCCTTTGATGCATCCATTCTCGTTGTCAAGTTTGGCGAAATGGGAATGCTAAGAGAAGGGATTCTATTAGGTGTCATGATGGATACCCAACCGCTTCCTATCAATCATCCTTTTGGAGATGATTCAATGGTATTTTCTATTGGTAAATATATCTGCAATTCTGCATGCCAGTTTGATCGTGATGTTAAACAACTACACCAATGTCTTCTTTTACAGTTTCTGGAGTATGTTGACCACTTTTTTGGTGGAGACAGCAGTAAGACCATTTCTGGTAGTCGAAGAGAGGTGGTACTCATGGCAAACCTATGTGCTTTTCAGTTTTGGCAGCGTGTCTTTAAGGTAATAAGATAGTTTATTCCGAAGGAGAACAAACTTTTATTCTTGTTGGTCTTACCAATGTTTCTCTCCCTGAAGGATAAGCGTCGTCTTGAAAACTTGAAACAACTTTTGTCGAAGTTGGAAGACAAAGATCTCAAGTTGATGTCTCCTGAGATTGAAAAAGAGTGGTGTGATTCTCACAATATTTCCCGGTCATCGTTTTATCATGTGTCTGAGATGTGTAAGTTGATGGTGCATCATCTACTATTTTTCCGATAAAACAATTTAGTTATATAACCACGCTAATAGCCCTTTTTTGTTTTCTCTGCCCCTTGTTTTTCCTGTCTTACAGATGAAGGTATACTTAGCTCATTTCATCGTTTCAGACCTCAGTTCATCAGTTTTTCTGATTCTCTACCAACCTGTTACAATCCATATGAATTTGATCACACATGCTATGTTGAGTGCCAAGCCTCTGAAGATATATACCCACACTCTGAAGCTGAAGATAACAATCAATCACCCCCTGAAGTAAGAAAATGTGTATCGGTTCCGTTTGTTCCTCCTAACGCATTCCAAGCTAGTGTTATCGCAAAAAACATGGCCAATGTTATCAAAGAGGTATTCATTTCCCGACTTTGTTTCTTGTATTTGGCATTGGCTTTTACAGGCTTATTGATCTTTCCATTGTGCCAAGTTTGTCTATGATAAGAGTGCGATGGATGCTAGATCTGAAAACAGCGTTGCTGCTTCCATGGTATTGATTTTTGACTGCTTCCATTTGCCACAGATGAGAACTCAGTGCACAGCATCTGACAATGGCCATGGAATAATCGAACCTGAGGATTACAGTGATGATCGAGGCGTCCCAGTCTGTGTATACTTTCTTAATGGCTTTTGCAACCGAGGTGACCAGTGCACGTTCTCTCATACTCTTCAGTCAACAAGACCAGCCTGCAAATTTTTCGCGTCATTCCAGGTTCTTTTTGTTACCATCCTAATTGGGCTGTCTTCAGTTTCTCTGCTAATGAGTCGGTTTTGCAGGGATGTCGAAATGGAGAATCATGTTTGTTTTCCCATGTCATGCGAAGACAGACAACATCATACTATTCTCCTCCCCCATGCCTCCCAGAAGAAGATGACTCTTCCACATCGCCTCTTCTGGATTTATTTCCAATTTCTTCTGAGGGATGTATACTTGTGTTCGATGACTCTGACATGCATTTCACTTCAAGAATAGCTAATCGTTATCCGCCATGGAAAATACTCTCCACGTCATCTTCTTCAGAGACGCTTTTCTGTGAATCATCACTTGCGGTGGAGACAAGAATCTTCTGGGGTCTCAAACATCCCTACGAAACCATCATCTCAAAACTAGGAGTTGAGAACCCAATCCCATGGAATGAAGTGAAGTGCGTGCTGTGGTTCCTTAACCCAGACAAATACGCCGAAACTCCTGAGAAACAAAAAACAGTTCTGCAGAATTTCTTCGAGTACATGGCAATCAGAATCCTCGGCGATGCTCTTTACGAAATCCGAGTAGTTCTCACTATGAACAACATCAGTTTCTCACACTTGCAGGTAAAAATAGTCTTGTTGCTTTTTCAGTTTCTCCATTGTTTTGACTACTACATTATTATTTTCTTTTTTCCTTTTTTCTTAAGGTTGAGAGGCTAGCCAGAGACAGCTTCTTCTTCCTTGGAGAGTCTTTCCCGCACAATTCAATGAGCTTCGGAGAATTCTCAGACACAGTCACCAACCAGAAGCCTATGCAAGTCTCCAGACCGGTCTCCTATGTCTTTGTTCTCCATCCGCCTACTGACATCCTTCACAAATCTCTTCACTACCAATGATGATCTCACGGTGTAAAAAAAAAGTTAACTACTGATACTTTTGTCTCTGTCTAGAACCCCAATTAGCTAGCTATACTTTTGTGAAACGAAAATAGATTGTCTGAAACTTATTCAGGCTCTCAACTCCGCTGGAGTAGATATATATCTTTTGATGAATGAACAATTGTAATTTGTTTCGCATTTACGGGGTCACCCAATGTTTTAAGTACACTCATGCTATGACCTTTTGTCAAATTTGTAGATTCATGTGTTTCTTCAAGGTTTTATCTCCCCTTTTTCTCCTTAATCTCCTCTTGTTTCTTCCCGATCATGTGAATTGTCATAACCATATTTCGACCTTCTAGTTCTTGTGAGTTCAATCTTTACACAACATTTATGTTTCTCACGATCTCTTTTCTATTCTACCTGATATTTATGTTTTGTCGTTTATCCAAACCAACCCTGATGATATTATTTATATACCAGAACCAACCCTGATGATATTATACCAGAAGTGACGCACGTCAAAAAAAAAGAGAAAAAAAAATGTGGTTAGGTCGTGAGTGTGGGCTATAACTCAGTGGGCTCGATCATTTTCATTGCGAACACACATCAAATTAAATGTGAATCAACCGGTTTAGATAACGATATTGTAACCGGTCCTTTTTTTTGAATTGAATGAAATGATTCAGACCCCGAGTATATAACTATAATTGTGAAACGAACCCCACGTTCCAAAATGTTCTAAAAAAACTAAAACTTCCCTCTTGCTTCAAGAAAAACAATACTAAATTCAATAATCCACATCATTAAATGATTAGGGTTCAAAAATTAAGCTTAAAGAATTACCAATCCGTCGAATCTAAGTGACTTTTCATAGTCTTTTAAACTTTCATTATTGCTTCTCACCTTTCTCTTGCTTCCTCTGCAACCCTCTTTTGATTATCTTCTCTTCTCTACTGTTTTTATTGGTAAGCCGTTGATTCTACATTATTTTTTAAAAAATATCACACTTTAAATTATGACGATTTGATTGTTTACTATAACAAGAAAAACTAACTGTTCTACTGTATTTCAGAATTGTGTCAACCTTGTTTCGCCTAATAATTTTGCCATTCAACTCTGTACGATTCTGCAATGTATTTTTTTGTTATAGAAAATGGGGAAAAAGCCAAAACCAGTAATCAATTTATCGTTTTTTTTTTAATTCAGAAAAGGAGAGAGCATACATAGTCCTAAACCCAAAAATGGTTAATAGACTTCAGTTTGTAATGAATCCTACAATACTACATTCAAATGGACCGCCCCACACTCTAGACTTCAGTTTCACGTCCTAGTATCTTAATTAAAAGGTTAAAAGTTACTCCTTAATTACAAATTTAAAAAGTTAATCCAGTGGGGCTCGTCCTTCGTGTTTATATAAGATATAGTCCCTCTATCTCTCTTTCAATCTAAAATATCGTCCACTTTGTTAAAAGTTTGGATCTTTCTTCTAAATTAACCCACAGTGAAAGAAAAAGAAGAAGATATGAATTCTTCTACCACGTTTACTCTTCTCTCCCTTCTTCTTGTGGCAATACTAAACCCAAATCCGTCGTTAGCCGCCTCCAGACGCAACCACACAGACGAGTGTAGCGTAACGCGGCACAGCAGATACGTGAAAAACGCGTGCAGCGTAACGCGGTACAAAAACCTCTGCGTGAGAACGCTATGGCCGTTTGCAGTCGTGGCAAAAAACAACTCGAGCAAGTGGGCCCGAGCCGGCGTCGCGGTGACCATAACGGACACAAAACAGATGCTAAGACTGTTGGGGAAAACGCGGCGTTCAGAGGTTGGGAAACGCGAGAGAATCGCGTTATCGGATTGCCGAGAGCTGTTCGTGGACTCCCTCGACAATCTGTACAAGTCACTCGCCGTTCTCCGGAAACTGGACGCCGATGAGTTCCAGCGGCAAATGAGCGATCTCGCCACGTGGCTAAGCGCTGCACTCACGGATGAGGACACGTGTCTCGATGGATTTGAGTATCAGGAGGAGGAGGAGTCATCGACGGTCAGGATGATTCGGAGGAGGGCTACCAAGTGTATGCAATTATGCAGCAATGCTCTCGCTCTCCTTAACAAGCTTGCTTATGATGGCTTGTGATCTACGCTTTCACCTGCTCTAATTATTACACCATATATGATGATTTTTATACATTTTTACTTATATAGATCCCAATAATATAATTGTGGCCGGTCCGCTTTTAATAACTCATCCCGATCGGGGATTATCACGAATTTATAATAATGATTGTATAATAGTTATACAGTTTTTAAACAGTCAGGTCGAAATCGTGATTAACATATATCCAAGTATCTTGCCATCCCGCAAGTTCTATGACAATTGACAAACTATAAAAATATGGTGTTTTCAACTCCATTCCAGAAAATTCATTTCATGATTTTATTGTTTGTTTTATTTCTAATCGAATCATTTGTTCCACATAAGTATAGATGGTGACATAACATAGCAGTATTACAAAACTCTCTTAAGCTACATGTTGTAGTCATATGTATAATGCATTACTTTCCGATTATTTAAATCTTGGAGACCTGTTAATTAAAAGAAAAAATAGTGTCCATTTATTCTTATTTTTGTTTTGTGGGAAAGAATATGTTATATGGATTCCGGAATGTGATGATTTGAAAATTTAAATTATTGAGGCGGATATATCAAATTGGGTAATTGTTAGCTGAGCCCAAATTCAAAATTGACGGGCTTGTAATGTTTCAGATATGTAAGCCTGGATTCAGCCCGAAAATACACAGCCACCACCAGGTGCAGAAATTAATGTTTTCTTTTTTGCTCATCACAAAAACGTTACAGCTTATAATTACTTAACTCGTGTAGTTCGTTCAACAGCCATTGAGGATTGAGCCATTTATTTACTTAACTTAGCTTGCGTTATTAATTCGACTCCTTACTACTACTACTTTATTTATCTCATTTTGGTGCATCAAAATTGTGATATTACCTACTATAATGGTCCAATCATCCAATGTTGATCCCAACTAACGTATTTGACGTCCATTTCCATATACAAAAAAGTAACATCAAAATTCATCCGTTTTTTTTTTGTCTAAAAATCCATCCGTTTTATTTAGAAAACGAGTAAGAACAAACATGATTATTGAACAGCTTCCGATAATCATCATCAATCCAATACGCAGGGGCCGGATCTGAGATTTTGGGGGTTTGAAACAAAAACAAAAATAAAGACTTAATTGATTTTATATATAAAAAAAAATTTATAAAAAATTTATAAGCTAAATTAGACAAAAAAAAAATTTTTGAATTTGAAACAAATGTTTCAATGGGTTTGACCCAGATCCGGCCCTGCTGCCAAGTCACTGTCAGCATCCACATCATTTGTTTTTAGACTGTGCTATATATTTTATTTGAATCGATGAAATTGTTAAATACTATATCCATTTCATAAAATACTACAGTATGTATGTTGTGTTTTAGTAGTGATTAACTTAAATGCAGTGATTTAGAGAGCTGTTAGGACGTACATAAATAGTTGTTGTTTTGTTTTTTTTTTGTAGACATAAAAGTTTGGTGTACCATTCTAAATTTCTAATAATTGAAAAATTCATAAGATAGTGGGTTTCACTAATGGTACCATTGTTGTTGTTGTTGTTGTTGTTGTGTTGCACTGTTGCTATCAAATCTATATAATTTGAATTAGTGTTTTGTTTTTAGGGAAAAAGGGGAAAAAGTGGGGTGGGGAAAAGGAGAGTGCAGAAAACGTGGGAGATAATAGCAGAGCTCCACGTGGCATTATACGGAGTCAACGTCCAATCCGCGGTCTCTCTTTCTCTGTCTTCCCCGACGTGCGTGCGACCCTCCTCCGACTCTCTCTCTCTCTCTCTCTCTCTCTCTCTCTCTCTCGTGACCATTCTCGTCATTTCCTCCTATTGTTCGTGCCCTCTTTTCAAATCAACTATAAAACAATGGGACTAAATTAAATAGAAAAGTAAAAATATTACTCCATAAATAAACTAAATGTCTACCCCAATATGATTCGACGCATTTACATAAAACGAAACATTATAGAAAATTACTATAGTATTACTATATATATTGCACATATATTAGAAGCAAGCACATTTTGTGCTGAGATCTATTGACACATTTTTGGTATGATATTAAAAAGTATATCTTTTATTATTATTTAAGCAATAGTGGCCTTTATTGACTAGTTTGATTAAAAAATGAACTTTAATAATTATCGAATTTGACTTCATAATCAAATTGTGCCAGTCCGGTTTATGTGATATTGCTTTATTTTGGTTATATTTCTTTCCATACCGAAAAAATAATCAGAATTAGGATTCATAAGCATTCTTATGTTTTCTCCCCCCCATGTATATGAGTTGGATTGTCACTATTTGGCCAAACTGCGTTAGCTTTTTAAGAATATATAAATTTCGCCTCTTTTTAAGAACACATCTTTTGAAACTCCAATTTTCCATTGTTAGATCATTAGATCATTTTTAAAAATGTGTAATTGTAATTCAGAAAACGATGGCTAATAAATCGTTCGAGAAGGCTAAATTAGCTGTTCGTGATGAATCTAGTTTCCATGTTCAAAGCTAGTTATTGGTAATTACAGTATGTTGAAAGTTTACATATTAAGCTAGCAGTTTCATGGTCAACAACAAAAACGATGCTGTAAATTTGATGGGCAGGTTTGTTAATGTTTTGTCGACGGTTTCCAGTTCATATTTTAAGACAAGCTTTAAAAATAAAAAAACTTAATTTTAGTTTCTCTTAATGACAATGAATACAAAAAGGAAAGGAAAAAAAATAAATACAAAAGTTACAATGTATGCAAAAATCTAAAAACTACCAAGAAACTATCAGTCAGTAGTTGCCAATTTTTTTTTAGTAATTAATTAATTTTATGATAAAGATAATACACTGATTCAAAATAAAGTAATAGATACATAACCGAAAAGTAATTATTTAGTTGAATTTCTAAAGACATTGACAACAAAACAAAAAAAAAAAACTGTAATTGGTCAAAGAACATCAATGTCCGAATTTGAAGAAACGTTTACTTTTCAGATCTAAAAAAACGCCAAAAGGAGGAAAAAAAAAGAATAGGTAAAAAGGGAAAAGACCTTGGTAATTGCAGGGGCATGGTCGTAATAAAAGAGGAGAACGAGGCTAAAAATGTAAGGCCAGTTCTACTTAAATACAGAAAACCCCCCCCCCCCCAATATAATCGCATTTCACTCCCGTCCTAAGGTCTGACTCAGTCTCCGGCGAGTTCGACTCGGAAATCAAAGACACTCCGAGAAAGTCGAATTATTTCCCTCTCTCTCTATCTCTTTATCTCGATCGTGGATCCAAAAAAAAAAACCCAGGAGGAGACAACGAGAAGAAGATGATGACATACCGAGGACACGAGATGGAGCAACGAGAAGAAGCGCAAGCTTACCATCGGAAGCCAACGAGGCCGTGGTTCGTAGCGGCCCGTCCGATCCGATACATGCTCCGGGAACAGAGACTGGTGTTCGTTCTCGTCGGCATTGCAATCGCCACATTAGGATTCGCAGTCTTCTCTCGATCCCCAAGCCGACCGATTGATCATCTTTCCGGATACGGCATGAGATCGTCGGAATCATCATCGTCGTATATGCCGGCGGCGGAGACGAGAAAACGAGGAAGCATCGAGTACTACAGGAGCGGGATCGGATCGGCGGGAGGGAAAATCCCACTGGGGCTGAAGCGGAAAGGGCTAAGGGTGGTGGTGACCGGTGGGGCCGGTTTCGTGGGGTCACACCTGGTGGACCGGTTGATGGCTCGAGGGGACAGCGTGATCGTCGTCGATAACTTCTTCACGGGGCGTAAGGAGAACGTGATGCACCATTTCGGGAACCCCAATTTCGAGCTCATCAGGCACGACGTGGTGGAGCCTCTCCTTCTGGAGGTTGACCAGATCTACCATCTCGCATGCCCTGCTTCTCCTGTTCACTACAAATTCAACCCCGTCAAGACCATCAAGACCAACGTCGTTGGAACGTTGAACATGTTGGGTCTGGCCAAGCGAGTCGGCGCCAGATTCCTCCTCACCAGCACCAGCGAGGTCTACGGAGATCCTCTGCAACACCCTCAGGTCGAGACTTACTGGGGCAACGTTAATCCCATCGGTAATAAACCTTCTTCTTCTTCTTATTTAATTGTTGGCCCTGCTGTTCTGCTTTTTTTCGTCGGAATCTAAAAAACGCGCGTTAACTTTTGACACGACGACACTGAGAGAGAGTGAGAGGCGCACGTTAGCAGAGTATCGTGTAGAAGAAACATACGCTTTGTGGCTCATGTGCTTCTCCCTTTCTCGCTCAGATCTGGTCAAACCCGTAAAATAGTCTGTGGTCCTTTAATCGTACGGCTCTGGGACGTGTCCCTTTTTTAGATCCCCCCCCCCCCCCCGCAGAGGATACTTCCCTCTCCTTCATTTTTGATCTTATTACTTTTTACCCCTCGCGCGCATCGCATTAACTAATTGATTGATGCTCGTCTTTTTTTTTTTTTTTTTTGCGCTTGTGCCATCCTTTGTTTATCTGATGAATACTACTAATAAGAACTGTGTTGTTTTGAAACTTTTGTTGAATATGGCACAAAAGGTGTTCGGAGTTGTTACGACGAAGGGAAACGTACGGCAGAGACTTTGACCATGGACTACCACAGAGGCGCTAATGTTGAGGTCTTTGATTTGTTTTTTTCATCTTCTTTTTCTTTTGGTTTCTCGTTTTTCATAGTCGTTGATATATAGGAAATTAGATTTATAACAAAAAGAAAAACTGACTGATCACACAAACAGGTTAGGATTGCTCGGATCTTCAATACCTATGGCCCAAGGATGTGTATTGATGACGGTCGAGTGGTTAGCAACTTCGTTGCGCAGGTGGGCTAGAGAGATTTTTTTTGATTTAATCAGCTTGCCATAAATGAATGAATAGATCAAATGATTTAAGTGTTGACTACTACTTTGTTAAACAACGAATAATGGTAATGGTTGTGCAGGCATTGAGAAAAGAGCCATTGACTGTTTATGGTGATGGTAAGCAGACAAGGAGTTTCCAGTTTGTCTCTGATCTCGTAAGCCTTTCCACTTTTTCCATATACTAAATAAATAATCAAAATACTTTTCAATCATCATCTTTTATTTGTTGTCTCTCCACTACCTTTTACATTGTTGTTTTATTGTGGTTGTGTCTGATAGGTGGAGGGTCTGATGAGGTTGATGGAAGGAGAACATGTCGGGCCTTTTAACCTCGGTAACCCTGGTGAATTCACCATGCTCGAGCTCGCTAAGGTCTCTCTTTCTCTCTCTACTCTTGTCTCTTGTTACGGGTCTTTTTGTATCTGACCCAAACAAAACAATATGACTGAATATATGGTGTTTGTGGGTGCGCAGGTGGTTCAAGAGACGATTGACCCGAACGCAAAGATAGAGTTTAGACCAAATACAGAGGACGACCCACACAAGAGGAAACCAGACATCACAAAGGCCAAAGAGCTTCTTGGTTGGGAACCAAAGGTTGCTCTACGCCAAGGTCTCCCACTTATGGTCAAAGATTTCCGTCAACGTGTCTTTGGCGACCAAAAGCAGCTTTCCACTTCTTCGTCGTCGACAGAATAAAACCAACAAAAAAAAACCAACTACTACTAGTTTTTACTTACCGCTTTAAGCTCTCTTTATATAAACCAACAGGAATCGATCATAGAGAGAGGACAGCCTCTGTTTCTTTTCATTTATTTTCCCCCTTTCCTTTCTTTGTTATTTTTTGATATCCATTTTGCTACTCAGTGTCAATGTAGTGGAGATCGGACCTCACACCCGATTTTTAATTAATCTTCTTTATGTTTTACTCTTAATGCTATTTACCGTAGTTTGGTGCACTGGAAAATGAGATTACCGGAAAGAGATCTTGTAGACTTCGGTCATTTTCATCAATATACTAAAGAAAACGAGACACATAGTAGTCAAACTTAGAAGATACCTACAACAAGAATATTATTAATTTCAGCACAAACAAGGAACATGATGCCTCTTTCAAGTCTCTCCTCTCTATCTCTCTCCCTCCCTCACTTTGGATTCCTGAGGACGATGATCACTGAGTCCCCTCGGAGAAACATCTTGCTTATGAACCGGTCTCTGTTCACCGGAAGTGCCTTCTTCTTGCCTTTTCCAGTTTTCGGAACCTACACCCAAAAAAAAATAAAAAATGGTCAGTTAGCTTGTAGAAATGAAGAGACACACGAGTAACAAGTAGATACACAAACTGGCTTCTGTTAACCTCAGTCCACATCTCTCTAACGTTTTCAAGAACCATGTTGCAGTGTCTGTCAAAGGCCCTCACTCGCCCAAGAAGTTTCCTGTTGTTCCGGCAATTGATTAACACCTGAATACAAACCTGAGCTCGTTAACAAGTTCTCGTTTAAAACCAGATAAACACTCTTCATATACACTTATCCTATACCTGAGTGTTATTCTTGACGCTCATCATCAGAACAGAGAGAGGCCCGGTGTTGAATTCCTCCTCCTCAGTCTTTCCCTGCTAAGAACAGTATCAAGCATGATGACTAGGAATTACAGTTGAGGAAGAGAATACACACGGAACCACCAAAAAAACCAAGGAAAGCAGTGCAAAACCGAGTTATACAAAGAACACCATCAACATTCAAATATGAGTTACTTGGCAACAAAAGGCCCATCTCTAAGACATCAATTCAAATGAGAGATGAAAACAAACACTTGTCTAGACGTGTAGAGGAGAGGAGAGCTTGCTACAACAAAATTTCTATAGCGTTTCATTCCTAGTCTAGCCCTAATGAGCTAAAAGATTGCCTAAATGTTTGTCTACGACAGAGACGAATCAAATCGAGAAAGATAGATGTACTTACGTTGGTGTCTTCTTCCATTGGCCTACTGCGAGATAAAATAGAAAATCAAGAGTGAGAGATGTATCCAATTAATCACGTCGACAAAACGGAGAGAAACTATCGAGAGGTACCTCATGTTTGCTTGACAAGACAAAGTTCACGGGATTCGTTGAGCCTATCAAAGTTAAAGAATACGAAAGAGATTCAGGACCAGCACAATCTCAGATTCCCTCGGATGGCAGATCTGAAAAAATTAGGGTTTTTACCTGATAAATCTCGCTTTCGTTTTCCTGAGATCTCCTCACTCACAGCAAGAACAACGACGACTCCAAACTACCATTGGCGGTTCACAATAGAATTAATTAAATTAGGCCTATCAATCTATTGGGCCTTCTAACTTTTTATGGCCCTATACCCCTTGCCTTTTTTTGGAATATATGGCTCATTTAAATCCGTATGAAATATCTGGAGAGAGTAGCCACATGTGTATTTGTTTGTCTCACCGTCCCTAGTTTCTTTTTGTTTTCATCTTTTACTAACTTTTGTTTATACTCTCGTGAAATTCACTTTTCATCAGTAGTTTTGTTTTTTTCGGGTGTCAATAATAGCAGCTTTAATATATTTTTCTTGTAAGATAATTAGATAAAGTATTTGAAGTGAAACATACATTTTAAGAGAAAAACTAAAATAAAACAAACTAACTTTTTTTCTTATTGCAACCAACATATGTTACCAGGAATATAGTAGTTTCATACCTACACTTGGGCCATAAAGTTTTCTAACCATGAAATCGAACTTTAATACCAGATAATCATAACTCACTCTTTTCCAGATAAATTGACTGAGAAACAAATTCGCTCAACTACTGTATTTACGTTTACATAGCAGTAGCAGATCGAGGAACCAAACGGCCACCGTTCAAACCACAAAGTAGGTTGAAGTAGGAACGTTTAGGTCTCATTTGACCGTTACTAACGCCGTTAGCAATTACACTCCCGACAGTAGGAGTGGTAGTAGCTCGTATAGGAGTGACAGTGAGAGATGCTGAGTCGGCGGTTCGAAGGTCAAGCCAAGTGATGATGTCAGCAAAAACAAGATCGACGTTATAGTCAGGCTCACCTGACGTCAGTGCATGCCACATCCCAGGGTACAACTTGAGAGTCTTGTCCCTTGAGCTAGCTTTCTCGTACAAAGCTTTGCTTATCTCTGGATCCGTCACTATATCTGCTTCTCCGTGTAATACAAAGAACGGCATTGTTATCTGCAAAATAACCAAAAATCAGATGATCAAAGAAGACTCTGCATTGACGTGTCCTCGTCATGTAATTTTGTTAGAATGAGACGAGACCTAAAGTATTACGAATACAGAGCCAGCTGGTTTTGCAATTGAAAGCTTTACCAAAATTTTAAGTAAAAAGTCAACCTCGTGGAGACTGTGTTCGAGGTTCATGCTTGTCCTAAGCATTTCAAGTGCGGTTTTGAGCCTAGGTTTGTCTTGATATATCAGCTTGTTGTTCCTTACCTGCATTTACCAATCAACAACCCATTTCAATTAGTACTTGATAAACCAGAATATATATATATATATGTTACCTAAGAAGACTTGGATATATATAGAAGACCTCCTCTCGCTTGACAAGGTCCTTGAAAGCAGCGTCGATCACGTCCTTTGTTGGAACTATTTTCCATTTCGGTATGATCTCTTCGACTCTAGTTAACAGATTAATGACCACCGGATGTGGCTTCACCTTTTCAGATATCTGCATTCATAAGAGTAACATATCTGCATTAATTGCTTTAGCTCACAATTGACTCTTGTAATCTAAATTGAGGTGCTAATTACTTTACACATTGGAGCTACAAGAATGGCGCCGTTCCAGAAAGAAGGATCTTTTTTGTGAAGCAATAAAGTGACTGCTCCTCCCATGGATTCTCCATACAGGAATCTGCCTTTCTCCGTGTACTCCTCTTGAGCTAGCCTCGCATAAACAAAATTTTAACAATTTCCGCGGTTGAGAAAATCTCTGTTCACATTGATGATACTGTATATGGTGGAGAACAAGCTAGAGACTATTCCCAAATGTAAATGGCATACCACAAATAGAGGTGTAATAGTCGTAGCAATCATTTACAATGTTTCCAAACTTCTTGATGTAGCAACGAGATCCCATGGACCGACCATGACCTTCATAGTCCATACCAAAAACTGCGTATCCGGCTGATGCCAGTCTGATTCCGCATTCTAGAACCAAACCAAAAAATGTATTGGATCAATATCGGTTTATTTTCATTTTAAAACACCTAATAAAATCAACGTAAAACCAAGCCACCAAGCCCATAGCCATAGATCGAAGGTGTCTGGTTATATGTAACATGTACGAAAAGAATGCTAAAAAAAGAAAGCTAACTAATTTTTAAAAATAAAATGGGGGTAATTAATTTGATAGAGATCGTTGGTTACTCTCTCTCTGACCAAAAAATTAAATGCAATTAAATAACCTAAAATTGTCTACGGTCGTTCTCCAACCAAAACCAACCACATAAGGATTGTTGACCTACCGGTCCTCCTAACACAACCCTCCCCTCCATGACTTGGCTGCTTTTCAGAGGCATTTAAGTAGTCTTATTATCATTACTATTACACATAACCTTTAAATGATTCTAAGGCCCACCGCAGTTAAAACCTAAACAAATACTAGTACGTATGTCCTGACAATGATAAGCTTAGCTAAAATTATCTCAAATTTAACTAAGCAAAATCTACCTCAAATGATATGTACAGGTAAGAAAATTCAAAAAAAAAATTATTAACATGATGCATGTGGATGAAGATCATCAAACATATATACTTGAATAGTCAGTGATCCGAAACATAGATGAAAGATTTGCAAAACATTTTTACGTGTTTTCTACAAATAATTTAAAATGCTTATTGCTTAAGTTAACAACACAGAGCACCCAAAAAAGGAAACATAGAATGCTATGTGTGGGGCAAAAATCTCTAGTTACTTTTGCTAATTAACTGTAAAATCGCAGCGCCAAGTCGTCGGTGATGTGGGAACATTTAATATTTGTTGGGAGCTACTTTTGCTTTGATGTAAACTGTAATGCATGTCTATCGTCATAAATTGGAGGGAAGAAAATAAATTACCTCTCATGGAGTCGCTACACTCCATTCCGTAACCTGCACAAATATATCATCAAAATCAATTTTTCATCATCGGTTATTTTCCTGGTTTTGTAAATTATTCGAACTCACAAGAGAAAAATATCTTAAAAAAAAAATTACCATGGCAGAGGAAAACCAGAGCTTTGGGAGAGGACGATGAGGGAATCCATCTGCAAGCGAACAATTCAACACCTCTCGAGTTTCGTATGTAATCCTGTTTCAATAAAAAACATGACCGAGACTCATCTCAAGAACGCTTTCACTCTCAGTTTCAAATACTTAATTATCACTTCTCCCTCTGGATCTGAGGACTTGAGAGCGAGAGAGAGAGAACCTCGTGGTATTGGACTTCCGACTTCATGTGTATCATCGGAGTTGATTAATGTTTCTTCGATAGATGGCGACCGGAGCGAGATCTCCAGTTTCTTTTGCTTCTCTCACTCACAGAGTTCAGGGAGAGACAAGGACGCTCAAGGTTTCTTTGATTTTGATTTTGATTTTTGAGGGCGGTGTAACCAATTTTATAGAGACTCACACTATTTCTTTTACTCTAGCGTTATTTTTTGAGTGAATTTAATGAATTCTTTCTTTCTTTCTTTTTTAATTTTTTTCTTTCTTTTATCCAGCTAATGTCTATAGGAAACAAATTAGAAAATGCTTTTGAAAACCATTTTATTGACGTCACACTGAGCGTATGAAATTTGTAGAGACCCATCCATAGACAAAATCGACAAAGCTGTATGTAAACACTAAACAACCTACTGATTAGATTATAAAGTCATAATAACAAGGAAAAAACAGGACAAAAACAAGGGATTATCGACAAAACAAATTCTGATTCTTTAATCTGAAGCATCATATCATTCTACGGAGAAACAACCAAAAAAAAAAAAAAAAAAAAGGATTATTTCACGTACGTATGATCCCAACGTTTGGTAATACCGCCACCAAACGCGCATTGCAAGACGCTAATCCTCTCTTGGAGAATTGTTTCCTTTACACCTTCCATCACTTTCTCTTCCGCATCCATTATCAATTCCAAGTGGTCCAGAAACTTCAACTTGCTCTCCAGTTTCTTCAGCTTTATATCATAATATATAAGCTAAGTCAAGAAACACAAAACAGACTGGGAGGTGACATATATGTTCCATTTCTTAATGTTATCTAACCTGTTGGTCTATTATTCTCGCGGCTACATGTTCCATCTCCCTTTCTTCTTGATCCGCCAGTATTTTCGCGTTAGCAGCCGCAGCTCCTAGAGCTGTTGCCACAGACGCTCTTATCCTTAACGCTACAGGTAGATCCTCTGCAATATTACAAGGATTATAAATCTCTCAAGTCTTGAGCTATCTTTCTCAAACAGGGTTTGCGAATTAAACTTACCTTTGTCTGCATGCTCTTCCTCCATATCTGTATCTTTGTCTCCATCAGCTCTGAGAAACGTCGGTACAGCCAAAGTTTTAGATTAGACTTGACAGCGACAAAGAGATTGAGTGGTTGTCGAATCTAACCTGTCAACTGCTAAATTAGTGTAGCCACCGGTTTCGAGAATCTCTTTTGGACATGAGGCTTCATCACAAAGTGCTGCAATTGCAGCTTTTGCAGCGGCGGTTGTCACAGAGGGACCAGCTTTGCATGCCATTGCTGCAACCTGTATCGCAACATGTAAAGATGTTATCCCTTGTATATCCGAATTACGGAAGATGATGATGAACACGAGGCACATTCTTTAACCTGTTTCATAAGTGAAGTATCACCGTCTGATATTAGTGCAACGCGTTTCCTTTTTGCTAGAGGCTCATCTTCATCCACGTGATGTTCTTTTTCTTCCCTAGTTTCTTGACCGTCAGTTTTCATCTGTTCCACAGGATGGGATGGAGAGGAATCGAGTCTTCCAGAGGCAGAGCCCATCAGAAACTCTCCAAATGGGAGCTCAATGAGCTTCGAAATGCAATCTAGTCTACTCTTTGAAGAAACACTTTGTGCAATGAGTTCCCAATCATCTCCATGTTTCAGCACAGATTCTAGCAAGAGGAGGATCTCTTCCTCGGTCCACACAGCTGCAGCAGAATTCCCAGAATTCAACCTGAAATCATCTGCGGAATTGTTCTCCCCGTAGTCTCCATTCTTGAAACACTTTTCGCACAAGTTGACAATACTCTGCCAACATCATATGTTAGGAAAAAAGACAAGAGAAGATGAAACATGTTAAAGAAAAAGATAAAGAACAGAACTGACCTTGTTATGTTGGTAGAAAGCAGAATCACAGCGTTCTCCACAATGCCCACAAATCAATCCATCACTAGGCTTCTTCAAATCACTGAAAACGTCAGAATAAGAGGTCAGAGGTGGTAATTTGACACCAGGCTCAGCTCGTTCCTCAACAGGGGGCGGTGCGGTAATAGGCCTCATCGAATTTGGAGTTGCAGTAACTCTAATCCCAGGGGGGCTCCCTTGCTCGATCTTAGCTTTATGCTTCCCTTGATTCTCCACCAACAACACATGATCACTTTTCGAGCCGAAATTGATCAATCCCCAATTTTCGAGGAAGAGAAACACTTTCTGAAGCAAGTTGACATCGCCCACGAGATACTTGCGGATACTGGTGAAGGTTAGCCTCCTAGAAGTGTCCTCTCTGTACTTATTGATGATGAAATCTCTATATTCTTTATACACTTTGGGGGTTCTAGTGATTGAGCTCTCACTGAAGAACTCCTCAAACTCGCGTCTTTCAATTTCGTGTATATCATGCCATAAGAACCAACCTAGAATAAACAACAACCCCAAATCAATTCTACAGAAAAAAAACCCTAGAAGAACGCTAATTCCTATTACGGAAACAGTCAGTATAAACCCTAGAATAGCAAAAGATCTAAATCATCGATTCCGCGCAATGAAAGCTCGCCAAGGCAATGATAAAACCCTAGAGTTGGAGAGAAAGAAAGAAGACGTACTGGACTGGGCAGGGATGGTATAGAGCTCAACTTCTGCTTCTTTCCAGCTTGGATCAGTGACTTCCATGTCCCTCCTTACTTCTAATGAATTATCTCTCTATCTATCTATTGCAAATCGCAGGACGATAAAATAAACTAATGGTCAAATTCCGAAATAACTCGAAACTTGCAGAAACCCCGGTAAAATTTGAAGAAATTTAATTAACAATCCAGGCCCAAACTGTTTAGCTTTTCTTTGTCAAAGCCCAAGACCATTATTTATGATTTTCTTTTTCTGACAAGCCCATTTATTTATTGTCATTTTACCAAAATTACCCAGATAACATTTTTTTCCCATAATGTAGAATATAGACCCAGAATAACTATTCGTATTATAATATTATTATATAGTCAGATGACGACCAAAAAAGCAAAATTTAGCCTCGATGATACAGAAGTTTCATTATCAAATGTTAAGTTTAAGAAGTTGAGAGAGCAAGGGGATAAAAAGCTTAAACAACATAGAAACCGTCTGAAGAAAGTGCAAATATCCATAAACGAGGGGGTTCAACTAAAAAGAAACAGCTAAACAAAAAAGCTCTCTATGAAGTTTTACGAATCCGAGCATATGGCTTTTGAGCAAAACACACAAAGAGATCCTTCTTAAGTCATCCTCTGGGCAGCCTCCTTTGCAAGAACCCTTTCCTTGGCCTTTGTCTTGGCTTGAGATTTGGATCCCATTATGCCTCCTCCCCATTTCTTTCTGTACTCGTCGTACTTGTCGTTGAAGTTGGCCTGTACACCGAAGAAACCATAACCAAGTTAAAGATCATAAGAATCTCTCAAGTAAAAGAATTCATCATTCCAACTGTCACAGAAGCTTTTTTACCTTGATGGCCTCAAGGATTTTGCTGAACTCTAGCTTGTCCTCGTTCTTGACAGTGGTCAAACACAAGCAAGCGGCAGTCTTTTGGTGAACGACCTGAAAGTAAGAGCAAGAGACAACTGTAAACCCACCGTTTTAACTAGACACATGTGAGTGAAAATTAGATCCCGAGATGGACCTATAACACATACCGCTCCAAGACGAGATTTCCCTTTGACAATGCAGTAAGGGACTTCCATCTTCCTGCAGAGAGCAGGCAACCAGACGACGAGCTCGATTGGGTCGACATCATGAGCAATGACAACAAGCTGTGCCTTGTTCTGCTCGATGAGGTAGGTCACATGGTTAAGGCCATACTTCACAACAATAGGCTTCTTGGATTCAGAAGGCTTTCCCTCGGCTTCAGCTTGAGCCTTCTTTACAAGACGCTCTTTCTTGGCAGCTTTGTCTTCTGGCCTGTACTTTAGAAGGATCTTGAAGAGGCTAGTTGCTGCAATTAACAATATGGGATGTGGTGAGTGCAATGAGGCAAAAATTTCAAGTAACATTATTAAAAAAAAAAGAAGCAACTCCAAAACCCATCATTGACTCACCGAGATTCTTGTCAAGAGTCTTGGTGAATTGGTTAAGAGCTGGAGGAACCTTCAACCTCTGCTTAAGGATCCTCTTTTGTCTTTGAAGACGGATTGCCTTTGGCCATTTGATGTACCGAGTAAGATCCTTCTTGGGAGGCAAAGCTCCACCAATACCGAATTGCTTAGGCCTCCTCTCGAATAGAGGGTTCGTAACTTTTTCCTGGAAATCAAAAACATAGCACAAACTTAAGCAAAATATCTAAATGTTCGAAAACCTTCCTTGGAAATAAAAACAGCAAATTAAAATCGTACCGTCTTCTTCTTGGCAGCTACCTTCACTCCTTTCTTTGGGGCCTAAAACAAAACCATGGTGTAATCAGAACAAATGAAGAATACCCAAGTGAAAATGGAATGAGAAAGCTATTGCTCTCTGCGCAAATTTCTGGGTTCACTAACTAGCTCTCTATTACTAACTCTAACAAACCCTAATCAGATATGAATTCATCTCTGCATCCAGGAGAACGGAAACACTGACCCATGCCAGATAAACGAAAAAAAAAAACTAATTCGTTGAATCTACAATGAAAACAAACACCTAAGAGATCAAAACCAAAAGAAAACAGAAACCAAAAGAGAGAAGGGAGATCTACCATCGTCGTCCTCCTCAGCTGTGCAACTCCAAATTGGTTTCTGCAAAACGGACGGCTGAGTCAAAAGTGTATCCCTTAGGGTTTTGCCTTAAATACAACACAATTGATAGGGCTTCTTTAGTTTCTGTATATTTCTTGATTTTTAAAAATCAACATAAAAATTGCCAGCTTAATTACAAATATACCCACCCCTACGGCATTTCTCTTTCACTTTGTTACGGAGTGACGACCATAATAGTTTCCTTTACCGAGTGTATTCTTTTTATTTATTTATTTATGGGATTGGTGGTTTTGGAGTACTTACTTTTCTTGTAAACTAGTTTTTTCCCAACATGTGAAAACTATATGAATAAAATACTTTGGTTAACCAAATCAAAGGAACCAAATTTACAAACTGAAATCAGAAAAGTATGATATAGCACTATAAGCCAGCTTGATAATCTGGTTTTACATTTAACATACGAGTACAATGAAAAAAAAAAGGAAATAAACCGGGCTATCAGGCTTAAGAACTCTGTTGGCTGAGTTAAAAACGCTGGCCAAATTTTTTAGATATGTTTGTCATCTTTACTAATTCCATATTGTTTGTCTGGAAAGATAAAGTAACCTCTTACTACATTAACATATATCTCATCGTCCAAATTAGTGCTGCTAACTCCGTATATAGATGGGAAATGTTTCGTCATTATTTGTTATAAATAAGTGTAGATATAAGATACAATTTGCATCACGTTTGGGTATTTGATACGATGGACAGAAAATCCGTGCAAGATACAATTGAGGAGTCATGCAGAGATTAGATGTGTGTTTGCAATAAATGGCTCACGAGTCTCCACTCCAAAAACCAACTCCTGACACGTTCCAATTAGCGCCTCTCCTCTCGCCTTGTGTATCTCGGGAAATTTCTCCAGTGTTGGGCGGATTGTGAATGCCGTTCACTGAGATATCCTCCGGTACGTTCCCATTCATCAACTGGGTCACTCTTGTTTTCTCAGATTTCCCTTCGTGTTCTGTTCTCAATTCGTGATTCTCGTTGAGATTTGTTCGGGACCATCTTCGAGAATTCGGGTTTATTGTCTCAACTTGTTTAACTTTCTTTTACCGAGCCAATGATGAAGTTTGCGTTCTTTTGTTGCTTCTTGAGTCTGGTGGACATGCCATTGGATCCTTCGCAAGTGTTACGGATTCTCTGGAAATAAATCTATCGTATATTGCATGTTCCGTTTGTTTCGCGATTTTCCTGCTACTATTCGATCGAAAGATTCTTATAAATTCTAATCGTTCCAAGCTTCTTTCGAGTGCCAGATCCAGCTTCCCGGTGAGAAAATCAGCTGAATGGCCTCGATTCTTAACCAAACCCAGGAATTGCAAGAATCTTCTAGGGTTCTTGGGCATGTAAGATGTGAAAGCTACTTTATATACCCCGGAGAAAGTAGCTATTCAGATGGCTTGAGGGCTGTTTTCTATTTCCTCGGTCTTGCCTACTGCTTTCTCGGGTTGTCAGCGATAACTGCACGCTTCTTCAAGTCTATGGAGAATGTCGTCAAGCATTCCCGTAAAGTGGTTTCTGTTGACCCCATTACTAAAGCTCAAGTTATCACATACCGGAAAGTTTGGAACTTTACTATTGCAGACATCAGCTTGTTGGCTTTTGGAACTAGCTTTCCTCAGATCTCCTTAGCTACCATTGATGCTATACGGAACATAGGGGAGCGTTATGCTGGAGGTCTGGTTATTTTCTTCGGTTAGCTTGACAGTTTTAACTCTTAAATCTCTTCAGTTCACACTGTGAGTTCTCATATGATGTTGTGTTGTATAGGTCTTGGTCCAGGAACACTTGTTGGCTCAGCTGCATTTGATCTCTTCCCCATCCACGCTGTTTGTGTTGTGATGCCAAAAGCTGGAGAATTGAAAAAGATATCCGACTTGGGTGTTTGGCTTGTTGAGCTGGCTTGGTCTTTTTGGGCTTACATTTGGCTCTACATAATCCTTGAGGTAACTGTGAAAACAAGGATTCTGTTGAATTTATTTATATACTCACTCATATGGGGTCTAACATGTTTTTTCCATTTTCTTATGTCTCACAGGTGTGGTCACCTAATGTAATTACACTTGTGGAGGCATTATTGACAGTAGTGCAATACGGATTACTTTTAGTTCATGCGTATGCGCAAGACAAGCGATGGCCTTACGTGTCCTTACCTATGTTGGTTTCTTCTCCAGGCAATACTATTAGTTTTCTGCAAATTGAATTCCTACTAAAAAGATTGAATCTTTGTGTTTGTTTTTGATATTTGTAAGGTCAAGAGGTGATAGGCCAGAGGAGTGGGTTCCAGAAGAGATTGATCCATCCAAAGATGACAATGATGTTCATGACGTGTATTCGGAAGCCGCTCAAGAAGCTGGTGAATCGGGAAACAGGAACATTGTTGATATTTTCTCTATTCATTCTGCTAATAATGATACAGGTACTAAGTATGTGTAGGTTGTCTTTCTGTTGATATAAGATCAATTTGAGCGCAATTTCCAAACATTTACGTATATATATCTCTGTTACTGTTATAGATCAAAATTTCCGTGTAACGAACGCTTTTGCAGGGATCACCTATCATACAGTGGCAGATACTCCACCAGGATCTTCCACTGAGAGGGGTAAGGCAAAGAATTCTAATGTTTTCGACATTTGGAAACATCAGTTCGTGGACGCAATAACGGTAAAATCTTCGACTTACAATGTGTTTATATACTCCATTTTGGGCTTTTGATCAGCACATCTTTCTTAACTAGTTTCTAATCTGATTCTTAATTAAATAGTTGGAAACATCAGAATCAAAGAAAGTTGACAACATTTATCTTCGACTCGTGAAAGCCTTTTGGCAATTACTCCTTGCCCCTTGGAAAATCCTTTTTGCGGTTGTGCCTCCTTGCAACATCGCTCACGGTTGGATCGCATTCATCTGCTCTCTTCTCTTCATCAGCGGAGTAGCATTTGTCGTCACAAGACTTACCGACCTTATAAGCTGTGTCACTGGTACCCCACACAAAGCTTTCAAGAATTCCATCAAAAGATTCAAGTTTTTTAGCCGTTGAACATTTGAAACTCTTTTTCGTTTTGCAGGAATAAACCCATATGTGATAGCATTCACAGCACTCGCAAGTGGAACTTCATGGCCAGATTTAGTAGCCAGCAAAATCGCTGCAGAGCGACAACTAACCGCGGATTCAGCCATTGCAAACATCACCTGCAGGTGAAAATCTCAAAACCCTTTTTAAAACAATCAAAGATCTTTTCGTGATATTTTTGGATATAATTCCTGCAGTAACTCGGTGAACATCTACGTGGGGATTGGAGTTCCGTGGCTGATAAACACAGTATACAACTACTTTGCATACAGAGAGCCTTTATACATAGAAAACGCGAAAGGATTAAGCTTTTCTCTGCTGATATTCTTTGCGACTTCAGTGGGATGTATCGTGGTGCTTGTGTTGAGACGGTTGATTATAGGAGCTGAGCTTGGAGGTCCAAGGCTATGGGCTTGGCTTACCTCTGCTTACTTCATGATGCTTTGGGTCGTCTTCGTTGTTCTTTCTTCTTTGAAAGTTTCAGGCATCATATAGAAGGAAGCAACAAAAGCAAACGAGAAAGAAGAAAAATCTTACTACAAGACATGTCCTCCTGTTTTACTTAAGGGTTTTTCTTATAAATATCAGAGGCAGTGGGCTAAATATGTGTTACAAATATAAAAAGCATATTAAAGATGATTTTGGATTGGATCATTGGCTAAATAGAAGGTAGAACAGAGTTGACAGAGTATGTATAGTTCAGGGATCCATTCATTTCACAGCTTCTCATGGTTTTAAAAATATTAGTTATGACTAAGAAGGCTGTTAATCTAATACTATTTCGTATAATTATTTTGAGATTGTGTCAGTGATACATTCTTAATCCTCCAAACTTGGAGATAAACTCAAAGGAGCGGAGACTTAGATTGGAATTGAGGACTGGCAATGTTTGGGACTAGAAAATGACAACTTGATTGAGCACAATAAAGCTTATTTAACCATACCCTTCACTTTTAAAAGAGAGCGATTAAGTCATGTCCGAGTAGCAAAAAAAAAAGTAGGGCAAAATCAGATGCATTCTAATTTCTCCGGTCACCTGAAGTTTTCTAAATTTAAGCAAATGCGCCGGTACAGGCTGTAGCAGGACCCGCCTCGACCTGCGTCTTCGCCGAGCTGTACTTTTTGGTTATAAACCTGTATAAACACACATCAAAGACAGATTCAGACAAAAAAAAAACAAATTCTCCTAGGGGACAAGTCAAGAAAGCAAGATCTCACCTGAAGAAATCCCTCCATAGCAACTCATACATTAACCAGTTCAGTCCAGTATCTCCGGGTCCGTTCCTGAGAAAATCATTTCCGAGAATGGTGACTAGACACATACCCTTAGTATGTCCAAATCGGTTTAACAGAGTTCCCTAAAGTGTTGCGTTCTGAGACATTACCTTGGGGTTTTGGGGGTGGTTGATGCAGAAACTGATCTCTTCAGCTCATCGAACATGGAACGAGGAGAGATGCTCCCCATGGCTAGCCAGGGTGATATCTTGCACGAGAAGTTTGCACCAAACACACTGTTGTTGTCTCCTTTCTGATTTTTCTTGTTCAATCGAGCTTGACAATCCGCTGCAAAGCTCTTTAGCCTATTCAACGCCTCTGTCTCGCCTCCAGCCATTGTCGGTTTCCCCTCCTAGACCGCATAAAATTTTAAGAGTAAGTGTAAGAGCAGCAGACGCAGAGTGCAAAAAAGACATCAACTTGATCTTGGATTGAAAGAGAAACGTTCATTGATTGATGATATTATGAAGAGTGTTTCTCTTTTTAATCGGGTCAAATCAATGGTGGACTTTTAAACAGCCTTAAATCTGGATGGGAATTGCAGTAATATTACAAGCATTTTCACATATGAATCTCTATACTTTATTTGTCGTATAGAACTGGAACCAATTGGCACATTGTAAACCTTTAGAGGGAGATAATTCTAACAAAGGTTCCACCTTTCTAAATGCTTAAACCTGGAAAGTCAAAAGGACTAACCAAACCAAGCTAAATACTCCACTGAAGCAAATAGTGAAACTCAAACCTGGCTGGTTCTAGCACTGGGGCTAATGCCGAGATCCAACAGAGAAGGAATGTCGCCAAGTTGCACGTCACCTCGAGAGGGCAAGCTTTTCAATTGATCCAATGCTGCGATTGTCTTCCTGATCTCCAACTTCTGGACTTTGTCCTTGAATGCTCCGTAGTTCGACGGCAAATCTTCGATTTTGAATGGTAAATCGTCCAAATGATAGAGAGTGCTTCCCCAAAAGTACTTGACTTCAACGCCTTCCTCTTTCATGGCCGTCTCTATCTTCCCTTCTGCCTTGACCTCGTCGTGAGACACTTCCCTGTGAGCATAAATGGCGTCGGCGCCGATTTCTTTGGCCAATTCCACCAGAACAGATTCGGGTTTCCCGACCCGGACAACGAGGTTGGACCCTCTCGCCTCGAGATTCTTCCGGAGCTCCGTAACGGAATCGATCAGGAATTGGGCACGAAAGGGCCCCGTTTTGTCGAAGCCGGAAGAGGATTTGCCATAGTCTCTAGGGTCGAAGCAGTAAACGGGCAGGACGGAGACGCACTCGTCATTGGCGGAGTTGAGACACTCGTTGTCGTGGACACGGAGGTCGTTTCGGAACCAGACGACGGCAGAGCGGCGGAGAGCGGCGGCGGAGGAAGGATCGACGGGGCGACGCGGGACGATGGAGAGAGGGGATTGAAGAGGGTTAGCGGAGACGGTGGATTTGAAGGAGATTCTGGTGGAAGGCGAAGGAGAGACGGAAGATAGAGAGAGATGGGTGAGATAAGAGGCTTGAGTAGGGATCTTAACCTTGTTTGGGTGATGAGAAAAAAGGTGAGAGAATCGGAGAAAGTGGGTGGTGGAGTTGGGAAAGAAGGAGAGAGATAGAGAGGCGATTGGTAGAGAAGAAGGGATAATGGCGAGAGGTTCTTCTGTGGATTTGGTTTCTGGGTTTGGGTTTTCTTCTACGAGATTCGAATCCATTTTTGTTTTTGTTTTTGTTTTCAGGGAAGAGAATAGAGAAGACTGTAGAGTGAGATGAATGAGGACGACGATTAGCTATCTCTACCTCTCTTCCCACACAAATTTCTTTTTTTTTTTTTTTTTTTTAAAAGATATTTTTATGATAATTCCATTCTAAGGTTATAGCATTTTTTTAATTAATTGAAATGTTGGCTTTACTGCTGATTAACAAGAAATGATTTTTTTTTTTTGGGTTTCAAAACTAGTTGACTTTTTAATATATCTATAAATATAATTCTACTATTATTGACTATGAATACATTACATTAATAAAGGATTAAACGTGTGAACATTCACGCTGAAATGTTGTTTTGTTTTGAAACAATAAAATTTTAAACCAATTGAATGAGCAAACTGCCCGTTTGGGACACAGAAAAGAGAGAAACAAAAAATCAAAACGATAATGTAGGTAATTAAAGTTGTAGTTAAACACCGTAATTCCAGATTAACAAACATAAAATACCCTCTGACTCTGAAGTCCAGTCAGAACCCTCTGAGGCGCTCCGAAGGTATAGTTTCTAAGTCGTCGACTTCCATCGTCAAACTGTCCGTTTTTTTGTCATTTTTTTCTCACCAAATAAAAGGTCGAATTTAACCAAAGCAAACACACGTAATCGCCTAATTCTAAACACTGCATACATATACGAGAATTATCTAACCATCAAATCCATAAGCTAGTAACAAGAATATATGAAAATAAGAGTAGAAGAACAACCAAATAACGCTTGAGTTCCTGTATTTATCAAAGATGCATGGTTTACATCAATACCAAAGGTGAGGAGCTCATGTTGGAGGAGGGGAGCACGTGCAAACCACATGAGACAGATTTCGTGTTTGATTTATTGCTTTGCACGTGCCCTGCTTCTCCAACGTGGAGCTTCTCACCCGCAATTCCATTAACCATATATGTGAGCTTTTGTAATATGAGAGAGCTCTGGTTATGGAAGCTCTGTATATATAGGCCCCAAAGATTGCATTTATGAAACACATATACATATATATGTATATATGTATATATGTATGTTGGCGTGAGTGTGTTTTACGTAAGGCAAAAGAACCATGCCATGCCATGATGGCATCTCACGCAAAAGAAGGGTTGAAGAAGAAAAGTGAGAGAGTGAAGAGGGCTAAGAGAAACTAGGTCCAAACAATGCCTTGTCTAATAATTGCTGGGTTTAAAATCTTTTATATATTTCCACAAATCGTTTTTTTTTCTTTCTCTTTGAAAACGTGGGGCTTGTCTGTCCTAAATTTTATAAACTACCTTAGGTGTACCATATTTTGTGTTATTGCAGGATCCTATGCAATCGGTCACGCTTTGACAAGCAATATCTTAGACCTACATCTCCACTAATCTTAGCATCTACTCCGTGGTAGGAAAAACAAACATAATATCCACTTAATTCCATCCGT
Organism: Eutrema salsugineum; assembly: GCF_000478725.1. Taxonomy (NCBI): domain Eukaryota; kingdom Viridiplantae; phylum Streptophyta; class Magnoliopsida; order Brassicales; family Brassicaceae; genus Eutrema; species Eutrema salsugineum. The sequence continues at coordinate 1,697,846 of NW_006256812.1, read as the reverse complement.
TAAATCTTCTCTAATCTTGTTTTTTCTTTTTAAGAGAGAAAGATATTCAAACATTTTCGAAAACGAAGCAAGTATCGGGATGCTAAAATTAAAATTGAAATTCTGGGTGTTCACTCGATTCTACTAGCTTTCTCTCCGTAAAGTGTACATTGCAAAAAATGAAACAGTTTATCTATGTGTCATGATAATAAATGCCAAATTTTAAAAGAATCCTCTGAATAAATTAACATACATGCATGAGTGTGAGAGAGAGGAGGGTCAAAAAGGGGAAGGTGGGTCGTCAAAAACTGTTGGGGGCAAAAGAAGAGAGGAATAATGAAAGAGTGCACGTAGGGCTTTGCGTGTTGGCCTAACTTTCTCTAACAAAGAAAAAAAACATTCAAAATATGATGAGTTCGTAAGGTCCCTGTGTTGATAATCATTCCCCCCATCTCATATTAGTTGTTTCTATTATATGGTCTATGTATAGTGTATAATCCTCCTCGCATATTTATAAAGACTCCGGATAGGTAAATATGAACCCTAGCTTGTAGTCTTACTAGTTACTACTTTAAATGTCATATTAATTGGAGAGTTTACTTGATCCTTGAATGTTTACAGTTTTGACATCTAAATGTGCAATAGGTTACGATGGCTAAAGCGAGATGCTCATAAAAATAGCATGAATCGAATTAGTTGAATAATTTCGGTGTTAACATCTACATGTTTCAATGCTAAAATAAGATTCGGCAGACTAATAAAAAATAAAAGGATTTTGATGAGCATCTCACTTTAGGATGTAACTTTATATATATATATATATATATACTAATTAGGTGGTGTCACCCAGAGATGAACCAGCTACAAATCTTTTTTTTTTAAGCTACAAATCTTTTGTCTTGCAAAAAGAGGAGACAGAGTCAGACAATGAAGTCATCACCAAATCTATAAACACATTAATGCTTACGTGTTCGTATCACACTCGTGTTTCCTATTTAATGCTCACTACTGATCCTTTAATATTGGACCATCGTCTAATTAATGCTTTGGTGTTTGATAACTTTAATGCATCATATCGAGTGTCCGAAAATCTCAAAGGGCTTCCTTTTGATGAGAGAGGCGAGAGCTCACTCCCACTCTCTTGACGCACGAGTGTTGACCTAATAATCGCTGACGTCAGCTGCAACCAAGAAAAACAGCTACACAACAAAGACTTTTCTTTGACCAATCCAACATCACATAATGATTACTGGTTTTTTTTTTTAATCTTAATAGAAGATACTACAAGAATTCATAATAACTCAAAAACAAAAATATCCATAAGCCTTTTCTAAATCAAAGTTCAGTTTGTGAGAATAGTTTTTATAGGGGTTTTTTTATTTAATATTAAAATTTCTTTCAAGATTTACAATTGCTGCTTCTTTTTCCTCGAGAGCAAGTGTACTTCTTTCGTCTAAAATACGAATGGGCTGAACTAAAGATGGGTCAGTATAGCCCATTTAAGAAAGTGAACTCTTGTCTTAGGACTTAGGAGTAACTAGTATTAGCACGGGAATATTTTTGTTAACTAAAAAAAACAAACTTTAGTTACATATTAAGAAATGGTAATCAAAGAAGGAAAAATAGAAAACCTAGTACCCCATAAACTTCTCTGCGTGCCATCTTTCTTCCTCACTCGATTCCTTAAAAAATCTGGTAAATTATAAAACCAAGATGAGAATGCTTATTATATAGAGCTATTTTATATTAGTTACCTTTGGGAATAATTTCATTGACGAATTTGATTGTTTGAGTACCTATTTTTTTCTGGTAATCGAGAAGAAGCAGTAGAGCTATGATTCCTTTTCACTGTGTATTTATATTTCAAACATCTGAAATAAAAAAATAAGTGGTGTATCGCAAAGACTATGGACCAATTTACGGGAAAAACTGAAACAATTGATATAGTATCTGTGTTAATTTTGTCTTAAAATTTAGTCATCTTTCCCACAACAGCACCGGTTTTGTCATCTTCAACACTTCATGTTCCTCTCGCCCCTACAATACAACCATACATAAATCAATTTTCTTACCAAAAACTTAAAACATTGAAATTATAGAGAAAAGGTAGAAACCTCTCTGCTGTTTTCAATCCATCGCTGCTGTAAATTCTATTCTACAATAGCAAAACACTTAAACAATTTGATCCTTTCGGAAGTGAATTAATGGAAGCGTTTTTACCTTTTAACAGAATTCCCTTCTTGCAATTCTATTGCGATCTGCATTTGCATTCTCTCTTACATGAATTGAAATGTCTTCTTAAGGATCAGATCTCCAGTAACACACTGCAAATCACTTGTCCTATATCTGCGTCAGCGTGAAGGTAGAAATTTGAGATGAAATCAAAATCCTTAGATGTCTCCGAGAAACTTAAGTAATCACTAATCTTCCACACTAAATCACTGCACAGAGTTATGTTTCGGATCGATTGAGAGTATCTTTAATATAGAAATATGGGAAAGAAAGATCAAGAAAGATCGTGGATGATGAAAAAGGATCGTGAGTCGAGAAACCGTTATTTTTTTTGCATCGTTTTTTTTTTTAATTTTAAAAATATATAAGCACAAACTATGTGGCAGAATTTAATTGGCCAGGTGACTTGTGCTTTAGTAATATAAGGATGCCTGGGATAAGAAATCGACGGAAGACATTTTCCAAGCTACGAAAATTCTACAACAAAAGAGAAGGAAGAAAATTGCGCAAAATAAACCATGGAAGAAGTGACATTGAGAGATACAAAGACCGATCAAACCAAACGGTCTTCTATTTCTTGGCATAGGTGATGAGCATTGGATTCTGCAGAATCTTGAAACCTTGAAGTCCCTGCATTGCAACCGTTGATTGCATCTCATCTGCAAACTCCACAAAGGCAATACCCGGTTTGGCTTCAACCATCCTAACCTCCTTGAAACCTTGGTACTGGTAGAACAGCATCTGAACCGTCATTGGAGTTGTGTCGTGAGGAAGGTTTTGGACAAAGAGGATGTTATTCGGCGGTGCCGGTGCCTCCGGAAGAATGGGTTTCACACCACCAGGGTATGGTACTTGCGAAAGCTGTGTAAAGCGTGGCAATAAAGAACAACGACTAAGAATGCATTGAAGGAACAAAAGGATCGGAACTCCCAGACAAGCATGAATGTGAGAAAAAGAATGAGCGGAATCAAGAAGATAAGAGAGGGAATAAAAGGTTGAGATGACTCACAGGAGGTGCAGCTCCATAGACACCTGGATATGCTGAGTTCATGGCATTGCCCATCTGTGTAGAATCATGATGCTGTTCTTTCTTTTTCTTGCCTCCTGCAATTCCAAAAGACGGTTTTTTATTTTTTTTTAGAGTCGAACAACATACTGTTTATAGGGTTGGAGAAGCAAAGATATCCCAAACTCACAAAGGATGTATACATGGCTTCACATAGTAAGTGCATGAGATGTGACTACTAATGATTAATGCAGAATGTCATGCGAGAAATGAATGATGAAAGAAACAAAAAAGTTCTACATTTATATTTGCAACAATGCTCCGGCCAAGTGAGACAAGGAAGCAGTAATGCAAAAAATAAAATGAAAAATTGAGAGCCTCACCTTTCTCCTCGTGTCTCTTTCTTTTCTCGCGAGGAACAAATGTACCATCGGCCTTGGCAACAACATCTGATTTTGTTTTCGCAAATTGTATTCTCTGTCCAGATTGTTCAAGTTGAGACAAAGTCATCGGTAAGTATTTCATCAACACAAATACTAAAAGAGATAGATCCAATCCAATCTCTTCATTAACCTAAAAGCAACCACAACAATCGGTCTCGCCTCTCAAGCTGAATTTAAAGTAGAAAATCACAAGCAAAGTTTCCTGGAATCCAAAGTTCCGTTCGGTGAAATCAAACCTCCACTAAGTAAAGTAAAACCCTAACATAATCAAGCATCCTGGGTAATAGCGAAATCCATGAATTATGACGAATTCAGCGCAGCAACAAAGTGTAATTCGAGCAAGTGGAAATTTCACTGCAAAAGATATCGTACCATGGGTTTATCGTAGAAGGGAAATCCATTCATTTTCGCAATAGCAGTCGAAGCAGATTCCGCGCTCTCGAACACAACCCAAGCTTGCCCTTTGTGCTTCAATGTCTTAAACGCCAACACCTCCAGTATCTTTCCGAACTGAGAGAAGACGGCGTTCAGGGATTTCTTCAGCTCTGTACGGGTTCCGAATAAGAAGAAGAAGAAGAAGAAAATATCTCAATCAACTGAAATCGGAGCAAATACATGACGATAAGTAAAAAAAAAAAGAGAGAGAGAGAGATTGATTGATCACCATCGAGCTTCACTTTTTCGTTGAGGTTATTGATGTAGATCGTCTGGTTCGGAGAAACCTCCGACCCTTGATTAGCCTCCTGCATCTCCATCTTTCTCCGATTTACGAAATCTCCGGCGAATTAGCGAAATCGAAAAGGTGAGGTTTTTATTTTGCAAGTGCCTAGTAGCTCACAGACCAAGCTGTGTTCGTAAAGCCCACTAAGTAGCCCAATATTTATACTAATGGGCCAATAATTTTTTTAAAAAAAAAATCTACGTCTAGTACATGTGTGATCTCTAGGTTGAGAAAGAGAAGGCCCCAAAGCAACAGAATAATGGTTCACTTCTGACCAATCGTCCTAGATTTTTGGGCTCTCATTTTGGCTTCTGTGTTCCATCTTAGGGCATCGATTTGATTGCCGGAGGCAAGAGCAAGTAGATGAACCGTACTGAGCCTAAATCCGACCATGTCTATCTTAAGCTCCTTGTCAAGGTACAGCTCAAGTAATGGAACGCAGTGAAGCACTTTGGACCAGCTCCTGGTGTGCCACACAGATATACCAAACCATATGTGCGTTCCATTGGTAGAAAGTTTGAGAAAGCCAGAGGAGGAAGAAAGAGCAGAGGCTGCTTCAAGGTCTAAGCTTAGCCAACCAAATGTCAAGGTCTAAGACTTTCATCGTGACTTCTTTTCAGAGTCATCATGGTCAATTCATGTATTACTTGAGTTCATCTATGCATGTTTTTTCTTAAAAACTTTCGTAGCGGCTTTTCAAAACTTTTCGTTTCTTTTTTTTGCGCATTATAAAGTTTTAGATAGATCAAATGTGCAGAAAAAAAAAAAAAAAAAAGATAGATCAAATGTTTGGTCTTTTTCCATTTTGGTACCTCTCTTTGTCAATAATACCTATCCAAAAGAATTATTACTCTTCTTACGCCATGTTCACTAGTCTTTATTTTATATATTCACTAGTCTTAAGTTTGTGTAGTGAAGAACAGTGATTCTTCCTTGACTTTGTTTTTATGCCTAAGCTTGTCTGAAATATCAGGTATCGCTCAATTAAAAAAAAATTATCGCCGTCTTTCACAAAACAAGTCTTTCTTTCTCTCTATATTGTTCGAGTGTTCTTTTTATTCCCAACGACATGAAAAAAACTTAAATTAAGATTGATAAAAAAAAATTAAAAGAAGAAAAGTGAGGAAAAAAATTAAAAGTTAAAAAAATAGATGAAAGTTAAAAAGAAAAAGGGAGAGGAATGAGCTGGCCATGACTAGGTACGATATGTGAGCTTGACTCGCTGTTACATCATGTAACTACGCCTAGTTCGTTCCATTCTTTCTTCAGGAAGCATATATAATCAATAGAATATATATATATATATAACAATATATAAAATGTGTATATAGCTATTATTTATTTTGACGATTAAAATTTTGTGAACTTGATAATGATATTCATTTTTTACTGTAAACGCAATGGTTACTTTTTCACAAATGACCCGATTTTCAGACTAACTCTTTTGCAAAAATAAAAATAAAAAATTCCTCTCTTCGCTAACAATATCATGTTAGGCTGTTAGCTTTAAACAGATAAATCTTCCAGAGAAAATTAAAGAAAAGAAAAGTGGTCATGTGAATTCTCGTTAAAATGTGAATTGATTTATCTTATAAACTCCTCTTCCCTTTTACTTTTTAGCTATAAGTATTAGCTAATCGATTCAAATAACATAAGATGGTTCTCCACATAAATTCGATTTATTTTTAAAGGGCAAAAAAACTAACTGAAACAAAGCGGAATTGATATAATTGAAAAAAATATGAGTAATATTTTGGTTAACTTAGGGGGTTACTAACATAAATTGTGTGATTCACTGAAAAAACCATGTGAAGTTTTGAAAAGCAGCAAAATTTTGAAATCATTCTATTCTTTCCGCATTTAGAGAGTTATCAATCACGGTCAACATAAAAATAAAAAATATGGTAAAAGAAAAAGGAAATGATATTTTGACACATTTCTAGATTCGCCGCACGGCACATCACATGGGAGGAAGAAAATGGAACTTTATACCACTTGGGGAATGTTTTGACCATCTTATCCTGTTAATAATATTTACTGTACCTTTTCTCTCTAATTTTGATTGGTTAAACAATAAACAATTAAGTTATCCAACAATACATGGCAACACCCATAGATTCGCAATTTCAGCAGCCGCCGTGAGAGCAAACCACCAGTGGATACAAAACCAACTGTATTTATATATTATTATCTTAGACATCTTCCTTTTCCATTGTTTGAACTCTTACTACTACGTGAAAACAGAGCACTTTAGCACTTAGGTAGCCACTTTCCCGAGGACGACCTGATTTCCAGCATCTCGAGCTACTTGTGTGTAGCGTGTATTTTAAATTAAAATTTCGTAGATTTATCATCAATTGTATAACGGTGTTTAACATTGACTCATTGAGAAGCAAGAAAAGTAGTACTAAGAGTGAGAAAAAGGGTAAAATGAAGAAGAAAAAGGTTCGTAGGACTAACGAGAGAATAGCAAATATTTATTTATTTTTAACTAAATTTTCCACCCATGTTGTGTCTGGGCGAAATACTATTTTAATCGCATAATTGTTAAATTTGATAGAAAATATAGTAAAAATCTTGAATCAATATTATATTTAGTTTTTTGTTAAGATTTATTTTCAAAACATTTTTTGGGAAAATCAGAATATTCCATTCCAATGTCATTTCCTATTGTATTTTAATAAAAGATTCTTTTGCCAATTTGTCATTTGTTTTCAATATTGTAAACATTTAAAGTATAAACAAGACAGAAAAAGGCGTAGAGCATTAAGGTCTTTATCAATTTGCAAAACAGACTAGAAAATTCCAGCGGAAACCCAAACTACACTCTCTTCACGACAAAACACATATTAGGTTCTGATGTGTAAAATGGTCTTAAAGCCGTATTTTGAAAATGACTCAAACGAAAGAACTAAAAGCTACATTTGACGAAAATATAAAAAGATGAAGTTATATATCTATTTTTAAAAAACAAAGAAAACAAGTGCAAGATCCTTTAAAGCAAACGGAGGGTCTAATATTGAGACAGTCTCTGACTCTTAGCATCTAAGCAAGCAAGCTTTGATGACATTCTTCTGTGCCTGTTAATTTAGTTATGAATATTTTTTACCAGTTCATATCAATTCATAAATCAGGCATGTATAGCGCTATTATTGGTTTCGCCATCCTTATATATAATAATTGTGCAATTGCATAATCGTTGTTCGATATTACGGGTAATTCAACTCACAAAATCGATAGTAGAAAATAATCGGGGGGAAACTGGCAGAATGCTCATCAAGTAGTTTTAAAAAGACTGAGAGAAGTCACAAGTGGGTTCAAGAACTTGTCGAGTTTCTTTAGGCATATCAAAAGACTGAGAAGTGAGAAGTTTACAAGTGGGTTCACGAACTTGTAGACTTTCTTTACGAATTACGTACGCATATGACAAACTCTATGATTATGAAGAAAGTGGCAAACACTTTTCTGTTTTGACCCAAAAGGACTTTTATTTCCAAAGTTCTTACAATAATTAAGACACATCAACTTCCAATTGCAACTATTAGTAAATAATTAAGTTTACTTTGTAATACGATCCCTTGTTCTTTTTGCATACATTTGTTGAAAAAAAAGACGTTAAATTAGTGTACAGTTACAAACATACGAAAGGAAATTTGTAAAGATAATGAACAATTACATGTTTATTTAGTCAAAATCAAAAGAAAAGGATATTATTAGAGAGACACGAAAAAAGAACTACTTATCGCAATTAATACCATAAAATAAGTTATTGATGTAGCAAATATTTGTGATTTACAACAGAGATACAAAATTTTCTTTTGTTAAAAACGAGGAAACTATATTTTCCGTAACAAAATGTATCCGAGAATATTTATAGAAGATTATGTAGAGCATGAAAACATGTTAGAGTATAAATCATTGAAAAAATAATTTGACAGTATTTAGTGTTCACAATACATCGTCAACTTAATTGATAGAATATGAGTCGAACACAATACATCGTCAACTTAATTGATAGAATATGAGTCGAACACAATACAGTACGTGAATGTTTTATTTATTTGAAAAAAAAAAACAATACATGTGAATATTTTGGTTTTGGTTTAGGCAATTAAAAAGAATATAACGTTTGCATATTTCTTTAATCGTCTCGAAAGAAAACGAAAACAGAATAAAATTAAATAAAGAGGGACCCAATGATTTCTTTTAAATAGCCTATAAATAAGGAAGGGGAAGCCCAAAGACACATAAGCAAGCAACCCACTCTCTCTCTAGTCTCTCTAGTCTCTCTAGTCTCTCGACGATATGGGAATCGGAGAAGAAAGCAGCAAGCCAATGTGGGAGAGTGTGAGCCACGCGCCTCCAGGCTACGCCCTCAACGGCAAAATCATGCTCTCCTCCGTAATCATCCTCTTCGTCGCCGTGATTCTGATCCTCTGCTTCCACAGCTACGCCAGATGGTTATTCCGCCGTCAAAACCGTCGCATTCGCCGCCGGATTCGTGCTCACCTCCGCTCTCTCTCCGCCTCCACCATCTCCTCCTCCTCCGTATCCCCTCTCGATCCGGCGGTTCTCGAGAAGATCCCGATCTTCGTTTACTCGTCGGAGGAGACTCATCAAGAAGAGGAGTGCTCCGTCTGCTTGTCGGAGTTCGAGGAAGACGACAAAGGCCTTATTCTACCGAAATGTGGCCACGCCTTTCACGTCGATTGCATCGATACTTGGTTCCGTTCCAGATCCACTTGCCCGCTTTGCAGAGCTCCGGTTCAGCCCCTTAACCCCTCCAATCCACCCGAACCAGCCGATCCGGTTAAACCGATCGAGGACATAGAAACCGGAAGTTCCTCTTCCTCCTCTTCCTCTTCTTCTTCTTCGCCGTTGAGATTTCCGATGGAGGCGTGTGAGAGAGAACCGATCGATCTAGTCGGTGTCACAGTGGAGATGCCCAACGTTTTTGATCCGGTTCAAATTAACGGATCTAAAATTCCGGTTCATCCAGTTTTATCTTTGAAACGACTGTGGAGCATCTAAAATACGGAATACGTACACTGATTGGGTTTTATATTGATTTTTTTTTTTTACCAAAACCGCACCAAACGCGGTGGCACCAATGCCAGACCACGTGGCTACGAGAGCGTCTGAGACAGACTATGGAAATTTTCCATCACCAAAAATTTGCTACAAAAGAAGCTCATTTGTTTGTTATTCGATTAATTAGTCTCTAGTCTCTTTAATGAACTCCGAAAATATTGTATTATACGGTTGTGAATATTATTATATGAGAGAATAGATTGACCCCAAAAATCACAATCATTTTAATTTTTTAAAAAATTATTTAAAATATGTAAAGAACAACATGAATATGATATTATTAACTAACATAGTGAGATGTTAACTTAAAGGAATTAATTAATATAGTTATGCAATTAATCCACCAACGAACGGCACTCCGGTTTGTCCGATCCAACCCTCACCAACGAGGAAATTTGTGACCGTGAAATTGGAAGCATCAGTAGCGTTAATGACGTGATAACCGGGCCAAGTGACTCGGTTTGTCGTGTTTGAACCGGGTCCGGTATTATTGTATTCAGCATAGTAAAGTGTGCTCAATGCAAAATCGCCGGTCCACGCGTTCCAACCAGTCGGTTCAAGAAAACCATCGATGTAAGTCTGCATAACGACGGTTCTCGAGTATTCCTTCCAAGGCCGACCAAGATAAGTTTTGACCGTATAATTACTCGTAACCAAATCATCCGCCGGTCTAATCGTACACCCATGGATAGCCGTTCCGGTGTTCTGGTTCGGATCGGTACGGCCTTGAGCTGTAACTTCGTTGGACTGACCTTTGCGAGGCTGACGTGGATACAGATTACAGTTCTGCAGCACCACTGCAGCGTTACCGAATATAAAATCAACGGTGCCATAAACATCGCATTCACGATAAAACTGTCTAAGAGAATGCGTGTATAAAGTGTCTTGATACGCTTCAAAACTGCAACTATAGAAGACAGAGAAGTCTCCACCGCTCCTCAATGCGACGGCTTGACCCTTTGTCGGCCCTGCCGTGTTGCGGATTGTTATGTTCACTCCAATAAAGTTTGTTCCTGATAGAACTGCCATTTTCGCAACAAAAACAAATATTGTTGACTTAATTAGTTGATTAAAAATACTGTATAGCGATAATTTTAACTGGTTCGTTAGAGAGAAAAAATATAAAACAAAACATTAGGAAACAAACAAATTTGAGAAATATTTTAGTTTAATGGACTGTGGTATTAGGTTAGTTGATGACACGAGGAATGGACGTGGAGTTTAAAAGACTTTCGGTGGACCATTCGACAAAATCGCCCTCGATTGCATGGAAAAAGTCTATATTAATAGCCAAGTTATATAGTGGACCAACTCGTCTTCGATTGCATGAGTATTATTATTTTTTATATTTTTTGGACCAAGGTTTCTCACCCTTGTTACAAAAAAAAAAAACCAAGGTTTCTAAAAAAAAGAAGGAAAAGTTACATCGCACTTGCACGAAGCAGCCATGTTTTTTTTTGTAATTATATTGTGCACATGACTTCATATTTTCTATATAATTTTTTATTATGTGGTGACGACTGACGAGACTGGGATGCTAAATTTTATATTCATTCAGTTTTAAACCGCGTATTATTTATGTTTTTTATATAATTAAACTAATATAATATATAGACCATGACTAATTAGAGGAGAATTAGAAAAAGAGAAGAAGAAGATAGATAATTTCAATATAAAAAAACTGGTTTTGCTCTATGTATTGTGAGATATACGTATATCGGTATATGTATATGAAGTACTTACTAAATGTGGCGGAATTGAAAGTGGTCCAGCCATCAACGACGCTCCGGTTGCCGGTGATAACGGTTTGGTTAATGCCATCACCGATCATCATCACATACCTCTTGTACTTGGGAATCTCCACGTATTCCTCGTACAATCCCGCCGTTACGTAGATCAAGAAATAACCGTTAGTACCGTCTGTTTTATTAGGCGCGGCTGCAACGGCTGCGTTTATGGTCGTGAAGTTTCCCGTCCCGTCCTGGTTCACCGTCACAATGTCGCTCACCAGAACGGCGTCTGCTTCAGCTTGGAGAAGCTTTCTCCCAGGCCCAGTAGTCACGCTGTTGTAAACGGCACGTGCCCTTCCCGTCATATTTAACGGTAATCTACCGTTACGGAATCCGAGAAACTTTTTGAAGCTGCCTTTTGGTTGCCAAACCGGTCTCGATCTTTTCCTTCTTGGCACCCAACCTACAATTGAAGTCAAAATTTATTACCTGTTTTTAATTTCGTATATTACGTAGAGTTTATATATATATATATATATATATATATGGGTTTCAAAAATCCCTAATAGCTAAAATCTTTATTATTTTAATCTTTTTTTTGGATAATAAAGAAATGGTGATATTTGTAGGTTGTATAAAAAGAACCGAATATTCTTGTAATTTAACTATTATTTTTAACCAACTCCATGATAAATCTTTCAAACATCAGCGTTGTTTTTCTAACGAAAACCGTTATTCACGAAAGCAAGAACTGTAGAAATTAATAAAGCGCTAATTAAATGCAGATTTCGTGCCACATTATAGAAGACGTGCATATTAGAACGAAAAATAAAGAATGGGGATTAATTAGTCGATTACGTGCATGATTATTATTAATCTTTATTATTATTATTATTATTATATACCTTTGGAAAAAAGGGCAAGAGAGACCCCATAGAGTTTGGTATCGTTGAAAAGATCACCGGAGAGACCATTTTCCGAAGCCGTGGATTTAAGTCCTTCAAGACAAGTCTGTTCGTTGGTGATCGCAGCACTTAGAAAAGTCTGAACATCCTCTGCCCTTGAAAACGACAGCGTTTTGGTGGCATCGACAGTCCTTGAGCTACTAAGGAGGAAGTCGATGGTCTGGCTAGCGAGGAATTTGCAGTCTTCGAGTGCCCCTAATGTGGCTTTCGCAGCCACTTTGCCTTTCCGGTTTAGTTGATCGTCAATCAGCGACATGAACCGGGTGGCACGTGAGAGGGACCGTCGGAGTGAGAAGCGGCCGTAGGAGTATATATCTCCAGGCTGGTTTGGTAGAACCGATCTACAATACGATGGATCCGGCGCGAATCGACATACATTTGACCGCGACATGGCATTTCCGGTGCCCTGAAATTCGGCGGCGAGAGAAGGAGATGACGATAGAGAGAGGATGCTAATGGTGACCAATAACATGAGTATTTGAGACATCTTTTGTTTAATTGTGTGTTTGGTTTGAGAAAATGTGTTAATTGTCTTGGATTATTTATAGGGTTCTCGAGAACGTTGAATTTGAATACGTACAAGTTCAAGTCATTAATAATAATGTGTGTGTATATCTATAATTATGACGGTGCCACAAAATTCAAACATATATACCATATTGTTATAATATTCACACGTATAGATCTATCTCTGACTAAAAAATAGACAAATATTCACCGTAGTTAAGGAGTAATTAAAATCCATCATTGATAATTTATAAATGGGTGTTGAAGTTGAATTGATGAATTTTTCTCTTTTTTTTTTTTGGTTTTATAATATTTACTTGAAAAGTCAAATTTTGACCAACTTCTGTTACCAATTTGAATTAGTATAATCAGGATGGTGTAACTGGTGTTCGTAATTTAAAATTGTCAACCAATGTTAGGCATTTCAAGAAAAAAAAATCGAATATAGATATAACATGTTGGTAAAAAAGCACGTTACTCATAATGAAAAAGTCAAGTTCTTGACATTATAAATTTTGGTAGACTATAGATTATTGCAAATAAAATGCGTTTTGAAATTGTATAGTGGATAGTTTTCATGCATGTGAGAGTAAATAAAATGAACAAATTAAATTAAGAGACACATATTTTGGATCATAACTCTATATTTCTTTTGTTGCAAAAAAAAAAAAAAGAGAGTGTCTATTTATTAGTTCATATATTTAGTTGTATGAAATCCAATTATTGATCAATTAGCTCAATCTTGCTGCATTAATTAGGCTGGGTGTAATATTTTAATTTGTTTTTTCAATTAAGAGAGGACAGCCAAGAGATACGTAATTGGATATATTATATATGTTTGTAATTGGATATATATATATATATATATATATGTTTGTATACAGTGACACATGAAAAGAATCCCTTAAAATTACATTGTTATGGATATTGATATCTTTTTCTCATGTCGACAGATATTGATATCTTGATATCTCTCTTAAAGAGCTGTCAAAAAAAAAGATCTCTCTCTCTTAAAGTCAAAACCTACACATTTATTTGACCGTAACTTCGTTCACAATATGAGTTAAGAGACCTAGTTTAATTGATGGCAAACAATGAAACAATAATGTCTGCTAACTTTGATTTAAGTTAAATTTATCTCACAGAACAGCAAGTAAGCAATAAGGGGAATAACGTGAGATTGTATTCATGATATATATCTTCACAAATTTTGATAATTAATAATATTTCGATACTAATTTTAGTCTCCAAATTATTTATTTAAATTCCATTAATATGTTTCATGTGAGAAACCCCAGATTAATCGTAAATTTATCTTCCACTGCGTTAAATACTTGTTGACCAGCTGTAATTAAAAATGAAAACAAAATTTAGATCAAGGAAACAAAAAGTTTATAAATTTTAATGTTAGGATAAATGTAAAATGAAATGAAACTCATGGAAGGAAATTAAACCGTGTCTCAATTATCAAGTTTGTACGACGACGTTTGCTTATGTGAAAATACAACGCGTGAAAGAAACCCATGCAATGGCAGCAATGCCAATGGAGTTGGACCTTTTGCGTAACTCAAGAGGATTGAAACGACTTTTATAATGTCAAGCTCCAAGGGACATATATAATTAAGATAATGTTGACAAAGTGTATATTTTAATCAGTCAACTAATTTTCGTTTAACTTTAACAAAAAAAAATACTAATATTCTTCTTATTAACCAAAACCCACTAGCACTAGTTGTTCGATTTACGCGGATAAAGCATGTGCCTTCTTCATATATACTGCAGATTGAAGACAAGTTTCGAGTTGTGGTTATTAACTATTTGACTTTGAAGTTTTTTTATTCCAACCTTATTGATTCTTCAAATTATAGAGTAATAATCACTATTTACTGGGAAACCAAGAAAAAGAAGGATATATGAAGCACTTGCCCAAATTTGTGCAATGGAAAATAGCACGTGTATAGCAGTCATGGGAGTATATGAGATAATATTGGTTTTATTGTTGATAGCGGTGGACAATAAATCGTTTTAAATGTTTTTATATTGTTATCTCAGTGTTAAACTCCAACGAAAAATTTATGTTCGTTTCATTATCGTTCATTTCGTGAAAAATTTTGACGAAATTTAGTTGCTAATCAGTCGTAAGTTGACCCAAAAAAAAAACGGAGAAAATACTATACTAATTAATTGGTAATAAAATAATTAATGTTCTTTTATGATATTTGATGGTGGATTTTTGAAACTTTTTCAAGGTCGTTTACTGGCTGGCCATACTAAGAAGTTAATTTAATGTATGTTAGCTACGTACTAGTAGATAGTTCCGCCGAAATGGCAAACGATCAAATTATATTATCCGTTTACTATTTAATGATAAACTAGATGTGAGAAAAAAAGGGAAAAAACGTTTGATAATTAATTACCGCGGGATCAAACCATAATTATAAGCGTGAAGATCAGTGTGTGAGTAACAAGAAAATGAAGCAGAGCAAAAAGTATTTTAGGTTTACTGAAATTGCATTCTCATTAACTAACTCCAAAACGTTTACAAAGAGTGAGCTTTTATACAAGGCTTAGATGATTCTAGACTCATAGACAGGTGGCAATTTACAGCTCACCGTCTTTATCTTCAAGCACAGAAAACCTGTTTTCTGTGTTCGTACTGTTCCCTCTGTTCTTGACCGTTGCTGCGACAAGTTTTGTCTTGTTTGCAGAGTTGTTGGGTTTCGGTTGGGCCTTAACATTGTGTTGGGCCTTAACATTGTTTATACCCCCCTGCAAACTCGTAGTGGGAGGATCGAGCACTCCAAGTTTGAACCTTAACGACACAAAGCTTTCATGTGGCAGGGACTTAGTGAATATATCAGCAATCTGTTGAGAAGCAGGAATGTGTTGAACCAGCAGAGTACCGAGAGCTACTTTCTCCCGAGCAAAGTGATAGTGAGTTTCAAAATGTTTGGACCGAGGATGAAGAACTGGATTAGCCGTTAACTGGACTGCAGAAAGATTGTCACAATAAACTTCAGCGGGAAGAGACTGAGGGAACCCAATATCAGTTAGCAGAGAAGCAATCCATGTGGTACTTGGTTCAACTGCAGGGGTAGAGGCGTGGGCATGGGAGAACATTCTGCCATACCTGCAATATGAAGGAGATCTTGAGCATATTTCTCTTGGTTCAAAAAGAGACCAGTGGGAGTGAAATGAGCCTGTATTCCAAGGAAGTAGCTGAGGGGTCCCATGTCCTTCATTCTAAACTTTTCGCCAAGAGAAGTGAGGAGTTTGTCAACCAAAGACTGATCATTCCCTGTAATTACCATATCATCAACATACAGCAGAAGGAAAAGAATGCTTTTGCCATCCATATACACGAACAGTGAAGGATCTCTCGGACTGCACTGAAATCCATAAGAAATGAGGTATGAGCTGAATTTGTCAAACCAGGCTCTAGGAGCTTGTTTCAATCCATAGATAGCCTTGTTCAATTTGCAGACATAATCAGGGTGAACTTTATCTTCAAACCCTGGAGGTTGTTTCATGAACACGCTCTCAAGAAGATCTCCATGTAAAAAAGCATTCTTTACATCTAGCTGCTTAATATCCCATCTTTCAATAACAGCAAGGTGCAACACCATTCTAACTGTTGCTGTCCGAACTACAGGGCTGTATGTCTCTAGAAAGTCCACACCTTCTTCTTGTTCAAATCCTTTTGCTACAAGTCTGGCCCTTAACTTGTCCAAGGAGCCATCTGAATTCAGCTTTGTTCTAAAGACCCATTTGCACCCAAGGAGATTGGTGTTGGGGGGTCTTGGAACGAGATCCCAGGTATTTGTATCATGACATGTGCCAATTTCTTCTTCACATGCTGCATTCCAGCCTGGATGAGCTACAGCCTCAGCTACGGTTTTGGGTTCTGAAGGAATACCCTTTGTAGCAAATAGAATATATCGTGGATTAGGCTTACTGACCCCAGCTTTGCCTCTGGTCACCATTGGATGAACATTTGTGGATGAATCAGTTGGAGTTATCTCTTCTTGACTGTCAAAAGGCTCCATTTCTTCGACCATATCAGTTGTTGGGGATGAGGTATGAGAAGAAGCTTGAGGACTTGGTGACCGTTGAACATTAGTTGGAGGAGACAGAGATGGTGATCTTTGTCGGCTTGATGGTACAGGAACAGAGACTGTACCAATTTTAACACAGGTGATCTCTTCTGGTGTGGGCTGACTAGACTGAGACTGAGTAGAGGTCTCTGCAGTCGGTTGACCTGAGTACCAAGCGTTCATTAGAGGAGTCGTTGCAAGCTTGGCAAAGCTCTTATATCCTTCTGCGAAGGGAAACTGAGACTCATTGAATAACACATGTCTGCTGATATATACTCTTCCAGTTGGTGGATGAAAGCATCGATAGCCTTTGTACCTTTCACTATAACCCACAAATACGCAGAGAAGTGACTTGGGATCGAATTTGTTCTGTGTATAAGGCTTCAAGTATGGGTAACAAGCACACCCGAATACTCTCAGAGCAGTGTAGACAGGTCTATCTCCATTAAGAACTTCAAAAGGACTGACCAGCTTGTTGTGAACAGAGGAAGGAAGCAGGTTGATGAGGAAGTTGGCAGTGAACAGGGCTTCAACCCACAGTTGTTGTGGAACTTGGCTGTGGAAGAGCATAGACAGACCCAGCTCAACAATGTGTCTATGCTTTCTCTCAGCTAGACCATTTTGCTGAGGTGTATGTGGACAAGAGATGTAGTGCTTAATCCCACAAGTTGCAAAGTGGTCTAGAAACTGTTTGTTGATGAACTCACCACCACCATCACTCTGGAAAATACAGATTTTCTGATTGTATTGAGTTTGGACCAATTGTTGAAATGTTTTGAAGACATGAAAGGCATCAGATTTCACTTTAAGTGGATAAAACCAACAGAATCTTGAAAAATTGTCAACAAACACAATATAATATCTGAACCCTTGGACTGATACAACTGGAGCTGGACCCCATACATCACAGTGAATCCTCTCAAGAGGTCTACTTGATTGAAAATCCGATCTACTAAAGGGAAGTTTGCATGTTTTCCCCAACTGACATGACTCACACATTGGCAAAGTTGTCTTATTAAAAGCAATAGCATTAATAGAAGATAGATGCTTCAGAACTTGATGATGAGGATGCCCAAGCCTCTTGTGCCATACTGTATCACTCGCTTGTTGCTGTCTTGAAGAGTAGAACACCAAAGGTTGGGGATTCTCTAACCGATACAAGCCCTTAGTTTTGCTTCCCTGACTGAGAAGCTGGTGTGTTGCTTTGTCCTTAATGCACACAGATGTAGAGTCAAAGGTGAATGAGCAGGGATAATCATCGGTGAGCTTTGACACAGAAAGAAGAGATTTAGTTATCTCAGGACAAACCAATACATCAGTAAGAGGTAGCTTACCTGTTGGAGTTGGCAGAGCAATGGAGCCAACGTGTGTTATAGGGAGATAGTCTCCATTTCCCACAATGACAGCATCGGTACCATTGTATGGTTGAGATTCATGCAGGTGATGTTCAGAGTTTGTGACATGATGAGTAGCGCCGGTGTCTGGATACCATTCTGCACCAGAGGAGTCAGTCATTTTGAGAGCGGCCATTGCTTGAGGAAGATCACTCTCGGGTGGTGTCTGAAACTCTCTGTCAAACCTTTTCCAGCACTTGTTTGCAGGGTGACCGACTTTGTGACAAATCTGACAGGTGGGCCTTTGATATCCTGCAGAAGAAGAGCCCCTACCAGTGCCTTGACCAAACTGCTGTGGAAATCCTCTTCCTTGTGTGGAAAACGAGCCACGGCCACGAGATTGACCCCTTCCTCCATTGTTGTAACCACCTCTGGCGGTGTAGAAGGCCTGATGAGGGTTAACTTCGGTTGAGATCTGGTATTTCTGAAGTTTTTCTTCAAAACAGGTGAGTTTGTAGACCACGTCTTCAAAGGTAAGACCATACGGAGAGTCCATAGAGTGTTCAATAACCGTCACTATCGACTCATAATCTCTTCCCAAACCGGTTAAGACGCCATATATCTTTTCTTGCTCAGAGATAGGTGAGCCAATCGAGTCAAGTTGGTCACAAAGGGATTTGATTTCCGAGATGTACTGAGCAAGAGAGAGGTTACCCTTAACAGTAGTTTGAATCCTGCTTTGAATATCAAGTTTCCTTGTTGTAGAGACCCTGTTGTATTTCTTTGCAAGAGAAAACCAAACCTCTTGTGAAGAGTGAAGACCGTAGATGCTTTTGAGAGCTTCTTCTGAGAGAGATCCATAGATCCAGGCCATAATCAGTTGGTCTGTATGAACCCATCTGAGAAAATCTGGATTACTCGCCTCAGAAACAGTATCTCCAGTCCTCACTAAAAGAGTTGGAGAAGGTCTGGGAACGGCACCGGTGACATAGCCCAAAAGGAGCTGACTTTGAAGGAATTGCTCGAACTGAAGCTTCCAAGATAGATAGTTGGTGTCGTTGAGTTTGAGAGTGACAACCTGGGTGATGGAAAGAGCAGCTGGGGTGAAGCTTGGCTGAAAGGAGACAGCTTGAGTTTGCACCGGAGTCTGAGGAGCTTGAAGAACCACCGGTGTAGGAGTGGGGGTTGCATTCACCGGAGCAGGTGTTGTGGTGGTTGCCGTAGCGGAAGTCACAGAGACACCGGAGGTAACTGTGGGTGGAGCAGCTGAAGCGGCGTTTGCCTGTGATGTTGTGCCCTCCATGGCTCTGATACCATGTGAGTAACAAGAAAATGAAGCAGAGCAAAAAGTATTTTAGGTTTACTGAAATTGCATTCTCATTAACTAACTCCAAAACGTTTACAAAGAGTGAGCTTTTATACAAGGCTTAGATGATTCTAGACTCATAGACAGGTGGCAATTTACAGCTCACCGTCTTTATCTTCAAGCACAGAAAACCTGTTTTCTGTGTTCGTACTGTTCCCTCTGTTCTTGACCGTTGCTGCGACAAGTTTTGTCTTGTTTGCAGAGTTGTTGGGTTTCGGTTGGGCCTTAACATTGTGTTGGGCCTTAACATTGTTTATACAGTGAAGGCACTGAAAAAGAAAGAGTGTTAAATTTAGTAGCCGTTGGGGATAGACTTGTCGTGATCAGTTTCCTCAGGCGAGAAGACGAAAGGGCCAACGGTGAAGAGCTTCATCTTAATCTTGTTTTCAAGGAGACGATATTTCTGGAGAATGGCTCCGCTGATCCCACGGTTGATCTCCGTCGGAAAAGAACACGTGTCAGCCGGAGAAAGCTCAACAAAGGCTCTGCACTCTTTGATCCTCACCTTCTGATAGTCCTTCACCTCCGACGGAGAAAGCGTCGCCAGGAAGTAACCCTTCGCATCCGTCGCTTGGCTAAGCACCGTCACATCCTCTCCCTCGTAACCATATTCGTCCGCCGTCTCGCAAGTTACTCTCGCCACCGCACCTGTCCATGCACGTGTGATATTTAATTACTACAATTTTTAATTATTTTATTTTTAATATCTATATATGATGAAAATTTACCTTGGATAGGGGTAAGTTTAGATCCTTGTTTACAATAGATGAGACCTTGAACTCCGATCATCGAAGACAGCAGCTCTCCGTGGGTGATTGTGGCCACCCCGGCAGCGAACAGGGACGAGAGAAGCAGCATGTAGGGAACCAAGGAAAACGAGTATTTTAGAGCCATTTTCTAGTTTCTTATAAATTGTTCAAGGCTCTATTCAATTTTTCAACTGTATTATATAGATGTATAAGTGTGTTTTGTTGACGAACGAATGTTGTACGATGAGAGATATATATATAGGTTTTACCGATAAGGTTTAAATTTTAAAAAAATATATTTATATATATGAGAACAAGGGATGTGACTTGGGCGCACGTTTTAGCTCATGATCATAATCATTGCATTATTATCCACTAAAAAGTGTCTTAAGTTTCTGATGCATTAGAGGACGTGCAGCCACTTAACTATTTTATTTTTAGAACATTAATCATAGATTTATTTTCAAAGACATTAATCATAAATTTACTTTTAGTTTTTTTTCCCCCATTATACATCTGAGTCTCTTCTTTTGCCACAAAAAAAAAAAAAAAAAAACAAACCGTTATCTATTTTCCTACTAGTTTGAAGGCATAATAGGAGAAGTGTTGATGCAAAGTACATATGAGGTCTCTTCTCGTTGACATCTTATTCTTATAAGGAAACTTAACTAAGGTGTAATTTTATGTATTACTGTTATTCAAAATGGCGAAACATAGCCAAGAGCCAAAGAAGGAAAATAAATAAAGTAATAGCAAACAATCAATAGAAACATATGTACATTATAAAACCGCGGTCTCATGATTGATTTTAACCCCTAATAAACCGGATTGGGAGCCACGCGCGGGGCTAGAGAAATAGAAAGGTTTAAAGGTGAAGAGATTCAAGTTGTCGCGGCTAAGGAACTTGGAGTTGTCGGAAGAGAATGGAGCTCCGGTGACACCTTTGTTGACATTGGTCGGAGTCTTACACGTGGAGACCGGAGAGCTCGCAAGCTTCACTTTGCAGTCATTGATGTTCTTCATCCTGTGGGAGAGTCCGTACGTAATGAAATAGAAGTATCCCTTCAAGTTGGTTGGGTAGCTCGAGATTGTAACCTTGGCCACTAGCTTTCCGTATGAGTCCACGATAGGACACATAACCTTAACCTTGGCTCCTGTCAAGTACACCATCGGTTTGGCTCAGTCCGCGCCAGAGTAAGGCATGAGCCCAAGCTTGGACGGTATAAAATGATATTTTTGAAAACACTCGTCAAATAAGAGATCGCAACATTTTAAATTACTTATGACCACCACATTTTCAGGGTTCAAAGTGAAATGTGTATCTTAAGATATATAATATTATCAAAGACTCATCAATTTCTCCCAAAAAATAAAAAGGTTATTGCTTTCAAAGTAAGTTATTTGGTTTACAATTTTTTTCGGTAAGATGTCATGAAATGAATCGCATAATATGAAATCGATCGATTATGTAATTGCACCTTGGATAGGGTAGGTTTCGTAGCCAGATTTGCACAAGATGAAACCTTCAATGGCGATGTCAGGGTTTGGTAAGTATGGAGTCTTAACCGATGAGGTGTATGTGGTGGGTGGTTTAGTCACCGGTTTGGGAACATAAGATGGTGGTGGTGGCACGTCGTAATCAGCAGTGGCCACAACCTCCACCAGGGCCAGGAGGAGGACACAAGCGACAGCGCCTGTGGATGCCATTAATTTGTTAAAAGTTTGTTCGTGTGTTGTTTGGTTGGTTGGTTAAAGTTTGAGCTCAAGACATGGTCCTCTATATATATGAAGAACAACAAATGTGATACAAGTATCTTTCTTAAGATTATATAAGATAAGTGTTAATTACATGTTGGAGGGAAGATACTTAATTGGGTGCACGTTTAAATTTGTGACAAACTTAGTAATATTTCACCTCCAGAATCTAAAATTGATTAGGATATGTTGTAATACTGACGATTCATCAAATTACACCAAGGATCCGAATCAATTTTTTGTTGCTGTGTGGTTATTTTTTACTTTAAAAAGGTTTTTTTTTTTCGGTGGTCAAAACTTAAAAAGTGTTTATTTACACGTAGTCACGATTATGTAATAAATAGCCGACGATCAGTGGGGCTTATTGTGTGTTGTGTTTACCGTTTGTTGATGACATATATATGTATGTATTTTCATTTACAAATTACAACCAACAAAAATCCAATAAGGTAAAGATCAGACCTTCCGGCCATGTATATAACCCCACATTCTCCTTTCTCTTGCTGCTGTGTAGTTCAAAAACAATAAAAAAAAATCGTGATGAATCACCAGTTCCACGGTCTGGTTTGCGATTTAGCTGCAAGACGTAGCGCCATCGAACCGCTGCTACTGCTCGGACCGTTGCAGATACCGAGCCTGATGATGAATGAAGCTGTGCAGCCTTTCTCTAGGCCTTCGCTTTCTATCCATATGTATCCTCCCATTAGCCCAACGAACCTAACCACCACCAAAAACTCACCTTTCAGCTATTTAATTTTGTGACACCATATTTATATATATCTACTTTAAACTTCGGTGATCGTTACCGTTTGCAGAGAGCTAGACCGAGTCCTGCACCAGAATGGTTCCTCTGAGTTCCAGTCCGAGGCTGTACAAATTTGGTGAAGAGAAATGGAATGTCTTGCGTGTGAATTCCACACCCTGTGTCCTTCACCTGCACCAAGATCATAACATTTACAACGCTATCATCAACTAATGTCTATATTTTTCGTTTTATCTTTATTTGTTTGTTTGGTCGGGGACTAACCTGCACGCATAGGTAGAAGTGATTGTCACTTGGAACTGGATAGAAGTCTGGAGATGGTAATTCTCGTAAGGACTCAGGTTTCATGATAGAAGCTATTATGGAGACGTAGCCTTCCTTGGTGAATTTCACAGCGTTTCCCATGATGTTGAGAATAGTTTGCATCAGACGTTTCTCGTCACCGATAGCATAAGCCGGTAAGTCTGCAGATAGAATCAGATTCGTCGATAGTTTTTTCACCGATGCGATTGGCTTTATCAGTGAGATGACCTGCAGATTCACATCCCCCGGTTATTTTGTGTACGATAATGGACTTCACTGGCTCAATCTTTTTTAAAAGATTTTAGTTACCTCTTCAAAGATAGCCTGGAGACTGAAGGGTTCATTTTCCAAGAGTAAACTCCCATCTTCCAATCTCGATAGATCCAGAACGTCGCTGATGAGTGTGGCCACAAGATTGCTACTTTTCAGTATTGTCTCGATCATCACTCTCTGCTCTGGAGATAGCTCAGTCTCAAGAAGCAGAGAAGACAGAGAGATGATAGCATGCATTGGTGTCCTCATCTCGTGGTTCATGACAGCTAGGAAATCATTCCGAGCATGTACTGCCATCTCTGCCTCTTGACGAGCCTTGTCTAAAGCAAAATTCTGCTCCATAAGCTGGTCACGAGCGTGCATCGATTCCTCCAGAATTGCAGCGTGTGAGAGAGCCACAGCCACCTGAATGAATGAATAAAGTGAGAGTCACGGACAAATTACTAAAATCAAAAGGTTGGAACACAGCCAAAGGTATGCAAGGTGAAGAGATGGACCTGATCGGCCACGACTTCGACAAGTTCTAACTCATGGTCTCTCCATTTTCTTGCACCATCTGTGGGGAGAATCAGGACCATGATAGCGTAACCTTTGCCAGAGAGATCAGACCAGTCACTGCCTTGGAAATTTGAGAGATGTAGAAGAGGTACACGGACAGAAACAACCTCGGGAGGCGCATATCTCCCAACTGGAGGGCCAATCTTAGCCAAGGGACATGTATGAGGTATGTGCATGGCTTGAGCGCTATTGAAGAGTTCGTTAATTATTGGCAGGTTTATCGGCACACTGCTTCCAACTTGTATTTTGTGGCTCAAAGTATGAGAAAGCTGCAGATATAGGCCACTCTGTGACGGCATCCACAAGGCGCATTCCTCCAGGCAAAGAGTTTTACCGAGCTCGACGAGAGTGGTCCTTAGAATAGTGTGTCTATCAAGCGTGCTTCTGATTTCATGAGTAAGCATCCTCACATGTCTTCCAGTCTCCTCTTGGGTTAGAATGAGACCCATTTCTCTGTCTAGCTCGTCGGCTTTCTTCTTGAGAAACAATTCCCGGTTCTTGACACTCAAAAGATCAGGGATGATGTGAACCAACATCAATGCAGTTGCACACGACACAATTGCGCAGGAGACTTTGGCGATAGTCATCACGATCGCAACGGCTTTGGAGTGCATGAAAAACATCCATAGGTTAATGAAATGTGTGGCTCCACAGAGGATGATGAAGGCTCCAAACTGCATGAGCACCCATTTGTAGGGGAAGAAGGCAGACTTCTGCACGAAATATATAAGCTCGAGTGGGATCGAGAAGTAGGCAAGAGCAATCAACGCATCCGAGATGTATTGATATTTCACTAAGAGATCATCCTGATTCGCATGTGTCTCAAAACAGTCACACGACTCCATTGTTGGAGCTCGCACCTCGCTTGACCTGGTCAAAATATAGCCCAAGAAACATCACTCAGTTAAATTCCAGTCAGAGGTTTTTGATTTAGCATCTAAATCACGATTATTTCCAGTAACGTTTCCAGTGGAACTAACAGAGGAAGTGTCTGGTGAACTTCAGAAATCTGCTGATAAGCAATCAGATGGATTTGGACACACGACGGACTCAATCGATCCAGCTACGGAATCATACAAAATCGATCCAGAATTTAAATCTACAAATGAAATTTCTTCCTCGCAAATCGATGCCACGATAAAAGCTGAGGCCGATCTGAGAAACTTGACCAAGTCACCACACAGATCGATCAGAAGAAATGCTAAAGCAGTGAAATCAATCCTCCATTAACGTTTCACCTAAGGCTAAAGAGACTCTCGCCGGAACTACAAAACTACGTAACTATTCGAACATAATAATAATGCGGCGGAAAGCGAGAAGGATCGAATTGAAGAAGAAGGAAGAAGAAGGAAGAAGAAGACATCACAAACCTTAAAAGGTCACAGAGCGAGGGACCGTAGCTTTTGAAGAAATGGAAAGCTCTCTCTCTCTCTATATGTCGCAGAGATCTCTAGTTTAAGGAAGCTTTCATGGAAAAAGAGACGACGACAGTGAAACTGGGAGAGGAGAGAGATAGAGAGAGGGAAACAAAGGAAAAAAAAGCGTCACGGAGAGAGAGAGTCGTGGCACGTGCGGAAGACGACGTCGACTATAGAGGGTAAAACTCTATCCACACGTGGGAATAACTTCTGACATGTCGAGAAATAATTGGATGTATTTAGGAAACGCCCATTCTTCAAAGGTCCATAGTCCGTAAGAGTCCAATCTCAAGTGGTCCATTCAATTATTTTATTCGGTCTCGGATTTTTCAAACTACATATCAAATTCTCAATGTTCAAATGCAATGTTTCTAAATTTCTACTCATTTTTTAATGGAAAAATGCGCCTTCTGTCAATGAAACTATAGAATATTCAACACATGACATGAATAAATTAAAAATACAATAAGATTAATGAAAAAAACCGCGAGTAGTTAATTAGCTTAATTTTATTGACAATATTTTACAGCGACAAATAAATTTTAAAAAATTATTTGGCCAACAAAGTTGGTCCAAGATGATGAGCTAACCAAATACATCTTTCTTTTTAAAAGGAGACAGTATGCCTTTAATTAATATGATGGGCAAAAAAAAACTCGTAGTTTTAAGAAAGACAATAAAAAAAAGAAGAAGAAGAAGACGCATTGAACCAACCATTGAGATTGATAGAGACAAGGAAAGAAATAGAAAAAAATAAAAGAAGAGTGGGAAGAGTGGAAACAAATCCAACAAAAACGGAAAAGTGTGAGACAGATACATTGGACGTCCCCCTTTTCTAATTTTAATGATTTTTACTTTTTCTGCGTACAAGTGGCTCCCACGCGCGTCTTGTCGCCTAAATCCTCGACTTTATTCCTGAAAAAAGTTTTAGCGCGTGAACACTCACACGCGATAAGTTGCGCCATGGAGAAGGTCTGGCAAAACTATTTGGACCGGGTTAATATGGCCCCATATAATCTCGGTAGGGCCTCAAGGCCCGTATCACAGCCACCAAAAAGCCCTCTGGATATATTGTATTTGGGTTAATTCAGAACTGAAGAGCAATGAGAACTGTCTTTGTTGCTCTTATTCAACAAAATAAATTATACATAGAGAGAACTCTCAAGAATTGAAGAACAATGTTGCCCTCCCAAGAAAATTTGAATTATAGTTTCAGGATTTTTCTCATCTTTATTTTAACCTAAAGAAGAATAAGAATAGTAAGTGAAGCTTTGGGTCCAAAAAAAAAAAGCATCAATCGGAGGGACCGATCATC
This sequence comes from Eutrema salsugineum, assembly GCF_000478725.1. Classification (NCBI taxonomy): domain Eukaryota; kingdom Viridiplantae; phylum Streptophyta; class Magnoliopsida; order Brassicales; family Brassicaceae; genus Eutrema; species Eutrema salsugineum. Next base: position 1,671,244 of record NW_006256812.1, on the reverse strand, counting down.
TTCTCGGGAACAACAAGAGTATCAAACTCTTCCGCAGTAAGAACACCTAACTTCAGAGCCGCGTCCTGTAGGACAAAATTTAAAGCTCGAGGTTTAACAAACTGATATCTTACTAGGACCAGTTTAGAATTAGTAATTTATAATCTGCATTGAAAAATATTCAAACCCAATATAGAGCAGCAGATATATTGCTAACAAGCTGATACAGACTATGAACCTGTTTTTTCTTGTTGCAAATCAATTTCAATTGTTCTCAAGTACGTTTGATTTCGTGATGCATAAAGAGTTTTTTGCTTTTACCTTCAATGTAGATCCTTCTTTATGAGCTTTCTTAGCGACTGCTGCAGCATTGTCATATCCGATTTTCTGGTAGAGAAGACAATGATTCCAAAACTTAGCATCGACGTAAATTCATTTGTCAAAAGCGGAGCTAAATATTTGGAGACTTACCGGGTTCAATGATGTCACAAGCATTAGAGACTACAGAGAAACACATACAAAAAAAACAAAGAATCAGTTCCAAGACATCATTTTCACGATGTGGACAATATTAAGACTACAAATTAAGCCTACCTCGTGCAATAGCTTTGAGATCCTTTCTCTGTTGGCCTCAATGCCCCTCACACAGTTTTTCTCAAACGAAGCTGAAGCATCTGCTATCAATCTGATAGACTGTCAAAGAGGCGAGATCAAATGGTTAAGATTGGCAAATTTTTGCATAGAATCAAAGTAAGAGATGCACAAGGGAAAGAGATTAACATACATGCAATAGAGCGCTTGCAATCACCGGCTTGAATACATTCAATTCGAAATGACCATTTGACCCACCAACTGTCACAGCTACATGATTGCCCATAACCTGCAATTTTGTAGGATTCAGCTCAAAAGAGTCAGGAACACTTTTTAAAACTCCTATGTTCAGTAGGAATGTATTGATGAACAGAACTTACCTGAGCACAAACCATAGTCAAGGCCTCACACTGTGTAGGATTTACCTTTCCCTGAGTGAGATAGAGAGGAAGAGAGCGATTAAAAAACATTTGAATCATAATTAATGAACAATACAAAATAAAAGGAAGACTGCACTCATACAGGCATGATGCTGCTTCCTGGCTCATTTTCAGGCAGAACAAGTTCACCAAGACCACATCTTGGGCCACTATATGAAAACATGTTAACCCATAAGAACATATAGTACATCTTGAAGAAAGAAAAAAACAAATCCCTAAAGATAAGATACATACCTTCCAAGAAAACGTATATCATTGGCGATCTTCATCAACGATGTGGCAATTGTGTTAAGTGACCCACTGGTTTCAACACAAGCATCATGTGCAGCCTGGAAAGAGCATAATAATTCAGCAACTCATGATTTCATATATCAACCATTTAAAAGCAACTTATCTCGTTTAGCGACTAACCAGAGCTTCAAACTTGTTTTCTGCAGTGACAAACGGCAAGTTTGTTTCTTCGGCTACTGCAGCAGCTATCTTTACGTCAAACCTGTACAGATTTCATCAACAGTGGACTAAGAGGAGATAACTTAATTGGGATGGGAATAAAACCAGAAATGAGATATACCCTTTCTTGGTGTTTAATCCGGTCCCAACAGCAGTTCCGCCTTGTGCAAGCTGGCCAAACATTTCTGGCAAGTTAGAGAATAATGGAAAATTGGACCCTATAAAGCAGAGGAAATCAGATCCTAAAAGCTATCATTTCCCAAACCTGATAGAGGCGGGGTAGAGTGCATGTGACCCTAGTAAGTCCATACTTAACCTGCAATCATAATATTTAAAAATTTCAGAAAGAATTTCAGCATTTGATTTTCACTTTTGATAGACAAACAGAATTTTCTGAAGGAAAAAAAAAACGACTCACTTGAGTAGCATAGCCACCAAATTCTTGTCCTAGTGTCAAAGGTGTAGCATCTTGAGTGTGAGTTCTTCCAATTTTCACAATATCTTTGAACTCGAAGGACTGCCAGTAATGAGGGAAGTTTGAAATTTTCAGAATAAAGAGCAAAATTTAACAAACGCAACAGAAATGTGACGAGGACTACATAGGTCTAGAAAAGCTGGATTAATTAGCAAAATTTCAAGGTCAGAAAAATGTTCATTGCAACATCTACAAAGCAACTTTTCGATATAAGTAGTACCACACTGAACTTTGGTCAGAAGCAATTCATGATACTAGTAAGGTCACAGAAGGTTTCATGTTGAAAGACTACCGTGCTGCAATTCAGCGACTGGATAATTTGTGTAGTAAGTTGAGAAGAGCGGAAAAAAGGTCAGACCTTAGACTCCAGAGTGCTATGCAAAGTTTTCAAACTAGGGATCAGCCTTGAATTAATCTCGGTTGCAGCTGCAATGTGCATGACCTGGACAAACAAAAATCAATACAGAGAGTCAATTACCACTTGAAAGGGGAGTGAGCCTACATATAGGAAAGGAAAACAATGAGTTTCATAAACAACATAGGCAATTCAACAAACGTTAAGCATGTAAAATTATTGGTAGCTGGAATGAAATTCAAAGCATACAGTTGGAAAAGTGTCGTTAGAAGATTGTGATCTGTTGACATGGTCATTTGGGTGCACACATTTTTCACCACGTTTGCGACCAAGAATTTCAGCTGCTCTGTTAGCAATGACCTGTGAAGAGCAAAGAAGAAACACGAGGCGTTATACATGTGTGAAGAGCCTTTTGTAGCACTATACAATGAGATCCTAAGAAACACACATATGTATATCCAGGAAAGTACCTCATTGGCATTCATATTACTCTGAGTCCCACTACCAGTTTGCCATACAACAAGGGGAAAATGATCATTGAGTTTTCCCTCTGCTACTTCCTGTGCAGCTTGCATAATCGCTTTCCCAATCGTTGGATCAAGACCATATTCCATGTTAACCTACATTATAATTACTCAGCTCATGACGAACCAAGACGAGAAAGCAAATGACAACTCAGATGCAAAATTTAACCCAAAACCTATAGCGAGAGTGTTACCTTGGCAGCACATTTCTTCAAGACGCCAAAAGCGCGGACGATTGGTTCGGGCATTCGCTCGCGCTCACCACCGATTTCGAAGTTCTGCAGCGATCTCTGCGTCTGGGCTCCCCACAATCTGATTGACACAGAAACAACAATTACACTGTGAAAATGTTTCCCTCGGGAAAAAGAGATGTTCAACGTTCTGGTAAAGATCAGATGCCCAACTTATCGGAAGGAACTTGGATCGGCCCGAAGGTGTCCCTCTCCTCCCTAAAAGACGTCGAGTAAGATCTCAGCGCGGTGGCATAACGCAGCGCCGCCGCAGTTGTTCCGCCGGAGAGTCGTCGCGACGCGACGTAAATCGCCATGGATTCTTCTACCTAATAGTAATACTACACTGAACAAAGAGGCGAGAGAAGAATAATCAAATTACGCATCTCTCAAATCAGGAAAACACTACGATTGAACGAATCTGTAAACGTAAAATAGCAAAATTAAATAAATAAAAAAACCTTCGAAGACGAAGATGGAGAGTTGAGAGATCACGTCGCGGAAGAGCAGATAGAGAGAGAGAAAGATAGGGCAAACAAAAACAAATTATAATACTCCTCGAGAAACGATTCAACGAATCAACAAGGTTGGTCTAAATTTGAAAAGTATATTACTTTTCTTCATTTTATAAATATTTTATACTATCTTTCAACATTCAGAAGAAAAAATAAATAAATTCGTTTTTGTTATCACTTTCCACTATGGAAGATTCATTTTTACAGCAGTTTATACCATCTTTCAACTTTCAGAAGAAAAGAAAAATTAAATTCGTTTTTGTTATCACTTTCCACTATGGAAGATGGGGGCGTGAATAGAAGATAGCCATTAGCCACAGTTCGGGAGCTAATTAGAAATGCATTAAATAAATATTTTGCTCTCTGATTTGAAAGAAATTACCGAGTTTTATCTCTGCAAATCAAGGGGAAAAAATTTCAAACATTATAGAAACAATAAAATAAAACTCAAGCAATCGTGTACATACAAGGTCGTTCAAATTTCGTTTATGTTCAGCTATACATAAGACAAAAAGACAAGTAAAAAACAAAATCCAGGAAGAAGAGAAGAAGAGCAACAAGAAAAAACTATCGCTGCACTGTATGTCTGTGTGTTATAGAAACTTGCACAATCAAAGGAGAGAAGAAGAAACAAGAAACCAGTGGAAGAAAAGAATCAGAAAGAAAAAGAATCAAATAAAAAAAAGAAGAGGTTTTATATTTATGCGTGTGAGTGCGTGCAGGCCTTTAACGTCTGACGCTTGCTTTTCGCTTCATATCAGCAGGACCAAGCTGTTTCGTGCCACGAGGAGCATTCGCTGAAGAACGTGAAACCGTGTTTGAGTTCCTGCATTTTTTATTGGAGACGAAAAACAAAAATGTTAAAAGAAGATTCTGTTTTTGGCGTTTCATTACTGAGAGAGAGTTGGGGAAAAGAACCTGAATTGAGGATTTTTTGTCGGTTTTGAGACGGGTTTCTTGGGTTTTGACTCAGTAGTGCTTGTTGTCGATATCTTGGAGGATTGGTTAAACTGCCAGAGCAAGTCTGGCTCAGACGAGTCACTTGTAGTGGCCGCATCTAGATCGTCTGTGTTGTTGTTGTTTCCCATGAAGATGTTGTAAGAATGCTCAGAGAATATTCTTGAAGTGTCTGAAGACCTGTAAAAATCCTCCGGCAGAATACTGATCCCGTTGTCTGTTGTTCCTCCTCCCCAAAGACTCTCCACTCTTCTCATCTCGTCTTGCCTGTTATTCACCATTACCTTATCAACCCACTCACTTGACCCGAAACTTCGCTCTTCGTCTCTGTAGGTTTGGCCTGGACTTGCTACTGGTGGCCAAGGTGGTGAGTTCACTGTTATCTCCTCCACTTCACAGCTCTCCGATTTCTTTGTCGTGATGCTATTGTTGTGCTGAATCTGCAATCACTCAAAAAAACGATGTCCAATTTGAGACGTGTTTTTAAATCACAAGACTGAGTTCGAGAAGAGAAGAAGAATCACCTCTGCTTCACCAGTTTTGGCTTTGTGTTTCTCAGAGCCAACAGGAGTTGTTAAGATCTTGTTCTGTTGTGACCCTGCTTCTTTTCTCGCGAGTGCTGCTTTAAGAGTAGCAATCTATTAACAAACCAAAGCCCATGTGTGAGTCAATTTAATTTTACTATCAGCCAAGAAAATAAAACCCTGAGATTCAGCTAAATTAAAAAAAAAAAAAAAAAAAAAAAAAAAAAAAAAACCTGTTCTTTGAGTTCCTTAACATCTGAAGTATCACTGTTCACTCGAGCAGCACCGAGCTCAACTGTAGCTACTCGCTCTGCAAACTTCAAAGTGCTTATTGTTTCCCCAACTGCATCTGCCTCAGGACTTATGTGGACGAACATTAATGTCTTTGCCTGTCCTCCTGATATAACATATTTACGATCATAAGTCAAGAACAAAGCGAATTATAATTATAAGCTGCAAACATATTAGGATAAAATTACTTATATCCTTTACCAAGAGAATCCTGAAGGAGTTGTGTAAGTTTGCTATTTCTGTAAGGAACATGTGGGTTCTTGTGAGCTAGTGAAGCAATCACATCCCCTAAAGCAGAGAGAGATCTATTGATATGTTGTGCTTCTTTTAGTCTGTCTCCAGTCACCTCGGATTTGTCTACCCTTTCACTGCCTGCTAGATCCACAAGGTGCATACATCCACGATGAACAGCTCCTGAAGTCAAGTCTCTTCCTTGAACATGAACAGTCAAGCAGCTGCAAGAAAATGAGACTGAAAGTGTTAAATTGAATTTGCTTAAGAGGTATAGAGATTAATGGGTTTCTCTCTCTGCTCTTGAATATATTTTCTTTTACCTGTGAGAACGGCTGCTTCGATCATTCAAGGCTGTTGATCCAACCGCACGATTCTTATGGCCAACTTTCATCAGATCAATAACATCAAATGTTGAATAAACCGGCACAAGACTTGCATCGGGTACACTTAGACCCTTTTGAGAGCTATTCCTGATCTCTAGCGTATCAAAGACGTTAAGGAATATGAAACTTAAACATGAAAATATATATAAGATCCAGAACATTAAGAAGTAGAACCATTCATGAAAAGAAAAGGATATCTTTTGTTGCTTCCATCAATAACCAGAAGGTCCCTGACTTGCTCATTGTAAATCTCAATCATCTGAACAGCAATATCATAACGGAATGTGTCTTTTCTTTGTTCAGCAAGAAGAAACAGATCACCAAGTGCTCTGTAATTGACTCCTTGACTCTTCTCTGTTAGATCTCTTGGTCCACTCTAGAGGAATTACACAAGGGGAAAACATATAAGATCTCTTACCTTCAAAATGTCACACTCCTCAAAAATTATAGTCTTAACCATTATGTTACCATTGTGTACGTTTTTCCCGATCCTGTTTGACCATATGCGAATATGCAGACATTGTATCCATCAAGAACAGAACGGATCAATGGCTGCATATCAGAAAATACCTCCTCTGCAAGATAGATCCTTCAGAAATTCAATCACCAGAAAGTAAAAGAGAGGTATTTCAATTTATCTTACCTTGAGTCGCGGATGGGCCAAATACTTTGTTGAAAGTGAAAGATTTGAGTGATTTTCCATGTCTTGGTGCAGTATTTATAGCTATGGTATCATCCTCCATTTGTCCAATTGTACTAGAAAAACTGGATTGTCCGGGCAAAAATGGTCGTACCCGACAATAAACACGGATGCTACCCTTGAGGTCCTGCACCTGATTATAAAGCTTTCGGTTCTCTTCAAGAACTCGGTGATAGCCAGAAGCAGCATGAGCAAGGCCATGAATGTGCATACCTGTAAAGAAATACTAATCAATTCATTTCAAATTCTTGGATAACCAAAACTATCATAAGAAAGTAAGAGAATAAAGATCTGAATACCAAGAGAAGAGAACTCTTCTTGAAATTTCTTCTGCATAAATTGCATACCAGCCCTTGTAGTGTAGAGTGTCTGCCTTAGTCCCTATAAAGCATAAAGAAACAGTAGTGGATTCACTCAGAATCTGTGGCTATGCTACCCCTATACTCGAAGAAAGTTTGAATGAGTAGTGTAGTGACTACTTCTATATCTTGTTGTTGTTGGTTGAAGATTGTCAGTTGTTTACATTGTCCATTCTTCATCTCTTCATCAAGAATAATCTGGCTTTTCTGAATGGTTTCGTCTTCCTTTATTGCTTGTAAACACTTCTCCTCCCTCTACAAAGACATTTCAGTAATCAGCGAATTCTTCTAACCTATCTTTTACGGAAAAAAAGAGTGAAGACTTTACCTCTCTTTCAGCAAGAGGTTTATGAAATGATCTGTTGTTATGTGAAGAAGTTGATTCTCTTGGAGCTGCTCTAACCTTCACATGGCATAATTCTTTTGATTAGAAGAATTTTGACACAACCGAAGAACATATATTGTGAATTTTGACGCAATGAAACAAGAGATGGAAGAACTGAAAACATACCAACGCATACTGGTTTGTAACACGATTTTCAAACTCTTCGACAACTTTGCTTAGCAAAGATTCAATCAGCTGTTACCACAACATTAGGCACTTACATCAAGAACATAACAAAGCCGTTTGGTAACCAGAAGAAAAAAAAAAATGCCAAAGACAGATATATAGCTGAGCAACTAATTGAAGTAGTAGGAAGCTCACATTGGGCACATCCTCAGGCTTTTTATCTGATAGAACAGCGCGGACAAGTGTGGTCAAGGAACCTGAATTGGACTGAAAACAGAGGTACAAAGACACTTAAAACAGAAAATATTCCACTTGAGAAGACAGAACCAACCAGAGACAGTTGGAGAGGCTAACCAGTTTGTTAGAATCAGTGTCAGAGGGAGAATTATCGTTGTTGATAGATGAGGTTCTCGATAAAGAGTTCATGAACGGCCCTGAGTTTTTTCTGACAAATGATGATTTCCCAAGTGAAGGAGGCTTTATGCTACCACCAAATTTCCAAACTCCATTTCCACCACTTTGTTTCCATTCATCATACGATTTGATTGCCAACACACAGTTCACAACACGAGAAGCCTTTCCTCCCTACCAAATAAAAAAAAAACAAAAAAAAAAAAGAAGCATATTCATGAGCAGTTAGTTCCTAAAGGTTCTGAGAAATTTAATGAATTGGGGACTACATACTTGCTCGAGATCAGAAGCTTCAAACGTTGGAAAGCCCATTTCCTGGATAGCAACAAGGAAATTCCTAACATTCTCAAAATACTGAAACGCTGATAGTGGCGCTCCATCAGCAACGAGAATGGCATCACAAGGACTTTCCACAACCTGATTCAACAAAAGAGAGATCAAATGATCTGTGCTCTCCTAAAGCTAATCTCTGAAAGGAAGGATTTAATGTATTTATCACCTTTGAAACAGCCCCAGGATGAACCTTATTGAGGACTTTGCAAAGGATAATTCCACTTCTTAATCCAAGCCTGAGCCCTTCTTCTGTTGGCTCTGCAGGCAAATCTTTAGCTCCCACCACTCCAACCATCTTTCTCAGCCAATTAGCCGCCTCGTACCTCCTCGATGCTACGCAAATATCGAATATTCTATTTTAATCCAGAAATTCTACGATTTAACAAAATTATCACAACGACGACGAAGAATCTACTCGATTTGTTATAAATTCAGTGAGATCCCCAGATCATCAGTTTATCTGATCAAACATTCTCTGGTAATCGTCAAAATACTCATTTCACGAAAGTCATAGTAGTATAAGGCACAAAGAGAGTAATACCAGCTTCTTCAGCTCGACGAGACTCTAAATCATGATCTCTCAGCCCATTTCCATGTTGCTGCAACACATCCTCCATTACTGAAGCCACCGTGAAGCTCAATCCTCCATCCTCCGTCGTAGTCGCCGCCATAAACCTCCCCAAAAGAGTAGGAAAATCCACTGCGGATTTCAAACAATCTCACTAATCCGGATCGGAGAGCCTATAGTTTTATTGGAAAAGAATGTATACTTGTTTTTCAGAATTCAAAGAAACGGCAGGGAAAAAAAAATAAAGGGAAAGAATTTGGGGGGATTTCTCTTTCTTTCTTTTTTTTCCTCCTACGCTTGGGTTTATAAAGGTAATGTGATAGTTTTGTATATTAATAGAGAAGAATACTCATAACCTCCATGAATGCTCTCAAATACAAGGTTGTAAAGCTAACTGCTTTATACTCTGTCCTCTTCTTCACTCTTCCTTCTCCCACACTCCCGAACCTGCAGCTTCGGAGTTTGATACCAAAGGGACACGCTTCGTTTTTCCCTCCCTAACCAACCTTTTAATCAACGTATTTCAGGTTTTCCCTTTTCCCGCGCGTGTGGATCACACCCACCCGAATCTTTTTCGGTTAAGCCTCCTCTACCGTTTGGATTTTATAACCTTATTACTATATTCTGTCTCCATTTATTATTGTTATTTAGTATTACTATTGTTGCGTAAATTGGATTATATCATGTCATAAGTGATATTGTTCCTATTACTAGATTGTAATACAATTTGCTTATTCGTGTAATTCTTTCGTCGAATCCAATTTTGTTGGATTTTTTCCATGCAATATGATCACATTTCGCCGTTTGAAACATATTTGTGGGACCTTGTTTTGTTTGTATTATGAATTTATGATCAATCTGGATGTATTTTGACACAAATTTCATGTGATAATTAGTATAGTTAGTTACTACAATTTGTACTTTTCTATAAATAAACAATTTAGTCGTTGATGATACTCAATTTTGTAAAAAAAAAAAATGGCAAGCAGTGTTTCCTCATTACTCTTCATTTTATAAATCACAAAGAAATCCAGAATTCTAAATCGGTAAGTCGTTTGTTTTTTAAAACAAGAATTATTTTAACGTTTTAAGATCCAATCTAACCAATATTTAAAAGTGCGATCTCAATTTGATTACTCATATAATAATTTATAAATCATCAACGCAAGGGTTGGATCTTATAATCATAGGAAGTTGTAAATAAAAACAGTAAAAAAAAAAAAGAAGACTATAGTAACCCCTGTTAAAGGGAGTAGACTCCAAATTCACAAAGAAATTGTTATTTTCTCTTATCTATTTATTTCATATGCTCCTGTAAATATAATGTAAGTTTCTCAATATGAAATACGAAGATGAATCGTTATAATCGGTAACAAATCGTTGTAGATAGACATTAGAACAGTAGTTGTGAATTAGTTGAATCCATGTGTCTTTGTAATGCTTTAGAAGCAAAGAAATAAATGAAAAAAGGTTTTACTCGTATTAAGCGAAACAATTAATTACAATGAATGCTTATTTCTATAATGTTGAGTAGAATGTTAGGCGAGACATTCTTTTCCAAAAGCAGAGAATTAGTTGAAAGTTACTGCATTAAGAATTAGGTCCATTACCCAATCTCTTCACTATTTTATTCCCATTTGTTCTCTAACAAACTATCCATTTCATTATTTGGTAACTATCATAGGATTAATGATTCATTTCCCATCGAAGTTATTATGTATATAACGGGCGGTTTGTTTATGATTTTGTAAAAAACTTACCATTTTGAGTATTATATATTGTACTTGTTGGTCAAAAAAATATTGCATAGCATTAACTAGAATGGATTTAAATGTATAATCATCTCTAGAAATTATAATTAAAAATATGAAAAAGTCAAGAAATGCGAAAAGACAGTGTAAGAAAATCATTCAATGAATTTTCATTTGACTCCTTTGTTAAACTATGTTGTGTTACTTGTGTAACACATGGATTGTTTATGTTACATTTGTTGATATATGCAAATACAATATATACAAGTTCATCTTTAGACAGCATAGATTTCTGGTCTTTAGAAAAGACAATATAATTTTCGTGGAAAAATAACTGACAGCAACAAATCTAATATTGATCATTTTATTTCATAACGGACGCACTTAATGGATATGGAAACTTATTATTATCACGGTTATGAATTCCATTGTTGATAATAAACAATTAAACATTGTATATGGGCAACGTGTCAACATCCTACGGTGTCAATGAGATCACCACACCACCAAACACTGACGGCGATGTTTTGATTAAAGCATCCTGTTGATATATTTTCTAGATTGTTATAAACTTATAATCGTCTCATATTTGTTTAAAAAATGGAATTTGAGATTGATAGATAGACGAACCAAGGGCTGTTCAAAAATTAATAATAAAGATAGACGAAACGAAGTGGGTTAGCTTCAACGTTCAAAAAATTCAAATTAGTGCTTCGGAGCCGAACCTGAATACGAGCCTAGCAGGTAACCCCACGTAGAGCGTCTTAGACGGGGACCCACGTCGCACAAAGACATCGACTATGATGGTACTACGACCGACTGTCACCGGAGTCAATCACACAGGCGAACAGATAACTGCCACGTAACTTCGGTGACATTTTCTTTCTCCGTGTCACTGTGTATGAGAATAAGTGTCCATTCGCCTACTTTGGCGCGTGTCATCACCCACGCTTCTTTCTTGCCTAACCAAACAAAAAATATATAATTGAAAAACTATAGATTTTCTGAATTTCAAAATGCTACCTGAGCAAGGAGTCTGAATAATATAATAATAACATAAGATTTTGGTGACCAAACAGATGAACCGTTGGTACATTGTCCTTATCTAAACATAATTAAGTTACTGTGATTTACCTTTAGAATAACTTTCGATTAAACAAAATTGAGGAGGAAAAGAATAAAGAGGAGAAACAGAGCATGTGGGATTCAATTATAATGCCAAGACAGTTTTTGATGTTTCATTACCTTTCCTTTTTTTTTTTTTTTTTTTGGTGAGCTAAAGCATCTTTTGATCCCCCTAATTAATAATCCACTTTTTCCAGTGTTTTAAATGGATTACCGAAAAAACATGACTGTATCTTTGTATATATGGACAATGATATTAAAATATTTTGATTAATACTTTTCATGAAAATACACATAACATGAAATTTGTTAGCAAAATATTGTTAGACTGTTCTAACTATAAGCTAGGCATTGTAATATTGCAATAAATTAATTATCTTAAAACATAACGGCGTCATTTACTGTCCATCATCCCTAAGATGCGCTTCAACTGTAATCACGACATGAGAGATGATTAGTCATATTGATTGCATCATTTACTACTAGGATTGACTTTATTACTGTAAAACCTGATATCTATTTTTGTCGTTTTATATTTAAATTAAGCTCACCGCACTCGCATCACATGTAATCCCGATCCCACAAACATGACTGTAAATTGTATGGGAATTACAAAAATTGCTGCGATCACATGTTGTCATCTATGCTTCATAAAAGATATACTTTCTCTCGATTCATATGTTTCCTTTTCCGTTTTCTCTTTTTTTTTTCTTTCCCCTTTACGGTTCCTTTTTTGTTGTTTAGCTTAATCAGGAATTTTTATAAATAAAAAACGATATAGATTTATATAATATGTTTTTAAAATGTATGTTTAAATAGAAGCACAATAAGTAAATGCAGAACCGAATGAACAAATGGGGATAGCGTGCACGGACAAAACAGTGGAAAAAATGATGATTTTTACTAAACAAAATTTACATATTAAGTATTCAGAATATTGAAAGAAAGAAAAATCATACGGTAAATTTTGTTATGAATTGATCAAACTAATTTAAAACAGTTTTCATACATATGTGTATTTTTTTCTCTAGTGGTCGCACCGCTAGTGCTAACAATTTTCATATATGTCAATGCAAGAAATCACTTTTTTTGTTTTGGCCTTTAGAATGTGTGAAACCGTAATAGATTCATTTTATATCACAATTATAACAAATTAAGAACAGGGAAAAAAAAAAAAAGTATCCCATGTTTTGATAGATACTTAAAAGGAAAAAGCAAAGTGCAACAACAACCCATCAATTTCATTATTATTCGAATTCATTAGCTTTTTCCTTTTCATTTTGATTTATTTTTCAATATATAAAATATCATGATATGGATCCAAAGCTCATCCAATTATACAGAAGCTATAATGAAAACATATAGTCAAATCCATAACCACAAGGCCCAGATATTTCTGCATAAAAAGGTAAACCCAGGATAATAATTTTTGGTCAACCGTCAACGAATAATATATTTGTTTGCTAGGTTGTTTTATGGAATCCACACAAAAAAAAGTCAATGGTTCCTTTAGTAACATGTAACATGAAGCCCAGATGTTCGACGAGCATGGCGAATGAGAGACCACAAACTCTCTCTTTCACAAACAGAGTAATAAAAGAATTCAGTCATTTACAATGCCATGATAAATATTCTTTGTGGGTCTCTCAACTTTCCATTCTTCATAAATCCACACAGATTCTGATTTCTCCAACAGAAACATAAGCCTGTGAGATGAATCTAAGGGTTGTCCAAAAACGAATTCCTATTTTGAGTTACTCCCCAGAAGGGGGAAACTTTTAACTGTGTAAAATAGCCCTGTTTACCTCACTAAACCACACATCTAATCGTCTATCATCAAAATAAACAATTTAAAGTATAGAGCTTTGCTCAGAAGGTAAATGAGTGACGAGGAAACGATGAACCATTTCGAAGCTAGTGAATGTGATAACTGCAGCAGGAGTTGTTCTCAGGAGATTAGTGGCACAGCCTCTGTAAAAACCGGGAAAGCCATCTTTCTCAAATATTTTCTTTATGCAATCTCTCACTCCCGAGTAACGTTTCTCACTGTGGTGTCCTTGCTCTTGAAGCCTAGCTCGTACAACCTGCACGCAGTCAAATCAACACGTCCTATAAACCGAACCGAACTGAAAATTTTGTGCAAGAATTTGATTGGTTTGGTCTTTTTTTTTTTTGCTTTATATAACAAACAAACTAACCGAAACCAAACCAAAGTTTTGTGTAGAGGTTTATACCTCGTGCGGGTAGGTTAATGTGGAAGCAAATATCTTTGCAATTGAAGAGGCCACTGCTACATCACGAGCATTGAGATTATCGATTGATTTATCACCTGTCGAATTCACAAACATAGTTTATCTTATGTTTTCTCCATAAAGACTTCACCGTTTTCCGTACTTCATCCAATTCACAAGATGCATGGATAAATTTACCTTTCTTGGCCAAGTAGATTTTGATCATCTCATATGTAGGAAACTGAATAGCAACGTGACTGATGCCAGCTAGTGCAGGCACAAGACCACTGATCGGTAGCACAAAGAGAGGGAGAGGATGACATTTAGTTAAAGACATTTTTGATCGGTTAACAGAGAAGCGTGTTGGCGAGATGAGCAAAAAAAAAACCTGTACAATCCGCGAATTCCCTCCTCGTAAGCTATTCTCCTTAAAGCAGATAGTGTACTTTTGTATGGCACTACACCCGCTCTCATTCCTTGTGTCTGAAGAGGAATCAAGATGGTGTTTTAAAAAAGGTTTTTACTGTGAAAGAAATTCACAATCTATGATTGGTGAGGTTCTTCAGGTTCCATGAATGCATATATCAAAGGCAAGAGAAAACGGACCTGAAGTCTAGTCTTGACAACCCAAAGAGGATTTGTGGCTATTGTAGTTGCAGCTCCAGCACCAGAGGCTGCCATTACGTTGGCACCAACGCTGAGTTTGTGATCCTTATCTAATGTATGTACAAACAGAGAACCAGATATATATATACTTATTGATTAGACCAAAGCAGAAGTAAAAAATAATATATAAAGAAATGTTTTGTGTTTAAGGACTAACCATTCGAAGATAAAAAGCTCTTGAGCTGGTCATACATTGTAAAATAAACCTGCAAGAAAATCTTACAACATGATTAGTTTCATACCTTTGAAGAAGCAATACACTTGGCTCTGGTAATCCAAACAAAGCCGAGAAATATATTCCAGTAATTAGAGATCCAACTCACCGCCCAATTCGAGAGAAGTGCCATCACGGTTGGGGAAAGTCCGCGGTATAAGCCACGCACCCCTTCTTTCTTGAAGATCTGCTCAAGACTACCAACAATTAGACTACCTGATCAAAGGAAAACCAAACAAAAATAAATAAACAATTGGAGATGACAAAGACATTAGCAATGGAAAGCTTTTTCGAGTTTTGAAGCATCTTTGATGGTGGGTAAGAAGATTTTTTATAAAAAAGGACGAACCTTTGATGTTTGCATCACCAAGCTTAGGCAGCCCATGAACCTGAAACCTCGTTTTTATAACATCAAGAGGACACACAAACGTAGCCGCAAAAACCCCTACAAATCCGAATATTTTCAAAAAATTAATCAGCTTCGAAATCAAAAACCTACAACCATTAAAAGAGAAGCCGTGCGTGTGTTTCTCCCCACGATCAAGATGAGTCTCTACGCGAATTCAAGCAGATCAGAGAATTACCGGCGGCGGCACCGGCGGCTGCATTACAGAGGACATTTCTGGAATTAGGAGGGTGAGAATTAGCGGACATCTCTTGGATCTGAACGGAGAGGACGAAGAGGAAGAGCCTTACGGAAACGCGGGAAGAAGAAGACTTGCGAGACTGACAAAAAGGTTGTTTCCTCTCTCGAGAGGGGTTTCGCGGCGAACCAGCGTCGCATTGCCGACAGGGATCCGACTCCGAGTCCAATTCACGATGCTATTAAAATGAATCTGAAAATTACGACGAAGAACATTGAAGAAATCGTTTTGTTAACTCGATGAGATTATTCAACGAGAGGGAGACGATGAGAAAATTGAATATTTTTTACTTGGCTCTTGTTTTATTTAATATAGTATATAATTAGTTAAAATATTATACTTTCGTTCGCAGCCAGACGAATCAGACCAACCAAACACCAAACTCTGGTCCCATCCGCATGCCGTAATTGCCATTAAGCATTACTACAAACAAGTTATTATGTATAGCATCATAAAAAAAAAAAACTAATTATAATATAAGAGTACTTGTTATGTAAATGTTATAGATAATAACTATAGGAAAAATATACAAAAAAACAACCCACCAATTTTTGCAAAAACCTTATATCAGAAACTGTCAAACTCTATGTATACTGTCAGTATAAACTTATTAACATATACTATATCACTTTTATAAGTTTATGTAGATGGTTCATATACTATTAATATTTATTTTGTAACGATATCGATATTATCAATTATAATTTCAAATCTATGCATGTTATTTCCAAACAGTTAAATTCAATTAAATTATTTGATATAACATTGTTTTATGAATAATTTTAGAAAGTAACGAACCATAAACCCGTTGTTAGAAAATATTGGAGGTTGATTACTGAGGAGGATCCTAAAGATGATGATTCTTCTCTATGAAATGGGCAAAGGATAAAATTACAAACATCGAATTTTATTCAGGCCAAATGATGTGTAGATTCATTTGGGCTTCAACCCATAATAATTGCTTTATAATGTTTAAGCCTTGCTTGCACACATGAATGCTAAATTGATACTAGCTGTTTACTTATGAAACCTACGTACACTTTGATTCGAGTTAGTATTATTTTTCACCTTCGATAGTCTCTTTTTCCTTTTCTTTTTCCCACCAGCTATAGTGAAACAGTGTACTAGGTGTTTTTTGTTTGTTTGTTATGGGTCGAGCAGTAAGTACATTACATATATTATTCGCTTCTTCTTCTTCTTTTTTGGTTCTTTCTCAGACAATCGATGAGTATAATCTAGTTGATGATTATTTGTTTGGTACAGGAGACAAGACAACCATACTTAAGGTTTAATTACAACAGAATCTCAGATAAAGGTAAAAAACAGAAGACAAATCATTGAATCGCATATGATGTAAGCAATGACGGTTTCTTCATCGTCAAGTACTCGTAACTGTACCAATGTTTCAAAATTGGTCGTTACTCACGATTTACAACTCATAGCCATACGTAAAGATACGAATTTAAAGCGTAGTTGGTCAAGCAAACAAAAAGTCAACCAAAGTATATACTATTTGGATAAATACATTAAAATAATGAGAATGCCAACACGTACCGGTGAACTAATAAATGAAAACAGAAAAAGGTTGTTAGATGTTACTAGTATGTTACGACGTAAATGCCAAATATTGATGATTCTTTTATCAAAATGTTAAATTGGTAACCAATACTTGTTTAAAAAGTATATCCATATTTTTAAGCGTTTAATTTACTTTTGAAAAAAAATGATAATATTTGAGTTTATGAGCAGACATTTTAAAAAAACATTCATTTAAGAACATGGGAAGAATTATTAATTTATTACCTTTGGTTTATGATTAGTAACATTAATACAGATCAGTGATCAGTGATCACAACCACAACTTTGAACATCGATAATCTCCAATTTGGTTTGTGTGTTTGTAAATGGATTTAATTAATTACCCAAGTGGGGGGTGAGAGAGTTTAATTACAGAATCGGAGGAAAGTTTGGGAACATCGGGGTGCACGAGAGTCCCCTGCGCAATCAAAATCGATTTGTAAATCTCGACCAGCTTCTTCTCATCGTACTCTCTGGACGCCAAACCCGACCCGTACGGCCCGTATTCGCCGTACCCGTACGACGACCCGATGACCCGAGAATTGGCGAGGCGGAGCATCATGTTGACGTAAGCATCTCGAAGCCGAGTCAAAAGCTTCTTAGGAGACGCCTTCTTTTTCAAGATCCTCAGCTTCGGCACTATCTTGATCCTCCAAAACCTTCTCTTCCGGGTCCGATCCAATTTGACCCGCTTCACATTTTCCCGACCCGATTTCGCCTTCTTCGCCGACCCATCTAGCCTTTCGTATCCTCTCGACCTCCGCCAATACCTTATCTCCATCACTTTCTCTCTCTCTCACTATATATATGTACACGTACGTATATGTTGTAGACAGTGTATATATATAATCTATAGATCTATATATCTAGAGAGATAGAGAGGGAGAGAGTAGCCAGTGGAGAATTGTAGTAGTGATGAGAGAGACGGAGAATTTTGGTTTGTTTATAAAGAGAGCACGGGATGGATCGATATGCATTCGATAACGTAATATTCGATACTACTACCAGTATTTTTTATTCAGGTACCCTACAATTAATATTTCATGCAGGGAAAGAGGAAAAATCATTAAATAAGCTATGAATGTCTCATCTGACAACAACAAAATGATCCAGAATGGGGAATAGTCAATACTCAGTTATGTGAATCAAACAGAGATTTCGTTAATTTCAACTTTTGCCTTTTCGGGGAAACAAATTCATAAAAACGCAATCAGATGCGCGTTTACAGCGAGATGATTGCTGTTGCAATTAATGGCCACATGTGTGTTTTTGTATTTGTAATATCCTCAACCTCCTCTGAATAAATCCTGACCGTTGGATCTCGTGACTTTTAAATCAGTTAAAAGATTAAACAAAAATTAAGAACTGCATCGATGCGGAGACTCTCTGATAAGAAATAATGATGGACTCATGGACCAACCAAATTTCAATGTTTCATGCTGCTTCTTGTGCACTTATTTTTTATTTTTTAAAGTACAAAGAGTGACGACGACCGGCGAACCAACTCCTCCTTCTCACGTCATTTCTGTGATGTCTCCACTGTGTCTATGGGCCTTAATGAAAGTTAGCCCACATTTTATCTGGAAAATGCCTAAATCTTGTTTATGGCCCATTATATTGATTGATTGCCCTAAAGACTTTAGTATTAAACTTGGAGAGATCCCTTGAACATATGTCCTAATTGGTTTTCTGAAATCTTTACTTTAAGATAAACTACCTTTAGCTATGATATCTTTCTTTCTTTGCAAGCTTAAACTGAATCCAAACTAAACCAAAAAAAAAAATGAAATTTTATTATGTCTTAATTTCTTTCTTGTAGAACTTTCTTGTAGAAAGAATAGATTTGATCTGTATATGCAGATTAACAGCTGCCATTTCTAAACAAGCAACTCAAGGGAATAGTTGTATTACAAAAAAAAACTAAAAACAAGCAAATTCAGTGAATCCACAAGTAGATTCCATGTGACAGGTGGTTCAAGCCTAAATATGAGGTCTACTAAGGTGGTAAGCTGTTATTTCCTGATACTTCTTTACTATCAAATGTATGTTGAATTGTTCATCACAATTACTACTAATACAATACAAATAAAAACATTAAATTTGATGTTAATTACGCAAAAAGGAAAAGCTTTCATTTCATAATCTATAAGGAGAAGAAAAAGACGGGGCCAAATAAGAGTTTGGTTCTCACCTGCTGAGTTCTGTAAGTCTAATTAACTACCCAATCATAAATCGGGCGTAAGGGGAAATGGACGGGCAGGATGGTTTTGGGTACGGGTCGGGTCAGAGAACTTACACCGTTGATCGGAGGACAGAACTCGTGAGCGGTAGTAAGGGTTACGGCGTGGGAGGAAGCAATCAGAACTACGGGGCTTGGGATTTGCCTCCGTCACCGCCGGGGCGAGTAACGGCGCGTAGGAGCAACGCGTCGTCGGGGAAGCCGTCTTGGGGTTTTAACGATGCGGAGATGAAGAGGAAGAAGAGAATCGCGAGGTATAAAGCTTATACGGTGGAAGGAAAAGTTAAATCGACTTTGAAGAATGGACTCCGGTGGATTAGGAATAAGTGTTCTCAGATTGTTCATGGATTTTGACTTTCTTTTTTATTTTTCCGGCGAGTTTTGTTCATGACAGTCTCGGCGGTGCATCCTGGTCGCCTGCTGTTTACGCCAGGAAAAATATTTAAAAAGTACTTTATAAACTATCCGAAATGTTTGTCACAATCAAAGAATTAAATGACATAGAAATGTGGTTTTTTTTTCTTCTTCAGAATGTGATGAACCTTTTGCTGTGATTTACGTTGTAATCGGACTTTACTTTTTTTTGTTTGATTAAGGGGATCATGTAACATACTGACTCATCACTGTTTTTATTTTTTTTGGAAGTCATTTTCCTATACTGAGCTATGTTTCAAGCCAAAAAAATGTGTATCGCATCAAATATCATTTAACATATTGCAGTCGAATAATGTTTAATATTTTAATTTGATGTGCACAATCACAAACGATGTCGTTTCATTCAGACTTTGAAACTACAGTTGTTCGGTGGAAAAAGAAATGCCCCATTACGGACTTACTTACGGGTGCATGCTTGCCCATGTATTATGTATCTGAGCCTGGCCCATCGTGCTAGAAAAAAAAAAACAATACGACTAGGGAAATGTGATTTTGTTTAATTTTGGAGATAGGAATCATATAGGAATGCTTATATATGCAAAATGATTTTCTTCTTTCGGATTTATCAAAGTGAAGGTTTACGGTTTAGGGGACAGACAACCAATCACATTGCAGTAAGACAAGTGATGTGTCGTATAATTTCTTAAATCAGAGATGTTCTCATCTCTCTCACTTGTTCATGTAATTTTGGTACGGTGGTATCCAACCGAAAAGAGAAAAAAATTCATGATTATCGCCGGTGGTTTACCAAAAAAAAAAAAAAAAGAGACAAAGAAACTTGATTCAAAAGAGTTTCAGAACTAACCACAAATCTCGACAGGCATAAAATCTCCAAAACACCGATAGTACAAATCGTATTAGTTATAGCGACTCCTATTCTCTCAGGCTGCGCCTATTTCATTCAAACTTTGGCTTCTAAGAAGAAGCAACGAACGTGTTAAGGATATTTCTCTTGAGAGTGAATTCATCAGCTTTCACCGGACTTATTGACTGCAGTGAAGAATCGGGATAATAACATTAAATTAGCAATAAGCTAATACTAGTGTATATCTATATATATACAAATATAGAGAGAGAGTGAGTGAGAGAGAGAAGAAATGATTTTTAAACCTTGCCAAGGACGCGTCCAAGCCGCTCGACTTCTTTGTTAGCATAGCCTGAACCTTTTTCTATGTAGTTCTTTGCGAGTTTCGAGTAAAGCTTTCCATACCTATGGAGACATCATGAAAGCTCAGTAATTTAAGCAACAACAAATGAAACCCTTTAAAATCTTAATCACGCTACTGCTACCATACCTTGCTGTGGAGCCCTTAAGGTTACCAGCTTCCTCTTCGATGCGAGACAAGATTGCCTTCTTCTCATCTTCACTGGCTGCAACTAGCTCCTTTACCAACGCATCTAAGCTTTTTACTATACCAGCCTATCAAAAAGAGATAAGTCAACGAAAGCTCTAAACTTTGGAAAGAAACCGTGATTCTAAAAGAGAGATGTTTTTTTTTTCCTAACCTCTGAAGTAAGCTGCCCTTTACTGTCTCTGCTGGTCCCAACTTTCTCATTGATGAAGCTTACAAAGTCATCTAAGTCTCTGCCACCGTCATAATCTTGACCGGCTTTGTTGTCCTTTGGGAAGAATTTTAATGTTGGGAATCCACTTACTCCATACCTGTTGGACAAAATAGGTTGTTGTTATCATCCTTCGGATTTACGAAATATACATGATTTTATTTATATATAGTAAAGTCGGTAAGTCAAAAATCCTTGTCCAACTTACTTCTCGCCAAGGCTTTTGTGTGCATCAGCATCCAAGTTCGCGATTACTACACCTTCTTCCTGCTTAAACACCGTGGCTACCTTTTCGTATGTCTGATGATACAAACAAAAAAAGCAGCGTTAATAACAAAATGAAAGTGGACTATTGTTATATCTAAAGTAGACAACTAGTTGAACTTACAGGAGCCAGGGACTTGCAGTGGCCACACCTGGAAAACGAAAACTTGAAATTAGAAAATAGCGTGAGAGCAAAACGATGGTAAAGATGAAAGAGATATTACCATGGCGCATAAAACTCGACCAAGACATCTTTGTTCTCGTTCAAAACAATCTCATCGAAATTATCAGGGGTTAACACAACAACGTTTTGTGGAACTGCAGCTAATTTCACGTTGGTACCTGAAAACATATTTGTTTCAAGAATAAACAAGTTGTCTTGAACATAGGTAAGTACAAAAAAAAGGCAAGTCGCAACAAAAAACTTATTGAAGAAGAGTTATTAGTTTTAAAGACAAGACTTTTACAACAGGAAAATGACTTTAAAAAAAAAACTTTGAGAAAAATGATTTTTCGACCATATAACCTATGCAATATTGAGAAAATGGTGCCAACCAATGTATTTCCAGCTACACAATTGCATCTCAGAGAATAAAATTCTTCAGAAACAAATGACGGAACATGTAGCCAATTGAATCTAACTCATAAACCATGCCTAAACAAATTTCTCCAAAAAGTAGATTTGAAAAGACGGAATGTAATGTGTATAAAATCCCAAAAATAGGACTAGTTTAGCTACTATCATCAACGAGACTACCTCCTTCCTTGTTCACGTATTCAGCCAATGCTTCCGCATTGCGTGGACCCTCATACCTGTTAATAAGATAACATGATAAAAAAAAAAAAAGCATCATTCACTATCTATATAAAAAAAAATCCAGTAAATTATCTGCTTACAGAATCTGTAAAGGCTTACTTTTGGGGTTCAAGGGATCCTTTAGGAAACCATTGAATGGTTGGATATCCACTAACACCGTATTTAGTACAGACAGTCTTATGCTCATCACAATCCACCTTCACCACAATACACAAATTAATGAAAGGATTGATCATCTCTCCGACAACCACAATACACAGGTTGACGAAAGAATCGATCACATCTATCTAATATTGGAGCTACATACAAATCAAGAATAACACTGACCTTTGCAATTAACACTGACTTAGCTTTCTTGAAGCTTGCCCCAAGCTTTTCATACTCTGGAGCAAGTTTCTTGCAGTGGCCACACCTATAAATGACACAGAATATTTAAAACTTGAAGAAAGAAAGAGAAAAGAAGTCCAAAAGCGGATTCTCAACAACTTAATTCTCTATCGTTAAAGATTAGAAGTCCCCTCTCAAGCTTCGCATTGTAAAATTCACCAGCGACATCAGTATTCAGTAACTCTAGTTGCTCAATAAAACCATGTTCATCGATTTAAAATCAACATACTCATGCCTAACAATCCGGAAGACCGCAATCACTAATCAAAACATATCCTCCATGACAAATCGAACAGAAGATTTACAGATCAAACCCACGAATCTAACAAAAAGGATCTCATCGGAATCCGAATCCTCGAATCTACAGCTGCTTAATTCAAAAACGCCAAAAAAGACTGAAGGAACTGAACCATACCAGGGAGCGTAAAACTCGACCAGAGCTCCTTTATCTTTACCGACCTCCTTCTCGAAGCTATCGTCCGTCAAAACAACCACATCGTCCGCTATGGCTGACACAAGAAGCAACGCTAGAAAGGCAAAACCAAACCAGATCTGAGATTTCGCCATCTTTTTCTTCTTTCACTTGGAGCTTTGATCTTTCTCAGAAGTACTCTGTGTTATAAAATGTCCATAATTTTTCCCGTCGAGAAGAAGATACAGAAAAATGGGAACGTGAATAAATTATTTAATGACATGGCTTGATGTGGATCGTCGATTTAATCACAGATTAATTACGAACGGTGATCGAGTGTACTTACTACGTGGCTGGGTTACATGTCGGATTATGAATGGTTTTGGCCTTCCACATCTTTCACGGAGAAGAGAAGAGAAAAAGTCTTTCCAAAATAGAGAGGAAAGCTCTGAACTTTCCTACAATTTCGTTAAACGCCCTTACTTTTAAAATATGTAATGTAACCCCACAAACGGCACTCTCTTTAGAGAATTGGCAGATGGGCTTCATATTACCCAGTCATCGACCGATAAAACAAATGTGATTTATTTGGGCCTGGATGGGCTTTCTCTGGCAAAAAGTTAATCGAAAACAGGTTTTATAAACAAGCTGAACGAGTTAAAATTTCGAATTTTACTAAAAATATTAGACAATCCGAAGCTCTTAGAAATAACAATGTGAAAAGGCGAAATAAATTTCTTAATTAGCCAAGTGTAAACAATGATGGTTAAAAGAAGCCGTGTGTGTATATATAATATGCTACAAAAGTTCAGTTTTTTTTTTTCTAACAATTAATAGGTGTGTTGAGAATTTATTCTGAGCCATACTACTAAGAGTATGTACATTAGTGAATTTCTAAGAGAGGGGTTCACCAGAATATAATAATATATTATTTTTTGGTTTTAGTTTTATTTTTTTATTTAATTCGAAAATTATCAAAATGCTCCATTTCAGGATGATACCGTCTCTTCAGGTTTGTCGGGATAATACTGTCTCTTCAAAATTAAGCTCTTTTGTCTCAAAAACTGTGCCATGAACCCCTCTTGATCATTTGATGTATATGCTCTAAGTTTCGTATATTTTCAAAAATATTTTTCTCATAGTAGAACATAAAATTAAAAAAGAAAAAAAAAAATAGACGAGAAAAGTACATGGCATCACGTGGGTATTCCAAAGACTATGGAACCAAGTCGGACGTATAAGAAAGCGACTGTTTTACTTCCCTTTCTTTTATGTATTATGGGTATACTAAAATATGAGTAAATTAAGAAATTGAGAAAATAAGAAATAACATCCCACTTGAAAAAAAAATTCTTCATATTTTTGTACATGCCGTGTTGCCAACTAGTATTTCATTCCATCTTCCAAACATAAATTTAATGCGTGGGTCGTTGCCCCAAAAATATCTCTACGTCCCTTTTTTGTTATAGTGTTTTTGAAATTCGTTAATGCATGCTAATTGCTAGAGGTCATCATCTCTAATTGCTTGTTGGTCTAAATTGTTTTTTTTTATATAAAAGTTGTGGGTTCAAGAGTACTAAGATCGTACATCATTTACAGTCCGAAACAACAGTATAATACGCCTGAGCATTAATTATATTTAGCACATTTATCTAAGTGAAAATTCTTCAACGAGAACTTCAACTATGTTTTCACTAATTAACATTAAAGTTAGGTCACATGTATAGATCTACTTACTACAAGTTTACAGAAACATAATTAATTTCATGTCTCTATAATAAGAAGGGCAAGACATTTTAACCCAACAAAAAAAGAAAGGACAATACTGTGTTATTGTTCCAACGTCCATAATAATTAAATACCTACTTGTTCGTAGTTTCGTACAAAGAAGTTAGAACTGAGAACACCCTTCATTAAGATTTGATTTCGCCACGTGCATATGTGTTGCAGCTGTATGCTGGTTTTAGAGAAATAGCTATCATTTTACTCGTAAGCACAAATAAACCTTTTCTTTTTTTTTTTTTTTTTTTTAGCATAAACGTTTTCATTCAAATTATAAAACGTGTTACAACTGTGCCCCTCAGGGTTATAGCGCCAATGCAACAGATCATTTACAAAAAAGAATATTGATCTGCAATCCAAAAGGAAGCCAAAGCTTCAGTTAGAGAAGAAGGAAAACCATGTGCCGAGATAAGAGAGAGATGTGGATGTTTGAGCGCGAGACATGGGATCAAGTTTGGCTCTGATCGTTCGCTTTATCTCTGAGATGATGACCGATGACGGACGGGAGGTGGCATTGTGCAGTCTCGAGTTTCGTTCTTTCCAGATTCCGTAGAGAGATGCCTGGAAACAGAGCTTCATAATTGTTGAAGTATTACTGTCACTGTAGGCGTTTTTAATCCAAATCAGTAGCTGATCAAAGTTGCTAGGCGGAGCAATGTTTGCAGCAGAGTGGAAATACGACCAAACATCTTGGCTGAAGGAGCAGTCAAAAAACAGATGCTGCCTCGATTCATCGTGCACATCACAGAGGAGACAGGTCGATGGAATGTTGAGGCCCCATGATTGAAGTCTGTCTCTGGTATTCAATCTGTTCCTCGCCGCTAACCAACAGATGAAAGAGTGCTTAGGGATTCTACCAGAGAACCAGATAGCCTTGAACCAGTTGACTGAAGGAGGCATTGGATTCAAGGCTTTCCAAGTCGATAGCCATACAAATAAACCTTTTAGCTTCAAACTAGAGATTATACGTTGTATTCTTTTATTATTTGGCTGTAAAGAAAAGACAATATAATTCTTCGTTACTCCAGTTATAATTGTCTGACGATTATATGAACTAAAGGAGATACTGCTATATTTTTAGGAATTACATAGACGTACGTGATTATATCTTATTCTGTATTGATATTTGAATGCTAGCTCTGGAATCCAGATAAATGATTCCATCAGAGTCTCCTAAATGATTCAACTCCGCATCACCACCAAACGATGTGAACACGTGGTATGTTTATAAGACCAAAGCAGAGAGCATATATCGATCCCATTATTGGATTTCATTCTTTTGTTCGACCTGAGCTGCGCCAGTCTAGCTAGCAACTGAGTGAAGTGTTGAACGTTTATGAGTCTCATATTGTAATCGAATTTTTCGTAAAAGCCAGAGTTTGGTATATTTTTTCTTAGGCGTGAGGATTTGAATAATTATGTCTCTTTGGAAATCCAATAATGGGATGCTATCTGCTTTGGTCTTATATCTTGTAACTGTGAAAGAGTTTCTCGCTTGACAAATTACAACTTATTTTTGGGTATGAACGTCAAGAATTCAGGATAATTTGGCGGCTATGTGATTTTATTATCAACAAGTTTTAGAGAAACAACTCGAATTGTTTGAAGCTATTGTATGTATATATTGTTCATACGAATATTAAGGATTTAATTAGCTGCTATGTATAATTTCACAAATTAATTTTGGTTCTGATAGAAAAAGACATTTAAGTAAAGTAACTTGGTTGAAATTGTAAAAGATGGACGAAACAACTTCGTTTGTTTTACTTACTTAATTTAATGTGATTTTAGCGGTTTAATCTCGTTTTATCCATTCCATTAATCAATTTAAAGTTATGTCGAATTTGACTCAGTCAATTAATAATTAGTGATTGAAATTTAAAATCAATAAAAATTGATGATTTAAATACCTACATCATAGTTAATGTTTTAAATGGTCAAAATTTTGAAAGTTCATATTTTTTTTTTTACTATTTTCTCGTATTATTACTCACAATATCAAAATATTAAACCTAAAAAGAAGAAACCATACAACAATTAGAGAAAGCATAAGTCGATGACACATTGACACCACATACCACATGGAATGGATTCAAACTGAAACTACAAAAAGACACTAGAAACTTTAATTAACAGAGATGATTAACATCTTCATCAAGACAGAAGCCAAGCGACCAAAGCATTTTCCTCGTCATGATCCAACGGTTCTCCAAAGTTCTCGCAGTTACTTTTCCCGATGGTGGCCTCATCATCACCGTCAAGAAGCCACGAGACCATTGAATCAGAACCCTCATTCTCATCCCAAAGGTTTTTATTATGATGACCTTGTTGCCAAACACAATCCCAATCAATAAACTCATCCGTCAACGCATCGTTGACTTGGTGCTCGCAGTTGAGAAACGACTCCACCGACGGACAAGACTGAAGACAGTCGAGATTCTCCGAGAACCCTCTGGCTCCATCAGAGTCTCCTAAATGATTTGACTTTGCATGATCACCACCAAATGATGTGAACACGTGGCCTGGATCTGACTCGTCCAACAAAAGATCAGCGATGTCTTCATCAAAGGATAAAACTCCATTGTCCCCATCAATGCTGATCATAAGATTATTCTTATCATTATTATTATTATTGCAACACTCTCCTCTTTCATGACAGGCTCCATAGTAGTCGTCGATCTCGGCTCCACTTAACTCCATCATTAATGCTTCTTCTCCCGCCACCGCTTTAACCGCTACGTCTGCGTTTGTCTCCGTCGGCGGTGCAGACGTTTTCTTTGACTTTCGAGTTTTGGGGTAGTGAGTTTTGGGTTTCATGGCGGATCTGCTGGTTCTCCCTGGTCTGCGTTTTGCCGGCGGAGACGCTGGAGGAGCGCTCATGATTACGACGGCGACGTCGTGAGAGATCGACGACGGCTTTCTGATGAAGTTGTGGAGTTTACGGCTGAGATGAGAGTTCCAATAATTTTTTATTTCGTTGTCTGTTCTCCCTGGTAGATGACTCGCAATTAGTGACCACCTACATCATTATTACATCAAAAAAACATTATATCATTGATTAACACTCTTATAACAACAATTTTGACCAACCTTATAAATAAATAAATATATCCTTCCGGGGATTAAGAGAATTTCGTGGCCCGACTGGAATCAATAGACTAGTGGCCAGTACTGTTTTAAATTTGATTTTGCCACGTTATTACGACTGCTGACCTAACCATGCTTCTAAACTTTTTATAATTATTAATTACAATACAAACATATACCAAAAACTACTCGAGCAATGAGTGACGGTGCCTCATATCTATGTTTAAGAGCTTTTAGCCTTTTAGCATGTTAACTTTATATATAGAAATCACATATATATATATATGTGTGTGTTCCAATTACTGCTTGCGTTATATATGAAGTGTACATTTATTAGAGAGTACAATTAGTTTGTCTCAACTAAAAGAGAAAAAGTCTGACAACATAAAAGCATCAAGAGGTGACCCACAAGGGCCACAACGAACAAAAGGTTGTTTTTATTTTTTTGTTCGACGAAATTAAAAAGTCTCTTTTACTACTGTAAGTTTTGTAATCTTCTGATGTAAATTAATATTCCCGACCATAGCAAAAATGTCCACCACAAAAAAAAAAAAAAAATCGCTAAACGAAAAGAGAGGATCACAATAACATCAAGCCTTGCTTATTTGATCGACATGTAATCATCATTGTTATATGATACGATGCATATAAGTCATTGACCGTCAATTGTCCGTTAACAAATTGGAAAAAGGGGAAACAATTAAATTAAAAGAGTACCTGTTTCCGAAAGTGGAATGCAATTTAACAACGATTTCTTCTTCTTCAGGAGTAATGTTCCCACGCTTGAGGTCAGATCTAAGATAATTTATCCATCTCAATCTACAACTCTTTCCACACCTTTTTAAGCCTTTTTACACAAAAAAAAAATATAAAGATAAAAAATTAAGAAAGTAATAATACATGCCAAATTTAGTAACTCAACATCTGTTTATTTGTTTTTAATACACGTTTATTTTTTCGAAGAATGTATACATTTTTGACCGGGCAAACAAATATGTATTTTATGGGGGTCTGATATAATATAACTGCTCACGAGATTATAGCGTTCTGATCAGAATTTTTTTACATGTATATCGTATGGATACAAAAATATCTCAACTACTGCATTAATTAATCCTTTGTTAAAAACGGAGTTGGAAATCAAATCAAAATTAGTCATATGATTTTTTTATCTTATTCGTGAAATGATAAACAACGGACAAGATATATAAGTACGCACATCTATTCGAATTTCTTTTTTAACATTTGTCCGTGTACTATAAGTATATAACCAACTCTTTAAAGTCATACACTTGGTATACGTACGTACATTCACAACCCACCGTGACCGTGACACTGACAAATAAACAAAGCACTGAAATTAAACTGACACGAGATTAATTAGGGTTACAAATATAACGTTTCACATGTAAAAAAAAAAACTTAATTAAATTTGCTTCCAAACATATCATGAAATAAAACTAACCAACAATCCATGATTCACGGAATTTACGACAAGAGCCACGATTATTTTTCTGATCTCTCAGATATTGTAGTAGCTTGAAGTTTGTGTTACATGACATTGTTGTATGTGTAATTATCATTTTAGAAAACAAAAAGGATGTGTAAATATTAAATACCTGCATTTTTGGGGAGAGATCTCCAAGAGCCTTCACCGTTGGACTGAATGTAGCTGGAGAGAATCTGATCTTCCTCCGCCGTCCACCGCCCTCTCTTTATCCCCACCTTCTCGCAACACGGCGCTCTTCCCATTTTCTCCGGCGGCTATATGTATTTATGATTCTCTCACTGACCACAAAAGTCAAGCGAAGGAGAGAGAGAGAGTGTGTGTGTGTGTTTAAGTGAAGGAGAAAAAGAAGTTACTGAGTGACAGACAACGGAAGGAAAAGTGACTGATTTGGTATTTATAGCGGAAGATGGACAATTAATTAAAAGAGGGTTAACTAGCTCGCGCATTCAAGGGGGAACGAGATGATGACACGTGTGTGGTGTGTGAAGCGCCACGTTGGTTGAGAACGAGACTGAAGTCGTGGCTTATTCACCGTCGAGAGACTCGCGATCGGTCCGTGCAGGCTCGTCGTGGTTCTTTTAGACGCTAATTTATTCTAGTGTGTGCCTGAGATCATTATTGATTTATTGACATTACTTTTTTCTCTTCTTCTTATTTTGCTTAATTTGTTTATCAAATATTTTAAATTAGATGAAATGTAGTTATTGATGGTCACGTGAATTACGTAGATTAGATGGTAATCGCATATCTTGAATAACATATAAAATATCCGGATCTTGGTCCGTTGACCAGATCAGATGGTTTATTGACTCTTTGCTCCCACTACAAAACACGTGTGCGTTCAGCGATATGATGATATACCATTTCAACTTCGAGAACAAATGAAGTTTGAAAAGGCAATAACTCAGAGATTTAGAAAATGGAAATAGCTTGACACAAGAAAATAGTTTTAGATGTGTTGGGTAATTTACAAATTCATCTTAATCGGATTTAATTGCCACTAAATTAACTCCCTATTTCACACGTTTTCTATTAACACGATCTCGATGCATTAAAATTCCTAAGCAATCAGTGTTTAGTCGACCAAAAAAAAAAATACATAGAATCATCTTCTCAACCCTAACAATTTTCTAGCTAATTACTTTCC
The DNA here is from genome assembly GCF_000478725.1 of Eutrema salsugineum. Taxonomy (NCBI): domain Eukaryota; kingdom Viridiplantae; phylum Streptophyta; class Magnoliopsida; order Brassicales; family Brassicaceae; genus Eutrema; species Eutrema salsugineum. The sequence goes on along the minus strand of NW_006256812.1, from coordinate 1,640,562 downwards.
TAACAATCTAACATATTATTTTGCCAACGTATGATTTCTTTTTCCCTATCGAACTTTTGTTTCCTTCACCGTCATAAAAATAACTAAAACTAGCTTTAACAATATTCACAACGTCAGCCATCGTTCCACTCTGCTTCTTACATTATTTACTTCGTGCAACACTTCCAACTAGTACAAAATTTCTACCAAATACCTTTGTAAAACACACTCACAAAATTTCTAGACATCTGTTTCTTTTCTCACACTTTATTCTCATAGATCTATCTTCCTTATGTAGAAGAACCATAACCCGTTAGCTTATACTACATGTATATCTGCACAAAGTGGACAAGAAAATCAAAATTAAGATAATGAAAGTAATGAAATGTAGTCGCTGCTTTTGGTCCTAATCAAACAAACGAGTTAAATTGGTTAATTAATATATATCTACACACTGCGCAACAACGTACCTAAAGTTGTATCGCCCGCCATATATACCAATTATATTCGACGGAATCTTATGGAATCTCTGGAAAAATAAATTTGACAAGTTTCCATATCTAACTCAATACACGAAAATATGAGGACAACCAACCAAATATGTTTCCCATTTACTACTCATCTAACTACGTGTTCCCCACATGTCATTATTTGCACTTCCGTTCGTAGTTATATTGGACTAACTAATGGAGAAATTAAAGACCTTAGTACGTACATGGTACTATTCAATTTTCCGAACAGCAACTATTTTGTTAAATATTAGAGCAACACTAAAACCCAAACTAATTCTCAAGAGGGATTTTTTATTTTTATTTTTACCAATAGATCACCATAAGATGAGTTGACCATTTCATTCATACAAAGTACTTGTGATGAGTATATAAATACAATTATAATATTTAGGGGAATAAATCATTTTCTTATATAGAAAAGTCATCGAAACTAGTACTCTAAAAGACCAACTTCTCATTTTTGTTAGGTCAAAAACATAAACTTCTCATTTTTTTGTTATTATTATTATGATCAATTTATTATGGTCTGATCGACAGTATTACCACTGTGAAAACTCAATCCTAGTAATATACAGATAGCTAGCTACTTATACAAAACATGTACTGACAAAAATAAAATTTGGATGATAAGCATTGCGATTATAATTATTTTGCTATAAAAAATTTTGAAATTGATTTTAACCTATTAAAATACCCAACTTATACGAAAATTAATGTTCAAATCATATAAATGTCTGATTGTTATGCAATGCAGTAGTTGATCAGATATTAATTTCTTTTTTTTCTTTTTTTTTAAATTCAAAAATTAAAAAAAAAAATTCGCTGATATTTTGCCACTTAGACGAACCTGGACGAACCTGGAGTTTTCAGGGTTATCTTAAAGACCCGAATTTTCCATCTTGGACTTTTTTATTTATTTTTAATCACATTTGCATATGTACTCTGAGCCTAAAAATGGGAAGACTTCCCAACGAACATGCTTTTAGAGGCACACTTATTATTGTCAAACGAGCCTTTCTGTTAGTACGCGCATACGATATAATCCGCAAAGAGAAGACATAAATTGTTTTTAAATATTCTTTTCGTTTTAAAACTTAAGCTGAGCTTCGCTCGATCTTAAAAGAAAGAAAAAAAAAATGGTCAATTTTTTGGTGTAATACTACTATTAATACTACATTTCATACAAAATCTGAAATATGTAACCCTGTATAATATGACCTTTATCTATTAAGTAATAAGTAATAACTGAGAAATTTCGGACTTCGGCCCATGTCTTTTTAGGCAAAAATAAACCTGTCTCCTCCCAGAATCAAATCTACCGAAAATATGTACTGTTGATTACTTTCAGTTTCAGTATATTAAACCATCACCGAGCAGTGAATTATCAAATATAGGTCATAGCAATTGATCCCGACAATTCATATCTCATATGAACATATAGGTCTTTCTTCCCCATTCGCCAAACCTCTTTATCTAAGCTTCAAGAATTTTAAATAATGACCATATAAGATCATTTTTCCATTGTAACATTTTATTAATTTGTAACTAGTTGTGGTAAACTAGTTAAATTCTCTAAATTGACCCCTATGTCATGTTTCCACTTCTGGTCCTTGCCGTACATCATCATCATCTTAGGTTTATATAGGTTAATAATAATTTATCAATATATAATTAATGATGGCATATTGAAAAGATATTTGAGCTACCAAATGTAGATCATTGTTTTATACCTTGATAATTGAGAATCGATACAAATTATCGGGAAAAGATTTGAATTAGAAGAGTGATTTCTCAACCAAATTTCTCCCGAAACATCGCAGGAGACTAGCGTAGTTAGGGTTACCAGAAAGGAAGCCATGGTTGAGTTGGATGATCGTTCTTTTTTCTTTTTTGGTAAAATGTGGATGATCGTTCCTTTGTCCATACTCATAGTAACAAAACATCATCGAGAAAGTGGAACTGGTCATGGAACTCAACCGATGACAAATGCCATCCCTGCAATCTGTGACCTGACCCGTACACGTGTAAATATATGTTTCAAAGGAGTTGAGCCGAGCCAACCCCAACGTGACATATGGTTGCGTGGGGAAGACGCTTCTTAACTATCGAAGTACTATGTTTGGTGATTCTTCTTATCGTTTCTTTTTCTAAATTGAAGCAAACTATTGAACCAAGCAAAACACACCTGGCATATCAAATGATCAATTTTGGAATAATTCTAATTAAAGTCCACGCGAAATTTCTCAATTTTGGACAGGGTGGTCTCGACATAGTTTATTTATAAGGTTTACATTTTGAAACACGATCTCTAAAACAGAGAAATATATACATATAAGAATTAACCACCACTGGTATAGGCTTTTCATGCAACTCATAAAATATGGTGAAAGGGGCTGTTACTTGACATGGGGAGAAAGTGCAGTGAATAAACTATTGGAGATCGAGAACGAGATCATTTTGTGCCACTCTCGTATGAAACACCTTGTTTGGATTGTCATTTTATTTAGGATCAAGTTCAAGCGGGTATTCTTCGAATGGCACATATTTCAACTAAATATCAATTGGTGGATGCTCTTACAAAGCCACTCTCTTGCTCTTCATTTCAAGATCTATGCTCCAAGATTGAAGTCACCAACCCTACATCTTGAAGGAACGTGTTAAGGAACTGTAATCATATTCTCTCAAATCCCTCATATCATTCATGTAATTACTCTATACAATTAGTTCTTCAATCTCTACAATTATGCTCTTGTAATCTCTCTTGTAGTCTTGTATGTATGCTGTAATCTCCATTCATAATAATATAGAAGCTTAACCTTTACATCACTAAGTATTTAAAATTGTAACCGCCATAAGTCAAATTAAATACCAGTGACCCATTACCAATAAAAGCCTCGTGAATCGCGACATTGATCTTATTATTATATAGCTAGTGTATCATTTTAAATTTATTTCATTTTTTTTTTTGAACTGAATTTATTTCATTTTTGCCATCTTAATTTTATGTGCCCCTAATGAATCATCCCTATACCATTAGTAGAGGATTTACTCAAAATATTACTGACGTGTGTCAGACTCCTCGACTCATTTTTATGCAAATTCTCGACAACCCTATGATAAAGGGAAAACAAACTACCATTAGCACAATTCTAATAGCTACAGAATGTTGCGCACACAAACAAAAAAAATTGTTGCACAAAAAATTATAACTAAGGAATGAATAGAAGAACATTTAAATCTGATATAAAACTATTTTTAATTTACGTGAGTAATTTGAACTTCGATCTGTGACTTTGTTATATACTTATATGCACATTAAAAGAAAAATAGATAGAAATAGACGAACATCGGAGATAATAAAGTGACAAAATTTTCCATAATCTACAACATTTCATTTGTATTCATACATTATATATTCTTATTATTATCTTCTGCTTTTTCTTTTCTTTCTGTACGGGACAAGTATTCAAAAATGATTGGCGTTTGCGTTCGCTGATTTGGTAGAAAAATGCCGGTCCAATGTTTAGCAGGTGAGAGCTTCGTATTTAACCGGGATCGGATGGTTAAAACCAGCCCGAGTTAGTAGATTCCCGACAGCAGCGAGATCTCTACAGAAAACTCCTTGGTAAGCATTGGAATTTACCGGTTTCGGATCAATGTTTCCGGTTATCTTAATCGAACCGGATTTTTCAACCGGTTTGCGTTCTTCAGTCTTCTGTACTGGCGTTGGAGCTTGAGCCTGAGCCTGAGCCTGAGCCGCCGCAGTGTTCTTTCTCAGCTTCTCAGTCGCCTCCTCGGCTATGATCGCCGTCACGGCGGAATATCCCTTCTGAATCAAGCGGTAAAGCAACAGCGAAGACATCTTCGCTCGATCTCTGACCGAATCGACGTCGTTTTGCTCGGTGAACTCGCACCGTTCGATGAAAGACGAGGCTCGATCGGGTTTGTATCTCAAACACAGCAATAGATGAGCTCGGTCCAGCTCTGATCTGGTGCATCCGCGTCTGACTCCGATCAAACCGTAATAGTCGACATTCCCAGTTTCTCCGTTTGCGATTTTCTGCTTCAGCTTCTGCGTTTTGGTTGTCAGCACGCACAATCTCCCAGGGATTTCTCTGTACTTGACATTGTGCCGCTTCCAGATCGGGCCTGGAAGTTTCCGATCTCGTAAAATTGTGTTGTAGAGAAGCTTCAAGTGTTCCAAATCGTGAAGCGAATCTGGAAAACACCGTACTGTTTCCAGAAGCGCGGCTCTGGTCTCCAGCGCTTGGATACATGACGGTTCAAGAGCTAGGGTTTTGTTGCAATCGGCGATCGCCTCCGCGATTCTACCGGCCGATCTATACGCGACGGCCCGGTGCATATAGCATTCGGCGAGGAATCCTTGCGGCGCAGGACGACGACCATCGACGATCTTCGAGAAGTGACGGATTGACTCAGAGAAAAGCCCGGCATCGAGTGCGGCGATTGCAGCGGCGCGACGACGGAGAAGGAGCTTTATGTGAGCGAGGAGGTGAGTGAAATTCTCGCTCTCCGTGAGGTTGCGTGGTGGAGACGCGGAGGAGGATTCGGAGAGGAGTATGAAGCTATCGTCGGACCAGCAAATACTCCGGCGACGAAACTCGGCGGAGGCGAGACGTTTCCCGGTTTGAAGTAGAACCATCGCATCCTCCATTAGTCCTAGATGGCAACAAGCTTGCCCCAACACAACATACCTGAAAGGAAGAATGGGAAAAAAAAAACGTCAAAAATTAGCGGTTGCGTTTTATGCGGTGCGTTTACTCGAAGTAAACGAGTGAAATACCTCCATTGCCCCTCCTTGTCGCATTTCTTACAGATCCCTGCCATCACTTTCTTCTTCAAATCAGAAACAGAGAAGCATTTGAACGACGAATCATGTCCGGGTGAAGACGCGTCGGAGAGAAGCTTAACTCCGTCGCGCGAGGAGGAGGAGGAGGAGGAAGAGCCTTCCGATAGAGAGGAGGCTTCTTCGTCGTTAACGGCCAGCTTAAGACTGGGAATGTAATCGTGAAGCATATCGGCGACTTCTTTGAAACGACGGAGGAAAAGCAGAGATCTAGCCTTAAGCTCTAACGCCGTCTCCAAACGCGGCGATATGGACAACGCTGCGTCAAGCAAATGAACAGCTGAAGTGACGTCGTTTAGCTCCTCACTTGCCATCAAAGTCCTTGCATCTTTAATGTACTTATCAACAAGCTGAGAGACAAAACAAGATTCAAGGACGAAAAATTTAAAATCTTTGAAATCCAATATTAATCCCTTCTCAATAATATAACATTTTCTGAGGGGTTTGAGAATTTTTTTAAATACCTTTCTTTGAGTGAACCACCAGTGCTTCTTATCGCCATTAACATTAGGATAAACCGCCATTGATTTTCTCTTTCTTTCTTTTTTTTGGGAGGAAGAAAGAGCTTGTGGATCTAATCAATCGATTAAATCATCAAGATTAACAGTCAAATCTTTCAACGCGAGGAAACTTTTATAATCTGCTGCCCCAAAATTCTTTGCTTCTTCACCTCCAAGATATAAAAAAGATAGAGAAGTGAATGTAAAGGAAGATAGAGAGAGAGAGAGAGAGAGAGAGGAGAGTGTGTGATTGTGGGGGGGGAAGAAACAGAGCACTATAAGGAAGAGAGAGAAAGAGTTAGAGGGAGAGATGACAGCTTTGGCCTTAAGAGAAAGCTTTGATCCTTCAAATTCATAGCTGGCACACCATTTCTTTCTCTTTTACATATTCTCTCTTTCTCTCTCTCCAATATGAAAATCTCCCCTATTTTCTACATAGCCATATTTTAGGTTTCACACTGTCATTCCTCAGTTTTCGATTACTAATCAAATAATGTCTTATTAACAATATAATATAGTATTAGTTACCACACATTTGTATGCATAAATTTGAAATTGAAGATACACGAAACCAAAATACGGGGAAAAAAACTAAATACAGCCAGAACATAACAATTTACATTTTTTTTTATATTTTAAATATTATAGTTGAATTTTTTTAAAAAAATATGTAGCTAGTACTCAAAACTAATATGTATATATCATTCATAATTATACTCGTTCCGAAATAGTTGCTAATATGCATGATGCATGCTATGATCCGTTCATTAGTTCCGTAATTATTTTACGTTATATTCGTGTTAGAATAAACATATCTAGTACTGACAGTACTGTGACCTTGGCTAACGAAATGATTGCAATATTTAGAAACCCATAACGATTATCATCCTTATCAACTATTCAACTCTATTTCTCCTCTTCCATATATATATATATATATATATTATTTACAAATAAAAAAATCGAGCCTGTAATGTTGATAATGCGACGTTTGAGTCTTGGACTCTTGGCCATGTGGATATTTGCATATAGTGGCACTTTATAATGCTTAGATAGTGGATACATTATATTTTGCATGTTATATGTTCAATGATGAATATCGAACTCATTGGATTTCATAATCACCAATAAACAATGGATACCTTTATTAGATCTGTTTCATGATCTTAATTTAGGTGTCTCCTGCGTTTACCAGATCAAGATTAAATGTAACCCAACATGCTACTCGGTTGATAGACGTGTATATACATGTTATGACAAGATTTGAACCAACCCGCTGTGGAATTATTCGTGGTGCGCAAGGTGTGGGTCAGTGACTCAATAGGCACAAACAAAGTATGGTATTACTGTAATTAAGTAGATTATTAGAGGGTAAGTGGTAACATTTGAAAGTAGCTCTAAGCATCTAACATTAATACATTATGATTTGTTTTAACGAAAAAGTTGGTTTGGTGCGCTTAACTATCTAGTAAGCTGTAAGGAGCAAGACAAGAATCGTGATTTTCAATTTTTAATCAACTATTTACAAAGTTTTTATTTGGTTTAATTTTTTTTTTCCTTTATGTCAAGACATCGAGTAATATAATTAAATTGGACAATAGTATGCCTATTGGTTTTAAACTTAATATAGAATTACGTACCGTGTGAGCAAATATGATACGGGGCTTCAATCTGTTTTTTGTGGCTCTACTTAATTACTCTAATTTTCTGACAACGATGCCTAAACTTGTCAAATCACATAATTAAAATGCTTTTCCACGTCAGAAATAGTCCAGTTTATTTTCCGACATGTGTCACGTTCAACTAGGTTAACCAATGAACGAAAGGACTGGTACATGTACAGATCAGCGGTGTGCATTGCCACAGATATATATATATATACAGTATACTGTATATAACTTTTTTTTGTTGGTTAAAAGGCATTCGACACATATGATATTTGTATTTACATATATCATCATCGTGGTTTGTACATAATTTTTGTTAATTATAAATTTATACAACACTTATGCTTCCACGTATGTATACCATCTTTACTTATATTAATATGTATTCAGTATAATAAATCTCTAATTGTCTAATTATATTTTTGTACACCATATATATATACCATCCAAGCTATATATTTGTAAGGAATGAATAAGCATGACATAGAATTGCGTCTGAATCCAAAAATATATAATTGATTTGTTTAAATTTTTATTACTTTTATGCATAAAATCAAACTGCAATCACAATAATGAGAAAATAGGTGAAAGCTGAAGCAGTAGATTTTCATCTGATTGGAGCTGGGGGCATCGCAATAATGGCGGAAGATTCCATTAGAGTCTGACTTAATTTAAGTGGTGCGAATTATGTTCTGTATGGAAAAGAAAATTGGGTCCATAGCTACATATCATTGTTACAGGTTTACAGCTATGTGTCGCCAAATTTAACGTTTTAAAAAAATAATAATAATAAGTAAGATAGATTCGTTTCAATTTGTTTACATTATAAACCTGTATTTGAAAACCTTATTGGTACAAACATAAAATAAATTAAGACAAAGACACATTAAAATTTATATTAAAAATATTATAAAAATGGTGTTTATCTTAATCACATATTATACAAATTGCTAAACTATGAAATCTATTTTCTTATAATGCTAGTTACAATAGTATTTCCGTACTCTTAAGTATTCGTCAATTTTCCACCATAGTGTCATGCAAAAAGAAAAATTATTACAAAACGGTTATAAAAAAATAGAAGCAAGTACCCTGTTATACTTGATGGACTTGAGGTACATTAAAAAGGAAGAGGGCAAAAACATTTCTTAAAAATAAAAGACAGGCTCATCATAAATAAATAAATGCAGAAGTGGAAAAAACACATGTTGTGCCCGACTTCCTCTGAATAATATCAAATAATTTATTACACGATTATATGCAAATGCAATGTTATTCCATTTCTTTTCATATGTTATTTTTTTTTCAGCTGTGAAGGGACAGTTAGCCCTTATAATTGGGAATTCTATTTTCTTGTATCACTATAATCCAACACCAAGAAAAAAATGATTAATTGATTATTTTATTTGTGCGACTTCTTCCCGCATTTATTTGCACCTATAAATTATTGTATGTAGAAAAAATGAGCACTATATTCTTTGACGTTGGCATGGAATCTTTACTTTAGTAGAAAAAACGAAAACAGAATGTAAAACATTCTCGCAGTTAAAATTAATTTAAAATCAATCTTATTTTAAAATTAATTTATAGCGAGAACTATATCGTTATCTCGATCTATAGATTTTTTTCCCCTTAATGTCAAGACAGGTGAATCCAGATATATATGTGCGTATATATATATATACATATTATATGAGTTTTGATAAATACTTTTCAAATTTCATTCACCATATAATATTCTACTAAAAAGACATTTTATTATTATCCTCTAATCACGTAGTTATTTTTGTTTCTCCATCTATCCTTGCAGTGGCACAATGAAAAATATATAGGGAAAACATGTGTTTTCTCCAAATGATCTGTTTGCCAATAAAATGTAAAACTTGGATGACTGTTAGATAGAAACAAGTCGAATCCACCAAACATTTAAGTGATATTTTCAAAATTTCAATGTATTAATATAAAAACTGTGACCTAAGTACATATAACCACATTGAGAAAGAAAAAAGAGATATATATATATATATATATATATACGAGGCACTGTCATGGATGAAGACGTTAGGTTTAAAGCTAGTGGTCACAGATTTTGCCAGGATGGTTCGAGTAAATTCAAAGCACTGGGAATCTATCTGTTATTATAATGACATCAAGAGAAGATATTTTAATATACTAGTAATTTTATTTTATCTCAGTAGTTGTAAAGTTTTAAAATACTCAGTACTTAAAGATGAGGTTTGATTAAACGCAATGGTCCCCATTCTTTAAACATGTTTGCATCCTAGAGGGCACTCAATGACGTAATCGTATAGACGCATTGCCATAGCAAAATCTCATTAAAATTATAGTAATAAGATATGCTCATATACTAAGCTACCACGAAATCAACACTTACAGTATGCTATAATTTAAATATGATGATTACTTCTAAATCGATTCATAAGCCGTAACCTGTGCCCAAACAACTAATTAAAAATCGAATCAAAATGGAAAATCAATTTAAACGATATTCCTTCTGGGAAAAGACCAAAAGATAAATAAATAAATATTCAAGGTAAAAAAATAATCGGATGTCATAATTTTGTATGTCCATATCCTTATCAAAATCGACAAACAAGTTAAACCACTTAATGCATCTCTAATTTTAGCAAGGTTCAAGTAGTTTCTAACTAGTTGTATTTGTAATGAATATCTCCACTTTGAGCTTCATTGAAATAATAACGATATTATTTTTTTGGTTAATTTAATTAAAACTATCCGTAATTTATAAAAGCAAAGTGAATTGGTTTAAAATTAGTAGAGAAATATGTTAATAGTTTAATACTAAATCTAAAACCATATCACTCAGAACCGAATTTAGACTAAATTTGTATTGAAAAGTCTTCAAATATTCGTAATACATTTCATATTTCACTCTATACATGATTCAGTCGTTGCATAGTTCATACTTTCTCTAATTTTATATAAGTTTTTTTTATGGTGTAAAATATGCATGCATATTAAAAGAATGTATTTTTTTCTACATAAACACATCATTCAATACTTATTTTTTTTTTTGCAACAAATTTTAGAAATTCAATTAAAAATAACCTAATCATAAAACAGTATGTATAATACACATATATAATATTTGCATAGATTTTTTTTAAACAAGAAATATTCGCTAGACATATTATATAATGAAACATAACGAGAAAAATTAATGTGTATTTCTAATAAATACGAATTTTTTTACTAAAAGAATAAATACGACTTTTGGTCCACAAATACGGATAGACTAAGATACCATAAAGATAAATATAGTAAGCTCTAACGAAAAAATTGGTAAATATCTAATTATCTCATAATCATCAACGTATAGTTAGGCCTGAATTTTTTGAGAAGGGTAACCCGTCCCGTTTTGTATCCGTCCCGAAATTCCCGAATTTTTTGGGAAAAGGAAATTATAATTTCCCATTCGGGATTGAAAATAATATTTGAATAGGTATTAAAATAATATTTGAATGGGTATTCCCGAATTTCTCGTTCCTGTCCCATACCCGTAAATTCCTCTCCCGTTATTTTATGAGAATACTTTGGGTAATATATTCAGATTCCGAAAATTCCCATTCCCATCCTATACCCGTCAATTTCCGTCCAATTCCCGAAAAATTCAGGCCTAATACTATATATGGTGATACCATTATCCGTTACATTTCATTGAAATCACACTAGTATATTTGTTCGAGTGGGCGTACAAAATATATATTATCTTATTTTGGGTGCTAATCGATTACAAAATGCTTGGCAAATGGAATCTTATCCCAAGACGTGGGATTTAGATAGAACAAAAATAAGTGTCCGAATGATTAAATGACTATTTATTTGAATCTAGTTACGCACAAATTCACACAATTTAGACCTCTTTGGATTTTGAAATTTTTGTGTCTGTGTGTGTTTTTTCTTTTCTTTTTCCTGTCTGCTGAAACTGAAACTAATCAAAAAAAAGTCAGAGAGACCTATGTGGAAAGGCACGTGTTCTCGGATTAGATTTCACGGGGGAATGACTGAGTTATCCATGTGCAGTTCCACAAAAAGCCCTATTTTTTTTCAAAAAACTAACAATATTAAATTTCCAAATTCTCTTTTTAATCTGGTATTAAAGCTTTTTGATCTGTACGTTAAGCAATATATGCCTTGTTTTATTCGTTTATTTCTGAAATAGATAGCTGCTTATGAAAACGAGATCGCTAGATACTAGAATTCTATCAGAGGAAAAAATTATATATTTCTTAAAATCTAGTTTTTGTGTTGACGTCATTAAAAGATAGTTATATAAGTCTATCGAGAGTAGATTAGTATATTACAGATATAATGTATATTTTAAAGAAAAGAAATAAAAGAAACCATCGGAAAAAGAGGGCCAGGTACCAGCTTGGCAATGCTTTGCTGAAAAGTGTTGTGAATAATGCAATAAAAACTCAGCGAAAATAAGGAAATACCTAAGTATTAGTGAAATTCGATCGGAATATCGAAAATGGTTTAACTTTAGACTTTTAGTTATGGAGACAAGAATCGATCCAAAGGTGTACTCTGGACTTGAAAGGTAAAATAAAAAGGGAATGGCAATAATTGGGAAAACATGTGAGCGAAAGTCTGAAGCTCACAGATTTTGATAATATAAGCTCATGGACTTTCTCTCTCACAGGACAGAATCTTATCTTAATAGTTGCTGCCGCTAATATGCACTGTGTTTGGCGGTTACGATTAGCGTTTAAGAATTAGACTTCTAAGTGTGTTTTATTGAGAGTGGGACACTGATAAAAACAATATAGACACCCACATGTATATCACTTAAGTGGACGGACGGTCCTTAATGTGTTGTTTGTAGGACATTTGTGACTATGTCAAGAAGACTCATTTCACATGGTCCACTCATTCCTTAACCCCACTTAAAAGTGTCTAGAAAATGATTGGGACTAAAATTTTGTTTTTGGCTCGAGTATGACCTGAATGGAATTCCAAAGTAGTAATTCATGAAATTTGTTAAAATATTTCGGTTGTGCGAATAAAATTATTCAAAATCCGATTTTACTTTTGCTAAAATCCTGAATTCTCTAGGTGCAACATTTTATAACACTAAACCTGTTTTACTTAGGTTCGGACATGATTAGACTTCACCCTAATTGCACACACTAACCTCATTAAAAATAAACGTAGCGTAAACAAGATTAGATAATAGATATACCACTAATCTCTAATTGACACATTGACCCCTTCAAATCATTTGGGCCTATGAATGATCCCTATATATAATATATATACATAGTTTACGAGAAAAATAAAATATTCCCCTACGATCTATATATGTGGAGTGGGCTTCAGTGTTAGTTGGTGATGGCAATGAAAAATTGAAAATGTCAAATTTAAAGCTACTGTGCCAAATAGATGTGTTTTAAGAAAATAACGAAGAACGGACCAAAATTTTGTTCATGGTTCACTAAATTTCACATGCTTCACTCAATTTAATAAAGGTTAATATCGTTTTAATTCGTCCCTTTCTCTCGAATTACTTGAGGAACTTGTTTATCTTTTCCGTTTTTTTTGTTTCGGCTGAAATTTAAAAACAATTTCGTGTTATCTGAGATTTTAATCCTTCATTTTTATGCATATCATTTACATGAATTTCGATTGAATGAAATATTATAGATTTTTTGTTTTCAATGAATGAAATATTATAGATATGTAAGTTGAAACTTAAATCCTAATGCCTGAGATTGTTCCCTTTCCCTTTCCTAAAATGAGAGGATTGTTTTTATTTATTACCATGAATTGTTTGTATTAACCTTCCTTTCCCCCCTCTGTGAAACATAATATATATTCATACTAATATTGCACTTGAATTTAAGACTTTCTTTGTTGGAAGATCTATATAATAATAATCTATAGTATTTTACATTTTGTTTGTCTTCATAAATAGTGTTTTACATGTGGATGTATATATGCTGTATTTTTACACTACTTTTTTCCCCTTTTTCTTTGAACATCTTATATTCACACTAGTTGTGTGCCACGAATACTTCTTGACAAAATAACAATTTATGAAATCTAGCGTCTTGTTAAACAACAAGTTTCATCAAGCTTAGTTTTTAATTTAAAAAAAAAAAACTCGATTACTCATCTGGTTTACACCAATAATAGAATATCTAGTCACTTTTAGCTTATGTATTCCACACTATACTACAAAAAAATCAATATGTAACATCCCTATACTTTTTGAGGAGTGATGGCGGGATAGATCGACTATGAATGGATATAGCACTTCAGAAATCGAGTGATTTTGATCTGAAAACCTCAATATTTTAATGTCTTTGTAACCCGGTTATACGAAAAAATGCATTATACTTTTTTTTGGAAATTAAATTTAAAGTTAGATATTTAACTTTTTAATGAGAAAGTTTGATATCGTTTTGGCAAAATTTGAAGAAAAAAAAACTATATATGGAAAGGGATCTCGAGAATCAAAAGTTATGAAGGGATAAAGAGATACACTTATTAATTAGTTTGATCTTTCTTGTTTTTGGGTTTTGGATCTTGAAATTTACAGAAGTGATGGTGAAAGTTACAAAGTTTCTGGCTATTCGTCCACTATTCGTCTTCGTCGTCCTGGTAACTTTTGTTTTCGTTCGGTCTAAATTATTTTAATGATCGTTGGATGCCTTACAAAAAAAGAAGAAGAAATAGGTTACTCAGTAGGGTTTTGTGTTCATACGATGATGTCGCTTTATTTTTTGTTCTGAATCTTGTCTGGCTATTATTAGATGATAATCTATGCATGTCTTTAATTATATTTCCGTGCCTCTAGGGTTTTAGGATGTTTATTTTTTTATGTCTTTATTTTTTTTTCAGTCAAGGGATTGTTGCTGTTTATTCATTGATTAAAATCCTTCGTCTTTGTTTTGTTTTGTTTTAGCCGTGCCTTCTGGATTTTAGGATTAACTTTTTTTTTGTTCTTCAATCATGGCGTGTTATCGGAGATCATTTCCGACTCTGGTTTCTTCGACAAGCTAATTATTAAGCAGACCTTTTTTTTTTCTGAACAAGTTTATTTGGCAGACTTTATGGCTAAAAAAAGCCTTAGAAGAAATGTATTATCAAAAAAAAAAAAAAAACAAAGAAAAAATGTTTTTCGTCAATGAATTGTTAGGTTGTTAATTTGTCTTTTGTTCCTTTGCGGTGTCTTCGTTCATTCTCACAGACAAACAAAATATATGAAAACTGTCAACCTACAAATGTTCGATTAATGTGATATATCTACTCATGTGTATTTAGGTTGTTTTCGGGTGCATACCGATCGTGATTTGGTGGTGCACAGCAACGAAGGATGACACCAGAAACGACTCTGCTTTACTCACTGAGGATCTCCGGTCAAGTCTAGTTTCCGAAATCGAAAACATTGGAAAACTCATCTATCCAAAGACAAATTCATCTACAATCAGTTTAGCCAGAGTTGTAGATTCTTATCTCACCAATAACAATACCAATTTCACAGAGATTCAATCACAGGTTGTTATTTTCATATATTACCATTGATTTGTGGATAACTTTACTCATTACATAACGATGATGATATATTGTTTTTTTTTTTCAGATCGCACCAGTGTTGTTTCAAGCTTATTCAACGATCCCTCGAGTCTCACAAGTTTCGTACATTAGTAGTACGGACGGTCTCTTGTTTTCTTACTTGACGAAATTAAACACTAGTCTCGCAGTTTTTGCCAATTCAAGTGGCGTTTGGTACACTCAAACCGTTGATCAGAAAACCGGTCGTCTCAGCGGTAATGCAACGAGATCTCAGCCGTTAGATGTAACCCATACTGATTGGTTCCAAGCAGCACAGAGAAACCACACTAGCACCTCCTTTGTGGGAACTGGTTTGGGAGGAGAAGATAACCAGACTCTGTTTCAGAGCGTGGTTAGCTTGAGCAGCAAGAAAGGAGTTGTTCTGTTAGGATTTCCGGTTAAGTCTCTAACCGGTGTCTTGAACCGATTGAATCTTTATGGCGGAGAGCTTTACATGTGGACTAAGGACGGGACGGTGCTTGTTCGTCAAGGTTCACTAAATGCTTCTTTCTTCATCTCCAATGGCTCGTTTTGCTTCGGTAGAGAACCGAAATCCATGCGGCCTCAATGCCTCCCCGGAAATTGCAGTTCCCGTGGCTACGGGTTGGAGATCGAAAGCTCCAAGTTCCAAGCTTTTTGCTCTGTTCTTGAAATTTCCGGCATGCCTCTGGTAAAATGTTATAAAAAATCCAAGCTTTTTTTCACTTGATGGAAATAGATAGAATCATCATTTAATTACTTTGTTTTTCTAATGGTCAGAGATACACACTCATGTTTCCAAAAAAAGGAGGAGGAACAAGCATCAGTAATGCGACGATATATCTGCTGATTGTGACGACGTTTTATGCATTGTGCTGGCCTCCAGGGTTTGTGGTGTTTATGGTGAGAGCAGCGAGAAGAGAGATGCATATGCTTTCGAGGCTGAAAAACCAAATG
Source organism: Eutrema salsugineum (assembly GCF_000478725.1). Lineage (NCBI taxonomy): Eukaryota > Viridiplantae > Streptophyta > Magnoliopsida > Brassicales > Brassicaceae > Eutrema > Eutrema salsugineum. The sequence continues at coordinate 1,624,499 of NW_006256812.1, read as the reverse complement.
GAAGCAACACAACAGGCCGAGAGGAAGAGCATGAACAAGACTCAAGCGTTTGCAAGTGCTAGCCACGACATTAGAGGATCCCTTGCTGGGATCACCGGTCTGATTGATCTCTGCCGCCAAGAAGTTAGACCTGGCTCCGACCTAGACACCAATCTTAAGCAAGTGAATGTATGCACCGAGGATCTTCTTGGTAAGCCTATGATTCTTGTGCTTCATTAATATCTTTTAAATTATGCCTTTGTCCCTGATTCTTTGCCATGTTAATGTTGAAACAGCTCTGCTTAACTCAGTGTTGGACATGAGCAAAATCGAAAGCGGGAAGATGCATCTAGAGGAAGAAGAGTTCAACCTGGCCAAGCTTCTTGAAGACGTGGTCGATTTTTTCCATCCTGCCGCGATGAAGAAAGACGTTGATGTGGTTTTGGATCTGCACGATGGCTCCCTTTTCAAATACTCGAGTGTGAGAGGAGACAGTGGCAAACTAAAGCAGATTCTGAACAATCTTGTCAGCAACGCTGTCAAGTTCACAGCCGAGGGCCACGTTTCGATCCGAGCTTGGGCTCAGAGGCCCGGTTCCAAGAGCTCTGCAGTGGTCTTGGCATCGGAGCCTAAAGGCACGTTTTCAAAGTGTATGTGGTGTAGGAACAACGAAGACAACCAGTCATCAACCTATGAGGTGGAGATCTCGAATTCCATAAGAAACAATGCCAACACGATGGAGTTTGTGTTTGAAGTGGACGATACAGGCAAAGGGATACCTGCGGAGATGCGTGAATCGGTGTTTGAAAACTATGTTCAGGTAAGAGAAACAGCTCAAGGACAACAAGGATCTGGACTTGGACTCGGGATTGTGCAGTCTCTCGTAAGCAACTTTTAAACAAAAAGCTGGCCTTAAGTAAACCGTTGATTCTCGAATGCATCTTCTTCTAATCACACTATTTTCTGTAATACATGCATTAGGTACGATTAATGGGAGGAGAGATAAGAATCACTGACAAGGCGATGGGAGAGAAGGGAACCTGTTTCCAATTCAATGTTTTACTGACAACCTCAGAGTCTCCGGTGAGTGACATGAAAGTGAGACCGGACATGGAAGCAGGAGGAGATTACATATCAACGCCCAACCTCGGCCTCACTGTAAACACTTCTTTGGGAGGTAGCATGAACATACGCAACCTGAGCCCTAGGTTCAACAACTGTCTCAGCTCGAGTCCCAAGCAGGAAGCTTCTCGAGTGGTTCTCCTCCTGAAAGATGAAGAACGCAGAAGAGTTACAGAGAAAAACATAAAGCTTCTGGGAATCAAAGTCACAGTGGTGGAAAAATGGGAGCAACTGAGTCCTGCCTTGGAGAGACTTTTTAGGTTTTCACCTCAGAGCTCCGTGGGACGAGCAGAGTCTAGCTTGAGAAACGAACTATCAAGTCCGAGCTCGAGGGAGTTGCCTTTGATTGGCATGGACGGTATTGATTCCAGAAGCCAAGTTCCTAAAAGGAGAAGCAACAGTTTCTCTGCACTTGTCCTCCTCGTGATTGATGCAAAAGCCGGGCCATTTTCCGAGCTGTACGACATTGTCGAACAGTTTCGTAGAGGTTTGCACCATGGCATCTCCTGTAAAGTTGTTTGGCTCAACGAACCGAGCGGCCGCGCAAGTGAGAGAGGGGACATCACTTGTTTGAAACCCTTGCACGGATCTCATCTTAACCGAGTGCTGAAGATGTTGCCTGAATTCGGAGGAATCGATCCGAAAGGAGCACCTACTACTGAGCTGCAAAGGGAATCGCTACTGAGGCATTCTCTAAATGTTGCAGAGACATCACCTTGTGAAATCCAAGAAGAGGGACCGGGTTCAAGGTACAACAAAAAGCTAGGCAAGACAATATTAATGGCACCAATACCTTCAGAGAAGAAGGAGACTTGGGTCAAGTCAGTGCGTACTGGTCGAAAGCCCCGAGAGGACGAGCAAGGAACTTCCAGAGCGAGCGACGATGAATTATTAAGAGGGAAGAGAGTTCTGGTGGTTGATGATAATCGTATAACATCTTCAGTTGCAACAAGAAAGCTGAAGAAGATGGGAGTGTCTGCGGCCAAGCAATGCCACAGTGGAAAAGAAGCTGTGAGTCTAGTCAGTGAATGGCTTACGCAAAGAGAGCAACAAGGAGATATGCTTCCGTTTGACTACATATTCATGGACTGCCAGGTAAAATCAATTATTTGATATAGTCTTCCATAACACAATCGCAAATGGCTGATACATGTCTATCTTTATGCACAGATGCCAGAAATGGATGGATATGAAGCAACTAGAGAGATTAGGAAAGTGGAGAGAAAATATGGTGTGCATATACCAATAATAGCTGTATCTGGTCATGATCCTGGTTCCAGGGAAGCAAGAGAAACCATACAAGCTGGAATGGACGCCTTCTTAGAGAAAAACCTGAATCAGGGCCAACTTGTGAACATCATTAGAGAAATCGAAAGCAAGAGGACGGTAGATGCAACTCCAAAGTAGTATTGTAAGTAGATAGGAGGCAGCTTTTTGCCGACATATTTGGGTTTTTCTATTCTCATTTTCCATGCATATAGAAAGGTTAAAAACAAGATAATATTATAGCGGTTCCCTTCTAGTTTTCTTCTAACATTATAGCGATCAAGGATTTACATATAGCATCTGAACCGCTGATAGCATATCTACCAGAACTATCAAAAATAGCTGTGTAACAAAGATACAAACAGCCATAGTTTTACCCAAGAAACTTTTTTTCTGCGTCAGTAAATGGTGCTCCTTTGATGGGCATACTGCATTATGACGCAAGATGCCTACCTTTCTGAGACTTCGTATAGTTATCTTTGAAGAGAAAAAATGAAGGATGAAAAAATCAAGGGCCTGGGAGTAAGAAGAAGTGGAGAGGTTACAGAGACTCTCCAAGTTAAAAACATCCCTGAAGATAGACTTAGCCTATATGAGCTATTTCAGCAGAAATCCAAACAAAAGTCATGATACCAAGGAAAGGTTATCAAAACCAGAAGATTAAACAAAAAAAAAAAGGTTATTTAATATGCACAGCCCTGGAGACACAATCAGGTTTCATGCATCTATTTTTGGGGATTCTTCTCAACTCTCATATCTGTTTTTAGCCCAAAAACTCTAGACAATTTTCTCATTTCTTCTTTTGGCACAAGAGATTGTGAGCAAAAGAAATACAGTAGTAGCGTCAATAACTGAATAACTGATTTTCACATCCAAATGTTAACCTTCAATAATATAAAAAAAAAACAGGGTACACTTTCTCCTACGATGATGAGAGAATCAAAATCAATATAAAAAAAAAAGAACAAAACTTTTCCACCCATATAATATAATTATGAGAAATGAATACCCGACTTGTTGAATAACGAAAGAAGATACAAAAACTCTTGCTGTGATAGCTTTGAAGATCTCTTCTCCTCGAAAGCACCTTCCTTCAAGACATTCATAACTTTCTCCTTGAACTCAGATGCTTCTCCTCCGTCTCCTTCATCCATCTCCATATCATCATCGTCATCATCCAATGCGTTGTCGTCATCTTCGATTCCCATGCTCTGGTCACCAAGATCCATGGCGGTGTTGGGAGCAGCTTGGCCATTGTTCTGCAAGGAAGCAAGAACGGCCTGAAGAGTCTTGTAGTTCTTCTCAAGCATGGAAAGAACAGATTTTTGCCTGAAAATGGACCCGAGGGTTTTGTTCTTCCTGATGAAGCAGACTCTGAGGAAGCCATCCCACTCCTTCTTGTTGACCTGAGGCTGAGGCTTCCTAGGCTCGATGCGAACGACAGAAGAATCAACCTTTGGAGGAGGGCGGAAATTGTTCTTGCCGACTTTGAGAAGGTGGGAGACTCTCGCATAGAGCTGAGTGTTGACAGAAAGACGGCAGTAGAGGTTGTCTCCTGGTTGGGCAACGAGTCTCATGGCGAACTCTCTTTGGTACATTATCACAGCGCACCTGAAGCTTGTTGGGTGGAACAGAAGCTTGAACGTCAGAGGAGATGATATCTGATACGGAATATTGGCCACACATATGTCGAACCGTGGAAGCTCCGTCTTTAGCACATCACCTTGGATTACCTAAAGACAACAGCCACCATTACTGGATTACTTCTGACATTACAAAAAAAAACACTAGCAGATTGGTTCTAAAGATAGTAGATTTGGTTCTTAATTATGTTAGCAAGAATGAAAAAGCAGAATCCAAAAATCAATCCTTTCTTACCCTGAGGCGGTTGGAAAAGGGAGTTCCTTGAAAACGGCGCTGAAGCTCGAGAACCATACGAGAATCGAGTTCGACAGCGATAACTTCCTTACCAGCTTCGAGAAGCTTCTTGGTGAGATTTCCAGTACCAGGACCGATCTCGAGAATAACATCGGTGCTCTTAATCCCTGCTTTCTGAACGATTGAATCCACAAGCAGAGGGTTCTTCAGAATATGCTGCCCTTTCGATTTATGGAAGGAGATTCCACCTTGGTACTGGCTCGACGGTGCTCGATTCGACGCCTTGGGCTTCTCCTTCCTCATCTTTCCTCCCGCCATTGTTGTTTATCTCTGAATGCGACGATTAGGGTTTTAGGTATCAGCTCACGTCTCTGTTTTAGGTTTTAACTTTTAACACACACGCATTATTTAATATTTCTTCTTCGGTACCATTTTTTTTTTATTTTTTTTTTTAAATGGGCTCATTTACTCTGTTTTTTTGTGCGAGGACATTTGGGCTCATTGATGTTTAAATAGTGTGCGTTTTTAACATATGATTACTTTCTAATAAAAAGAACAATTTTTGTAAATGTATACATCGTGTCTTTGTAAATCAGACTCTTGATGTCATTCGATTCTTGTGACAAAAGAGAAAATTTCTGTTACAGTGCAGGTATGTTAGTTTTATGGAACTAAAGCGACCCGATCTATACATGAACCTGTGTCGGGTGACCCTACAAACAAAAAAATACAACCGACTTTCTTTTCTAGAGCGAACATTTGTTTGTAATTTTCTTTCGCTATATAAATTTTATAAGAAAAAATTGACACAGCCTAAGGAGTTTACAAAGACCGACCATTGATCAGCAAGGATCAAAAGAAACATATCATCATCCAGAGCTTTGTAACGCCTTTCTTAACGTTTTTGTGAATTTCTCTCGGAGTCGCTTTATCTTAGAACGCATCGTTGCGTTCGTAGCAAAATACGATTCAGCGTTTGAGAGCATTGCATCCACGTCGTGTTTAAACGATCCAATACTTCTGTAGTACTGATTCTCTACTCTCTGGTGAATCAGCTCCGGGTATAAAGGAACTGGGAACCTGCAATTTTAAGTGCGGAAGCTGAGTTACCAAAACATCCACAGGTTCTATCATATGAGATACCAAAACCAGATACCAAAACCAGCATTGTCTTCACGTTTACGGGGGCTAAGTGAGGTTTTGAAAGAATCAACTGCAAGGATCGAAGTGTACCTATTGCAGAAATCCATCTTTTGAGCAGCTTCGTTAAGCTTTTCGATTCCATAGTTATCCTGAAGAAGAATACATAATGACAGAAGCAAATAACGGTCATCAGGCAAGCCAGGGTAACAGAAAGATGAGAAGTGGTAGCTTTTTGGGAGAGAAGACAAACCTGATGCTTGCTGACTGACTTCACTAGTCCAGCAAATAAAGAAAGTAGTTTCTCTCTTGTCTTTTCGTCTATGGTAGAGTTTTCCCAAGGAAACTGGGGATTGTCAAACTCCCAGGGGCTGTGAAGACTTATGTCCCCAGTATCATAGACAACCCTGTATCTCTCCCATGGACTGTCTGGGTAGTCAGTGGACTTAACTTGTGAAGACTCAATCCTACCTTCCCACCAAGCACCGCCTTCACCGGATTCATCTCTCCACCACACACGGCATTCATCACCGATTTCCCAGTTTGTTTTGACTGCAGCATCGTATCGAGTCTTCTCCACAATAAAATCCGGGAAATTAATGAGGTCCGGAAGTGTTAGTTGGAACTCTTTGCGGGACCCCTGTGATGAAACAGAATCCAGAACCCTGAGGGTCATTTTGCAGCAGCTTTCACCAGAACCAGGATATGTATCGTAGTTGAGTTTCTCCACTTTGCAAATCTCTACCGCTCCTAGGTTTCGAGGAAGGTACCTCGATCGGTCACTGTCATCTAATTCTCTAGTTGCAAGGAACTCTTGATGACCCTGAAAACGACACCCAATGAAATTTGATTACTTCCAGATCTACCAAATTCATACATGGAAATGACAAAACTACTAGCCAAAAGGACCTACCTGCTTGAAGTAAACAACTTCATCCCCTAGCTGGGGTATATAACGGCAGCCTTCCTCGTGTTCTGACAGCATTAACCATGAGATTTTCCTTGACACATCATTCAACCTAATCCCAGTATTGAGACTTTGTTTGCTGGTGCTGGCGCTTGCAGATCTTGACCGGGACCCAGCTTTTGAAGTAGAAGGCCATTCTTCGAGTGCGACACAACCATACACGCCTGTGGAAGGAATTCCTTGTTTCTTTACTTTATCTACGGATCCAGAGCCCGACCTCACACGTAATACACAATTTCTTGCACCAGATTCACTTGAAGTGGCCTTCAGTCTCATGGATCTCTTCCTACGTATCACATCGGCTGTAGCTTCTCCAAACTCAAAGTCATGTGCAGGAGAGCATCTAACATTATCTATCTCAGGTTCAGAATCCATAATTGGATTCACAAAAGAGGGAGCTATGGATGCAAAACCATCTCCACCATCTGCCAAATCATTTGCTACCTCATCAGGCTCTAGTTTTTGAGGACTGCTGGGATGCCGAAGCTTCAATCTCAGTCGTCGAACTTTCTTTGGAAGAATCTCCTCAGTTTCCATGGAAGTATTTATATCACAATGTCTTAACTGACCAGACAATGGTTCAACTCTTGACAAATCTTCATCCCTGCAAGAGAATACAAGGAATTAGATATTGTGGAAATTTAATACGAACATAGTTTTTCTTGGTATTCATAATCAGATTTCCCGTACCCATCAAATGTTTGGGTTTCCTCAATGTTCTCAGACGTAGTTAATTCGGTGGATTCACAAAGAGGAAACTCTTCCCGCCACTTGCACATATTCTGGTCCTGATCTGAAGCTTTTATCAATTGATTTCTGGCCTTTTCTCTCTGTGGAGTATTCATAGAATGGGGTATATCATGACACCATGAAGCACCCTTGGCATCTACCTTTGCATCTACAGAACTTGACCCAGGTTCTCTGGAGTATATACCAATCACTTTGTCGTTGTCTTCCAAAGATTTAGAAGAAAGGTGCTCCGAATCAGCTTCATTCATTACATCTCTCTTGCTTTCCATAGATTCTGTTGGCTTCTTAACCGAGATCTTTACAATCAATCTTTTCTTCTGTTTGTCATTTGAAAGAGATTCCAGCATCTGAGATGGGTTTTCCAGTTGTTGCAAAGGGGGTGCGCTTCTATCAGATTCACTGTTGGATGAATCGTCAACTTCATCCGAAGAGCTTCCAGAAAGTTTTGAAAGCAAGGATCGAGCATTTTGGGCCGCTGCTCGTTGCGGCCGTGATGCCTTGACATCAGAATATTTTCTTTTTGAAGCCTTCACGCCAATTCTTCGGTTCTTGGTTCTCTTATTTCCGAATTTCGAGCTATCAACCTCATCCAAAATCCTCTTATCACGCCTTCCAGATGAAGTAGCGATCTCAGCCTGAGAAAACAAGAGTTAGTCAATAGATAACGACAAGCAAAATCGCATGAGTTGAAAAAAACATACTCTAGGATGTTTTCTTCTTCTTTTCCGATGATAGCTATTTTCGTGAATATTATCAACGTCACTGTCCTCGGAACTGCACTCAAGTTCATTTGAAGAATTGGAACATGGACTCGCCCTAGCTCCATCAGAGGAAACTTCGGCATTGTACTCGGAATCATTGTCGTCACTCAGAATTTCATGTTCTGGTTCCCAGTACATAGCATCTATAAACTCAGGCAGTGGCTCGATCAACCTATCCAGATCTGCCAAAGGAGGCATAATATAATCTTGACCTAAACTAAAATCAGGGCCAACAGAAAACTTTATCGAGGAAGGACGCCATTCAACCCCTAATGCACCAAGTCTGCGTTGCTGAAACATTGTCTGGTCAGGTTCTGGATACGGAATCATACCTGGAAAATTAAAAATAAAACACCAGGAATACGTTCCATGAATGACCAACATTGCATAACTGACATAAAGATAAGCTTTTAGAAACGAACTTGAATCACAAAGAAGATCCTGAAGGTTTCTCCGATGGGGAAGAAGCTGAGTCTCCTGCACCATGGAAATTATAAAGCTTTAAATATAGTCAACAATAAAGCAAGTGCAAGGATATTGATCATACATCTCCGATTTGTAAACTAGAACTGTTAGCGAATAATGCATCAAAGTGTGCATATTTCGGTGAGGTCTCTGACAAAGAATGCAAGAGGAACTAGAAACAAAAAAGAAGATACAAGTATTTGAAACCAACCTGATCAAGAACATGTCCATTGGTATCTCGAATAAGAGGACGATAATCACCAAGGAAGAACTTAAACAAACAATACAAGACAAAACATCAGAAAGCAATAGATGATCACTAGAAACTACAGCCATATATTAGAAAATCATCATGCATTTAAGATGCAAAATCCACCATACCTGGTCGTATTTAGCATCTTTTTGAGACTCTCCTTGACCCGTGTTTAGAAAATATATCTGGCCAACTTCATCTGACAGCACAATAGATGTCCCATCTCTACACAGTCCCAAAGAAAAAAAAAATTATGATAAGCAATTGATTCCGTAACTTTCATGTGACTAAATAAATGCTTTAGAAGTCTTTGCTGAATGAAATATGAAAATTGTATACTCAACTTGATATGTATAACATGACTATTATTCTAGTTTCAGACTCAAGAGCAATATGCATGTGTTACTGAAATCATTTGAAACAAATAGAAGATCTTATCCTCGATGTTTCATCGGTCACTTACTGTGAAAACTTTCCATCAACCAACTTAAATCTCCCGATTTCGAATACTTTAATTGGGACACCCTCCCATATCTAGAAAAAGATATCAAAGGAGGTAAGGGATGCTATTGATAAGATCAAGGAGTATTCTTATCCAAAAAAATGAAACTCACATCCCAGATGATTGTTTTCCCATCATAGCCGGCGCTCATAGCAATCCGAGGATTGAAAGGGTGGACATCCAAGACATAGGACTACCAAGAGGGCATAAATGAAACAAACCATATACATATATTAGTAGTTCCAAAGCAAGTTGGGCTGAACCACAAAATTTGAAGATAAATGCAATATGGAAATTATGGGACATTCGGGAGAAGATCGACATCAAATGAGAGCTACAACAATGAAGCATGCAAAATTAAAACCAAAAAATACAATGCCCCAACTAAGATATCAAGGTAAGGAGTAGAAATTTAGGTGATTGTTACCGATTCACTGTGACCAGTTAAACAATGCACTAAGCTACCATCAGCAGCATTCCATACACAAATCCTGCAATCTGTATAGACACCGACCGGTTAAGGGATATAGAAGACGGTAGTAAGTCTACGATTGGAGCAAAGTGAGAAATTAATCAAAATTAAAATCTATGCATCATAAAATTTTCCTCTGACGATATTTACCCATGATGGCGGCAAGTACGAAACGATTATCCAAGCTCCATATAATCATATTGACCCCTCGTGGTGTTGGAAGAAACCTTTGACGCGGCCCTCCTCGAGGAGGTTGTGGAGGAAGTGGAGGAGGTGGAACCTTCAGATGATATCCTTTTATCCAGCGTCCAGATTTCCCCTGGATATATATAATCGAGTAGGTTGTGGAAACTGATGATAGAACCGGAAATTCGCTATCATGAACTTGCAAAGCACCAATGCATTTCGTGGTTGATTGAAGAAACTTACATGGGATTTACGTGATCTTGGAGTCCATATAATTGCACTACCATCACGAGAGCAGGTTACTATGTTGTCATGACAGAACCTAGTAATTAAACGTATTAAGCCTTCACCACATCCAAAGTAAGCATAGAAGGAAGATAGTGCAATGGCTATAAGTCCAACACAACATATGAAACAAACCAGGAATTCTTAAACTTTGGGTAACTATCTTCCTTCAGAGTATCAGCCGGTGAAGATTTTGGAGCCACAGCACAACCACTATAAAGAAAAAGAAAAAAAGAAACCTTTTCTATTATTTTTATGTTCTTCTAACCAATAATATGCAATCTAAGAAAGCCACCATGTTCGCTAAAAAATACCTAAACTGCACATAGTTGACATCATTCTCATGGCCACGTAGAACATCCAGCTCATGAGTCGGCTGTTCAGCATCATCCAAGTTCGGTTTTGAGGCACTCCAAACCTGCAGATTATGGAAATACTGACAATCAAGACTAACAAGCAAACTAAAACCAAACAAAATCTCCGCAGTTTCTGCATTACCAAGGAGGATAATTAAAGTTGAGATTTTAACACAGACCCTCGCATTGCTGTCAGAGCTACCAGTGACAAAAATTGTTCCATTAGCATTGTACGCACAACACAGTATTTGGTGACTCTGAGATGTATTGCTCGTAGATGCCGCGTTAGAAGATGTAAAATTGCTTTTTCCTAAGAGAAACTTCCAATGAGTTGTATAACCCAAACAGATTTAATATTGAACAAAATACAATGCTGTGCCACTTTCTTACCAGTGCCTGCATCCGATGGACTTGGAACATAGATTCGTGGAAGCCATTGAGAGTACCTAGCATCCCAGATACGACAGGTTCCATCATCGGATGACCTACAGATAAAAAAATAAAGCACAAATAACTAATTACCAGTGCAGGAAGCAGTATGAAACATACAAACTATATATTTAGGGGGTGGTCTTGAACAGATAAATAACAATTCCGAAATGAACTATTTAAAGTAGAAACATATTGAACAGAACTCACGATAAAAGTTGGTAAACAGACGCCTGTCTGGGACTGAATGCAATCGCAGTAACAGCTCCAGTATGTCCCCGCAATACAGAAATTGGCATTCCATCAGGCAACCTCCACTGCCATAAGAAACAATACCATCTAACAGACAAATAAATAAAAAGTGTCAACACATTAAAGACTGGGAATTGTATTCTTACCACTCGAATCACAAAATCGTTTGAAGCTGATGCCACCAAAGCATTGTTTGAACTAACGGCCAAGTCTGTAATGTCACCCTACAGGAAACATGCATAGGCGAGAACAAATTTTAATAGACTAGTCAACAATATATGTCTAACAAATATGGAAACAATAGCTCACTTCATGACCGCGGCAGCTAGCCAAGCAAAGTGCAGTTTCCATTGACCAAATTTTGACAAGTCGGTCATCTGAACCAGTGATAACGTATCTTCCAGAACGATCAAAAATAGCTGCGCAAAAAAAAGGCCATACTGTTACCATGATGGACATACTGCATTATGACTTCCAGATACTATAATCAGATAGGTATAAATTCTAAGGTTGCACATGAGACAAAACAAAGTATGGAATGCCCACAGAGCAGAGATCCAGCACAACGGATGTATAGTTGAGGATCTTACCGCAGTAAACAGCATTACGATGTCCTCTCAGCTTCTTTATATTTTGCATCTTTTGAACCATTGTTGATGGTTTTGCAATAGCATGACATGCTGAAAGAATGGACGGAGCACGGTGGTGTTTTCTGAAACCTCCTCCAATTTCTCTGAGACTTAGGCCACGCACTTGATCGGCATGCATATGCGGCCAGCGTAAGTATGGCGCGACGTGTCTCGCTTTCTGAGACTCCATTTTTTTATCTTCAAATCGAAAAAAAAAAAATCAAATCCCTGAAGATAGACTTAGTCAGCAGAAATCCAAACACAAGTCATGTTACCAAGGAAAGATTATCAAAACCTGAAGGAAAAAGTTTTCAATAGGCACAGTCCTAAAGGCACTACCAGGTTTTATGCATTCATGTGACTCTTTCCAAGTTTCAAATCCAAAGACACGGGGAACATCTTGCCGCTAAGGCAAGCGATCCATTCTAGAAACAATGTGGTTTGAAAAAAATCAACTGAATAGCATGCAAAAGTAAAAAAGAAAATATCCTGCTTTCCAAACATCATTTCGACAAAGTACCATGTCTTTTGATTTTTTGATTTTATCTTCATGAATGAGCTTTTGAAACCCAAGGCACACAAAATAAGTAGATGGATAGGAGTTACTACGTACAATCCACAAGTGAAAAGGTGCCAGATCCTAGTAGAGTTGGAACATCAGCAGCATTAGGAGTATTTCCTTCAACTCTCATGTGTGAAGGAAAAGGTGGGTTTAAAATTAGTTGCTTGAGAAGCTTCACCAGGTGATCCTTTTCAATATGAGGATATCTGTCAGTAAAATAAACATGACGACAGAAATATAGCACAATTAGGAAGGTGGTTTACCATAGTATGAAATATTCAAATTCAATAAGCTATGGCGAGGCTTCCATAGTAACTGAACGATGAAAGAGCGGAGTAATTACGAAGAAAACTATACCTCTCTACCAACTTATCATAGTTCAATGGGAGCGAGATGCCATCATCGTCAGCACGCCCACTGCAAGTGCCACTTCTTGACCACCAAGAATGATATCTACGGGGCAAAAGCCCTTTTTCCAAGATTTCATCTCTCAGGTGCCCAAAGGTTCGTTCACATGGGCCGGTAGAAAGAAAATGTAAAATCAGGAAATAGACTTCTCTAAGGTCTATATCTACATCGGTTAGCGAAGAATGGCAAACAAGTCTCTCCTCTCGCTGAAGAGGAACATTTACTTGAACTGCGTTTGCCAAATTCGAAGTTTCCATACAAGGAAAAGATTTGTGGATCCACTCCATGCTAACTCGGCCTTTGGAGGAGACGCAGTCGTCAACTAAACGCCACTGCCAAAGCAAAAAATATATTTTACTAAACTGGAGCGTGAACTAAAGAAAATATACTAGCCCACTTCTAGAGTAGCAACGACCACGGATACACAGATGATATATTCAAGCTTCAAGAGATCTCATTCTAATTGGAATCTGAGGTAGTGGTATCTGTTCGTCCTACACAGGAGATGACCATCATGTATCAATGTATTGAAATAGACCCTTAAACGACACCTGAACGAGAGCTTCCCCTAACCCAGCGACTGAAAGAAGGAAAGAAATCCACAAAAGAAAGTTGATTCACTTCATTAAATATCATAAGAAAGTGGATCGGAAAGGATTGAGACATAATCCTAAACGTTCCTTTAACGCATTCATCACTAAGCTCAATGCGATTTGAACGAGATATTTCGGAATCAAAAGCCCTAAGATCGAATTACATAGAAAAGCATCCATCATACATAAAAATGAAATTTAACTAAAAACTCTCAATTCCGCATCTAAAAAGAGAAGGGAGAAGCGCAGGAAGAGCTACGTACAAGCTAGGGTTTAGTTCGGTCGAGAGACATACAGCTACCCAGCACTTGACGAGTGGATAGGGAAATGAATATCGAATCCTCGTTGAACGATTTGAAGCAGGTTTGAAGGAGAAAAACGAGAGAGATGAAGAGCGAATTCGAATGATTCCGATGTCGTCAAAACGAGAGACAAGCAGTAACAACGTTACATTCTGCGAGTTGTCTGCGTCTCCTGGTACGACATCGCCAGGGTCGAGCGAACAAGGAAGAAGGTAACAAAGACCAGTGACGCTTTTTTTTTCTTTTCTTTTTTTTTTACCGCTGAGATTTTTCTGTGTGATGGAAAATTTGGAAGCTACAATTTTTATTTTTAGAGAGTATAGAAGCGAACAATAGAAAGAGTTTTTTAATGAGGAGAAAAAAAGAAACTCGGTTACGTATGTGTAAGAAGACAGATACACCCCTACATGCTGTGACATCTTCTTAATCCGCCTGAAACTTGTAAGGGTATAAATGGCTTTTCGTAATTATTGGCGGCCGAGCCAAAAAAAAGAAAGAAATGAAGTCAGCTTAATTTCGATTGTATTCATTCATATACTTACCATCAGGTTTTATAACTGGTAAATACAGATACGCGTCGATGCATTTTCCTGTTAAAAATCTCCAGTTCTTACCGCCAAAAATATAAGTGGAGGAATTCAAAATTGCATATACACACACACATAAGCATGAAATAAGTACATACTCCTTTAAAAAAAATAAAAAAAAAAATACAATTTATAGGTGGACGGATTTTGATCCATTCCGCTAAAGGTCATAGCTCTCACGATTTTTTTTATATTATAAATATTTGCTACATGTCGGTTTTCAAATTCAATTTAGTACAATTACATTGCAATTTGCCTTTCTTGTTCATTATGTTACTGTTTCTTAGGAGTTAAGACCGTGAGGTGGCCATAAACATGTTCTATATGCCGCTTGATATATCGGCCCATGTTTAAGCTTGCCCAATATATTTGTGCAGCCCATTAAATGCTCTACAGAGAGCATAAATCATTAGCATCAATATAAAACAACCAATATGATGTCAAAAAAAAAATATATATATATATATATAAATCAACCAATAGGAAAAGAAAAAAAATGCGTTTATACATATTTAGGTTTTTTTACATCATATACAGTTGTACTTGCTTTTATATTTTTGAAAAAGATATATCAAAATACATGATCGAACATAGAAAAGCACCCATCATCCATAAAAGTGAAATCCAACTAAAACCCCCGCATTCCGCAGCTAAAACCGAAATTTCTTATCGTCAAATGCAATATATGTCCGATGTGTTATGACATATGATACATGTATGCACAATATCTTGGATAACTTTTGATTGCTTCCACGCCCGATTTAGACCAATATTTCATCGTTCTACTTTACATGGTATATAAAACACTGATCAATAAACTCGTTCCACATCATTTTGATTTTGACACATCACTCTCCAAACGTGTTGATTATCAACCACGTTTAAAAAGAAAAAAAAAACATATGCAAAAGCAAATGAAAATACCTAATATCATCACCCACTCAAATCCAGAAAACACGCAATTAAGATTTTATCAGTTCCATAGATACAGAAGGTAATTAGTAATCAAATTTAATTGGAAAAAAATACGTAGAGATCTATGAAACACCTCTTGTGTAGTGTACTATTCATCATATTCATTATCACATTACAAGCACCAAAGAAACCAAACCAAACACGTACGAGGACAACAACAACAACAATAACAGCAAGAAGAAGAAGAAAGATCGATCTGATTCTGACCGTACCTAATTTTTCAATTTTAATATATTATCAAACATCAAAAACACTTTCAATTAATTATCATAAGTGCGACACTCATCAGTCTCAGGATTATCACTGCAGTATTCTTCCAAAGGATCGGATCCACCAGCTTTCTTCTTGTCCCTAGCGTGACTCGCCGCCGCACTCAGCTCCTCCACCTCGTCCCACGCCGCCACACACTCGCCGCTCACCGGATCGTCGGCGCATGTCTCCTTCGCTTCCTGTATACTCTTCTCCACCTTATCCGATATCCCTCCTTCTGATGTCGCCTTAATCGGCTTAACCATAACCATCCGGTTCATAGAACCGAATCTCCACGGGTAATTCAAACGGACCGGGGCGGATAGGCGAGCCGCAGGTCGAACCACCGCTCGCGGAGTCGCGACGTTGAGACCGCTTGCAGCTATGGTTGTCATCGTTGGAGGATTTTGATGGAGGAGAGATTTTTTTTGACGTTAAAGGAGAAGAAGAAGATAAATACTGCTTCTTAATATTGAACTCTGTGAACACGATCCTCTTATCTCCTAACAACCAAGCATATTGAGCCGCGTGGTTTTTAGATAATATTTTTTTTAAAAAAATATTCATTTCCACCAAACTGAGAATACATACATAAGTATTTTCTTTTTCGCATATTAGTTCTTTTTCACGCAAAATTTTCAGACGTAACACATTTTATGAAAAAAAGTTGGAAAGCCTACATAAAAACAAAATGGACAAAACTTTATCGAAAGGTATGCTCTGAAGAGACATTTATTGTCAAACCAAATGTACAGCTCAAATTTGTTTCGTATATTATTTACAGGGTTTTAAAATTTTACGTAAAAATGTTAAAATAAATCACTTACAGTTTTTAAAATTACAGTATATTAGTCAAAAATATGTTTATAAGAATGCGAAAAACTATAATTTATACAAAAATTCATGAAAAAAATAGATGCTTTTTTTTTTCATTTTGTAACTGTTGGGTGTTGAGGGAATCGGAGGACTTTTGCTGGGCCATATTAAAGAAAAGAACCGCAAGTTGGGTCATAGCTAAGGCCCACAAAAGCAGTGACGTTCACGAAGATATGGTGCACTCGACCGTATTGTATAACGCGTTGCTGATATTTTGCTGATTTTTCATGTTAATTATTTTTATTGGATACAATACAATACAATACAGCCGTCGAATAGACTAAGGGAATCATCATCACACTTTAAAAAGGCTAAAAAAAGTCAGAATAAAAATGATGCGCTTTCACAGAGCTTGTCATCGTTTCTCTCTTTCACCTCTCTGCCATTTATCTCCGCCGTCTCCGCCGTCTGCTTCTCTCCTTCTACCTCCCAAGTTTTCCGGATTCTCGACGCTGCGTACGCATCGTTACTCAAAAGTTCGCAGATCCTCCGGAAACTCGCTGACCACTGTCATGTCTTCACGTTCTGCTTCTAGACTTCGCTGCCTCGCATCTGTATGTCCCGAAGGTGCAGAAGACGGTGGTGGTAGCAGCTCTAATGGCTCAATTTCAGCCTCCGCTGCGGCAACTGAAGATGATGGTAATTTTTTCATTTCCGCCGATTTTGCTGGATTCAAATGATACGGAAAAGTTCGATTGTGTTGATGAAAATTGGATTTGAATTTGTATAGTTAGTGTTGTTACGTTCCACTGAATTCGAGCTCTTATCTGTAGAAAATCGCTTTTCACCGTTTTGTCGTTGGGAAACAACGATGCCTTTCCAAATTCGTTCGATGCTAGCTAATGTGACTCTGTGTAGTCAGAGAGACGTGTGTGCTTACGTAAATGGTTTTGATGTTTGAATTATGTAGATTTGGCTTTAGGCACTGGATATCGTCTCCCTCCACCTGAGATCAGAGATATTGTCGATGCCCCACCAGTCCCGGCCTTGTCATTTTCACCGCATAGGGATAAGATCTTGTTTCTCAAGCGGAGAGCTTTGCCTCCGTTGGCAGATTTGGCCAGACCAGAGGAGAAGCTTGCAGGTGTTCGAATTGATGGATATTGCAATACCAGAAGCAGGATGTCATTCTATACTGGTTTAGGAATTCATCAGTTATTGCCTGATGGTACATTGAGTCCAGAGAAGGAGATCACTGGCATTCCAGATGGTGGTAAGATTAACTTTGTTACATGGTCCAATGATGGTAAGCATCTGGCTTTCAGCATCCGGGTCGATGAGAACGGAAATAGTAGTAAGCCTATAGTATGGGTAGCTGATGTTGAGACTGGAGAAGCTAGACCACTTTTCAAGTCGCAAGATATTTATCTGAATGCGATTTTCGAGAGTTTTGTTTGGATTGATAATTCCACTTTGTTGGTCAGCACAATCCCTTCATCTCGTGGAGACCCACCAAAGAAACCTTTGGTCCCGTCTGGTCCCAAAACTCTGTCAAACGAGAAGAAGAATGTTGTACAAGTTAGAACATTCCAGGATTTGCTTAAGGATGAATATGATGCTGATCTATTCGACTACTATGCCACGTCACAACTAGTATTGGCTTCTTTGGATGGTACAGCGAAGGAAGTTGGGTTACCTGCAGTATATACGTCATTAGACCCTTCGACAGACCATAAGTACTTGTTAGTTTCATCCCTTCACAGGCCATATTCTTTCATTGTACCTTGTGGTAGATTTCCAAAGAAGGTTGAAGTCTGGACAGCTGATGGTAAATTTGTAAGACAGCTGTGTGACTTGCCCCTAGCCGAAGATATCCCCATAGCCTCCAATAGTGTGCGCAAAGGAATGCGTTCTATAAATTGGCGGGCAGACAAGCCGTCAACCCTTTATTGGTAAATATATGAGACTCCAATATTATAGCCACACGCTATACAGATTCCAAAATGTGATTTGGAAATAATTTATTTACAACTCTCTTGAGATATGTAGGGCTGAAACACAAGATGGGGGTGATGCCAAAGTGGAAGTTTCACCACGTGATATAGTTTATATGCAGTCTGCGGAACCACTAGCAGGAGAAGAACCAGAAGTTTTGCACAAGCTTGATCTTCGCTATGGGTAAAAACTAAAACCACAGGAGATGTTGTAGTCGTAGATTATCAATGCTATCTTCTATAAAAAAAAAAACAAAATAGCTTCATGGAGGCCTTCTATGTCCTAACATTGATCCGATTTTATATCTGCAGAGGCATTTCTTGGTGTGATGATACATTGGCTCTCGTTTATGAATCATGGTATAAAACACGACGGACAAGGACATGGGCTATCTCTCCTGGATCTAACGATGTCAGTCCACGCATATTGTTTGATAGATCATCGGAAGATGTATACTCAGACCCTGGCTCAACCATGCTGAGGAGAACCGCTGCTGGAACGTATGTAATAGCCAAGATAAAGAAGGAAAATGATGAAGGCACTAATGTCTTACTGAACGGAAGTGGGGCTACACCACAAGGGAATGTACCCTTCCTTGACTTGTTTGACATGTAAGCCTACCTGACAAAGGCTTCTCTTTCTTGCGTTTTTTTCTCTTGTTTTTATTGCCATAACGTGTTAACAAACTGGGAATGTTTTGTGCAAAATTTATTTAGAAACACAGGCAACAAAGAACGGATCTGGGAGAGCGACAAAGAAAAGTATTTTGAGACGGTTGTGGCCTTGATGTCTGACCAGAAAGAAGGGGATTTGAAAATGGAGGAGCTTAAAATTCTGACATCAAAGGAGTCTAAAACTGAGAACACCCAATATTCTCTCCAACTTTGGCCTGACAGGAAAGTGCAACAGATTACAAACTTCCCTCATCCGTATCCCCAGTTGGCTTCGTTACAGAAAGAGATGATCCGGTATCAACGAAAAGACGGGGTTCAACTTACTGCAACACTATACCTACCACCAGGCTATGATCCATCAAAAGACGGTCCTCTGCCTTGTCTGTTTTGGTCTTATCCTGGTGAATTCAAGAGCAAAGATGCTGCTGGTCAAGTCCGTGGCTCTCCGAATGAATTTGCAGGCATTGGTTCAACTTCTGCCCTTCTTTGGCTTGCTAGAAGGTATCAAACATTTTTCAATCTCTATGCTTGTTTAGCCATGATACTGTTTTTGGCTGTTCTAGTGTCCTGGAGTCTATTTTGTTGAGCTAGGTGATTGAGTGTTGGCTTATACCATTTGGATTCTTCTGCATTGTGCAGGTTCGCTATATTATCTGGACCTACTATACCAATAATTGGTGAAGGTGATGAAGAGGCTAATGATAGGTACTATGATATCTACTTTCGACAAGCTGGTAGCTGAAACATGGAAACCAGTGTCATTTTCTTAATATAATTTTCCTGTTAGCATAAGCAAAACTAACTAAATGGATGCCAGTGACATCAAACCACTCAAGTTTTAGATCTGAGATGTGCTTGAGCTTGACAGGTTCTAACGTGAACAACAAAAACAACATTCTCAGGTATGTCGAGCAATTGGTTACAAGTGCTGAGGCTGCTGTAGAGGAAGTCGTCAGGCGTGGAGTAAGCATTGCTTGATCCCAATTCCATCATTTTGCTATTGGAATAAACCACGAAAGTGTGGAAGCTTAGTATTTTTTGGTCCCTCATTTTACAAGGTGGCCCATCCAAGCAAAATCGCTGTTGGGGGACACTCCTATGGAGCGTTTATGACTGCGAATCTACTTGCACATGCTCCTCATCTTTTCTCCTGCGGAATAGCTCGATCTGGCGCTTACAACAGGACACTCACACCCTTTGGTTTCCAGGTGCCACCATGACCATTTTCTTTCTCGTCTCATTCTCTGCATTCGGATAGATGTTAACTGATCTCGGGTTAACATTTAACTATGCGTGGAAATTTCAGAACGAGGACCGAACACTGTGGGAAGCTACTAACGTCTATGTAGAGATGAGCCCATTCATGGCTGCTAATAAAATCAAGAAGCCAATCTTGCTCATCCATGGTGAAGAAGACAATAACCCAGGAACTCTAACAATGCAGGTTATACCTTCAGTAGAGATCACCGGAAAGGATTAGATTCCAATCCAAAACAATTATCTCTGCATTGGTTCTAACTACTTTCATTTCATATCCTTTGTATAACAGTCGGACAGATTCTTCAACGCACTGAAAGGCCATGGGGCTCTTTGCCGACTTGTGGTTCTTCCTTACGAGAGCCATGGGTACTCAGCACGGGAAAGCATTATGCACGTTCTCTGGGAAACTGATCGCTGGCTTCAAAAATACTGTGTTCCGAACACATCAGATGCAGACACAAGTCCAGACCAGTCCAAAGAAGGATCGGATTCTGCAGATAAAGTAGCGACTGCCACAGGAGGTGGTAACCCGGAGTTTGGTGAGCATGAAGGTCACTCCAAGCTCTGAGGAGATCACTTCTCTGGTAAACATTCCCAACCAATAAACAAAACCACAAGATTTCTCACGTTTGTATAGCTTATCAGTTTGTTTAAATTTCTGGTTATGCTTTTAATTTTCAGAGTCTCTGTGCCTCGGGTTTGGGCATTCAAACGCACTTGCAGAAACTGGGAACACAACACAAACTATATTTTTTCATAGAACATTCGGATTCGTAATAATGCGAACAAAAAGGCCACAAAGTTGGAATCACTTTCTGTTTAGTGCAATATTTCCATGAACAAGTTTCCACAAGATTCACCTTTCTGTGGTTTCTCAGACAACAATACGAAACAAAACAAAAGAGATAATGTCTGAATCAACATCACATCTGAGTCTGTTTATGAACTAACAAATCCCATTCACAGGTTTGTTTATTTCTCACAAAATCCCAACTCATTTAAGAGTTATTAAGAAACGGAAAAACAAGAATTCGAAAACATTGGTCTTGAAGAATCAGCGGCTTTTATTACTCTTCAGCAGCAACAACACTGATCTCACCTCTCTCAAGCAAGTCATAGAAAGCTCTAGTTTTCCTCTGTTCGTTCCAATGGTGCATCTTCCAAAGACCACCAGCAGCTAAACCGAGTGCCATGCCGATAATTAACTCCTTCACAACGCTAGGGCCTTTCAATGTGGCATGTGCAACCTTGTGTCCTGCCATCTCTTCTTTCTTTCTTTTCTCAACCTGCCAAAATTATACATCACAACCCCGACGATCGAACATGAATCAGTCTTTACAATCTTTACACTCAATGAAAACTAGACAATGTAATGCACAACCAATTCAGCGGCTCTCTTCTTTACCAAAAAAGCACACTTTAGATCAATGGGCTATGGATTTTCCTTCTTCAGGCAATCGGTGACTAGTTAACAGATTAATCAAAGACTTTGATTCAATATTAATGACATAATGAAGCAATCCATATCTACATCGTTTTAACCAGTACAAAAATCAGTCTAATATCTCTCCCCGGACGAAAATGATTTGAAAAAAAATTCATGAATATCATAGCTAAAAAAAACCCATCAGGTTAACCAAAAATAACAAGGAAATCTGGATCCCTTAGATCGCCACAATAGGGAGAGGAACCAATTCGAATCATCTAAATTAGAAGTCTAATCAGTACCTATCTAGAAGAAGAATCGGCATAAACCCAGAAATGCTGAAAAGCAATAGACAGAGATCAAGAGAGATGGATTTGGGGATTTACCAAGTCGGAGTGCGGAGGAAGACGAATGAAGCGGATTCTTCAGGTGCGAAAGCTACCGATTGCCCCACTTATTCTAATCTAATGGAATTATACTACTCTCCCTTCTAACTTATTGGGCTCGCGTCTCGCCCGGCCCATTTTTTTTTAACATAAGGTTTTTTCTTTTCTCCCTTTTCCCCCTAGCTAACCAGAAACTAATAATCAAAAACATTCTAAATTTGATATTCCAAAGATGATACTGCATTAAATTGGTGGGAAAAAGACAACAACCTCAGGATGTATAATAATTAGCATTGAATTCTAGATACACTTTCCGGGCCCAATAGACATTCAACGGGCCACCAAATAAATGGAGCCCACTTTTGTAATGTCTTAGTCGAACGTGTTCGCTCACCAACTTATGTTCCACATTTTACTTAAAGTGGTCTTCGTCGTACCCAAACTCTAACCGGTCACTCTACTCTTTTTCAAAATGTCGCCGTCGTTTTGCTCCGGCCGTTTCTCCGTCGCTCTCTTCCTCGTAATCTCCGCCGTTCCTATGGCTTACCTCTTTTTCCTAGAGCAAGCCGTTCCTCCGACGCACGTCTTCTCTTACCACAGCTCCGGCTTCTTGCGCGAGTGCGCTAAGTGGGACGATGTTGGTCGGAGATTCCTCGTCTCCTTCATGGACGGAGGCGGAATCGGCGAGGTTGTTCCCAGAGATTCCGACGGAGACAGCGACGTTCTTGAGGAAGTCACATTGGTCAAAGACGTTGACCTTGCCGGAAACGCTTCCCTCGGAATCGCTATCGACCGCGACAGGAACCGTCTCCTCGTCGCTGTCGCCGATTTGCTTGGAAATCGGTATAGCGCTCTAGCGGCCTATGAAATGTCCACGTGGCGTCGTATCTTCCTCGCTGAGCTTAGCGGCCATAGTAAGCTCTCCTAATTTATCTGCCTTTGTCGTTTCTTCTCCGTCGACTGTTTTTGACCGTCCGATTACGTCAACAATAGAACCAAATATTTGAATCTACGGTAGAATCTTGCTCAATGTTTGACGTCTCGTGAAGACAATTCGACTGGGTTTCAGGTTACATGATAAATTAATAAACACACACACAAAAGCTCTTGCAATCTGTGAAAACAGTTGAAAATTAGACTCAAACATCTATCCAGTTTCTGTTTTATCAAGCAAACAAACAGCACATAACGAAGGGTTATTTGTCTTTTTTGTCGAATTTTATTTGGATGAATGTAGGTAAAGAGAAATCTTTTGCAGACGATGTAGCAGTTGATGCACAAGGCAACGCTTATGTAACCGATGCAAAAGGCAGTAAAATCTGGAAAGTTGATGTGAATGGAAAGCTTGTGTCCACCATTGAAAGCCCTCTCTTCACTCCACCTGGATGGTACAATAACTTGGTCGCTCTTAACGGCATTGTTTATCACCCTGATGGGTTCCTTATCGCCATCCACACTTTCTCCGGTTTCTTATACAAAATCGACCTCACCAATGGGGATAATAAGGTCACCGTAATTGAAGTTACTGGTGGCACATTGAGGTTTGGTGATGGGCTTGAGTTGTTGTCTCCGACCAAGATTGTTGTTGCAGGTAGTCTTTAACATCTTCCTTAAAAGCTCTGATTTTTATACAACTATTATTGCATCTGGATTGTTAAGTTTTTAGCAAATTATATGTGAGTGTTTTTAGGTAATCCTTCTGCGAAGTTGGTCAAGAGCTCGGACGGGTGGCGGACGGCTTCTGTGATAGGTTGGTCCAGAAGCGGTATGGTTCATCGGTTAGTCTCGTCGGCTACTGTGAAGGAAGGAAAAGTCTATCTAAACCACATTGTTGGGTTTGGGTCTAAGAAGAGACACATACTTGTAGAAGCTGTGTTTTAGACTTCTTTTTAGTGTAATCTCTTCTTAATTTGTGCTTATGGTCGGTCTCATTTATAATTCTATCATGTAAAGCTCGTCTTTATCAAATTTCTTCTTAATCTATTAGATAAAACATTGATTAGAAGATCTTAACATCTTTCTCATTACAAATATCAACTTGAAACTTCCGTGTAAGAATTGGGCCACAACAAAAAAAAAAAACGCATTACCACAAGTGGCTTTTAAAACCAATTGTTGTTACTTACACTTTAGTGTCACCTTCATTGTCATAATGGACAGGAGAAGCCGTAGAAACAGGAGGATCAGTAGAAATTCCACGTGGATTTGTTCTTCTACCTTGTTCGAAAAGCAGAATCATTCCAAACCACAAAGACCCTTTAACGATCCTAACCATACCAATCGTCACAACCATATAATATAACCACCAATTCACAAAATCAATCGTTCCCACATCCAAACTAACGTTAACATTACCATCGATTGGTAACAATAACAGTAACAATGCTCTTTTAGCCTCTGCCACACCAACCAAAGCCTCTACCTCATCTCGAAGCTTCCACCACCACAACGTCCCACAGCTCACGGCCAAAGCCACTCTCTCCACCACCGTCTCTTCTATCCGGTGGTGACCGGCGTCTCCTCCGATCAACGTGCTATCGACCACCGGTCTCACGATCACCCTACACCACAGAAGCATTACCTCGTGAAGACCAAAGAAAAACACGAGCCTGCTCAAGAAATTACGTTCGCTTCCGATGATTAAACCGTTGGAAGCCGTTCCTTGCAGGCCTAAACCGACGGAGATTTGAACCAGGAAAAGTGCGAGCCATGCGACGGTGACATGTGGATAAAAGGGAATCGTACGGTTGGGATCCGTAGCTGTGATCTTGGTGGTTAGACCAAGAACTAGAGTGTAAACGCTTGTTGACGAAACGACGGCGTATAAGATGGCCGGATTCGTATAACGAAAGATAGAGAAGAAGAAGAATGATTCTTTTTCCGGCGGAGATTTGATCAAGGAGAAGAGGAAGGAAGCTGAAGAGAGACGGCTAAGGAGAAGGAAAGAGAGGGGAAGCAGGAGGCTGAGAAGAGTTGTTGTCACTAGTCGAAAAGGCTTAACCACTAGCTGCTCCGCCTCTCTCCGCCACTTTCCTCCTCCGGCGATACTCATTTTCAACATCTAAAGCGGAAAGAAGGTTGGGAAGTTAAGAAACATAAATTCAGTTTTCGTGTTATTTATATATATATATGTTTATTTTTTTTGGAAATTGAATGTTTATGTTTGAAGGAAAGATCAAGGAGTGGGTGCCATGTCTATAGTTTCAAGTTAGGTTTGATGAAAAAGAATCATTCATATAAACAAATTTAAAATACGTCTATATTATATGATACATACGCATACTAAGATTACTTGATTATTTTAAACGGATAGAAGAGTGATGAGAAATCATTGCCTTTGTTCTTTCCAATTAACAAGTTTGCCTACACGAATTGTCAACTACACGAAAAAAGAAAAATTATGGAGAAAGATAATTTTAAAAATCGGAAAGTCATGATCATTAGAGACGGAAACACAGCTAAGAAACGACGACGTACTCCGAGTCCACGACGCTCGCTTCCAATAATAGAGAGCATATGTATATATATCCCGTATATATATTATATATTTATTGTTAAAGGGTAACGATATTGAAGATAGCCGTTGGAGAAGAATTCTATAAATGAACGGCTGTGATGTGAAGGTTTGGTAAAAGACAATGGACGGGCAAGATCTCGTCTCGTCACAAAAGAAAAATGAAGTCTCCGATCAGACAACTCTGAAGCAAAGTAAAAAACTAAAGCATTGTCTTTCTGTATCTATAAAATCAGGAAGCTAAGATCTTCTCCTTTCTATAGGAAAAAATAAAATCAATCAATATCTAAACCGGTGCGGTCTGTTGTTGCTCCTGAACCGGTGCGGTCTGTTGTTGCTCCTGAACCGGTGCGGTCTGTTGTTGCTCCTGCACCGGTGCGGTCTGTTGTTGCTCCTGCACCGGTACGGTCTGTTGTTGCTCCTGAACCGCCTTGTAGCATTTGAGGCTGCACAGAGGGAGCTTAGTCTTTGAATCACGATACTTGTAAGGATTGGTGCACGATGGACCCGCGCAATTTTCTCGCGGAGGAGGATAACTGCACATAACCCCAAAACAAAAACAATATTACTTGACAGTGTAATGATAAGGTTTTGAACTCATGAATTCCTTTATGATTTACTGAAAACACAAAACAGAATCAAAGAACAAAAGAAGCCGTATTCTAGAGCATTCCTTAATCTTCCACATCCAAAAACATTTGGAGCATTCCCTATATCTACTGCTCACCAACAAGCTATGTGTAGTTGTTCACATTAATCAGATCCAATCAGCTATGAGATTCAGGGACTTGGACTCATGTATTGGTCTGATTTGAGTCAATCCAAAATAGAGATTATGAGAAAGAAAAGAGAGTACACCATACCCGGATGGTACGGGATCGAACAGGCTAGGCACTTTGTCAATGGGAAATGAGACAGTGGTTCCGTTAGGACCCATTATTGTTCGGATGTAGCTCGTCGAGGCCCTTTCCTCGTGTGCAGCTTTCTCCTGTGATCAATTCAACACATATGACAACCCAAATTTTCAGCATCTCAGTTCTACTTAGAAATAACCCAATTAACGATTAAGTGGTCTATCGTGTTCATTTCCCAATACCTGAGCCAATTCATCAAGTCGTTTTTTAATTTTGTCTTCACGCTTCTTCCTGCTGGAATCTTGACCTAGGATTTTCCTAATGGCCTCCGCCTGTAAAAACAAAACCAAGACCATCCCTAACATGGATTTGCCAGTATTTCAATACTCATAGCACAATGGAGAGAGAAAAACACCAACCTCAGACTCCCTTGCAGCCTTCTCAATCTGAACTTTTCGCCTTTGGGCAGCTTCTGCCTTCTTCAGTTGCTGTTCCATTTCTGAAAGATTCTCCTTTTTCCCTAATTTTCAGCAGAATTTATCACTATACACTTCTGAATCTATACTGCAAAAAGATATATTTGTGAAAGAAGCAAAGGAGAAAAGACAAAAACCCTTACTTCTCGATGTTGTTGGAGGTAATCCATCTGGAAATTCAATTGCGCTTGATCTGCCAGATGCAGAAGCAAGGGCTCGTTGGCGACTAGTCAAAGTAGATTCCCTCTTAGTCTCATTAGCAATCTCTTTTTCATCAGGCAGAGATTCAGATTCCTCCGCATAATCCATGTCTT
This sequence comes from Eutrema salsugineum, assembly GCF_000478725.1. Classification (NCBI taxonomy): domain Eukaryota; kingdom Viridiplantae; phylum Streptophyta; class Magnoliopsida; order Brassicales; family Brassicaceae; genus Eutrema; species Eutrema salsugineum. The sequence goes on along the minus strand of NW_006256812.1, from coordinate 1,597,416 downwards.
CGGACGCCTTTTCAATTGCAGATTTCTTCATACCAGAATTTTCCCCAATGGTAATCCCAGATGGCTTCAATTGCCTCCTCCCCGACTCAGTCTCTTCATTAGACGCAGAGGCATTCCTATACTTGAGTTTTTCCAAATATCGGATCTCATCATCGTTGTCGTCATCGCTATCAAAAACCCGCTTCTTTGGGGCTCGTTTGCTCTTGCGAACCGATCCACTTGATTCCCCTTGTTTTCTCCTCCCAGTCATAGATTCGTCTTTCTCAGCATTCCAAGTAACTCCCTCGAGATCAGCCTTCTTATCTAGATGGGAGTTACAATCATCTGAGCTTTCCTGCCATTCAATAAAAATTTAATGGAAACAAATCTATAAGTTTACCGTATATAAACTGTCAAAAAAAGGCCCAGCACAGAAACTAAGACACAATCTAATCCTTTTCAGAGTAACAATGTGATGATTTGCATAAAACAAGACATTTTCCAACTATTGTCCATAAACAGCAACGCATTTACTAGTTTGAGCCCAAGCCGAGGATAGTTTAACCTACTCCGGTCCCCGAAACCGAGGAGATTATGGGCCGTACAGCCCGAAAAGATCATAGCAATTACTGAAGAGTATAATCAATGCAAGAGGATGATAAAGTACTAATTAAATCTCAATGAATGCAAGACAATCCAACAACTTGAGCTTTATCAATATATCAAACTAGGATAATTTACCTCCAAATCGTTGTTAGACCGAGTAGTATCATTCACCGGTTTCGAAGACTTTCGAGATGAACCATTAGCATGAACCAGCCGAGTCACACCACCGATCTTAAGCTTCATTTTCTTAGTTTCACCCTCTACTAGCTCACCCAAATCAGTTCCCTTTCCATTGATAATGCCATTACTTCCATCTTGGCGGCTTGTATTTTTCCAGCTGGCAGGTGCAAGTACACCTTCAGTCGAACGTTTATTTCTGTTGATGATCTCTCTCCGCCGAGAATCATTGTTTCCTCTTTCGGATTCTGCGATAGATTCAGACCTTGATATACAATGGCTAAGACTAAACTCCTTCCTTCTAGGGTTAGTATCAAATGCCGGTATATCATCACTTGAGATCTTGCTGAAACTATCTGAAAGATTCAATCCCTCAGGGCGAGGACGACGACAAGTCTGGCTACGTTTCTTCCTCACCATATTCTTCATACCATCATAATGAACACCACCAGTATCTTCCATTGTAGGGTATATACAGGCATATACACTTTCCTCGCTCTTAACAGATTACTTAACTTGAAGATTAACTGGTGAACTGCGGAAACTGAGAAGAAGCAGAAATATGTAATGTGTTACTGACGCAGCAGAATAACAAGGAGAGACACGAGCAGCGTACGATTGAGCAAAGAATAGGATCAAAAAAGGAATCTCATTCAGCGTCCTATGAGAATTGAAATTCAACGAGTGTATCATCAGAATCCCAGATCAAATCAAAACAAGTGATCAATTGAAGATACAGACGAGAAAATAAACTTTCCTAAACGCGGGTAAGATCTCTAGCGAATCCAACACTTTCGACGAATTGAAACCAACACCAAAACGAACGATCGAATCAAGGTCAAACGAATGGCCCCATCAAGTATAAACACGGAAAATAAACAAACTCCAAAAGCGCAGGCTCTAAACAATATGATCGTCACAACAAACAATCAAAATCAAAATCAAAATCAAAATCAAAATCAAATCAAGAGATAGAGAGAGACCGCGGAGAATACCTAGACTGCTCAGCAAAGGTGGAGGCGACAGATTGGGAGGATAGAGATGATGATAAAAGGAAAACCCATAAGTAGAGATCGAGAATTGAATCCTTGAAGAATTAGGGTTAGGGAAAGAGTCGGGGATAAGAATTAAGACAGCGGAAGAAGAAGAGTAGTAAAGAGGTGAGAGACTAATTATCTCCTCGTTCACCATTTTTTTGCTATTTCAACACCAACCCACACACACACATACAAAAAAAGGAAAAAAAAGAAAAAAATCCAAAGATCCCTTTTTTATCGGTTATACGGGATTTCGCTGCTCCTTCCCACTCGACAGCTAGACTCGGTGAGCCGACTCAGAACGTGACTCGGGTTGAGTATATTTGTTTCCTTTTCTTTCTCTAGGGACGGTCTCTCATCTCTCTCGTTTGTTTCCTTATTTTTCTCTTCTTCTGCGTTGATTTTGTTTGTAGACCTGCCGGTGCGCATGTTAAGAAAGATGCATATCAGTGTGTATGTTAGCACATGCCGCTTTCTGTCATGTCTTTCAAGGACAAGCATTTTCTTCGCACGTGACCGTAAAAGAAGAAAAAACAATTACGAATAATAAGATGATGTTATCACGGGATGAAATCAGAAGAACATCTTATTTTCACTGTCAAAATTATGTTGTTGTAGGACGTGAAGAAAAATGTTAAAAATTTAGATTATTGATTTAAGGAACTAAAAAAACTTGTATGATTTTTTTAAAAAAATATTTTCGGATAATCATGTCATCGTTTTATATTTATAAATTGATAATTTGATACCAAGAAGATAATTCCACAACAATCATATTTTTTTTCATTTTACACTTATATCACTATCGATATGTAAATATGTACGTAATTAGTATATCGTTTAGGGTTACTATATCAACTAGATACGCTATATTGTTAATAACAATGTTTATATCCACTTGATATGGTAACCCTAAACATTAATATATTAATTACGTACATTCTTTTGGGTTATATGATAATTTTTGTTTTTTATCTATGATTTATGGCCGCTTAATTGGTAATTTCAATTTATTAACTAAAATTTGTTTACACTAATAATACTGGTAAAAATTATATACACACATTGGCAAAAAGATTAAATATGATCAATTTTTTTTAAAAAAAAAAGATGAAGCATTAGGTGAAGAATTGAGAAACTTTGGATATATTTTGTATCGAACGATCCATGGCTTAAACGTCATATATATTTGGTAAGACTCCATTTTTTAACTTTATTGAAACTTTTTTTTGTAATTTTGGAAATTTACAATAGGTATGGGACTAACTATATACGATGATTAGTTTTAAGAAGTCAGATTTTGGAAAGCTAAATTACATGAGAAGCTCATTTTTGGTCAATTATCTCTCAAAAACCCTTAAGTTTAACCAGCTTATTTGAGTTCTATTTGTATGAGAATATTTATAACAGAATATTTCTTCAAAATGATGAAATTTGCGTGTGCATAATCATATGTTGCAAGAAAAAGAAAAAAATAATAACACAGTAAATCAGTAATTGGGTGACACTGCGAAATTGGGTAGTGTAACTATATGTGGGTCTAATATCAAATAAGTGTTTAAGATAGGCCCATTACTGACCCAAAATATATATAGACTTGAACAAGTCGGCAAACCCGTGGAAATCGAGATTGTCTCCTTCCTCCCGATTTACATACTACCGGAAAAGGAAAAAAGAAAAATTTAAAACACGAAACCCTAAATTCGTCAGAATACTTTGCAACAGTTGAGAACTTAGCTCAAAAGCAGAGCTGAGAGAAGAAAATCATAGTCAATAATGTCTAATCGGAAGTCCGGATTTCAAGGGTTTGGCATAAATCGGCAAACTACATACAGTTTCGAGCGATCTCAAGCACCGCAACGTCTCTACGTCCCTCCGTCGTCTCGCGGGGGAGACAATTCCGAAGATGCCGATCTAGATAACATTGATTATTTAGAAAACGAAGAGGCTGAAGAAGACGTCGAGATTGGCGGCTCTGCAGCAGCGGCTAACGATCTCGAGGATGATGAGATCGATCCACTAGACGCCTTTATGGAGGGAATTCACGAGGAAGTGAAGGCTGCTCCACCTCCTAAGCCGAAGGAGAAACTACAGAGGTACAAGGACGATGAAGATGACGATCCCGTCGAGAGTTTCCTCAAGGCGAAGAAGGATTTGGGCCTGACACTAGCCGCAGACGCGCTCAACGCAGGTTATAACTCCGACGAGGAGGTGTATGCTGCAGCCAAGGCGGTAGATGCGGGGATGCTGGAGTATGACTCCGATGATAATCCGATTGTCGTGGATAAAAGGAAGATCGAGCCAATTCAAGCTCTTGATCATAGCTCTATCGATTACGAACCGATTAACAAGGACTTCTACGAGGAGGCGGAATCGATATCAGGTAAGTTTCTGTTCGTTAGTGTTACTTGCTTTAAAATTAAGGGTGCTGCATTGTTTATTTGCTAGATTGAGTCAACTGATCAATTTCTTAATCCAGGAATGAGTGAACAAGAGACTTCGGATTATCGTCAGAGTTTGGGAATTCGTGTGTCGGGTTTTGATGTTCCTCGGCCAGTCAAGACCTTTGAAGATTGTGGATTTTCCTCACAAATCATGAGTGCCATCAAAAAACAAGCATATGAAAAACCTACAACCATCCAGTGTCAGGCTTTACCGATTGTGTTATCTGGTCGAGATATTATAGGTATAGCCAAAACTGGTTCAGGAAAGACGGCAGCATTTGTTCTTCCCATGATTGTGCATATTATGGATCAGCCAGAACTTCAGAAAGAAGAAGGTCCTATTGGTGTTATATGTGCCCCAACCAGAGAACTGGCTCATCAAATATTCTTGGAAGCGAAGAAATTTTCAAAAGCATATGGCCTACGAGTCTCCGCTGTGTATGGTGGAATGTCTAAACATGAACAGTTTAAGGAGCTCAAGACAGGATGCGAGATAGTTGTTGCTACTCCTGGAAGGTTGATCGACTTGCTTAAGATGAAGGCTTTGACTATGATGAGAGCGACGTATTTGGTTCTTGATGAGGCTGACCGGATGTTTGACCTCGGTTTTGAGCCGCAAGTGAGGTCTATCGTTGGCCAGATTCGTCCAGATCGCCAAACTTTACTCTTTTCAGCCACTATGCCTTGGAAAGTTGAAAAGTTAGCTAGGGAAATCCTCTCAGATCCTATTAGAGTCACCGTTGGTGAAGTTGGGATGGCCAATGAGGATATTACGCAAGTTGTCAATGTAATACCGTCAGATACTGAAAAACTTCCTTGGCTACTTGAGAAGCTACCTGGAATGATTGATGAGGGTGACGTATTAGTTTTTGCTTCTAAAAAAGCCACTGTTGATGAGATCGAAGCCCAGCTTACTCTAAATGGTTTTAAAGTTGCTGCCCTTCACGGTGATAAAGACCAGACATCACGAATGGAAACACTGCAGAAGTTCAAATCTGGAATCTACCATGTGCTGATTGCCACAGATGTTGCTGCCCGAGGTCTTGACATCAAATCGATTAAGACAGTGGTTAACTACGACATTGCAAAAGACATGGACATGCATGTACATCGTATTGGTAGAACAGGGCGTGCAGGTGACAAAGACGGGGTTGCCTACACACTTGTTACGCAGAGAGAGGCTAGATTTGCTGGTGAATTGATAAACAGTCTGGTTGCTGCTGGGCAGAATGTGCCTCCAGAACTCATGGATCTCGCCATGAAGGTAATGACAGATCCTCTTCATTGATATCGTTCTTTTTAAATATGCAATAATTTTACTCTAGGATCTTCTATGATTGTTCATCTTCTAGCTCCTAGTTTCATTTTTTGCATAGAAAAAAAGATGCTTATTGAGTGAAATTTACCTTTGCAAATCTATAGGATGGACGATTCAAGTCCAAGCGTGACGGAAGAAAAGGAGGTAAGCTATTTTAGCTCTATTCAGTAATATATGCTATTGCCAAAAACTGCGAACAGAAACCTTTGATTATATTTGAATACGAAAGGGAAAAAGCTGTGGTCAATGTTATCTTTGCATATGCATTGTTGGCAAGTGAGGGAATCCATCGAAAAACTTGTGCATATCTCTAAATCTCTTGTGTTACATAGGTGGGAAGAAAGGTCGAGGACGAGGAGGAGGTGGAGGTGGAAGTAGAGGAGTACGAGGAGTTGATTTTGGTCTTGGTATTGGATTTAACTCAGAGTCAAGTGGGACACCGGCTCAAGCTGCACCAAGAAGAAGTGGTGCTGCAGCAAGTAGAAGCGGGGCGATCAATTCCGTGAGAACCGGAGTAATGGCCCAATTCAAGAACAGCTTTGTGGCTGCTACGCCATCGAACCCACAAAGCCAAGCTTATCCGAACAAGAGACCATCCCTAATGGGATTTGTCTCGGGTGGGACCATTGGTGGGGAGATGGGTAGAAGTCAGAGTCAAACTCCCCCAGTAGCAACTACTCATAACGCTTCAGTACATAACTCATGTCAAAAGAACCCACAAAGGTTTGATTCCGTTTAGTTATGGTTTTGATTTGGTATTCTACAGTTGTAAATTAGTGTTGTGACTGATTTAATTTGATCTTACTGTTGCAGTTCTGAAGATCGGCCAAGAGAGAGGAAAAGGAGATCTGGTTGGGATAATTGAGTGCGTAATGGTTGCAAGTGTTTTTACAATCTTGTTGTATCATTTGTCTTGAAAATATTATTTATCCTTCTTGTCTCAACTCCCGAATATCTAAATGTCACATTTGTTGTTTGTTTACTATCTACGAGAAATGATGCGAAAGGATAGATTAGAAAATTATGCAACAACAGCAAAGTGCAAACGAGGTGATGAAAAGCGTTCAAATTACAGAGCAATACAACAAAAATCACTTGAGGTTTTCACACAAAGCTTTCACATGTCCTGAAGCAAAGTAACGGACATGATCTCAATTGGCGATTTTGGTTGATACTGTTCATCTGTCTCAACCTCCTGGATCTCGTGAACGACGTCTTGTCCCTTGGCAACTCGACCAAAGACTGTCAATTTTTCGTTGAGATCTGTGATCTGAGCAGATACAATGAAAAACTCAAATCCTCCTTGCTCGTTTTTAGCTTTAGGAGTAGCCACCACAAAGTCGTCTTGTTTTAAACTGATCAAGACAGAGTGAGAGAGTTCCCATGATTAATGAAGCCAGAAACAAAAGTAAAAATCTTATCTTGTGCCATATTAGCTAACGAATTAGACAGTACAAACCTGGTATCAAGATTCTTCCTTTCGAGTGCCCAATCTTTGACGGCGTCGAACTCACCAGAGTCACCAGCTTGAATCACAGAATGCTTTACAACTCGACGGAATAAGAAACCTTTGAAATACCCATCTTGACTGCCCACACCAATGTGAAAAAAACAGTTCACACAAGAATTATGTAAGGAAAGCAAATGTGACCTGAAAATGTTTAGCTTACCATAATCTCATGAACTGGTCAACAACATTGGGAGCAGTATCCTTGAACAGCTCAATTCTCACTGAACCTTTGGCCGTATCTAAGGTCTAGAGATCAACAGAGAAAAAAGATAAATTGAAAGAAACACTAAAACATATATTTATTGTGTGATCAAATAAAACTCACAGCAAACCGTGGGACATTGGTATTCTTCATTCCGGGGAAGGCTGCATCCTGCACAGAACAAATCATTTAACACAAGGGCATAACTATCGCGACCAAAATGAGCTAAACCAGTAAGAGCCCTATAGAGAGAATACCTCAAGAACTGATCTACCATTGTGCGTGGGGATCTCAGATCTGAAAGCCACAATAAATCCTCAGTATTGTTCACATTAAGAAATTATTAATAACAATGATCTTCCTAAACATGTTGAGCTATGCATATGGGGATGATAGGATCAAAAGTAGTCTCAATTACAAGTTGAGAGAAAGTGAGGAACCTCTGGGTCCAACGTCTGTAAGCGGAGAAGAGGACGAGGATAACCAATAGCAGAGCCAAGCTGTAAATGACGATGTTGGTTATGCTTATACGAGTCGGTCCTTTCTTTTTCTTGCTTTGCTGCAGTAAAGCTTGAGGTTTGATCTTCGCCATTAGTTGCACACCAAAACTTCAGATCCAAAAAAATCCTTGAAGACTAAGGAGACGAAGACGAATTCACACAATCAATAGGAGGAATATTCAAGAGCAGTTAGCTTCTGCAGAAAAACAATATCTATGGGATCGATAAATCTCCTTCCCTGATCTAGACAGGACGAGCAAAATTCCGATTTCACTAAAATCGAATTATTCGATGATAGTCTCAGATCAATCCGAAATTTTTCAAGAGAACAGGCTAGAAATCTCGGGGGAGAAAACAAAAGAAATCGAAATCTGGAAACTGAACTATTTAGGCTTACCTTGTCTTAAGTTTAATGTTGTTTCCGCAAAGTGAGTGGTTTCTTTTTGCTCTTTAACTCTAGATTTAACGATAACCTCTATCTCTTGGAGAGGCACTTGGATTTTAAATTGACTCGTATATCTGTTAACATTAACAAATCATATAATTATTTGTGTAAATATTTACTGATATCTCGGCTTCTCGTGTCATAATTAAAAAAAAAATATATATATATACTGTCTTAAATTCGGTTGCGCAAAATTCTACGAACCGAATTAATTTAAAACAAAACCGAAAAAAATTCTAAAAACCAAACATCAAGAACTGGAGGGAGCATTGGGTAAGAATTGGAGTGGGGTTAGGGTTTAGTGAATGTCGATGAGTGACCCAGAGGCGATGAAGAAGGAGCAATCTATATGCTTCCAGCCAGCGCCGGAGGAGACGAGAACCCGCGAGGAAATATTCAGGTCCATGGGTATAATTTTGCCGGAGCGAAAGGCCAAGAAGAAGCCGTCACGAGGGGATTGGGCCGCCACCGAGCTCGAGTATACCCAACAAAAAATTCATCCATTAACTAACTAATATCATCAAATCTTTTGGGAATATTTCTATCTCTCACTACACATGTGTTCCTTGCTCAATTTCACAGGAGACAATGCATCCAGGAGGTTGCGAACATGTGTTTCAACAAGAAGCGGCGAAGACCTCCTACACATCCAAAGCGGAGGGCTTCCAGGCATTCAAGGCTGCCCACCACCAAGTCACAATCGAATCACATTCACATGGCTTCTTCTTCTTCTTCTTCTTCTTCTTCTTCTTCTTCTTCTTCTGCTTGCGACGGAGATGCCGAGATGGAAGAGTCTGAGTCGACGGTTGTGAAGCAGCCACCCTCGTGGACGGTGGTCAAGGTCATGGCAGACACGGCCTTCACCAGTGACTCTGACTACTACCACTAGCCAGCCCAATGATTTTATTTATTTTGTCTAGATACTCGCATTACCATCGTTGAACCAGATTCACTCAAGTCGTGGCATGTTTCTTGCTTAAAGTAAAGACAGAATGTTTGCTGGTTGATCAAATATTTTAATCACCTTATGTGTATTCCAAAGGGATATCGTGTTTACGAATAGCAAGTTATAACGAGTTTGTATGTTTGATTGGAGGATAATCCCTTGCTGAAAACATTACACTACATTACATATATATATATATGCAAAAGGTCTTTGGCCATTTTCAAGATATTAATTACATTTATTCTCAACAATACCTTTTCTCTCTAACTTTATGAATATCGTACAATCTCACATCATCGGATCCAGGATCTTTGTGACGGGCTTTTCTACTTTACTCTAGACTGTGAGATTCACCTTCTTTCGGACTCGCCACGACTTCCTAAGTGGGATCGGCAATTGTTTAACCCCATCCAACTCCATGATGATAAACGTTAATGGGCTAGTTTCAAGCTCACTCTTCTGAATGGGCCTTAAACCCAACTGTTATTTCTAATTCTGGCCCAGCAACTCTTCTGAATGGGCCTTTTCGATATTTTTTTTTTTTTGTATTTTTCAAAACTGATCTCAAAACCGAATTTGATACTGGTAATTTAACAAATAACAATGACACATTTTTCTATAGACCATCTAAACCAACTAAGTATTTATACAAAATGGCTTTAAACTCTACCTCCTTCGGTTCTGCCCCCTTGGCTCTGATTGTTCAACGGGGGAAGATACAAGTTTATGATCTTGTTTGCTCTTGGAACCATCTCTCAAACATGGAGTACTCCTCAGGTTTCTCCCACTGGGTGTGCATCCATCCATATATAATCAGAGTCTAACTTAGACATGCCATCAGTTGAGTTACACACAATGAAAGAGTACTTACCGTGCTTTCGCAAGTGACACAATGGAAGTAATACTTGTTCCCATCAGGACAAGTGTGTTCACTCCAATCACACTCAGGGCTCGCTGTATTTTGGTCCTCAGGGAATGCATTTGAATGACTAGAAATCTTCTGACCATCGCCTCCATTCTACCATCAAAGCAGTAAGAGATGTGAGATCAAGCAGATGTAATAAAAGAGATTTATGAAACCTAAACCGTCTAGATAAATCGTGGTCCAGAGTTCAAGATCCGTCTACCATTAGCAGATCCTACAAAAGGAGTACCTCCACGCTTGCAGTCTCAGATTTCTGGTGCTTCTCAATATTTTGAGGTAGGATATCTTGATGCAGCGGTTTATGAACCTCGGATACTGCTTGAGCATTTTGCTGCGGGAAGTGATTTGGCTGTGAGGCAAAATCATGATGCTGAACGACTCTAGGGGCTGCAGGTTCTTTGTTTCCCCATTGGGGATATGATTGTGGATGCCAATTTGGATCGAATTGTTGCATTGCTGGTGGAGCGTTAAAGTTAGACCTGAAGACATCGGAACAATCGAAATCTGTTGAGATGGAGTGATTTATATATTTATCAACATGTTGCTGAAAAAAGCTTTGCAAGTAAATCCTTCAAGAACTATAACTAATCGGCAAAACAATAAGTGATGCGAGTACGGTTAAAATGTAAGAACCAAGAAGATGAGTTTGTAACTGAATAGAAATTTTGGCAAATCAATGTAGAAAAGGAATAGCGAACAGTAATACCTTGGTTCCCCTAGACGGGGTTTTTTAGGATCGGCAAATCTGACAGTCAGAGGCTGATCAGAACCCTGAAAGGAAGACAGAAATGCAGAAAGTCATGACCAGTGAACCTCAAATAAACACTGAGGCACTGAGAAACATCAAAGAACTGTCTCAACTACCCGCATGGTAAAGAGTCCATTTAAACCTTTGATTGCCGCTAGTGCCATCTCCCTACGAGAAAACTGAACAAATGCATACCCTTCAGAGAGCAAATAAGTTAGTTTTAATCAGGTTTCATGCTATCCAGAACATCACATTAAGACAGAAGGCTTGGAGGGATAAAAAGAAAGAAAAAAAACTAACAAGATTTAGAGCGAATTGCATATAGCACCATAGTTCATATAAATCATGTTTCCTAAGTGTTTGTCCAGGCAATTTTTTTAGAAGAACTGCCAAAACAGTTTACTAAGTGCAAGTATCTTCGTTTACTAAGGGCCTATATGGATTTTTTTAATCGGTTATTCAGCATATGTAGTACTCAGAATCTACTGGAGGAGAAACTACAAAATCTGAATAATTCAAACTAGGATGTCTGATGGAAGTATGATTCAAATTTCAAAGTCACGCACAAAAATATGCAAGGGCAATGGACATACCACGGCTAATCTTCATGTCATCCACTGCCATATAAATATCTTCAACGATTCCGTACCTAGAAAACACCTGAAAAGAGGACACTTTGAAATTTACTCAAGCCAGGGAGTATTTATCAAAGTATGAAATATACCTATAACTTGGAGAAAAACAAAATTCTGCACACAGTTGGGTCAATTGCCAAAAGAATTCAGATTAACTAAAACTTGAAACGTAAATGGACTCCCACCATACCTCATGGACTTCCATTTTTGTTGTTTGTCTGTTGAGGCATCTAACATATAGCTTATCTGGAATTTGCACTGTCGAAAACCCTGAAGTCCAGATGAAAAGAAAATACAAAAATGAGAAAAAGAAGAGAGCATCTTTCGTACTCAGGAGCTCGTGAAAGTTGCTTTTCTGTACTAAGTAAATGGGGAGAACGAGAAGCAGTTGAAGGCATGAGAAATCAAATACTAAATTAAGGTAAAACATGGTTTATGTTTCAAAAAGTTCCCTTAGTAAACTACCAACCATGTTGACTTCATATAGTTTTACGTTTAAAAGCACAGACTTACCAGTCCGTTCACGTTCTGCATCGGCATATCTGACCTTGACTGGAGCCATTTCCTGAAAGAAAGAAAAAAAGAACAAAGTTTTTGAAAAGAGAATCCCACATCAGTGAGGAAATGTTATGAGCAAAACAAGATTGCAGCAAAGACCCACCCCAGGGAAGGTATACTGATCTGTTAAAGCTGCAATAGCGGCACTACCCTCTTCTAACTTTTTGTACTTAACAAAACAGTAAGCTGCAAACATAGAGGATGTTGTTATAATCAAACTGCTAAAAATCCGGAGAAGCAAGAATATCAATGATAGGAAGTAAAAGTGTGACCTGCTCGTTCACCAGTCATCTTATCTTTGGGTAGAATGATCTCCGTGACATTGCCATATTTTTCAAACACCTGACGGACCTGAAATATATAAACACAGATTGTGACACAGAATCTCAAGGAAAAACATTTCATAAAAAAAAAACAGAATAGTAGTAAGCCAAGAAACACACATCGTCCTCCTTTGCTGTCATTGGGACCGGCGCAACATATAGCTTGGCAATACTACTACCATCAGCAGTAGGATCTTCATGAATACAGAAAAAAAAAAAAAGAAACAAGAGTATTATTTTCTTAGTGGATTGAAATTTTACACCTTTTAGTCTGATATGAAGCAGAAAGAAAAATAGAAGAAGAAAGAGACGAAATTGGGGGAAACCTGGGGTAGCGGACAGAGAGCGTCTCTTCTTCAAGCTTACGCCGCAAGGACTAAACCCAGTACTCGGTGGAAACGGCGGCGCGTCAACGATCATGTTGTGTTGTTGTTGGGCGGCGGGGTAATGGTTATCATAATGCGGCTGATTGTAACGCTGATTCTCGGTTTGCGGGTATTGGTGGAATCCAACGGCGGCGATATGGTGGTGCGGCGGATGAATCTGATGATGATGATGAGGAGGAGGAGGAGGAGGATTGTAGTTGTTGTTATGATAGTACGGAACTGGTGGTGGTGGTGGACCAGGGTAGGCGTTTGCGACGCGTCTCTCCATCTTAACAAAAAATTCCTGATTGACTCGATTAATCGAAGTCGTCACGGTTGTTCTCAGATTGTGTAATCGGGGAATTTCTCCGGCGACGGTAGAGAGCGAGAGAGAAGAGTCAGTCCTCCAAGGGGTTTCCACTTTCCCGTACCGAAATTTAAGTTTCAGATGTGGTTCAATTCAATAAACGACAGCGTTTTGTGCTTATTGGGCAACTGACTCGAAATTGAGCCAAGACTTTTTTTTTTTTTTACTTTTACCGTAAGTTAGATAACCAAGTTTAAAAGGGGTGCTATTATTTTACCTTAATAATTTCACTACAAATTTCTGTGCAAAGGAAATTTTTTTATTCTCCCGAGTAATTCGATTTATATGAATTTAACCCAATGGATTCTAAGTGTAGTGTTGGGTTTCCTATGATAATAATAATCAAAAATATATGGGAGTGTAAGATAATCTGATCCATTCAACAGTGCCTTAATAGAATAGATTATTACTTTAGAAACAGTGCTGGAAAACATTTGCATATAGCTCTTAAAAATTTTCTTAAGTTATATACTACTCCATCTGTTTCATTATAGTTGATTTTCTGAATATTTACACACAGATTAAGAAAACTATAAATGCTCAATTATTTATTGTTTATTTTTATTAATTAAATTACTTTTACAACTGATTTCATTATTTATATTATTACTTTTTCTTTTTTAATTGTGCATTAATAGAGTAAAGCAACATGCATTAATATTATTCATTCAATTTAAAGAAGAGACATGCATTTATTAGATGTATGAAATCAAATATTATGAAACAAGAAAAAAAAATTTTAGAAAATCAACTATAAACAGAGAGAGTAATAATCTGGCCTCTAAAAAAAAAATATATATATATATATATTAATAATTAGAAGACAAAAGTAAGGTGACAAGTGAACTTATACACATGTAACATTTGTTGAAAAGACACTAAACTATAACCGGCAAATTCCATTTTTTTTCTATGAAGATAAAAGATCCATTATTGCTAAAGATTGGGAATTAAATCGATTGTGAAATATCCGTCACCGTTAGGAGCAACGTTTATGGTTGTAAGGCAATTGTTCGGCTGCGGCTGAACGTACAACAACAACGTCACGCACGACCATACACATGACATGATGTTGTAACCGCATGACGTTGCCTTTTTCATTTGTGTATGATCTTATGTAATAGTATTGAAAATGCAAGTTAACGAGAGAGACAGAGAGAGAAGGTACGTAAGAGATTACACACAATACAAACTTTAATTAAACTTGCCAAATGAGCAAGACCCGAATCAAACCCCTTCACGTGGACCGTCAAACATAAACTAACAATATTTTATTGACTACGGTTTTCTAATCTACCGTAGAGCTGACTTAATTAATTAAGCGGAGTATTATCTTCCGGCATATTATATCTAATATTTGATGGGGAGGCTACTAAGCCAGTCTTCTTGGTTAATAAAGGAACCATTGGTGAGGCTAAGTAGGATATTTGTACTCGCCTTCTTGAGCCATGGCACTCTCTGTGACGTGTCCGCTCCAGCTCCAGTGCAACCATACTCCACAAACGTTATATGGCCCCTGTTAAAACAAAATAAAACATTATAACCATTAAATTTAAAATATCATATTAAAAATGTAAAAATGGTGATCAGAAAGAAAGAAAAAAAAAAGGGTTAAGAGATTGGTGAATATGCAGTTACTCTTGGCCTTTAGCTCTCCAAGCATCCCAACCAATTGGCAAAATGGCGTTGCAAAATTTTGAACGGTAAAAGATGACACGTGCGTATGGTTGCCACGCTCGCCCCAACAACGCCTTGCCGATCCCCGTAACGGTGCAGTCCTTAAACAAGAACCCTCCGTTATCCTTTGGCGACTGCCTTCCCTGCGCCGTTATCGTTCCGTAGGCTCTGTCCGGTGCGTAGATTCCCACCGTTAGATTCACCGTACATCCCTTCATTTTTCTCACCATTATAACCACACATTTTTATCTTTAATTAAAATTCCTCTACACTATGATTCCATGCATAAAGTACAAATAGAACGCTTAATTTCTTCTCATTTTTTTCCAAACTTGGTGTTGCTTACTTTTTCGGAATAGGTTCATATATATAGTGGTCTTATGCACTATTTCATGTAGTTTAAATTTTGTTGTACTATATATGATTTATTGTGGAAAATAAACAATTAAAAGTTACGCTAGCTTATTATGCATTTTTAAAAAAGTTTCTTCGACTAGGATCAAAAATTCTTTGTGTGTGACAAAACACACATACACAATATATGTGTAGATCGTTTCTTTGTAGATATGGCACTCTTACGTATGAAAAAGGAGTAGAAACAGATGTATACCTCGAAAAGGGATTGGGCGTAGCCAAAAATGAAATCAATGCCACCGGAAATAACACATCTTTTATAGTAATGTCTGCCTACACAGTCGTACAGTGTATCTTGAACACCATCAAAACTAGAATCGATCACTACGTATTTGTCTCCGAGCATCCTCGCAGCCACCGCTGGTTTGACTGGTGTTTCTAAAGTGGTCATTAGTCCGATATTATATGTATTCTACACACACAATTAAAATCCACTAATTAAACTTTTAATTATATCAGTATTCGTATATTATAAGGGATTATATATAATCATCAATCTAATTAATATTAACGACTTATAGTTGATACATTGACGTACTTTAAAAGTGATTCCGGAGATGATGATATTGTCAGGATAGGCCGTGAAAGTGGGGCTAGTATCGGTGAGTTGATGATCGTCGTAAGCTATTATCGTCTTTTCAATTCCTCTACCTTGCATATAGATATATCCTTTATCCATTGGTATGGTTACTTTCTCTCTACATTACATAAAAAACTTCATTTAAATTGTTACTAAGAAAATGTGATTAGATAAATCATATGAAAATAGTAAAGTATCAAACATTACATGTAAATGCCTTTTTTAATTAGAATACGAATCCAGTTTTGGTTTTGAAGAGGGATTGAATCGATTGCACTTTGAACTGTTTTGTAGTTTCCTCCACCGTTAAGATCGACGGTTATGGTGTTAGCTATTTGGCTGGAGATCCCATTTATCTGTTGATAACAATATTCCTCCGCGGCGGATTTGTACACCAGTAATAAGATCACCATTAGACAGGCGATGTAGTAATCATAATAACAAAAACGAATCACCCTTTTCATTTTTTTTTTTTTTGGTATTAGAAAGATTTTATGATAAATTATGAATGAGACATTAGGTATCTTATGTTTATTTTAAGGTGTTCATTTTTTTGGTCAGAGTAAGATTCAATGCTACTATATTTTCTTTCCATTCTCTTCTTGTTGTATATTGACTATTTTGTTGCCAAGGTCTTCGTTTAAGAGTCTAAACTAATTTTCCAAGACAATTGTGTATTATGATGATAAATTAGATCAACAAAGAGATTAGTTTTTTTTTTTAATTTATTTGCATATTAGTTGTGATACTTTTACTTCGTAAAAATATAGAGTTTTAAAAAAATTTAACTTGAAAATAGTGTTATTCGGCTAAAACATTTATACTCGTATTTTAATAGTTTTAAGAGTTCCATTTTGATAGACAAACCCACTTTAAATTCAAAAAGAGTTACCGTTGGCAGAAAAAAAAAAGAGAGAGAGAGGTACTTATCTTGGTCAACTATTCAGTTATAGGCAACGTAATAACTTATTGATCTTTTGAGCAATTACGTATAAGTATAACGGTATGATAAAATCTAACTATAAATAGTTGACATAGATCTTCCCTAAATTTTGAACATCTGTTGACTAAAAACTGCATTACAATTTTACATCAATGCTAGACGTACTTGAAGTCAAAGTTCCTCTCTAAAATTAGCAACTTCAGATATTATTTGATTTTATAAATGTTACTACTGAACACAAAAAGGGCAGACGACGACTAGTATTTAAAGACTAGTAGATCATCTAAGAATAGAAGAAGCTAAAACAAACCTTACCTTGATAGATCTCTCAATAAATAAATCACATTTGCTTTACTTTGGTTGATAGACGAAGAAAGATCGTAAAACAAGAATCTGAGTAACTAACTATCTACTTTGTTTTTGCAACATTTTGAAGAAAAAATCCGAGCAAAACAAAAACCAAGAAATTTAATTCCTGAGAGAAACGACATTAATGGACTTACTAGACAAAATCAAGAAACGAAGTTTGATTATACATCATAAATAGAGATGATAACTTTAATGATATTCCATGGCTCGCCAATCTATTCATACCAAACACGGTAAGCACCCAAAATCGGTAATAGAAAACGAGAGATTCCAAAAACAAAAAGAAAGGGCATTTCTTTCCGAAAGTAGAATGGTAGATCTTGATTTCGAATCGCAATCAAACATCGAAAATCGTATAACTAATTTGATTCATCAGGTTGAAATAGAACAGAGATCTATAAAAATTGAAAAGACAGATTACGAGTTTGTGCGTGAATCTAATCCAACAACAACAAAATCGGATATGATAATAAGCCTTCGAATTAGATTCACGCACAAAACATGTAATATGACTCTTCTTCTAATTGCAATCGTCGTCATCCTTTCGCCGACGCAAAAAGGAGAGAGAGAGCTTCCTTTACCTAATTGTGGATCGTTAATAGTTTTAACCATTAAAATCGGTTTATGGATAAGATCGTAAATGTTAACGGGCCAGTTTTAAGCCCACTCTTATAGATGGGCCTAGGTTAAGTAATAGAGATATTTGGGAGAAGTGTAAATTATTAATCGGGATCTTTATTTGGATGGCCTAGCTAGACGAATAGGGAGGATATAAATACATGTGCATGCACGTTGAGATTATATACATACAACGTGCTAACAAGCGATCAATGTCGACAACTAAACTTTCCATCATGGCTAGTTTATTTATATTAGACCTACCTTAATTAGTTAGGTACTTTTCACGTTACTTTGAAACCAATCAACTATACACTGATGATCAATCATGCTAACGCTAAGATAATTCTCATATGTTTAGTTGATTATGAGACGTTATGCCAGAGAGATTTATTAATTAAGTACAATGTTTCGTGTTGACGGCGATGAGAGATTCATTGAATCTAATAGTATCCGAGGATGTCTGATCAACATCGCTCCACGAATCTCTGCTTCTCTCTCTCTTTCTTTTTCCCCTTTAAAACAAAAAATTAGAGCGAAAAAACACAAACACATGTCGAGTAAAGAACATAATCTTTAAGATGCTTCAATCAAATCCACTCGCGAAATCAAAATTCCTTAATAGGAAGTCCACAAGTTCAAAGAAACATTGAAGATATCCGCATGTTCTTATGTCTTTTTTAATTAAAACTTTATCTCATTTCCCAACATCGTTATCTACTTTGTCTAAAAAGATAAAACACCTCTAAACTACTCGGGCGTGCTTTTGTAATTACATCATTAGATTATTTTTAATCCTTCATTAGTTGCGCTGCGCCGAGTTATATCAGCTGGAAATTTTGAGAAACATGGAGCCTTGTGACAACCATGATATCTGCCAAAATGGAAATTATTTCAAGCTAAATGCATTAGAGCAAAAGAAAGCACAAACATGATATCTGCTTTTTTATTCATATATTACCAACTTATCTATTTCATTCACAACCTTCTTCATACATGGACTGCATGCATTGCTTGTAAATGAGATTAGAATCTAATCTAGAAAGAATAAAGCGTAAAGATAATTATATTCTTAACGTTGATCCGCCCGAATTTGGTAAACGCGAACTAAATTGGCCGCAAAATTAAAATTAAAATCATAACGGAAAAAAATAAAAATAAATTAAAATAAAGATGAATTTATAAAGCGCAACGCAAAGAAGGAATAAGACAGGGTGTTTATGGTGATGTGAATGGGAAGAAAGTTGGTGTTTTCAAGCATGTACAGGAGAGTCTGGTGATGATGAGAATCATGTGAGTGCATGTGCATCGAGTTGTATTTTGATGACATGTCCTCTAATAAATGTAAGCGAAAACCTATTTATCCATCAATAACAACATTTAAAAACACAAAACAAAACACCCTTGTGGACACCTCTCTTTTTTAGGATAGAAAAGAGATCGAACCTTCTCAGAAGCTGTAATCTCCATTTTAAGTTATCTGAAGGTCACTAACCTTTATCCATGTCTATATAAACTAAGGCCGTCTCATATTTGCATCATATTCTCTTTCAAAAAATTTAATATATATACATCATATTACATGATCTTTATAGAGTTCTTATCACTTGTCTGTCTTTCAAAACAGTAACCAGAAAAAGAAAAATAAAAAACCTTCTTTCATCATTTACAATAATGGGAGTGACATTAGAAGGGCAAAGAAATGAATCAATTTGGGTTTTGATGAGAAGACAAAGGGCTCGAAAGGCACTTGTGAAGAAGATCATGATCCGGCCGAAGAAGAGTCTAAAGGCTTCTAGAAGACCGTGTCGCGCGATTCATAGACGAGTCAAGAAGCTGAAGGAGCTTGTTCCCCACACCAAATCAACCGAAGGTTTGGATGGACTCTTTAGACAAACGGCGGATTATATTTTGGCTTTGGAAATGAAAGTGAGAGTTATGCAAACAATGGTTCAGGTTTTGACCGAATCTGATTGTGTTTAATGACCTTAATATATTCTTTTTGTAAATCTTGCTGAGGTTTTTAATTATTTTAATACGTGTTTTAGTTTTATTTGTTCGTATTTATTTTTATTATCTTGTGTGATTGTCTTGTGTTGTGCTAAGAATTTGGTTTATAATGCTGCTGATGTACGTAGGCTCAGGAAAAAAAGAAGTAATTCTGAACATACCAATTCATAAATCAGTAACTGTTCCATGGGAATAGTTTTTGTGCACGATCATTAACTAGTAACGAAGAGAGCCCTTGTAAAAAGAGTTGTCTAGATACTAAAAACAAATGACGTTAAAAAAAAAAAAGATACTAAAAACAAATAAAAAAATTGGACCAAAACAAAAGGACCTATAAACAAGAAAATCAATGAAAATTGTGTTCAGTTAGTGAAATACAAATGTAGGGAGGCCAATACAAGTGTTTTACCAGCAAAACCAAAGACGAATGTGTGTATTGAGAGAAGAACGTTTAATGTTGGGCTTTGTAAGTATTTAGGCCACGAATTGATACAACAAATTTTGGGTCCCTATAGTAGTACCCATTCAATTATCTGAACCCATCCACGACTCCGAGTTCAACTGGTTGAGGCGTTGAGCTACCAATTCTGTATCGTTTTCCATACCTTGAAAATATCAAAATTGAAAGGCACAAGACATAACATATAGCGCAAATGTGTGTATATATTAATAAATTTGCAGACCATTATATATACTGTATACATAGTTTCTTTTTATATGGTAAAACTATTACAATTTCAATATATGTGCTTTTAAATTTTGCGATTGGATAGTGGTGATAGCGATAGATAGCAAGTACAAATGTTTGATGGCCACGTATATAAGTTAGTCCTTTTATTTTATTTGATACTACTTTTTATTGTTGTTAAATGAGTGTTTTATTTGATATTACACGAATTGGTGAGATGATAATGGACCATTTTTTTAAAAAAATGACTTAGATTTGGGGTTGTCAAATAAACTAGATGGTCGTCCAATATGGCAAATTTCCACTACTGCTTCTGTACGAAAAAACTAGAATATCGATGATATACATTAGTATAACATTACCAAACAAATGGCAATAACTAGTAACTTTTGTATGGTACATAGTAATATAATATGTAATTGAAACATAGGAGTAAAATTTAAAGTTACGTGAGTTTGCGGATATAAAGGACGGATATACATATATATGTGAGAAGTTAATTGAATGATATTAATGACTATAAGTTAATGACTAGCTACCATCAGACAGGATTTATATTAATCGGCATCATGTTTGATGCGGCGATTAATAAATAAAATAAGATACCAAAATGCGTTTACTTTGACTTACCCATGTGCAAATACCAACGCAGCGGTTATTAAATTAATTAATTTTGTTTTTAACTCATCCACAACTTCCTTTTAGTATTGGGGAAAAAAATCTTAAGTGGGTCAACACTTGAGATACGAGTTGCGTTTGTATATTTTTTCTTTTAAGTTAAAAAGGGGCTACTTGTGATTTCACGAGTCATAAGTATCCAATAGAGAAACAACATGAAGTATCCCTTCATTCGTGCATATATACACTCATACAAAATACAATTAATTTGACGTCATTTGATTATCGTTATGATCTAAAATGCATCTAAATATCTACTCCAAGAATTGATAATCATCAAACTCAGCCAAGAAGACGATATCAAAGGCAAATAAACCTACATCTCTAATTCTCTATAATAGCTTAGTCTGTTTGCACAGAAAAAGCTTAATCTCCACTTTTTAATGTTCTACGCATATGTGATATGACGTATGAACATATATGGTTTCTCATCTCCCAAATATTTTAAAATATCAATACAATAATATTTTTGTCTTTATTAGACAACAGTGTCTAATGGAAAAATTTAGAGAAATCATCCATAAACTTGCGATGCAATGCGTATCAAAATACGAAGTTTGTTTTGTGTCTACAAATTAATATATATTATATTTAAATATACATACCCGTCTGTATTGTGAAACGCCAAATACATCATTAGTAAAATAATTGCTGGGTGATGGGCTTAAATAATTCCATTGCAAAGATATGTGTATATGACTACATGATATAATCTATATGTTATCAATCCAAGATATATACTAAATTAATGTTTTATGAACCGTCGCAGCATAACGTAGTATAATGGAAGACTGGTGGCTCGTGACATGTGACTCGTGACCGGAGTGAAATCCAATATTATTACTTTTCTTAAATTAATCTACTAGTATCTCCTTTTTATCTAGCTCTCTTTTCTTTTTCTTTTTGTCAAAGATTATCTAGCTCTTTTAGTTTAATATTTCATTTACTTCTCCATGGTTTCTCGTTCATTTCTCCCATTATTTTTACTCACTACATTTTGCAGATCCTAAACGTATCCAAGAAGCAACCCTAGTAGTAAAAACAATTTTAAATATTTTTCTTTATCGTTCCGTGATATATTACATTTCTATCATTCGATTTATTTTCAATCATCTGCTTCTTATATTTGAATTGCACATTTGAACCTTTAATTTTCACGTACGTGCATCTTAAATTTTTATGTGTATGAATCGAAATAAATAGGCAACGAATAAGTATAGTAACATGATATTTAGAAGGAAAAGAAAAAACACAAATAAATTTAGTCTTGCTCGAAATCTAACGGCACGAAATTAAAGAGTAGATGAAGGATGAAGCGGGTGCCATTGGATTGTGCCAGGTGGACTCTTTAGTGACTGGAATCCACAAGCAGACAAAACAAGACACGTGTAATATTTGCAAACGTAGGAGTAACATACGCCACCATTGATGTGCGCAACCCGACGTTAACACCGAGCCGCGCGTCTTTTGGGCCGACCTTTGATTGAGACACTTTTTTCCCTTTACAAACAAAAAAAGGAATGTTCCCATTAAAAAAGTCACAAAAAATTATAGATAAAATAAAATATGCGAAACACAAAAAAATGTTTCAATAACTACAATAACGAGGACTGATACCATTACTTAGGCTACATCAGAATCAGATACAGGTGGTAACTCTAACCGGGAAATTATGACACACGGTCGAAGAAAATAAAGTCATAAAATGAAAACCAAAATGGTTACTAAAAAAGGGGAAAAACAAAATCATGAGAGCATGCAAAAGGAGAGCTAAGTTTGCAAGCAAATTATACGGGCCGGAGTGGGTCACCAAAGACTCACCACTCATTCTTCTCCCATGGTACACCACACGTGCATGCTTCTTCTTCCTCTTTTTTTTTTTTTTGGTTTTTCCCCCACAGAAAAACAAAACAATTAAGTTAATTTAAAATATTTACAAAGCCGGGGTAAGAAAATTTCAAAAGGATAAAGCAGTTTCTGTTTAGAAATCCGTAAAGAAACAAAAAGAGAAATTCAAATCTTGACTTTGTTAGCTTTATCTTTTTGTTTCTGTCATCGGGATCACCGCTGGTTATTAAAAATTCATGAGGCATGCAGGAGTTATATAAATCTGGGCCCTTAACTTTGATCTATTTCGGATTTGCTTTGGGTCCACGGATTTTATTAAAAAGTTTACATTAATACTAATCTTTTAATCAAGTTATAGATTAGATACCTCTCTATATCACATATATATATATATATACAGTACATCAATAATTGGTCCTATACTGCTTCGAATGTATAAAAAACAAAATCGCTCGTCTTTAAAAAACGTGATTAGAAAATGCAAAGGATTGTCTATATCTGTCATGGGATTTATAAAGAAAACAATGACTCTATTATATCTATATTGTTAAGTTATTGAATTAATTTCAGAAAATTTTGTATTAGGAACAGTTTGGGAAATTCAATCTACAGTTCTACGTATACGCTGTATGTACGTGTTCTTGCCCATAACTGAACTATACATATGTTATATACTAACCACATAATATTTTATAGGGTTTTATAGATTTCGATGACAACTATACTACATATATGTAACTTTATACTAGAGTTTTACACTTTTTTGAGAGTTATTTAAAATTTTCCTTGCACTGAAATTTTGTTTGTTCTTGTTAATATAGGCATTAATTCGATCACAAGAGGTTGTACCAACAGGAAAAAAAGAATATTTAACCTGCGCTGCAGGCTTTTATCAGATTTTTAGAATTTTATTTTTTGGCATAATCACATTCCAAAGGACAAAAAGGAGATGTGAACACGGTCCATTAAATTCGGCCTTTTCCTAAATATGATACTACTACTGTCTACTGATACCTTATTTTCCACCACTTTAGTTATTTTTTTAAAAAAATCAACTATACGTGCCTCTTTCCTGATCAAATTAAAGGTAGAGTCAATCAAAAATGCTATTTAGTGTTGATGTAATAATGTAACGTTAGTAATTTAAATTATTCTATGACACCGAAACAATACTAGAAATTCTTGTTACAAAAAAAAAAAACAATACTAGAAATTCTGATCTTAAATATTTTGTGGTTTTCTTAATACTCGGTTACATCACTGCTTATAATTGTGGTCGAAATAAAATATTCACGGACAACGGTCTCACCGCCCAAAAATGTCTCATGGCTTGAGAAACAAACAACATCTTATCGGCGAGAAATTTCTCTTCTGAAAATGTTTAAAGTAATTTAAAGGGCAAGAAAAAGAAAAAAAAAAAAAAACAAGCTTTTTGTGTTCACAATAGTTAATATCCCCATGCACTCCGATGCTTTTTAAAGCAACAACTATCATTCTCGTCCTCGTTTCACACTAGCTGCAATAAAACCGGTTAACTGTTGAACCAGTCAAAACCGGACGTATGAAAGCGATCACTGTTTTCTCTGACTTATGCGTTGACCAGTGACTACGATTTTGAAAAAAAAAAAAAAAACTTGGACGGTGACCGATACTGTATAGCAACCTACTACTGCCGGTCAGCATCAAATCCATCCCCAATTTTAACACAGTGACAAATATCAAATCGTTGATAATAAATGTACCCATCTCTTCATCTTTTAGTGCTCTCTCTCTACGCCAAGTTTTCACTCTCTCCTCTCTTTGAACCCTAAAAACTCTCCCTTTCTCTTCTCCTCTCTTGTTTTCTTCTCGATCGCCTTTCCTATCAAATCAAAGGATCGATCTTCTGTATTGTGGGTCTCTGTTTCCTCGTGTCGACCTCTGTTTTGTTGCGATTACTCTGTTCTGATCAGTGTTTGATTTATTTTTATTTTTCCGGGAAAGAGAGAGTGAAGAACAATGGAGTTTACGGATTTCTCGAAGACGAGTTTATATCACCCCTCTTCGCAAAGCATTTGGGATTTCGGAGATTTCGCGGCGGCGGAGAGGAATTCGTTAGGGTTTATGGAGTTGTTAGGTGCTCAGCACCATCATCAGCTTCAGGACTTTGCTACAACTCCTTCTCCTCAATCATTCCTTCTCGAAACGCCTCAACCGCAAACGCAAACGCAACCATCGGCGAAACTGTCTTCTTCTGTTTCAACAATCCTTCAAGCTCCAACATCAGACGCTACTGCGGAGAAATTAGTGGCGTCAAAGGTGGAATCTTTGTGTTCGGAACATTTGTTGATAAATCCACCGGCGACGCCTAACTCGTCGTCGATTTCGTCGGCGTCAAGCGAGGCTGTATATGAAGAGAAAGCCAAAAGAGAAGACGAAGAAGAAGACGAAGAGGAACATGAACATGAAAAGAAGAAGAGTGATACTAATAAACAGTGAGAGAGATTCATTCTGCCTCCTTAATTATATTTTTCTTCCTCTCTTTCAAAGTATTAATTTTTTTTTTTTTAAATGAGCGGAAGCTGTTCGAGAAAAAGACTCAGAGAGAAAATGGTTTCATAAAGTAAATGTTTTTTTTTTTTTTTGGGTATGTACAGATTGAAACCAAAGAAGAATAACCAGAAGAGACAGAGAGAGGCAAGAGTGGCCTTCATGACTAAGAGTGAGGTTGATCATCTCGAAGATGGTTATCGATGGAGAAAATATGGTCAAAAAGCTGTCAAAAACAGTCCTTTTCCCAGGTAATGATTTTTCTTGACCATGTTTTTTTTTTCTTATTTTTTTCTGTTTCCATAAACTGACAGAAGAAGAAGAAATCTTAAACCACTTTTTTCTCCTTTTTGTTTCTTATCTGATTTGCTTGAGGACATGCATTATGTTAATGTGTAGGATCTATTGTCCGATTGTTTCAAAATATGTGTGCTAGTGTTTTCTAAGTGAAATTACTTTGTTTATAATTTTATATGTATTGACAAAAAACAAGATTTGAACTTTCTTTATTCTAACATCATTCAAAAGTTGGAAAACACAAACATGAAACCTAAATGAACATTTTTCCATTTGCATTTACAATTTCCCAAAGGATCACCCAAAGAAAGATCGATAAAAACACTGAAATGGTAATTAAAAGTTTGTGAGGCTAATTTTGTGTATTGGTGTGTTCGTTTGCGCAGGAGTTACTACCGTTGCACGACAGCGTCATGTAACGTGAAGAAGAGAGTAGAGAGATCATTCAGAGATCCAAGCACTGTGGTTACAACCTACGAAGGCCAGCACACACACATTAGTCCACTCACGTCTCGTCCGATTTCCACAGGGGGCTTCTTCGGATCAACCGGCGCTGTTTCAAATCTCGGTAACTTCGGGTTTCCTGTAGAGAACTCAACATTAATCTCTCCTCAATTCCAACAGCTTGTCCATAATTACCACCATCAACAGCAACAACAAGAACTGTTGTCTTGTTTTGGAGGAGTTAGCGAGTACCTTAATAGCCACGCAATTGGATATGGTGATGATGATCGTGTGAAGAAGAGTCGTGGTTTGGTTAAAGATTATGGACTTCTTCAGGATGTTGTTCCGTCTCATATGTTGAAGGAAGAGTAGTAGTATAGTCTTATTACTATTGTAAGTTATAGTATTTAGGTTTTTATTTGTAAAATTGTCTAAAGAATCGGATATTTCGTTTTCATGCGGGAGATGTTTTCTTTATTGATCTAAAAATCCTGAAAGTAATATCAAGTTCTGATGATTTTGCGTCGATTGAAACCATGGAATCATAACCACACAAGAAAATTCTAATTTACTATTACCTCTATTCAGAATTATTTGATGTTTAAGATTTTTGCACACAATTTAAGGATTCATTTAATTTTTATTTTTCCTATATTAAAAATATTATTTATAATTCATTTAAATATCATTCAGCCAATAAGAAGACATTCTGCAGAATCTAAAAGGTCAAAAACTATAAAAATTCATTAAATTTTGCATTGAAAACTGAGAATATCAAATAATTCTGAACAAAAAAAACTTTCTAAAACATCAAATAATTCTGAACAGAAGAAAGTACAAAATTATACAATATAATAATAAAAAAAAAAAAACAAGTGGCACTGGCATAGTTAATACTTAACATGAATCGCAACTTTTGTAATTCTTATGGTTCGCATAAACTTTTAAATCGCATAACAATTTTGTCGTTTTGAAAATTACCGATCGATATAGATCATTATAGGTCGTCTTTTCAATTTTAATAATTAATATGGGGCTTTGCATGGACTCTACTCTTCTATGTTCATTGCTAGGCTTTGTAGTTTGTGGGTTTTTTTTTTTTTTTTTTTTTTTTTAACGATATCTACGGTTCTAGTGCGTTCGAGGGTTTCAGGTTACCCTATCTCTACTTGCTTCACTTCTTGTCTTGGAATTTGAAAAAATTAACTAGTTTTTCAATTAAGCGAGATAACTAAAGACGCAATTAATGCGAAATTGGAAGCATAAACTCAACTACTTTTACCTACTCTTTTCTATGTTTTGATCGACGTTCGTAATTTTATTTATTTAAATTTTATTTGATTTAATGCTTTTGTTCTTCTTGTTGTTTCATGATTACACTGCGGTGAAGAAAAAGACGTTTGCACTGTATTATGTCGTTTGCTTTTTTTTTTCTTCCAAATTTTTCAAATCCAAAATGAAAATAGAAGATAAATTTTTTTGACTCTTACTTCACTAATGTTTTCTACTTTAAGAAACAATGGCATGTGCTGAAGACTCGATAGTCTTCTCTTCTGGAACATGTTTAGCTTAGAGTCCCATTCTCTTACTTGAAGACGTTTTCAATACATTTGTGTGACAAATGCCACTCGTATTTGATGGGACTGTTCCACTTCCCTGTGTGACAAATGCCACAAGTATAAATGACTACTTTTCATATGCGTTTATATATATATCAAACATCTTTTAAAAACTAAGAACATTTTTACTAAGTACTAACATTTATAAGTAAACGCCAACGTAAATTATTTTTTCCTTTGCCGGAATCAATTAATTGAACCGTCAAAATCCAATGTTTGACACCGACTTGGCAAATATTTTTACTGATTTTGAGACAGCGATAACAATCAAAGTTTGTGTCGTCCCCTAAGTGCCTAGACTTGTTGGAAAAAGGTTTTTTAAACAAACAAATCCCTCAAAGAAATAGACAAAAAAGTAAAACGGGGAGAAACAAGTTACCATGCATCTTCTGTGCTTTATTTAGTTTTCTTTATAAAAAAAAAGTTACCATGCAAAATAGTTTTTTTTTCCATCTTGTTTGTTACTTTTGCAGCCATGTGTGTGTGTGAGTGATAAAATGTTCAATAGAACAGCAAAAAAAAGAAAAAAACTAATGAGGTAATACTTACTACTTTTTGTCTTTTTGTCTAGTGAGTGCGTAGCAACGCCATTGGCTTTAGTATGTCTGTATAGACCTTTACGGTGAGTGATAATCCCAAACCGAAGGTACATAATCATTGTCCCAACACAACGCCACGACTGCAACCGAAAGCAAAAGTACCTAAAATCTTGATGGCACCCCAAAAGCAATTGACTAAAAGACAAACTTAAAGAAGACCCATTGGTTCAACAATTTACAACCTACTAATTCCCAATTAATTGGTCCATGGAACTCTGGAATAATTAATTAATGAAGACGTAAAACTAATTATGATAAATAGTAGCTAGCGTTAAAATGAATTTGTTGGATTATGAATGTATAGTGTGATCGGTGAAATAGTCCTATCGCTTTCTTAGAATGAGAACTTGCAATATCTCAAAACTCTGATTTTCTTCAAAACTACAGTCATATCACAAAGGGCACGTAGAAAAATGAGATGGTTCATATAGATTAACGTACGGTGCGAAGAAGATACAGATTGATATTCCAAGTTTGTTGTCTACAAGTTAAGCAGAGTCGACGAGAGTCAATAAGAGGTATAAAGAGAAACAAATGTATCAAATTAAGTCCAAATTAAGCTGGCAAGAAAATGAACAAGACGATCTTCTTCCATATTGCAAGGGCTTTCATCTTCCTCGGCTATTTCAAATACAGGTTCTAAAGATGATCGTAATAATGTCTTTTATCATACACAATATAAAAACTTTGATAATACTTTTATGATTATATTTGTCATACATACGTCCACAATAGAGAATTCTGTCTTACGTAAGGATCCATTCGCCCAAGGTATAAAACCTACTTGGGCAACCAAAATACGTTTTCCCCAAAAAACTTTGCTAGTATTTTACCAAAAAAAGAAAAACTTTGCTAGTGATTTAGTATTACTCTACTAGTGCTAGTTAGTTTTAACGGAAAAAAAAATATCACAAAACGAGATAATTAGGCCACGCATATGGGCCAAACCACATAAAACGTTGACTATGGTGACTGAAATTACAACCCAATTAAAAGTTAAAACTTTAACGGGCCTTCGTTACTTTAAAGTCCTGGCGCCACAAAACCTATATTTATATCTGATTATATAACCTATATATATTTATATCTGATTATAAAGAGAGAGAGAAAGAAAGAGACTGCTTATATAACCTATATTTATATCTGATGGAGCAGGTTGTTCACTTGCACCCATCTAATTGCCTGGATCACAAACCAGAGTGGGTGATTTATAATGAGTATGTCTTGACTACGCGGAATTTCATTCGCATTGTTACAGATATCCGCGGTGACTGATTGGTTTCCGTCTTGGGTTATCTTTTTGTCTTTTGACAACTGATTAACTCAAACCCTCTGAAAACTGACCCATCTTTGCTTGTATACAGGTTAGTAGATGTTGCACCGCATTACTATGATCTTTCCAACTTTCCCAATTGTGAGGCAAAACGAGTCCTCGAGAAGTTTTATAAGAAGAGAGAGAGGGAAAAGGACGAGACCAAGAGCCGTAGGTGAAGACCATCACTCTCTCTCTCTCTGCGTCGACTTGAGCCATTACAGTCCTGGCTCTAGCCCATGGCGAGTCCTGGGTCCAACACCCACTTTTTTTTTTTTAATGTCTTAAAATTTGATGAAAAAATGCCCATGATCTGTTATCCTTTTTCGTTTTTGAAAAGCAAACCCTTCTATTATCTCCTCAACTCCATAACACTACTCCAATTTCCTTTCTCGCCATAATCTTACAAAATTGTAATCTCCTCTTTTTTTTTTTGGTGTCTGTATCGTTGATAAATTGCGTGTTGATTCTAGGTTGATTTACATGATATAGTGCCAGTCCATAGTCAAATAGATCTTTTTTCTTATTGAGGTTTTAAACAACTCATTGTCACGCCACTTTTGTCACCAGATATAATGCATTTAAATATTTTTATTATGATATGCCGATGTAAAAATAAAGTGGTACATAAGTTCTAATGCTCATGATTATTAAATCAAGACAATTATCCCAGAAAATCAATTATCCCAGAAAATCAACAAGTAGAGACTTAGAATTACACGCTCAAATAAATACGATGTAGAGGTCACACAACATAACAATAAAACATTAGAGAAAGCATAAGGTTCATTTCTATCAAGGAATTCTTAAAATACACATACATCAACACTTTCAGCTTCTCTTTGACGCCAATTTTCGGTACATTTCGTCGATAAATACCTGTATAATGGAACGTTAACGGGTTGAATAGCTGCAAACATTTAAGCTCAACAAAAATAAAAAATAAAAAATTAAGGTTAAAATTAAGATAATGGAACCTTATAATATTTGAGAAGACTGTTCCTCTTATTCTTCAACGTTGCAGTCACCAAGTCTCTTTCTATATCAAAAGGTTTCGTCTCCACCGTCACCGCTTTGATGTACTCGAATTTGCGTAGCTGTTTTAATTATTTTTCACATCCACAATTTGATTTATTTCTTTAACTGTTACTATTTCTAGAAAACTCTTGAAGATCAATTTCGATTTAAAGACAAAATCACACAAACCATGTTCTTCTCTGCCGTGGACTTCAATTCTGAGATCATGTGTTCTTGTAGCTCCGAGAGAGAACAGAGTTCTTCAAATGCGTTAGTAAAACCGAGGTCTTTAGCCCACCGGTTTACGGTTTCTGGATTTGGAACAATCACCGCGACAAGCATAGATTTGAAGCTATCTCCATAAACCCATATCTGAGAAGAAATATAGCGACCAATCAATAATAATCAGAAGATGGAACTAAAGATAATTGAAGTCAAGAAAACCCTTAAAAACGATTCCCTGCTGGACAAGAAATAGTTGAAAAACTCACATCTTGGACCAGAGGGTTTTGTCCGTAGATGTTTTCCAAATGCTCCAGAGCAACATATTCTCCTTGAGAGAGTTTGATCAGGTTCTTCTTACGATCAATGATCTTGAGTACTCCGTTCGGAAGAATCTCACCTATATCTCCTGTTGAAAACACCTCGTACAAATTATCAGAAACTAATATAGAAGAAATCTAAATCTTGATTTGGTCAAACTAATCACCTGTATGGAACCATCCGTCTTTCATGACTTCTTCTGTAAGTTCAGGGTTCTTGTAGTAACCAGAAAACAGACATTTTCCTCTGATACAGATCTCGCCTGCCGGATTTTCCCCCAATGGGTCATAGCCCATTTCCGGCACCTCTTCAAGCCGTATCTCGTTGTAAACCGCCGGAATACCGACGGTCCCTAGCATACACATCTCGTCCGGGTAACCCAATGTCGTTCCTCCAAGCGTCTCCGTTAGACCTAATGCAAACAATCACAGCAAAACATTGACTTTCCTTGGCACACACGAAACAGAGAGAAACATTCCTAGAATGCCAGAGGTTATATATACCATAGCCTTGGATGACAAAGCAACAACAAGTAACTCTCAAGAACTCTTCGATCTCAGGACTCAATGGTGCTCCCCCAGATACTAGCAACCGTATTCGACCTCCTAATTGATTTCGAATCTTTCATCCAAGAAAAAAAAATTCGTGAAAATGTTGGCTACATGTAAATATCAAAGAAGCTGAAACAATCCCGAAATATGAAGCGAAAACCATTATTTCACACTGTTTTTAACCTTTTTGAAAGCTATGAAATCAGCCATGGGTGAAGCTTTCCTGTGAGAGTATCCACGATTCATCCACGCAAGTTTGCTGCATCGTATATATTACATTTACTGCGAATTTGCGAGGGCAATTCTTTCAAAAAAAAAAAAAAAGAATTTGCGAGGGTAGTGAAAAATAATAATAAAGAAACAGAGGTGACACAAAACAGAGACATGTCATCTAGTTTTTTTTTCCCTTTTTCTTGTTGCTAAAAGTAACACTCTTTCAAGTTTTTCGTCGCCGTAAAAGAATTTATAATTAGAGAAGTAGTACATTTTTCTACATGCATGATTTCTTTATTTTAATATCTCTCAAGTCTCAACGTATATCTATATGTAAAACTTTTCTCATTGATCGTAGACATATATGATCAGTATGCAAAAATTGTATACCAATATGGCAGTATATGAAAAAGCTGATATATATATATATATATATATATATACGTCCATCAATAAAAAGAATTATTGGACTTTAACCTCAAAAAGTTACTTTATTGAAAGTTCTGAGAAAAATGCTAGTCTTCTACTAGGTTTTCATTTTTTATTAGAAAATTATTAATAACGCAAGTTTTTTTTTAAAAAAATATAAGTTTTGTCACAGAACTGTGAAGCTTACTATTTATAGAGAGCATAGAAGATGAGTCTTCTTCTTGGGTTAAGCTCCTGAAGAGCCTTCTGATTCTCCGCATGGATCCTCTCGAAGACTCTCGGAACTCCCGCCAGAAAAGTCGGTTTCAGTTCTTGAATATCATCGCGTAACGCATTCAAATCCTAACACACACAAAAACACATCAACATTAATAAATTTTCTTTGTTTCTTTGATCCATTTTTAACCTTAAATGTGTTTCTTTAAGAGATCAACATACTCCATGGTAATAGCCAACGGAAGCGCCTTTTCGAAAGAAGTATTCTTCAGTCGCACGGTCAAGAATATGAGCCAACGGTAAGAACGACAGATATACATCGTCAGGTGTCATCTGACATTTTACGACGTCGTTTTAAGCCAAAGAGACAAAGAAAAGATTAGTTAAAAAGGAAACAGATGACTAAGCGAGACGGCATCGTATAATGTTAATCCCTTGTTGTAATATTAAAACAGAAGTGAACATTGAATTTTTGCTAATGTATCGTGAAATAATTTTGGGAATTTTGTTTGTTCATTGAAATGGTAATTATTCATATAATCTTATAGTATTTAATACCATGTTTATCCGCACAAAACGCAAAACAAGTTTTTAGTGTTTCTTCAAATTGATATGTTGACATTTGACAGTCACCTTTTCTTCGAACTGGTCCATGCAGAGATCCATCCCAACAACGCAAGTCGCGGCAGCTTCGTGGGTCAAAACAACACCTTTAGGGTCACCGCTCGTGCCGCTCGTGTACATTATGGTGCACACGTTACACGGTTCAGGCGGGTTTGTCTCTTTCGGCTTCTCTCGTCCCTGGTCAGATAGTCAACAAAATAATTTTTTTACATAAACCAAATGTGTGCGAGTGTGGGCACCTAATTCATTTGTTTCCTTTCATCTAATTATTTATGCGTACCAAAGCAATGCCTAATCTCGTTAAGTTGGTTTAACATGTGCGTTTCATTAACTAGCTATAAAAATGGCTCGATATTTTATTATAAAGTTGTAATTTACCTAACGTGAAATAAATTTTTTTTTGTTTTAAACAATAAATATAGAAGAGACGAACCATAAGAAGAAAATCGAGCCAAGAATATGCTTTGACTCCAATATTTAAAGCCTTGTGGCTCTGTTCCGCGTTCACATTTGTGAAAGAAACTATGGTTTTTAGTCGTTTTGCACTTTTGCAATCTGGCTCAAGAAGCTGATTTTAATACCATACAAAAAACAAAAATTCATATTCACACAAATAAAAATCTTTCAAATGTATAGATTAATTGGTGAAATCAATCTCAAAGATCTTAACTCCTTTAATTTTGGTGCTTTGGACGAACACAAAATCGATTTCCGCGTGATCAACGATATAATCAACTGCTCTGGGACCTGAAGAACATAGGATGTAAACAATTCCTCTGAGTCGCGTTATTGAATGTTTGAGTCACGAAAGTATTGTCACATGTAAACTTTAACTTACCCAATGTATCATATAGTGGTACACAGATCAGAGTGTGAGCTGCACAGGCCTAATTATTTTCACAAATATGTGTATATAA
This sequence comes from Eutrema salsugineum, assembly GCF_000478725.1. Classification (NCBI taxonomy): domain Eukaryota; kingdom Viridiplantae; phylum Streptophyta; class Magnoliopsida; order Brassicales; family Brassicaceae; genus Eutrema; species Eutrema salsugineum. Next base: position 1,563,196 of record NW_006256812.1, on the reverse strand, counting down.
TAATTATCATTATTAGATACTTACTTAAAATAAATTTAAATTCAGAGAAATATTAATTGAAAAAGAGATGGACCTCCATTGCTATGATCCACTGAGGACAATTTGCTCCGTAGATCCCCACTCGACACCCCTATATATATATACATAGACCATTCTGTTCGATATAAATAAATATATAACAATTAAATGGTTTGGAAAAACGTATACATATGTAAAAAAACTTTACAGGTTCATCTCCGGCGGCTCGTAGAGCAGAGCCAATCTGCAGAACTTCTTCGTACACTTCCTTGTACGTTTTCCACATATACGGTCCAACCTAATCACACCGTACAAATTTTCGTTTATGTGCACATATGTTATAAGTTTAATAATAAAACAGCAATTTTTTTTGTATTAGTGTTGTTGATGTGTCACCAATCCTGTAAAATACATATTGTTGACCAAAAAAAAATGTTTATTCGACATTATAACTTTTCTCTCCTTTTTTAGTACAAAAAATTAAAAAAAAAATCCACCTTCTCATCGACAATCTGACGCCATCCAAGCATCTTGTTATTAGGGAATTTCTCCACAGATTTACTAACAAAATCCAAAAGAGTTTTTAATAACAAATAAGGGAACAATTATTGTATAGAAACTAAAAGGGATGCCATATGATATTAATTATAAGAAAATTAAACCTGAAAATGTCCCAAGTAGTGGTGATATCAGAATGACGAGGAGGAAAACCTTTCTCTGACAAAAGATTCCGGTACACCGGACCTACCGATGGCTTCGCATCTTCCCTTTTCACTCCTTCTTCCACCTTTGCCGCGAAAGACTTCATTCTCTAATCTTTCTCTATTATGTTTTCTTTTTAGATGAATGACTAAAATTTATATATTGCATCTTTCGTAAAAATTGTATGATTTTGAAAAGTACGTAATCGTATAATCAAATTACTAATCAGAATCGTTGAAACGAAGATACGTTGAAGTTTCATTATTTCATCAGTGACAGCTCTCTGCTTACGTATTCCGTACTTTAGTGACAACACTCTGTTTATGTATTCCGTACTTTTAATTTTATTACTATTTACATAAATCAAGTTATATTATAATTTCATTTACAGAATGGCATTACAATTTTCTCTTGAGTCACACTTTGGTTTATATTCTAATGTAGAGGTTTGAATCAGACTTCAGCAGTGGAAGTTTCATACAAGCTAATGAAGACTTACGGACAGTACTCTTTTTTTTAAGTAAAAAACTAAAAATTTAACCAAAAGGTTTTGAATATAACATTAATCACGTCGTGGGTCGTTGGAGGTGAGATGTGATGGAAACAACTAGAGAATTCGAGTTACATACATTTCAAGAAGAAAAGGAGAAGAAAAACTAATAATAATGATGAAAATGATGGTCATACAACAACATTGAAATAAAACATTACAGAAATCATAAGGCTCATTTCTATCATTTATTGATATATATATGATCATGATAATCAATACTAGCACACACATCATCGCAAGTCGCAACACATTCAGATTTTCTTTGACGCCAACTTTCGGTACATTTCGTCGATTTTTACCTATATGATAGAACGTTAGCGGACTGAACGGTGCAAAGCATTTAAATTCAATATTGATTAATCTGTGTAGTTTAATTGTTATAAATTCGAAAACTAATCTCTAAAAAATAAAGTGAAATAAACAACGATAATTCAAACCTGGTAATACTTGAGAAGATTGTTCCTCCGATTCTTGAGTGTCGCAGTCACTAAGTCTCTCTCTACGTCGAAAGGTTTTGTCTCCACCGTCACCGCTTTGATGTACTCAAACCTTCTTAGCTGATATATAATTATTTTTTTCACATCCACGAATAATTTTGTTATAATTATTTTTTTTTTCTAAATTGAAGAACTTTTATTCAGACAAAATCAAACGAATTTAAATAAACCTTGTTCTTCTCTGCCGTGGACTTCAGTTCTGAGATGATGTGTTCTTGTAGCTCTGAGAGAGAACAGAGTTCTTCGAATGGTTTGGTAAAACCGACATCTTTAGCCCACCGGTTCACGGTTTCCGGGTTTGGAACAATCACCGCAACGAGCATAGATTTGAAGCTATCTCCATAAACCCATATCTGAGAAGAAATATAGCGACCAATCAATAATAATCAGACGATGGATTCAAAGATGATTGAAGAAAACCCTAAAAACGATTGCTTGCTGGACAAGAAAGAGTACTCACATCTTGGACAACAGAGCTTTGGCCGTAGATGTTTTCCAAGTTCTCAAGAGCAACGTACTCTCCTTGAGAGAGTTTGATCAGATTCTTTTTGCGATCAATGATCTTGAGTACTCCGTTTGGAAGAATCTCACCTATATCTCCTGTAAAAAAACATCCACACTTACATCAAGAACAATTAAGAATCAGAACAATCGAATCTTTGTTTCAATCAATTAGTCAGTCACCTGTATGGAACCATCCGTCTTTCATGACTTCTTCAGTGAGTTCAGGGTTCTTGTAATACCCAGAAAACATACATTTTCCTCTGATACAGATCTCGCCTGCTGGATTTTCTCCGAGTGGGTCATAGCCCATTTCCGCCACTTCCTCAAGCCGTATCTCATTGTAAACCGCCGGAATACCGACTGTCCCAAGCATACACATCTCGTCCGGGAAACCCATAGCTGTTCCTCCAAGCGTCTCCGTTAGACCTAATCCAAACAATCACAGCAGAACATTGACTTTCCTTGGCATACACGAAACAGAGAGAAAAATTTCTCTAGAATGCCAGGGGTTATATATACCATAGCCTTGGATGACAAAGCAACAACAAGTAACTCTCAAGAACTCTTCGATCTCAGGACTCAATGGTGCTCCCCCAGATACTAGCAACCGTATTCGACCTCCCAATTTGTCTCTAATCTTTAAGAGAAACCCAAAATCGCGAAAAGTAGGTTTATATAATTATGACCAAAAGCAAAACAAAAAAAAAACACCTAAAATACGAAGAAAGAAAACCATTATTTAAATTCAAATGATTTAAACCTTTCTGAAAGCAATGAAATCAGCCATGGGTGAAGCTTTACTATGAGAGTATCCACGATTCAACCACCCAAGCTTGCTGCATTTGTTCAAGGTTATGTTATCAGAGAACACATAAGTAAGAAGGAAACAGAGCAAATAACCATGTAGCTGCTTACTGTTTGTAGAGAGCATTGAAGATAAATCTCCTTCTCGGGTTAAGTTCCTGAAGAGCCTTTTGAATCCCCTCGTGGATTCTCTCAAAGACTCTTGGAACTCCGGCTAGATAAGTTGGTTTCAATTCTTGAATGTCATCGCGTAACACATTCAAATCCTACACAAAAACACATGAACATATAATCAATTCTCTAAGCTATTCCTTTAATCTCTTTTGTTCCATTAATTTTAATGAATGATTGTGTATCTTTATATAGATTAACATACTCCATGGTAATAGCCAACGGAAGCCCCTTTGCGAAAGAAGTATTCCTCATTCATACGGTCAAGAATATGAGCCAACGGCAAGAAGGAGAGATACACATCGTCATGTGTCATCTGCTTGTTTTTAATCCACCCAAATAAAACAGAGCATTAAGCAAGGCCACACCGTTTCATGGTTAATTATGCAGATTTTTTAATTTTTATTCTGACCAAAAAAAGTTGATGTTAGCCTGAGAGTGTTTTTTAAAGAATTTTTGTTTTTGTTCGAATGGGAATTTTGTTTAAATAAGAGCAAATAACCGGAAAAAATATTGATGTTATATAGCCTGAGAGTGTTTTTAACTTTTGCTTACAGTAGTTAGATATTAGAGGACACTATCAAATATAATACTCTTTCTGTTACTAATAAGTAATAACAAAACAAATCTTTCTAAATTTGTATCCGAGTTGTTAAAATCAAATGTATGATTAATGATTTTTGTTCAAAACTCTTCATTTGACATTATATTCGACGAGAAAAAAAAAAAATTAGGTTTTTCACATGTCGTGGGATTATAAATAATAAATTTACCCAGCTTCATTCACATGGCGTGGGTATAATCCATCGAAAACGTGGAATAAATTTTTACTAGTGTCTTTTTAAAAAAATTGATTCAGAGTTACCTTATCTTCGAACTGGTCCATGTAGAGATCCATCCCAACAATGAAAGTTGCGACCGCTTCGTGAGTCAAAACAACACCTTTAGGGTCACCGCTCGTACCACTCGTGTACATTATAGTGCATATGTTAAACGGCTTAGGCGGGTTAGGCTCTTCCGGTTTCTCACATCCCTGGTCAAATAGTCAATACGAGAAGATATTTTATCAAACTGGATATGGGCAGCTAATTCATTTAATGTTATGCATCAAATGCGGTCAAGTTGGTTTAACACGTGCCTGTTATTAAATACCTCAAACAATGGTCCGACCATAAAATATAATATAGATTTAGAAAGTAAAGAAGAGAGGCGTTGATGTCAAAAAAAAAAAAAGAAGAGAGGCGAACCATATGGAGAAAATCTTGCCAAGAGTAAGTTTTGACTCCCATTTCTGAAGCTTTGAGGCTATGTTCTTCGCTTACATTAGTGAAGGAAACTATAGCTTTTAGCCGTTTAGCACATTTGCAACCAGGTTCAAGAAGCTGACATTTTAACAACATTAAAAAATATAAAAATATTAATATTCACATAGATAAATAGTTTTTCAAATTAAGTGTATAATTAATTAGTGAACTTAATTTCAAAAATCTTAACCGCTTTAATCTTGGTGTCTTGGACGAATACAAAGTCGATTTCAGCATGATCAACAATATAATCCACTGCTCCAGAACCTACAGAACAATTATTTTTTTGGTTTGAGTCACAATGGCTAAGTTCTATCCCAAAAAATTATATAACCGAGAACTTATAACTTAACCTACCCAATGTATCATATAGAGGTACACAGATTAGAGTGTGAGCTGCACAAGCCTAAATATTCACAAAAATGTGTAAATATTTATTGTAAGAAATTTGAATATATATATATATATATACAAAAATAAATCAGAGAAAACATTTATTAATAAAAAAGAGAAGGACCTCCATTGCTATGATCCACTGAGGACAATTAACTCCATAGATTCCCACTCGACACCCCTACATATATACATATAACATTTTATCTCAATATCTAACATTAATGTCCAAGAAAATTTAGAATAATGAATTGATTTTGATGAAGAGGAATATATATGTTAGTATTTAAAAAGGTATTTACAGGCTCAGCTCCGACAGCTCGTAATGAAGAGCCGATCTGCAGAACTTCTTCGTATACTTCTTTGTACGTTTTCCACAGATACGGTCCAACCTAACCGATCCGTACAAAGAACATACGTATAAGAAAATATGTATAAATAAGTTTAAATCAAATATTTGTTTTAGTAAGAAGAATTTTGAAAAACCACCTTCTCATCGACGATCCGACGCCATCCAAGCATGTTGTTGTCAGGGAATTTCTCCACTGATTTACTAACAAATTCCAAAAGAGATTTACTAGCAATAATTACACACAGAAGGTGATAATAATCTTAATAAAGAAATTAATAAATATATATACCTGAAAATGTCCCAAGCAGTGGTGATTTCAGAGTCTATTGGAGGAAAACCTTTTTCCGACAAAAGATTCCGATACACCGGACCTACCGACGGCTTCCCGTTTTCCCCTTTAACTCCTTCTTCCACCTTCGCCGCGAAAGACTTCATTCTCTCTTTCTTTTTCTTTCTTGGAAGAAGCTCTTTTTCTTTATATAAAAGAAATGAAAAAGATAGAATCACGATAAATTCAACCTACGTAGTTAATGGAGTATATGAAAAAATATAACACTGTCCGAATTAATGGATGGTACATAATTTTAAGAACAAAATGTGAAATAGAAAAAAGAGAATCACTGATTACTAATACCATAATTTTGCATTAAACTGTATGATTTGTGAAAAATACATAATCGTTGAACAAAAACAGATGTATTAAAGTTCCATGAGTTAATCTGCTAGCGTGCTCCGTACTTTAATTTTATTATTCGCATAAATTAAATAAAATATTTTTATCATAATTTTATTGATAGAATGGCATTTATTGTCACCAGTCCGGTTCACCTAACCATACCGAGTACAAACCCAAAGTTTAATCATTTATCATAACCTAAGAGACCAACTACTCCATTTAGATTTGATACTAATTTGGTTTCCGTACATAGATTGTGATTTGACAATGAATTATATCAACTACATATTATATAGACAAAAAAAACTTAATTACATACATTTAGTTTCCAAGGACGCACGAGTCGAGTGTCCATTATTTTCAATTGATTTCAACTAAAAGTATAATTAATAATACCACCCAAACTAATTCACTAGTTTAAGAGTCACGCCCTAAACGTGAGAGCATGTATAACCCTGGCTTCACTCTCTTTTCTTTATCCTTCTTTTCACCATGTTCATTAAAATACATAATATTGCTGATGAAGAATTTAAAGATTATTTGAAAACCTCTGAAAAACAAAAAACAAAATTCAATAAGTATGGAAGTGATGTATGTGTTGTAGTTGTAACGCTCTCTAACCAATGTAGGAATCTCCATACTTAAACACTTAAAGTCTTCCATACTCTTTTCTTAATATATAAGTATAAACATAAAAGTATCGAATAGTCTCTTTCCTTCCTAAATAAACAATTTCATCTAAATTAGTTCTTTTGTTATCAAAATGAAAATCATTATGTTTGAAAAGGAAAAAAATAAAAAAACATCAGTGATTAGATCAAAGGATATAGTTTACTGGTCTTAGTTGCATTTTTTTCATTTAAAAAGAATAAGAAACCATCAAAATTGTTCCGATCTAAAATAGCAAAAGCAAAAAGAAATGAATATAATATAATCACAATCACGGGAAAATCCAAGATTATGCAGCTGACCTTAGCTCAGTTGGTATAGCGGGGAACTGGAGTTTGCAGTCGCTCGGTCAAATCCGGCAGGTCGGATCGTTTTTCCCCAGTTAGAAGCTTTTTTCTTTTAAAGGAAAAAAATGTGTGTTGTTTATTAATCTTTTAGAAATGACCAGAGAGAAAGAAGATAAGTTGAGAAGCTGAGAAATGGTCGTTGGTTTATATAATAATATATGAGTTGGTTGTTACAGGCGAGGCCTGTTCTTTCGTTTTAACATTTTTATTCCTAATCTTCATTATCAATGTGTAAATAATAAGAAGAGAAGAAAAAAAGGTGTAACAAACGAAAACTGATGGATCCCTACCATCTATTAATTAATTCTAGTCATGTATAGGCCTATTGTGTTGTTCGCCGAAAGTTAATTTTCCATAAATCTTCAGCTACTATTTTTCCATTAATTGAAACTACGTCCTTTATAAAGCATATCATCATTAATTATGGAAATGGATCAATTTAGATGAGTAAAATAATCTCTTTGTACTTGTGTAACTTGTTTCCTAGTTTGAGCATCAATTTGCACAACCATTTATTATAATTGGTTGAGCCTACAAAATTCTTTTTCCAAATTGCAACTTGCTTGATACTCTGATTAAAAAATATTTAAGAATCAGTTTTTAATGTTTTCGTATGGATTGTGACGAAAGCTTTTCTTTTGACATTTTTCCCAAACTAAAACGCATTGTGGTTCATTACATAAAGTCGTTTTGTATATATGCAGATTGCATTTGCCGTTCGTCACGTGGTTCCTGGTTAGTAACAAAATCAGTCGATTTTGCAGATATAATTTTTTTTATCGACTTCTTACTTTATTAATTAAAGCAAAAAAAGTCGTTATCTAAAGGCTTGCTTAGCTAGCAAATCCGCCTCGCCATTATAAGAGGAGCTAAGGATAAAAAACCAAAAAAAATGGTAGGGATTGAAGAGGATAAATCACGGATATCTCACAATATTGTAAAGATATTGTTGTGAGATCCAGAGGAATTGATCAGATTTATCAGAGTTAGCGAGTTCGAGAAGACATTTTGTTCATAAACATTCATTTAAGTTTGTAAATATAATTATTAAGGCTTTGATTGGTAACAATTTTGCAGAATATATAACTGTGGAATAGCGAAAAGAAACCTCCAAAATAAAATAAGCGATTTAAAACTCATTTTTCTGTTTAATAAATTTTTCTTTGTACTTTTGTTTAAGCACTTTCATATTCTATTTTTTATTCCGCAATTTTTTTTAGTTGGCAAGCAGATTACCAATGACAGCCTAATTCATAATTTGTTTGTAAACATTCATTCAAAGTTGTCATAATCACTACTTCGATTGAATCAACGCAACAATTATTAGGATATCGAATTATACAATGATTATACGTGTGGACTTAGGAAAAAACAGTCCGTGATATCGATTCTCCGTTAACATGTCTAAACCGTTAGTTGGTCGATCTATTGACTTTTAAAAAACGAAAGGACTTTGACAAAGAAACACTTGTTTATTATTCAGATTTCTTCCGCTTTTTCTATTTGTTAGCGTTTCAAGAATTGTGGCAACTAAATATTAAAATATCCTGTAATTTAAGTATTATTATGTAAGATGTCGTTCATGTTTGAAATTGCCGAGAGACACTCCACCATGCAATACTTTTTTTTTTCATGCAATACTTTTTGCTTTATACGAATTACTTCTTTTGGTCCGTACATATATTAATGGATCAATGTTTCTTTGCTCGGGTCTACATCTTTAATAAAAACACGTTTGAAAAATATTACCAATTTCTTCTATTTAATATGGATGTCAATATGTATTAGAACACGCGAGCCATTCCAGCTCATATAATTTATTAACGGATAAAAGTTTTAAGAGAATCAGTTCTTATAATAAGTTCTTCTCAGCGACCAATTCCAGCGGATCAAAAGCTGCCGCGTGACCTTATGTTATTTTATGAAGTGATTAAAATATATTTTAAACTTGTAATGTGTTGCACACACCAAAAAAAAAAAAATACAAAAAAAGCTTGTAAAGCTTGTAATGTTTTATTCCAGTAACCTTATCGACAAACTTATCGATGTTTCGGTTTAAGAGATTTAATAGAAACTTAGCCCATTATATATATAATAATATGTATAAACCAGAAAGTACAGTCAGTTTTTGTTTGGTTAATGAAAATACAGTTCGTTTAACTTGTAATGCTTACTGCTTAGTCTTATTACAAGTAAGTAAGTAACTGGTCAAATAAAAATGATTAATTTTCAACCTTTTGTTCAATAGATCACGAAATCTATTTTCAACTTTTTGTTTGTCAACTTAGTTTTTTTTTTTTTTAGTTCTTATTTGTTCCAACTTCTAACTGTTAAATTTCAACCTACGCCAGCAAAACAAAAGAAAAGGCCGGCCAATAATTTGAAGTCTAAAATTGCTCATAAAACCAACACAGGCAATGTAACTAAAAATTAAATTCCTTGAAAATCATTGTTTAAAAAAAAACAAAATTAAATTCCATCTATTTTTGTTAGATTGGATTTTTCATAAACCTATGTATACGTGTAGCAAATGATTTAGCCAATTTATTCATAATGGATCCACACGTCATTTTATTTCAATATGGAAACAAATTATTTTACTTTTTAAGCTCTCGTTTATTTCTAAATCAAAGTAAGTTATAAAGCATTTAGAACAAAACCTAAATACAGGTACAGTGTAACATTAAATATCTCCAACCATCAATACGGACAACCCTTACTATAACAAATTGCAGTATTGTCATTTATAGAAAAAAAAAATATGGGTTGATTTTGATATGTTGACAGATTTTTTTGCAGAATATTGAAAGTTATAATTAAATAAATGTAATGCATGGACAAGAAGACCGTTCGCATTAAAATGTGTCACAGGCTCACAGTTGTAGGGTTCAAACAACAACTGGTCTAAACGAATTGAAGTTCTTGTACAATTTGCCATTCGAAATTATATATGTATGTAACCATATAATCAAGTTTTTTAAACATCATTTAAGAAGAAAATTTAATTAGTATTAAAATGAGATATTAATGGAGGATACAGATAATTTAATTAGTATTTAATTAGTATTAAAATCATATGATTCGTTTTTTAAACCGCTAAGAGGAGTATTTTACGTTTTACTGCAAGAAGAAGAGTAATTTCTTTACTATTAACCATTTAGTTAACCACTAAAGAGTAAGTAGTCAACCACTAACCATATTAGTGTACTAGTTGTCCAATTAATAAATGGAATCAGAACAGTAATTTCTTTCCAAAGAATTAGCACTTCATAATTACCAATAAAAAACCACTGAACAATCCCCCCGTTATATATACATCAAGATTTACAAGTAACAAAATTTTTTCCGAAATTAGTCATCGACAGATTAGTCAAAACTAATCTTTTCATCTACCATAACTATGAGGGCCAAAAGTCTTTTTACTACATCTAATCTAGCTTTCATTTGCAAAAACAGAGCTTAGAGCTCATCATAGTTTTTTTGTTTCAAACTTTACCATCACATGAAAGAGCTTAAGGTTGATCAAGGAAATATCACCAAGGAGCTGATACGATCGTCTGAAACTCAAGCTCCACATCTTGAATCTTTTTATCAAGATCTTCTCCATACAGCTGCATTTGGGCAATCTTTTTCTCTGAAGCATCCTTCTTTTCTTTCAAGTCTGCTTCTTGGCTCTGCAGCTCAAGAATCTTGCGTTCAACATCTCTCAGACTTTCTTCGACTCTTTCCAATTTGCTAACTTCCTCTGTCATCTCTTTCTCATTGTCTTTTAGTTTATCCTCTGTATTGACTTGTTTATCTTTGAGAGTAAACAACATGTCAATCCGCAATATAGGCGATGTAACATTGAATCCATACTTCTCAAGCTCGAAAAAGCACTCTTTGAGTCCTTCCAGTGTGCTTTTGGGAGTGTCAAGGTGCAGATTTCTTACTCTCTCTAATAAAGAGGAAAATTTCACGATCTCACCCACGGCTGACCCTTCACGGAACTCTTCTCTTGTCTCGAGCAAGGGGATGAAATGAGGACACTGCTTTAGTGTTTTAAAGACCTCCATTGATTCAAGCGCTACCCAGATTGGTGAGTGTTTCACAAAAGGCATAACCATTGATGTATTCTCATTTGCTCGGGTTTCATCAGCAGCAGAGTTCTTAACCGCATTCGGGGTTCGATCAGGGGATAACTCTGGATAGATCAATGCATACGCAAAATAGTGAGAAATGAAAGAACTTTATTTAGCACACTGTTTAAAAGGACACATCTAATAAGCTATGTAATGGTCAGAGCCTCTGAACCATAGCAAGCCTCACGTATAAGTTACTTAATTATAGAGTTAGGATTCAGTAAGAAATGAAATACAACAACGAATACGGATAGATGCCAAATTTATAGACATACCAGTCTCTTTAAGGTTTGAGTCGTGCTTTTGTTCTCTTTTCCTTTTATGACTGTTTTCATTGATGTCATGCTCTTCAGACGTCTGCATAAAAAAGCACAGACCACAACCGAACCATCCCCAAAGATAAAATGACAATCAAAGGATGACGTAACGAGAAAGTGAGAATGATTAATGTTATAAACCATGAATTGACTCTACCTTCTCTTCAGTTGAACCAACTCCCAAACCAAACTTCACCCTCATTGACTGAAGGGTCTTCTCAGGGGATGCCATTCCTTGAGTTTCAGCCTCGTTTATGACCGAGGTTTCAGGTGGAGCAGATTCCTTTTCTGGAAACAGAGACAATGTAGATCAATTTCATGATGCAGAAATGAAAGAGGTCAAGAGATTCGATCAGATTTGGAGCTCACACTGAGTGTTGAATACAACTGGTGAGGTTAAAGTTAAACCATTCAACAAAGAAGCCAACAGAATTTGGAGCCAAAGAAGATCAAGATTGATTACCTATTGGTATCACTTGAGGGGTTACGAATGGCGTAGCAGCACCATTCATGATATCATCACCAGCCATTTGATTTCCAGATTCCTGAGCTAACGAGAATTCCATTGCCTACACATGATTAGTAAGCAAATGGAGTTGAACAATCAGAAAGGGAAGATCCTTGCTCAAAAAACTACAAATCAGGCGTGAGAATATATAACTCACAGCTACAGTTTCATGGAGCTCCGTTTCACCCTCAGTGGCTGACTCGGCGTCTTCTGCAGGATTCGTGGATTTTCTGGTATGCTTTCTAGTCCTTTTAGGAGATTTTCTGGCATGAGTGATCTGCTTAGCAGCAGTAGTAGAACGGATTATCTTCATTTTTTTCGATCTGCACAAGGCATTGATTTCTCTCAATGTAGTCTCCATAGTTACTGAAATCTTTCTTTTGCCGTCTGAAGGAGTTTCTTTTACAGGTTTTCTCTGAAAAAATGGAAAGAAGAACATTACCAGTTATTCACAACAAACCCAAATTAGGCACAATTGAGAAAAGTACCTTTTGTCCTTGATGCCAAACACCATTTTCCCACTCCTTTGAATGCCTAAGATCAGATTGTTTGAATACCGACTCCTCCTTTGTGGCCACGAAACTCACAGAGTAGCGTTTGCCAGAGAGAACTCCCCTCACCAGACCTTGACGCCACACCGAGCCATGAAAGATGTCAACACGATCTAACAGTTTAAACTCTTCAACAAAAGACGGAGGAGGTATAGGCCTGACGTTGCACAGATCAACGGTAAAGTTAACTTCGTCAGCGGTGAAGGTCAATGACTTATCACAAGGCTTGACAATGAGTCTCTTCTTGCCAATCTCCTTGATGACTAATGCAGGGACCCAGCCAGCTTCCACTTTATCAATCTTACGACTCACTTCCACCATTGTCCCGGAGCTAAACAGGGACTTACTCAGTTCCTTCATTTCCAAAGACAAACATAAAGTCCAAAACTTTGACATGCAAAATCTCAAATTAACAGAGAGGTTGGGGAATTATTGCAACAATACCTTGATTTCAGTTCGGACCCATTCCGAGCCGGTCCAGTCAAGATGAGGTCTCAATTGTTTCCTGTCGAACTGGATTATGTCTGGTGGAGAATCGAAGTAAACCCAAAATTGATCATCTTCCATTTTCTTCACGACCACACCATTCCACCATCCATCTTTGAGATCACCGTCGACCACCGATCCTTCCTCGAAAACGACGCCGTCGTACAGATCCTCCGGTGGGACCGGCCGGATAAAGCTCTGCTCGACGGTTTCGGTGAGAGGAGTCGAGTAGTCGTCTTGGAACAAAGTCGTGTAACGGACTCGGAGCTTTTTGCGTCTCGATTTCGTCGGCTTCTCCTCTAGGATTGCTCTGTACCATGCACCTATGAAACCTTCTTCTTTAGAAGTTACTTCGACTTCACTGTCTTTTGCTATGGACAACTTTTCACCTTCTTTCTCCGGATTTTGCAACATTGCTTCCCCTCAAAATGAAATTCAATAAAAGAACCCACTTTACTCTTCCTCTTCTTCAACTCAGGAACCCTAGAAATGAAGAATAAAGAAAGAAACTTCTCCAAGTACTAGTGGAAGAAAGACCATCGCCATGCTTTCATTCCATTGTGGCAAGATAATAGAGTAACTAACGAAGAGTTTTTCTTTGGGCGCTTAAAAATATTGTAAGAAGTTCAGATATATCAGAAACCCAAAGTAACAACTATTGGGCCTTAATTAACGAGCTCCATGATAAATGACCTACTAGAAACCCAAAGTAACAGCTATTGGGCCTTAACAACTGTAAGATCAGAATAATTCTCACAAACATTTAAATTTAATAATACATATTCTTTTTAATCAATTGCAGACTGGTCTTTTTTTTGTTTTGGTCTTTTCTCTAAATCACAAAATGACAAAACATATAGATCGACTCTAACCATCATAAAAAAAAAAACCAGCTGGTCTTAAACGGATTACTTAAATAAAGCGGAGTACAATATACAAAAGATTTTTCTGGTTAACATTAAAACATAAGTTAAACTAACATCTTAATCATAATAACCTTAAGGGCCAGCAATCTCAGACAACTCCTTTTTTTTTCATTCACTTCATCTACTCGAAATTTTGTTTGACCAAAACACTTGAGGTTAGAGAGCTAAGTCATAGTTTTGTTGACTTTTTACTTCTTACCAAGGAGCCGATACAATTTTTTGAAACTCAAGCTCCAAGGCATCGATCTCTTGGTCAATTCTTCCTGCACTTGATCTCATTTCAACTATCCTTTTGTTAGACCAATCTTTCTTCTCTTCCGCAACCGTAACTTTTCTCTTCAACTCAGCTAAATCTTCTTCTAACATGAGCCTTTCCTTCTCTTCCTCTCCAATCTTGTTCTCACAACGTTGTCTTTCCTCTGCTTTCTTTGCTCGCTCATCTTTGAGAGACAACACTTTGCTGATCCGTGACTGAGGGGCTGTAATGTCGAAACCGTACTTCTCTAGCTCGGTAAAAGAAACAGTGAGACCGTTGAATGTGCTAGAGGAATCATCGGGTTTCAGATATTTGACTTGTTCTAGTAACCCGTAAAAGGTCACCATCATCCCAACCGCTGACCACTCACGGATCTCGCCTTTGGCCTCAAGTAATGGGCTGAAGTGAGGGCGCTGTGGAACAGTTTTGTAACCCTCCGTTGATTCACATCTCTTCCAATACGGCGACTTCTTCGTAAAAGGCAATGCCATTAGTGTCTCTGTTGTTGGTGTTTTCTCAACACAAGTATCACCAGCAGAATTCATCATCACATTAGGGCTCCGATCAGAGGATTGTTCTGGACAGATTAAACAACAACCAAAATTTGTTTTAGCATATACCATATTGAAAAGGATGCGTCTAATGTACTGAAAAGATTTCCGAACCAGTATATAAATTCTCTATCCAACTAGAGAGAGGCGGGTCATCAACATCACCATTGTTGCAGATATTTTTACCAGCCTTTGTACCATTGCAAGTCTCATCTACAAATTATGCTATGATTAAGAATTGGCAATAAACAAAGCATACCAAAACTAATATGGCTAATACGGATTTGAACATACCAGTTTCATTCAGCTCCGAGTCTTGTTTTTGTTCTCTTTTCCTTTTTCTACTCTTACCTTCCCTGTTCTCCTCTTCATGATTCTGCATAAAGAGTGTAAGTCCATCAATTCATAGATACATAATTAACAATCCTGGGAGCTAAGATAATAAAGCACCATCTGTGGAGTGAAAGCGAGAAACATACACAAAACTAAACTTTACCTTCTGTCGATCTGAATCGTTTCCCAAGCCATTCTGATCACTACTTGGCTCAAGCGTCTTTTTCTGTCCTTCAGTTTCAGTCTCTATTTTTTTCAGAGGCGTTGCAGTTATGACCGGGGACGAGGGTCCAAGTGAAACAGATTCTTTTCCTAGTAAACATTGGCACAATAGATCAAAACTCATGATGCATAAATGAAACTCAAGAAGCTAAACAGAAGATCACAATTACCTATTGAAGTTACTTGTGTGGTTATGACTGGAGAAGTTTTATCATTCAAAACAGCATCAGCCCTCTTCTTTCTCAATCCTCCAGTGGCCTATTTTCAGGTAACAAAATTTGTAAACACATTAATACCAGCTATAGTGAGTGTCTCGCTATTTTCCTCAGGATTCAGAGATCTTCTCACATTCTTTGTGACCCTCTGAGGAGTCACTGGCTTAGCACGCAGATAAGAGAGCATTGGCTTCTTTTTGATAACCTCGGAAGGAGTTTCTTTTACGGGGTTTTGCTGAAAATGTAAATAGCATATTTACAGCTTCAATACAGACTAATAGATCAAAACTGCAAGAATGTTGACTGAAATCAGTGAAATCCATACCTCTGAAGGTACGTTACGCCAAACACCATCTTCCCACACCTTGAAAGGTCTAAGAT
This sequence comes from Eutrema salsugineum, assembly GCF_000478725.1. NCBI lineage: Eukaryota > Viridiplantae > Streptophyta > Magnoliopsida > Brassicales > Brassicaceae > Eutrema > Eutrema salsugineum. The sequence goes on along the minus strand of NW_006256812.1, from coordinate 1,547,339 downwards.
CCGAGTGTTTAAATACATGTTCCTCCTTTGTGGCAACTAAACTAACCATGTAACGTTTCTCAGCTAGAACTGCCCTCACCACCCCTTGGCGCCATACCGAACCATGAAACGCCTCTACACGTTCCAACAAATTATAATATTCAACAGAGAAAGGAGGAGGTGTGGGTCTAACACGGCGTGGATCAATGGTCGTGTTTGGTCTTGCCTCATCACCATTGCGGTTCAAGTGTTTATTACAGTCCTTGACAATGAATTTCCTCTCATCACCCACTTCAATCTCTTTAACCATCATTGCGGGGAACCACGCAGCTTCCGCTCTATCTATGAGGGAACTGACTTCCACCATTGTCCCAGCGCAAAACATTGACTTGTCCAATTCCTTCAGGGACAACAAACACAAAAGTTAAAGTCTACTATATTAGATTCACAACCCAAAGCTAAAACCTTTTAACCAGATAGATGCACCATAAACAAAGAAGGGCAACAAAACTGAGACGAGGAAAAAACGGATTAAAGAAAGGACCGACCTTTAAGTACTGTTCAACAAAAGCATGCAACAAAACATAACAGAGACAAAGCTTCAACAATTTCAAGCAAAATAACCCGAAAGGACCAAAATCAGAGCTTCGTACCTTAATATCGGGTAAAACCCATTTCCCAGAGGTCCAGACAAGATGAGCTCGCAACTGCTTTCTCTCGAATTGAACAATGTCCGGTGGTGAATCGAAGTAGACCAAATACTTGTCATCCCCTAATTTCTTCTTTAGAACAAAACCAGTCCACCACCCATTCTTATGATCTGCGTCGACCACCGTTCCTTCCTCCAAAACGACGCCGTTGTATTCTTCCTCGGGCGGGACCGGTCGAATGAATCTCTGTGGGACGGTTTCGGTTAGAGGAGACGAACCGTCGTCGCTTAGCAAAGTCATGTAACGAATACGAAGCTTCTTGCGTCCTGTTTTTGTTAGGTTCTCCTCTAAAACCGCTCTGAACCAAGCGCCTTCGAATCCTTCCTCTTCAGAACACACTTCTACCTCACAATCTTTTTTAATCATTAGCTCCTGCTCCTCCTCCATGTCAGAGAAACAAAACCCTAGAAAACAAAAACGGAAAAATCCCGCCTTTCTTCTTCCACAGAAACAATAAAGACCCTCAAATCGGAAAACCCCAAGTTCAAGTCAGAAAGTGAAAAAACAGCTCATTTACGTCATGCCTTTTTTTTTTTTTTTGTATATTCATTTTTATTTGGCGCGATTTAAATAAATTACGAAAACAAAAAGAAATAAGCTATTGGGCCTAAAATAACGGGCCACAGACCCACGATGAATGATCTCTTTCGTCATCCCCTCTCACTGGGATTAGCGTAATACTATTAACGGTTTTTTAAACTGAGCACAAAGGTCTTAATTTACTAATTGTTAGTTAGCTTCATAATTAATTATACAGTAATAGACTAAGACCTGTAGTTAACAAGTCTTTGACTCAAAAACATTAACTCTGATGTTGATCTACAACTTGGGCTTTTGTTCCTTCTTGTCTGGTTTTTCAACAGAAATCCACTACAAGAGAAAAAATGAAGCTAAGAGAGATGGCGAAAAATTAGATACAAGTGCTCGAAAATAAAGAAGAGGAATATGACTAAAAAGTAGTAATTGTGCCACTTAATTACTTGGATCTATTATTATCAACCGCTAAACAAACAACCATGTTATAATCATTCCATTAGCTATCAACCATGTTATAATAATTTCATTAGTTGGCTTTGGCATCACTAACAGAGTCAAATTCCAATCCCTCTGAATAAAGAAAAACAAACACACATTCATAACTTAGCTAACACTAAACATCGATCATCAACGGCCATTTCATATACAATAATCTAAAAAGTTTTTTTTTTTTCATTTGCATAATAGAGCTTAGCTTAGAGGTCATACAAACTTTTTACCATGGAGCCGACGCAGTTGTCCAAATCTGAAGCTCCACATCTTCAAGCTCTTGCTCTATTGTTTCTGCACATGATTTCAACTGAGCTATCCCATCTTCAAGCTCCACAATCTTGCGTTTGAACTCAACCTTTTCATTCTCTTTCCCTGCAATCTTTATCTCAGCACCCTTGAGTTCCTCTGTTATCTCTGCTTGCCTATCTTTGAGAGACAACAACTTTTGGATTCGCAATTGAGGAGCTTTCACATCAAACCCGTGCTTCTCTAGCATGGCAAAGGAATCTCTCAGGCCTTTCAATGTGCTTACGGGACTGAAGCATTTCAGGGCTCTGACTTCTTCTAGTAACGCAGAATAGGTGTAGACCATACCAACCGCAGACATTTCACGGAAATCTTCTTCAGTCTCGACCAATGGGCTGAAGTGGGGGCTGAAGTGGGGACTTTGTGGGAACGTTTTGAATACATCTAATGATTCAATTTTCTTCCAAATTAGTAACTTCTTCTCAAAAGGCAAAACCATTGTTGTTTCATATGCTCTGGTTTCCTCCACATTAGCCGTAGATATACGGTTTTCCTCTCTTTTCCTCTTTCGATTCTCATCTTCGCTAATCTCCTGCATCCCAAAGGAGAACCATCATCTCAAAATAGATAATAACCATGAGGATTGAGATCATAATAAGTAAGAGTGATAATGCAAAAGCAACGATTTAAGTACACATTATCCCGTGTTGAATCGTTTCCTTGAGCTTTGTCCTCTGTTAGTTTCGTCAGTGTTCCTCCAGTTATGTCCGATGTACCCGCTTCTGTTTCAAGAAAACATAGACATGCTATATCAGCTCCATGACGCATGAACAAACAAGGACTAAGAGAATCTGCTTGCAGGTAATGGCCGTAGTATTACCATGTCTTACATCATCAGCCATCTCATTTCCCGATCCTTGAGCTACCGAGGGTTCCCTTGTCTGCATATCATTAGTAAAGAAAAATGAAGAGTCACATTGAAACAGTTCACTTAGATTAGTCACTGATACATGCAAATGATAGAGGTTAACGAAAACCAAGTACCAAAAAACAGGACAACTTTCAGTGGCCCTATTAATAAAAAAGAGGTGAAAGCAAACACACGCAACTAGAGAGACAGAGAAAAGGGAGTAGATCTAACTCACAGGCACAACTACAAGTTCACCCTCAGGAATGGCGTTTTCCACAGGATACAGGGACCTTTGACGAGTGATGGTAGCATCTACTTCAGTAGAGTTCCGCTGAAATTGGAAACAGCATAAATAATCAATCAGCAATAAACCAAAATCGACACAATGTTGACTGAAATTAGGGAAACATCTTTCATAGCAATAAAAAAAAAAAATATATATATATGAAAACTCACCATGAACGGTTGGATTATCGACTCCTTTAGAGGCCTTAGATCGGAATGTTTGAACACCAAAGACTCCTTTGTAGCCTCTAAACACACAGTGTACTGATTCCCACAGAGAATGTTCATCACTATCCCTGGACGCCATCCCGGATCAATAAACACTTCAACAGGTTCCATCAATCCATAGTTTTCAACAGATAAAAGGTGGAGGTATTGGCCTGATGTTGCGTGAACTAACACATCTTGTGGGTTTTACTTCATCGTTCCAGCTCAAGTATTTGCAAGACTTGACCATAAAATTATTCCCATTCTCCATCTCCTTAACTACTATTGCTGGAACCCACACAACACCATTCGTTTCCTCCATGACTTCCACCATGGTTCCACCTTGGTCAATCTTGTGTTAAAACTATTTATTTCGTCATAAAATACATTAATCTATGTTGAATTTTGTCGTTTTTTGTTTTGTGTAAGGGAACTATTGAATGTAAGAGTATTAAGGTTTTTAAAAACGTATTTACCTTAAAAGCTCGCATTCCATGTTTTTTTTCTTTCTGGTTTGACTATAATTTAACATTTATCCAAAAAAACAAAAAAAACAAAAAAAAACACGAGTTGACATTTTAGAGATCAGATGCTTTCATCTTTCTGGGCCGCTTATGAGCTGGTGAAGGAGTGTCTGATTGTCTTCCAGGACCCTGTAGGATTCACAAACATATGTAATGGAGATTTAGACATACATATTCAGAGGATTTTCAGCGAAAACGATAAGGAAAGAATGATGCACCCACCTTGCGCTTTTGTTCCTTCTTGATTGGTCTTTCAGCTGAAATCCACACACAACACACAAAAAAAAAAAGAAGTTAGACATGGTTAAGTAGTAGAAACATTGCTGAAACTAAGAAGATAAAGAAATGTACCTCCAAAATTGAATGGGTCAGTAGTGAAAACACGATCCTGATCAAATACAAAAGATTCGAGTTATATTTCTAGGACGATGAAATTGCAGGTAAAAATTAGCGATTCACGTTTTGATGCTGACCTTTGGAGTATCTGGCGCTGCGGCATATGGCCCTTCACGGTGTGACGAACCTTCTGATTCTTTATATTGTAGCTGAAATGACGACCATCAAAACCAGGCCATCAAAGGAGACAAGTTAGAAAAAGAAGTGGCTACATATATATTTGTGAATCTACAAAATAGATATTATATGGGAATTGTATCGTATGGTTTACCTGCTTCTGAAGATTCAATAGTGTTAAAATTTCTTTTCGTAATTCAAGATGTTCATCACATACAGTTTTTGTAGGAACTTTTGGCTTTAAATTGACCTGTAAAACGAAACTCTATATAATCGAAATCCATTTGGCGAATCTTACAAGCAGCTCCAATCAAATATACTGATATGAACCTAGCCTCTAACAAAACCAAAATCCCCATAAGTTAGTACTTAGTAGTAGAAGACATTCAAACCCTCGCTTGAGTGAGACTTTATAAGACACTAGGTCATTCCCCTTCATCGGTCAATGGGGAATATAAGCAAATTCTAGTAAGAAATATAGAAAGGGTAAAACAGAACAAGAAGAAAAAACAAACCCCGAGATCTTGCAGAGTCTGCTCAACGCGCTTGATCGTTCGAAGACCAACAGCAGAGCTTGCAGCTTGGACCATTTGTTCAAGTCCATAGGTTCTCAAGTATACGTGAAGCTGACAATTTGACAGAATGGCCAAAAAGAATCAGATAATTCGAGACACAAATGAAAAAGGAGAAGAGAAAAGAGAGACACACTCACCATGCGCAGAGAAGCAAGGGTAGAGGCATAATCTGCCATAGTTAGTGTTGATGGAGCCACGGCAGTTGCAGGAAGTTGAGAGTTAGATGATGGAGATACACTACGCCCTGGAACTACCCCATCAATATTCTCATTCGCAGACATATCAGGTTCTTCCGCACGCTGGACAGCCAGAGATACCACTAGTTTTAGAGACAAGATGATGATGATAGATTCTAATATGCGTCTAAGGTAAAAGGGTATCTTCAATCATGGTAAGCAAATTTCATCTATTGTTATTTAGTTAGTACAAGTGAGTATATCGACACTTACGCGTGCAGCCAAACGCATCTCTGTGATTCTTTTAGCCTCAGCAAGAATCTGTAGTTATGGGAGACGGGTAAGAGAAAGCAAAGAACTATTATATACGTTTCGGTTGCATGTTTAGTCAAAAATTAAAGTGAAAAAACCTCAGCATCTTTCTTCTCCTGATGTCTACTCTGGGACAGGACCATGGATAATGCCCGTTTGCGCTCTCTATCGCGTGTAATATCATAAGGGTCCTGTTATGCCAGTATATTTAAATAACAGCTTTTAGAGAGATGTTCTCTCCAGATAACACGACAAAGATAGATTGCTAAAATAAATAACAAATATATGAACATAAGAGTTCTTCGTTAGCTATGAAGAAATATAAAAGAGGAAGATGACCTTCATCAGTGGATGGTTTGCAACGTCTGCTGGGGACTGAGCTCTAGCACGCAGCAGGGCCCGAGTTACTACAAAGGAAATTACGTAACAAAATTCTCAGTTCTCATACTTTCTAACAAAACCTGGTGCAACACGAAATAGAAAAACAGAGAGAACAATGAAGAAAACTAATGAAAGGGCAAGGTGTAAGAGAACGGATAATGGTTTGAAAACAGAAAAAGATCCAAACATACCACTATAGTAACGATCCTTCAATTCTTCTACAGTCCGCAATAATGGAAAGCGATCAGCAATTACAGTGAAACGGAGATCAAACCTTTCACACAATTCAAACAACTGATCTGTCTCTTCCTTGGTCCACACCTACAAGTTGGAGCACAATAAACCAAGTCGACATTATAGAAAGCAAGCTTGTACAGTGACTCTCTTTGTGACATAAAAGCATGAAACAACTATGGCTAAAGCACGAAACAGAAAGCTATTCCTTAAGCAGACACTTACAGGGTCCGTCAAATGATTCTCATACTCTTCGTCCGTGTATTTCAAGATATCAACTGACTGCATTTTCACAAAAGAAGGGTACGTACATAAAGATGTGAGTTATATAAAAATGTCAGAAGAAGCATAAACGGAGAGAGGACCGCAAAACCATCAAGGCAATATAATAAAATACCTTGTTATATTTGGCAAACGAATAGTCACCTGTTGGTGGAACATCATTAACCACTCTAACCTGTGAAGATATATATATATAAACCATTAATCAGAAAGGAAGTATATGCTCAAGCGTTCCTGCAATGGCGTTGCACAGATGAGGAAATTACCCAATGGTAAAGCTGCAAATCATCTTTCCTAGCAGAATTTGTGAAGGGAAGCCATTGCCAAACGACCTGAAAGAAAGGCGCTTTAGCATAAAAAAAACACAATCATGATGACAACAAAATCATAAAACAAGAAGATAAAACAAAAATTCGACCTTCTCATCTGGCGGAGGACGGCGCTTTAAGTGGGTAACATCAATAGAAGGCATAAGAGGTGCAACGCCGCCGGTAAGCGCATAAACCTGCAATTCAACAACGACGATGAAAAATTAAAAGTCATTCAACAGCTCGAGACGAGAATCAATCGATTCCAGGGATTCGTAAGAATCCCACCTCGCGAGAAATGCCATCTGGTTTTCTGTGGGACTCCTTCTGGGGTCGAGATTTCTTCTCCTGAGTCAAAGACAGTGGAGTCTTGGGCAGTCCGAGAATGTCCTTCGCGTCCGTGCCACCCATTGCAATTAGGGTTCCGGATTTACCGGGTAGCTATCATCCAATATAGAATCAGTAAAACCTTCGATTCGATCAGGATCCACTTCGATTCAGAAGTTAGGGTTTCCTACACTTAACCAATTCCGACGAGAATTGGGGGTTTTGAGCGCGAAAGAATGTTGAAACCTTTGGACTTGCTTAGCGAGTTCTGTCTATTTAGAAATTCATACAAATGTTAAACGATGGCGTTTCTTCAGTCCACCCTTGTCCGGCTTACGTAGTAGTACGTAGTAATGTTTATAAATAAATAATTAAGGGGCGAGTGCAAATAAATATTGAAACTTATTTAAAACGAATTATTTTTTTGGTTCTAAATGTATTTTACGGTTATATACCCAATACAGTATTATTTGTTTTTTTTTTCGAAGATACCTATACAGTTTGTAATTGAAAGAAAACTATATTATGTCTTCATGTACAAATTTTATATAAAAGAAACATTATTTTGGATCGATATAATTTTGAAAATTAAGAAACACAATGTATTATATACATGGTTATTGACCAAAATACTAAAGTTAGACCAACAAAGAAGAATCTAGAAGGTTGTCCAACCATCGTTGACCTGTGTGAGAAAGGATCAGATCAAAATGTTATCTTAAGTCATCTTTAAATGCATTATTTTCCTCTCGTTTTTTCTTGCTGAAGATGAAATATTTTCTTTCTATTCAACACCAAAACCATATAATAAGTCTACAAAAGACCATTTTGCCTTTGCTATTCTGCTGTAATAGACTCAACACCTACCAAAATTAGATTCTATGTATGTTTTCCGCCTTGAGCTGTCTTGTTTCAACATTCCACAATGGTTGTTAAGACTACACTGACACAAGCGCGCACACAAAAGCACACACTATATATACATATATGTTTTTGTGTGTATGTATCTTTGCACTTAAAAGTGATCAGATACGCATTTAAAGCTAACTAAGGCACCCTACGACGTAGGAGACACATGGCGTCGATAGTGATGCTCCTTAGAGCATTGATGAGTTGCCGTCTTACGCCTAGGGAGGAGCCAGAGACAACGGATTCATCGACAGTGGATCTTTACAGAAATGTCGCCGGAGACAAAGACACGACGAGGAAGAGAATTTCAGTGGTTGATACATGGCAGCGCAGCGATAATCACGAGTTTAACATCGAAACTACGCGTAGGATCAACGATATGGATGAAGAGTTTGATAACTGGATCATCGCCAGGAATCACTTGATGATGTGAATTTATAATGTGAGTTCTTGCATAATGTTAAATAGTATTTCACGTGAGGTATATATATGAGCATTTTTTTTAACTACCAAATTGTAGATGTCCTTAAATATATTCAGGAAATTTGCATCAAAATAAATCATGTGTTGTGACAATTGAACCACCCAATGGTTAAACGTCAAATGGTAAAATTTATGCCATATTTTGACGAGTGCTTTTTAGTTCGATCCTTGTATATATGTTTTATATATATCGTAATTAAAACAGACCAAACCAAGTATGATCTGATTCGAGTTAGCCTACCCCTTTTTAAAATCAATTAAGAACTTTTCCTTGATGATTTTTTTTTTTTTTAAATTAACGTTATATTGAATTGGGGGGTCTTTTATTTGTTTATCCTTCATGAAAAAGTTGTAGACAAAGTTGTTTTTTCTTTTGAATATAATTTAACATTAGATTCAAAAAAAAAAATAACGTTATATTGAATAGTTCACATATATATCACAAATATCCTGGCGTGATTAACACTTAACAGGATCAAGAAAGAAAAAAAAAATGGAAAAGAAAAACATATTAATTAAGTCAAGATTCGTATACCAAGGCCGTATCTAAAATGGCATCACGCACGAATGAATATTATACACCAAACGTGACGCAATTGAATTCCTCGTTACGTATCGTAATCGTATTTTTGCTTAATTATACGAATACGATGTCATTTCGTGGCAAAACTGGTCCTGCAAGAACCAAAAACTCTGGTCATCGGTCCACATGTTGTCCCCACCAACACAGCCCCAATCGTTGAACTCCCCGAAACCCGTTTGACCCACCGGGTCATAAGCCGACCCGTTCACCACCCCACCTTGAACGTCCGATAACGTCTCAGCCGGCGAATTCGAAGACGTTGCGGACAGTTCCGATGCCCGTGATAACGGCTGATGCTGATGCTGGTGATGATGATCCGGTTCAAACTGAACGAAACCCGGTTCGTCAATAGGTTGACCTGGGTCGGTGATCATTGAATCCACTGGCTCACACGTGGCGGATGATGATTGGGCGTTGATTCTTTCCACTAATCTTGGCATCCAAACATTTCTCATTGTCTCCTTGAAAAGATTGCTATTAACATCGCACCTAAGGTGTTTAGCTTGCTTTTGCACCCGAGTTCTCCAATAGTTCTTTATTTCATTATCTGTTCTTCCCGGTAGATATTGAGCAATCTTCGACCACCTTATATTTTCGAATAAAATACATACATATCAAATTTAAGCATATTTGTAATAAAACATACAGAAAACGTAGCTGGTATCGCGTTCTTTTTTGTTTTTGTACCAAAAAAAAAAAATTACATTTGGATGTTGTATAATCTTGAGATTTTACCTATTGCCCCAGAGAGAATGGAGTTTAAGGATCATAAATTGTTCTTCGAGGGTGATGTTGCCTCGTCTAACATCTGGTCGTAAGTAATTAAGCCATCTTAATCTGCAACTCTTACCAGTTCTCTTAAGCCCTGCATATATGAATATAAATATATGTCGATATAGATACATATATGCAACTATATATAAATTTAAACGAATGATGTTTTAATTTGATACCAGAAGAACGAGCGATGTGGTTCCAACGAGCATCACCGTGGATGGAGACGAAGTTTACGAGAATAGCATCTTCTTCCTCAGTCCATGGACCTTTCCGTACATCAGAATCTTCTTCATGAGCTGGAGTGTTTGAGTTTCGCTCGTAATCTTCCATTTTTCTTTATTCTAATGAGAAAAAAAGGAAAAGGAAATATGAGATGGTTTGAAAGGTTTTGTGGATTAGATTTGAAGTGATAAGCAATGTGTGATTCTTATATATAAGTGAAGGAACACGAGAATAAAGAATTTAAAAGTAGTAATTTATCAACGATATTTTGAAATAAGTAGAAGAATGAAGAGTGACTGGAACACGGCATAAGTGTGATATTTAATTAGTATTCTTTTATTCTTGCTTCTGAAGTGGAATTTTGCAACTATATACTTATACTCGTATAATAATAATTAACTCTCCATTTGGTCAACTCTTTTTGTAATTAAAAATACTAAGGTTTGACCCTTTGACTTGTTCAGATGTATAGTAACACGCACTCCCACTTTATTTTCTTTGTTAAGAGTTCCTTTTTTTTGTTAAGTGTTCTATTTTATAGAGTTTCTAGATTTTACCTCACAGTGCCTCAGACGTAAGTTGTTGTATATTTATAGTACTGTTTAAAATGACTATTGGCGAAATGAAATATCACATATTGTTGTGTAATCACGCTTTCATTTTCTTTATATTGTTGTGTAATCACGCTTTCATTTTCTTTATATTGTTGTGTAATCACGCTTTCAATTTCTTTATATTGTTGTTATATGAAGGACACAAAGAAAAAAACGGTGACTTCACAGTATATCATACTTAAATCAATGAACAAAAAACATTGTTTCTTTTCTTCTCCTCCATAAGAAACATTATGGAGGGAGTACCGGGCTACTTTCACCAGCTTTCATCCACAATGTTTTACATTTCTATCTCAAAAGTTTAACGTGTTTATTTATTTATAGGGTTGTTTAACATCATTTATGTATAAATTAATTGAGGTAATTAATTTTCACAGTTATTGCTATGCTAACAATGTTATGTTTATATTTGAAAATTTTGAGAAATTGAGAATGCTCTAAAGTATTTTCCTTGGTTATCTAACAAATAAATACACAATAGTTTCCTATAAACAAAGCTAACTCGTTGTTTTCTTGAAATCAGCTAATTAAGAAAGAAAAAAACTACTCGGTAAGCATAGTGTAACACTTAAAACTATTTTCTGACGAAATTATCTATCAGCATATAAAAGACCAATTTTAATTTCTAAATTTAATGTAGTTAAATAACATAGGACTATTGACATTTAAAGCAAAGTCAAATGAGAAATGGAGTTAGGCGAGGTATAGGGTCTTTGCTTTTGAAAATTTTGCACATTTTGTTTTAACATCGAAGAGTAGTCAAAGAGACGTCTTTCCTCTAACTATCAGTATGACTTCTACTCGTGTATTGACACAAATGGTAAGACTTTTATGAGTTCTTTTCAACCAAATTTTATCGTGCAATATTAATATTGGAAACAATGTAAAAGCTCTTCAGAATAATATAATACTTCTTAGCAAAAAAATTAAATTGCAATATTTGCCATCAGAAATTTTATTTTTTACAATGTCCTCTTTTTATTCTTATTTTTATTTTTAAAGAAAATCTTTTTTTATTTTTGGAGATTTACGAAAATATCGATCACCGTATTGACTCTTACTCACTGATTCCCCCCCCCCTCCCCCCCCAAAAAAAAAATCTATGTATATAGGAAACATCTAAACACTCTATTCAATTAAACACTATAGTTGGTTAAAATTAAAACATATATATGAACACAAAAAGATTAGCGTAGTATAGCTTTTGATGCGTACATATCAGAGCGATCCACTCTATTAAAAAGGAGGGTTGATTATCAAAATTTTAATTAAAGTGAAAGAGTTTCAGTAATGCAAGTAAACACAATATTATTACACAAAGACACATAAATAGTAGCCTCCAATTCCATAGTTCTTGGGAAAACAACTTTCTCGATTAAGTGTATGTACCTGAGAAGTGAATCAGGTCTCAATGTCTTTATGAGACACTTGTCTGCTTCTAACTTTCAGCTTAGGACAAAAATACACACAAGTGATGACTTGTCAATTTGATTCGAATATAGGTTAGATTTGGGTGGTATCAGTACTAGATTTTTAGTGGAGAAAACAAATGTTTTTCGTAACACCCAATTCAGTGAATTGTTACATCGATTGGAAATTTAATTATATGACAGCCCAAAGATGCTGATGACACCCCAAAAAAAATAATTCTTATTCACATGAAAAAGGCCGGTTTTTTCTGTGTCAAGTCTGGTTTATTTACTAAAAGAATTCAAAGAATATTTTCCTCTTTATTTCAACTACTAGATTGTATATCGCGGAAATTAAACAAAACTTGAATCAGAGTTAATTAGACTAAAAACGAAACCATTTTGATTCCAAAGTGTTATAAGATACTTAACCACTAAATTACTTATTGTTGACAGGTTATTTGCTTTACGAAACGTTTAATAAAACTTGAAACCAACAAAAGAAATATAAACTCATATATACCGACATGATTTGGCAATCTTAATAAGTTTTGTCTTTTGTATTATTTATATATCATCTCACCGTTCAAGTTAATTTGGTTCCATAAACGAAACTAAAAACAATAGAAAAAAACAAAAGAGAAAGAGATATACAGTCACAAAAAATGAACAATCAACCTAAAAAAGATGTTTACGATCTATCAAAATCAGAAGAAGTACCAAAAGTAGAACCCACAATCTTTTTAACTTATTTTTTCCGACTTTAGACCACTATCCCCACATTCTTTTTAACTACACGCTCAAAATTCTGTCATATTCATACGCAAAGCCTCTTTCTTTTTGTCATCTGGTCATGTCCAATTCCGATTTGATGCGACATAACAGTAACATATAAGCCTCCAACAAATGTATCTATAAGACTGGTCAATCCCAAAATCGAATAAACTATCTAAAAATTGCAGGGCAATAGATAAGACACTAAAAGGGAAGATGGCTAATAAATATTGTATTGTATTTGTATCTCTTATTGATGGAGTCGTGATACATCTCCTTGAAAAGAAAAAGAAAAGGTTATTTTCAGGATTCTATTTATTTATAAACTATAAATTGTTAAAAATATTTTCTTGTGCGTGGCGTAGAAGAGATGACGTAAAGATCATGACGCAGAGGGCTCGAACTTTAAACTTTAAAGCATGTGAGGTTCAAAACTCCAAAGGCATGACCATAGAAAATCCATGTTTTAGCATCTATAATTCTTTCTCGTCAACGCAATTATATATATATATATATATACCGTATACATGTATGGTTTAATACTTTGAGATCCACTTTCTTGTTGAGGTTCAATGGATCAACTAGTATTTGATAACTAAGCCTGTGATATGATATTTCCTCTAAAGAAACATCCCATTATCAAAAACTGAAATTCAAAAGAACTCCATAATAACATATATCTTAATAGTTATCGTAACAAAATTTAGCAGAATTGACTCAGCCAATTGAGTATCCTGATTTTATTTTTCAAAATATATATAATCAAAAATATGTCGAAGTTTGTTTTGCACGGGTTTAATTATTGATCATATAATATTATGAACGAAGAAAATTTCGATGCTGATTATACTTATTAGGTTTATAAAATCATTTAGTTGTATACTTAATTACATGTATATTTTATTTTATTTATATTTTAAATGTCGAACCAATAGTTGTATGGAATATTATTGATATAGTTTTAGCTTTTACACACAAACACACACACACACACTAATATATATAGTAATTTTATCGAGCAAGTAATTTTATTATCTCTATTGGAAAAATAGTTCAGAATAGTAAAATTTGTTCAAACTTACTTTCATGACCATTATATATTAGTTATGTAATTAAGCATGTATGTCAGTATGTGTAAATAAGTTAGTAATGCTTCAAGAAAAATAAAATAAAATAAAATAAAAATAAAAGGATTTGTAAGAAGTCTACCATTTGCAGTTTTTTAAAAAAAATTAGTAAAGGTCTTCCATTAACTGTAAAACTGTGAAATTTCAAATTTGGAAGTAAATTATGTAATGCATGTTGCCTAAACTCGGACACTAAGGGAGTTGACTTTGATTGATCGGAATATAATTTTCCCAAAAGCAACAATTTCGAAGCTCTGCGAAGGAAAACTAAAAAAGAAAGTAACTTATACACAATAATGGAAACAGATGAACATTAAGGAACCTAAATCAAAGATGACCGGCGATGATTAAGGTAAAAGTCTTAAAAGTCACTTTTGGCAGGAATTTTGAAGACATCGTAAGAGACCCATTTTCATTATTATTCCCTTTTCTTTTGTCAAATTTTGCAACACAAAACACGTTTAGTCGTTTAGAGTCAATGTCAACATCAGGATTAAGCAATATAGAATATGGTTTCAAAAATCTATGGTTTAAGCCTCGAAACCACACTAAATGCCGGCCGATCGTATTATTAAAGAGAAGCGAGAAGCAAGTGTTTGTGAAGCAAATGCTTGAATCTGCTTCTTGGCATCTACAGATTAAAATATAAAAACAGAAACATAAAACAACCCAGAAACAATCATAAAATCAAAAAGATGGACCAATGAGAGAGGTTAAAATGATATTGCTAGTGCAAGAATTTGAGGTACTTTATAAAAGCCAAAAGAGATGATGTATATATAGATGAAGAACAAGTAAACTGAAAGAAGATGCGAAGTATTTGAAGATGTTTATCAAACTTTGGGTAAAAAACATGGGGCATGATTTGGAACACTCAAATATGATTCGGAGTTAATATATGACGTTGTTAGAACAGAAAGGACGTAAATCACTTGTGGTTATGAACCTTGTGATGTGTGATTCAAGACCTGTAAAAAAAGTCACGTTCCCTTACTCCTTAGGGTTTTTTATGACATTTTATGGAAAATAAAAAGTTTTGGAGGTTCAACTACGAAGATTGAGAAGAAAAAAATTATTAAATTTCTTGTTGTATAATTAGAGAGTTTGTGTTTGCTAGAATTGGTGGATGATGAGCTAAAATGTGCTCTAATGTTGTGTAGTGTAAATACCACGATTAGGCGGCAAGGTCTTGCCTTAGAATTGCTCAAAAGAAGTAACGAGAGAGAAAGAAAAAAGAACGTAACAAGAATCAAAGTATTTATAGTTGATTCTTGAATTATACCTCTGGAAAACTCTTTAGTCTTCTGTGGGATAGAGTTTACTCCATTTTAGCTATAAATCCTTGAATACTTGTGTATTTACAGTTTTTTCCGATTCGATATCTTGAAAAAAAAAATAACACTAAATTAATGTGAGTCTACGGAAGAGTACAATGCACACAGACGCAGGGAATAATAATCTTCTGTTTCTCAGAATACCGTAGCAGCTTCTAGCGCTCCCCATTTAAATTTCCACACTTCGAGAACATTCACCAGACGCCAATCACCACCGTCTGATCTTAAATTTACGCGTGTACGCTCCAGATTTCATGATAACAACTAATCCTAGCGCCTATAATAATCCCCGATTAGCCATCACATTAAGTCCTCATCATCACTAAGCACAAAGAACGAACAGAAAAAAAAATTACTTCTCTCACCACATTTCTCTAGATCCTTCGAAATCACGTGCTTCTCACATGGCTCCGGAGCTTACACAAACCAACACTGCTAAATCCGCCGTTACGATAACTAAACCGCCACCGCAAATCTACGGCGGTGATCGAGCTTACGTGACATTTCTGGCCGGGAACGGTGATTACGTGAAAGGAGTCGTTGGTTTAGCCAAAGGATTAAGAAAAGTCAAATCCGCGCATCCACTCGTTGTGGCGGTATTACCAGATGTTCCGGAGGAACACCGTCGATTACTTGTGGAACAAGGTTGCATTGTCCGTGAAATCGAACCCGTTTACCCACCGGAGAACCAAACTCAATTTGCTATGGCTTATTACGTCATCAATTACTCCAAACTCCGTATCTGGAAGGTACTTTCAATAATACGCCCTAGCTCGTTTATTGCCCTTTTGTGTTATATATAGCCTAACCTGTAGATGTCGCTAATGCTCTGTTTTTGTGTGTGTGTGTGTGTTAATGTGTAGTTTGTGGAGTACAGTAAATTGATATATCTAGATGGAGACATTCAAGTTTATGATAACATCGACCACTTGTTCGATCTTGACGATGGCTATTTCTACGCGGTGATGGACTGTTTTTGCGAGAAAACATGGAGTCACACGCCGCAATACAAGATCGGATACTGCCAACAGTGCCCTGAAAAGGTTCAGTGGCCAAAGGCAGAGCTTGGAGAGCCACCGGCTCTCTACTTCAACGCCGGAATGTTTGTTTTCGAACCTGATCTCAATACTTACGAGGATCTTTTAAGGACCCTTAAAATCACTCCCCCAACTCCTTTCGCTGAACAGGTAAAAAAATAGTTTCTGCGTACTGGGTTTGCTCTGCTTTGCTCTGTTTTCATCTGCTGTTCTAAGCTGTGGATTTGAAAGTGCAGGACTTTCTGAACATGTATTTCAAGAAAATCTACAAGCCAATTCCTTTAGTTTACAATCTTGTCCTAGCGATGCTATGGCGTCACCCTGAAAATGTGGAACTCGATAAAGTCAAGGTGGTTCACTACTGTGCAGCGGTGGGTTATTTTGCATCGCATTTTTGTTTTATTTAGACCAATGGTTCTTCTTCTGAGTGTTCTAACTTCTAACACAATGTTTGTTGTGTTTCTCATCATTTACAGGGTTCGAAGCCATGGAGATACACTGGGAAAGAAACAAATATGGAGAGAGAAGACATCAAAATGTTAGTGAACAAATGGTGGGACATTTACAACGATGATTCCTTGGATTACACGAAATCTGTGGCCGACCTCGAGAGAGACTCAGATATGGTGAACCTGAAGCCGTTTATCACCGCTCTTACTGAAGCTGGGCGGGTCAAGTACGTGACTGCACCGTCAGCTGCTTGAATGTCAAAATTGTTTACTAGTTGAATTGGGGGTTGTAGTGTGTTGCGTCGACAACCACACATTCTGCCTCTTGTTTCATGTGCCTTTGCGGTTGACATGTGAATTTGTATCGTCTTTGCTTTTTAGTCTATGATGCAAGCTTTCTTGAATTTTTTTTTTTTATATGGTATAGTGTTCTGATGTTCAAATTTAAATAACGAGATTAATATCTTAAAAGTAAAGATATGCCTTCTGTTTACTTTGAATCTCAAAGGAGCCTGGGTCAGTTTCGAAAGAGGAATATGTTCAAAAATTTCGAATCATGAAACAGAATGCGAGGAAGAAACTGATTAAAAGAAGAAATAAAAGAGATATACTCACTCCAGGAAGAAGAAAAAAAGCTTACGAGTAATCAAAGGAAATTACAAAATGTAAAATGATTTGAGTTTGAGATGAGAGACGAAGAAGAAGAATATGATGATAATAAATCTGGGTTTCGTTTTTTTTAGTACTAGCGAAACAGACCACTTCACTTCCTTGGTTTATAAAACCAAACAAGCAAGGAGGAACCCTGCTACCTCCTTTCTATGCCTGAACATCGTAAGTGTTAAAATGTCTCAGTCACAGATTCTACACAAAATGATTATGAAAGTTGGAGCAGTAAGTAGATCATAATTGATACCTTGTTTGCGATGTTGTTGGAGAGCCAGTCAAGTCCCTCGTAGAGTCCTTCACCAGAGGTGGCACATGTGCTCTGAATGTACCTGTTTTTAGAAGTGATTGCATCAGAGCTCGCTCATATGTCCGGGTTTGGATTAGGGATCGAGAGAGTTAAGAGTGTGCTTACCAGTGTCGTTGGCGGAGAGAGTGAAGCCCAAGCTTGTCAGTTATCTCAGCAGCGTTCATTGCGTTGGGAAGATCTTGCTTGTTAGCAAAAACAAGCAGAACTGCATCCCTCAATTCATCCTGCCGAGATAAGCATCACAAAGTCAAAACCTCAATTTCTTATATATAACAAATGCAAAGAGAGAAGTATCGAGTGAAGGTACCTCATTCAGCATCCTGTGAAGCTCGTCCCTAGCTTCAACAACACGGTCACGATCGTTGCTGTCCACAACAAAAATAAGTCCTTGTGTGTTCTGGAAGTAGTGCCTCCACAATGGACGGATCTGGATAAGCAGAGGGAAAACATTAGTAAAGAGTTTGAATGGAAATCATTAGTAAAGAACTGATTCACAATTCGAGGAGCACAGCTCAAATGAGTTAACATACAAGTAGTCTAAAAAGAAAAATTGTAAAAAAAAAAAAGGGAATGTCGGCCAGAAAACGACATCACTTTGAGAATCAAAGCATGCTCTACATTCTAGCTGATTTGATTTAGCTTATCTATTGTAGAGTGCTGGTACATGATCCTAATACCAACACTGAACCTAATAAGCAAACCATTATACATGGATGAAAGAGTAACCCCAATAATTGCAGAATCTGTAAAAGGAGACAGAATGATATGAAATGGGAAGATACCTTGTCCTGACCCCCGACATCCCACACGGTGAAGCTAATGTTCTTGTATTCCACAGTTTCGACGTTGAACCCTGAGAGCAGACAAGGACTGTCAGATTCTCATACAACACAAAGTAAGATATTCAACAACAGACCGACCACATTCACGGTACAGACAAATACAGGTAAATAAAGACATGCGAAGAAGTGGGAGGAGGTAAATGAGATAAGTTACTCACCAATGGTGGGAATAGTGGTAACGATCTCTCCAAGTTTGAGCTTGTACAGGATTGTCGTCTTACCAGCAGCATCGAGACCAACCATCAGAATACGCATCTCTTTCTTCGCAAAAAGCCTGCTGAATAACTTTCCGAACGAAAGCCCCATTTTTCCAAGCCTGTTCACACAAAAAATCAGATTTGATGAATTTCAACGAACCCCAAGTTTCTCAATCCAGATAAATGATTACAACACGCACGCAATTGAGGAATCATCAATGTAGCGACGGATATAAACAAGACCCATTGTGGACTCAATGATGACAAACTGCTATCGTATCCTCAAATGTCTGGATCGAATCAAGGTCGATATTCCCATTAAAAGATCTAGCTACAGAGAATCATCCTGATCTAGAAATATCAACTTTGCTTTTCAGATACAGATCCAGGGTTACAACCTAGCTAATCACGATGAAACACGTCTATTCGTACAAGAAAACGGAAGAAACACCACAGATCTGGAAATGACGAGCAATGAACAACGCATGGATCCGGATCGCCGGAAGGAAATTCGAACAGGAGAATCGGTAAACGGAGAAAGAGAGAGAGAGAGGGGGAATCAACGGGAGAAACGTACCGAAGAAACAACGCCGGACGAGATCTAAGCTCTTTCTCTGATGGTCGTCCAAATAATAGCCTTCGGACGCTTCACGATGATGAATTTGTGAGATACAGAAAAATCTCTTCTTATATATATAAAACAGAGCGCGTTAAATATACGTCGAATAATCTGTTTTTTCTTTATATATATTAAGTCATACTATTATGCCTACTATTATTTATATATCATTTGTGCAACATTTAGATCCCTTTAGCGGGCTTAGTTTAAAGTTCTATAACTAAAGTTTTCGTTATGAGTCAGACACAACTTCGGCCCATAATCAATTACTGATTGACATATTAATGCAACTCTTACCTTCGTAGATAGGCCCATTGGGCTTCCTTACCAAGAAGTTAACCGTTTTCACTCACCTATTCGAAATCTTCAAAGAAAAACGACGGCGTAAGATAGCTTTCACTTTTTTTCCGTCTCAAACTATATAAATGATGAGTCATATCCATTCATTTGTTTCCTGAATTGGTCGGTCCTAGTGTCTGACTGAATCAATTGCGTACGAAGGTTAATTAATCAACGGTAATGATTTCCGCGTTTAATTGAATTTTGTGAAGTCAAACTATGACAAATTATTACAATCTTGATTCTTGAGACTTTTTTTATAGAAAAAAAAACAAATCCATAAAATGATTTCATATATAATGAATAAAATAATTATTATGGTTTATGAGTAAAATTAAAGTGACTGTAATTAAAACGAGGGATGTAAAAGAAAGTGAGATATGATAATGAGAAAAGACCCTACCACAAGCATTATATATTATTTATAGACGTTGGAAGTCTAGCCTTCATGCATCGATGTCTCATACTTTATTAATTGTATTAGTGGACGACATTATATTTTGACCCAAAAAAAAAAGTGGACGACAGTATATTTCATACATCCAAATTTTTCTAATTGTAACTTGAGAATCAAACCGAAAACTCTAGACGTTTTGCGATATTTTCTTGTTGAATATGTAAGAAGATTTCTATGTTTGTAAAATGAGCTAGGGTTTTTACTTGATATTAGCACGATACTTTCAAAAAAATTGAAGAGACAGCGTTCAAATATTATGCTAGACGACGATCGGCAGTCCCTCTTTCCATATAGAAACGTTATAACAAAGTTGTAGTCTTGTAGATATATATGTTTTCGGATTGGATATAAGATAATGTCAAAATTTGTTACATCGGTAATGTATTGTGCGTAGAGTGATCCGGACACATTAGAGCAAACAACGCACAAACGTTAAGGAGACGTCATTTCGAACTAGGCTAATCAAATGCTTTGTTTCTTCTTTTTCATCATACATTTAAACATTTTAAATATTTTGTTTGTAGGAGTAGGATTTAACTGGTCAAATGTTGCGCATGACATCTAGTCTAGCTCATTACAGATATGAGTGATAACCTCTTTTTGTTGTTGTTATACTTCGTCTAGTGTATAACTTTTAAGATACAGAGCCGTATTTGTACTCGAGTTCGATCTCACACTTCTATCTAGTTATATCAATTTGTACAAAAAGAAAACTAGTTAAATTAACACTATCCGATGCACATATGGTCGTTCTTGATAATGATTCCATATGAAAATTTAAAATAAAGTTTTAAGGAATTCTCTAAAGAAAAAGATCCTCAGGTGGAAAGTTCAAACCCTAATTCATATTTTTGTATTATCAATAGGCTTAAAATTTTGTTTTGTTTGGAGCCTTACATATATGTAATTAGGGCAGTCAGCATGGGCCGGGTCTGTCATGAAAAAATACTATAGAAATTAGGGTCAAACTTGTGTCTATGTCTTGTGATGGAGAAACGTATGGGTTCGGCTTAGAATTCTTCGGCTTAAATTAAACCATCAAAAAACTGTGGTCATAACTCATAATAATGTGAATTGTTGTTGAAGTGAAAGGTGTCAAAGGGGAAAAAATGAGAAATGATGAAAGAAAAGGGCCTACCACTTTGAGAGATGTTTTATTTTATTTTGTTATTATCTGTATACTTATATACAGAGAATAGAAGTGGAGGTTCGGCCTTTTATGGGCCCGTCATCTGTTTCGGCTTTTTACACAGTTGGTTTTTGTCTTTTCCCACTTCAATTCTTTTGCTTAATAAATATGTTTTTAATGTTTTTGTTTTCCTCCCACAATTGTTCCGCCTCTCTAAATAATGATGGAATTTGTATATTGTTTTACAGGTCAGGTTGTTGGTATTTAAATTATATATTTTTATTTGTTCAACAATTTATACACCCTCAAATTGATTTTTTTTTCTGTTGTCATCAGTCCACTATCACATATTCTTTTGTTCTCGCATGAGAGTTTCGAAGCAACAAATAGGCTAGGATGACTTTGAGGATATTGACCACTCTTTTTTTTTGTAGCAAAAATCCATCAACTCTTTTCTTTTCTTGTTTTTTTGAAAACTGTATTTAAGTTTGGAGAAAATGTTAAGTCTCCTAATCATTTTTATTTTATTGTTTTCTGACACTTTGACTTGCGCCCAGGGAAAAAGGGACAAATACAAAATCGTGATGAGTTGTCTATATATTCTTCTTTCACGTCCACTGTTCATTTTAGCTTCTATTTAATTGATGGGTCTAAAGGCTAAACAACTTGATATACAGCAACAAAATAAATATTTCTACAACAAATGTAAGGGGACGTGGACGTAAGTTGATGCGTATAAGTGTGTGTATGCAAATCCTCCCGTAGTTTAATTAATTGACCAAATTTGGTGATTGATAAACATGCAAGAACCTCGCATTAATGGAAAGTGAAAACGAAGAATCTCCCTACTTTGTATCAAAGAAATATCAAATGGTATGTGGGGTTTCTGTGTATTCTGTATTGGCAGCCAAATATAACCAAACATGCTTCTTAAATAAATCAAATATAAAAACAAATGAGTGGTGCTTTATTGGCAGATTACAATTATTCATGTACGTTGAAGATTAATGTTAAGTTTGTACCTCACAATTTCATTCTCACCTCATTTATATATTGCATACTTATGAAATGACAAAGAAAATTTTCACTTTTTGCAGGTGTTAATGAAGAGTCTGAATTTTAGTACGATATATATCGTTTTTTAATATATCTATATATATATATATATCTATATATATTGTATTTGTATTCCTTAATATATATCGCATTCTTCGTTACACTTGAAATAAATATAAATACATGTAAACGTGGTATTAAGGAAACGGAAGTCCATGATTCATATGTATATACTTCTTCCATTTCATGATAAGTGTAGTTTTAAGTTTTTCATATATATTAAAAACATATTATAAATTTTATTATATTCTTCATTGCACTTGAAATCATATTAGTTATTTAATGCCATAATTTAGATTGAAAATCTAAACAGTACTTAACTTGAAACGACTTTTTTTAGAAGATACTTAATTTGAAATAGAGAGAGTAAGTCTTTTTGTTGGAGAAGAAACATAAGTTTTTTTTGTTTGTATAAAGATGTGAATGTGGTAGAAACAGTGACTACTGTTAACAGAGAAATGTGTGAATTTGGTTGACAAAATCAAACCAAAGAATATAATAATATATATATATATATATATATATATATTTACACCTAAAAAATAGAATAATTTAACCCTGTTTTTACGGAGTTTTCCAGATAACAGCTGAACGTACATATGTTTTTAAAAATGTAACGTATATACATATTAGTATGAAAAAGAAGTTAGTCCTAATACTTTCTTAAAGCAATATGTGTGCATGCAGTGACGCGATAACCATTATAGAGAACCGATTAAATTACTTGACGCAACAGGGATTTCCATTTTCCGTAGATACAGTTACTTGCATTTTGAATCACATAGTATATGATCAATTATCAGTTACGACTTGTTTGGCACATTTTATTACTAATTTTTAAAATTGTATATTAATGGTCGAATTTAACGAAACAATTACACGAACTGTATCGATCGTCTTTAATTGTTTAATATTACTTTTGTTGTTTAAACTCTTTGAATAAACAAGGTGCGGGGGCCACGAGGAAATGTCCCGATACAAAGTATATGCTTTAGGAGAAAAAAAGTGTAGGAAAATTACGTAGATTACAAAAGATGGTAGGCCGTCGATTATTAGTTCTTCGATTACATGATAATTTAAACAAATTATCATCACATATATAGTGTAACTGTATACATATATATATATAAATAAATTACATAATGACTTATCATAATGTTTTATTTGATTTGAGTAATATAGCCAAATGCACCGGTTCAGCACCACTAATTACAAACAAAAAAAAAAACTTTATTTCAAATAAACTTGGTGTGGGGGGGGGGGTTATCAATTAGAGAAACCAACGATTAATCAGGTTAAATATTATCTATTTATTTTTTTCCGAAAATAAACTGTATATCTGATTCAAAATCTAATTATTTTTTTGACGTCGATCGAAAAATAATTAAACCAGATAAAACTTAATCTTTAAATATATATTGAACTAGCTCGAATCCAATTCAGAACTGAAACTGTAAGCTAACCAGCCTATATTATATTCATTTTTGAAAGTTTTTTTTTTTACTAAAAGAAAAGGAGTTTTTTTTTTTTGGGAACGTGGTTTTCATATTTAAAGCATGAGAAGAAAAATAATACAAGCAGTCCTGCTAGTGTTTTTATGCTTAAAAAAAATTGGGTCGCAGCCCAGTAAGCAAAATAGTAGAATCAAATGTATCATTTTGTAAATGTATCAGTTTGGCTGCGGTTTCGCAGCCCTGCTAGTGTTTTTATACATTTTGTAAATGTATCAGTCTGGAGAAGAAGCAAAAAGTAAAAGAGTTTAAACCGACATCTTAAACATTACCGATAATTAATACATGTATATATACAACAGAGAGTTATGACTTATGAGTGTCATGATAGAGAGGAGATTTATATAATTTTGGGCCTTATTCAGGTTACATACAAGTATGTATACCACAATATGAGGGAAATGTTTTTGTATCGAATGCGACGCTTTTTTAAAACATAAATTAAATTAACTAACTATCTCCTTTGATCGGTTTTATATTTGGTTAATGAGAATGTAAATGGGGTTGTCTCTTTTAGCAAATCTTATTGGAGCTATGTAAAATAATGTATCAAGTTATGAAATGTTTGATGCATCAGTATCGTTGATATATTTTTTTAGAGTGATCACTGCAGAACATACTATATCAATATTCTGCTGTCTAATAATAATTTTTTTTTTGTTTTGTTAACCAGTCTCGAATAATAAATAATCGAGGAAGTTTGTTCGGGAGGCTCTCTATTATATTATTGTGTTGAGTTTGTGAGATTGCGTCGAGTTGTCAATAGCACATGGGTCATAACCCTTCCAAATTATATATTACATATTTGTTATATATTTGTAAACACATGTACGTGCATATATATAACCACACATATATAATATTGTTATTTGTTCCATTCAAACATCTATATTATCTATCTACACATGTAACACATCCACAGAACAATTTCAACCTCTACAACTACACTTTCTTATAACTACAAAATACACTTTTGCTGGGACCAATCCAATGTTATCCGTACACTATCAAATATTTCTAAAGAAATCCAGTAAAGCACATATATCAAAAATCTAAGATAAATGGAGAAGAGGGGGGGCCATGCATTCCTCACGTATAAATATACTACTAAAAAAAAATAGATATATATATATATATATACTACTAATATATAGCTTTTTATTTAGTTGGCCTTTACTAAATTAATTACTCGGAAGTCTCTTATGGGGCATGTTTAAAGGAGCCAAATTAAGCTATGCGTGCGAAACCGCAGCCAAACATTTGAAAGACAACTTTTAAACGTATCTGAATCCAAATCCTAATAAATATGATTTTCTGAGTTTGATTTAGTGAAAAAGTTACAATTGGCGACAAAAAGTGAGAAAGTTAAAACTAATTTAAAATAAATTGGGATGGGATAGTTAGGTCAAGTTTGCTTCTTAGTTCTTTAGATGCTTCTGTGTGTTTAGTTGAGTTCTTACTATTGCCACATCACTGCATGATTATAAAAATATATGCTTAATATCTCAGCATCTACTATTTTATTACGACTAATAAAAAAGTGTCATTTTTCTCTTGATATATTAAAAGATACTTATTTTGCATTTTTATTACGTTCTTATTTTCCATTAAATCATACTTTTCCCAAAGTCCTTGTTTTGTATCGAAAAACATTTCGAACATTTTTTAGCGGAAAATCTAATTAAAATCATAACTTTAGAGAATAGAGATGCTTTAAAAGATTATTTAGAACACCCGTAGAATATAGTTTTTATGCATAATTTCAGTGGACACATAGTGACATAGATCAACGGAAGTAATAATAATTAATTAAACGAAAATTAGAAGATAAGGGCATCGATTATGCAAATAAGAGTCTAAGAATGCAAGTTGACCAATTGATTATCGAAACGATACTGATAGATGGATAGGAGGGGTAAGCAAGATATTAACAAACACATTTAACTTCGATATTTTACAGATTGAGACAGCCAAAACGAATAATTCCAAACAGACGCATGCCAATCTCACTTACCTTCAGTTTTTTTAATAGTTATTTTACCTTTTTATATATAATTATATATCATACTAACATATATAGTCCGAGTTCCAAAAAACCATCCCCGGTTTTCACGTACTTCAGTAATCCACGTATTGCAAAATTGTATCCGTGTCCTAATATCCTTAATGTTCAAAAATTTATGATTTTCTTAAATAAACTAAAAATAATCCATTGGTATGTAAAACTAATTGCTTCAAATATTTTATAATTTTCCTAAAATTTAATCATCACTAATTTTCCCCTAACTTAGTAAGAAGGGTGATTATTACACTTTGACAATCTTTTTCGGTAGAAATAATTTCGAATTATGAAATTACAATAAAAAAAAATAGCGGGGAAGCAAAAGCATGAGCTTTGCTGATGACGTAAAAATTTAAAAGGTACCCCATTTTTTTATGAACTCATTTCTCTCTTTTTTTTGTTTTAACAGAGAACACATTTCTCTTTCGACCAAAGATAAATAAATAATTTTCTCTAATAATCGCAAATTTCACGCAATTGTCTCATCTCTCCTAAATCATTTTTGTAACTAAAATTATTTTAAATGAAAAATATACTATATTTTATTTTTCAGTAGCTTATATAAATGGAGATTCCTTCGGCTTCTTCTTCCTTGCCAGTTGCCACCAGACATAACACAAAATACATTGCAGCTTCATGTAATTTAACGACTCATCACTTTCTCGTCATCCAAAAAAAAACACACACACACACAGTTTCGCTTTTTTTCTTTAATTGATTTCTCGATATCATGTAAATTGTTTCCATGTATCGTTTCCCAGCTTCTTCATCGAGATTCGATCTTCTTCTTCTTCTTCTTCTTACGAACCTCCTTATTGGGTTTTCCTGCATTTTTATCTCCTGCTCTTCGCTAACCTTGAATTGAGAGATGTTCTTCAAAATGGGTTTGTCCGGTTTGAAGTAGTTTATGAGGTGTTTCCCCCTTAAATCGGGTTTGAGCTCAATCTTCTTCCCTTGTCGGAGAGTAAATCACCGTAGAAGAACTCCAAGTGTTTGACGAATTGACTGAACGGAGAAACAGAGCGAGTGAGTGTAGAAAGGCATGGAAGAGACTTTTGTGCCGTTTGAAGGAATCAAGAATGATCTTAAAGGAAGATTGATCTGCTATAAGCAAGATTGGACCGGAGGATTCAAGGCTGGATTTAGGTATTAACCAAATATGAATATTCTTCATTGATTATGGTAACTTTTTTAATTCTTCTCTTTTTTTTTTATGTGGTGAATTATTCATCGATTATACACTTTAATTGCGTAGGATTCTGGCTCCCACCACATACATATTCTTTGCGTCTGCGATTCCTGTCATCTCATTCGGTGAACAACTGGAAAGAAACACCGGTAAATTGCATCTAAATTTTCCAATAAAGTTTCAACCTTTACGCATCACTATCAACCAACCATTATCACAATAAATTTTGCAATTTTCACCTGACGATTCTGAAATTTCGCAGATGGAGTTCTCACGGCTGTTCAGACCTTAGCATCCACCACCATTTGCGGCATGATACACTCGATTATCGGAGGTCAGCCACTGCTCATACTCGGAGTTGCAGAGCCAACTGTAATTATGTATACATTCATGTTTAACTTTGCAAAGGCGAGACCTGAACTGGGACGAAACCTGTTCTTGGCGTGGTCTGGATGGTAAGTTTTCTTGTGAGCCTTTTTGATTTGGTTAAAAGAGTAATCAGGTGTTGAAAACTACTGTTTGAATCTGTGTGTAGGGTTTGTGTTTGGACTGCTTTGATGCTGTTTGTGCTGGCTATATGTGGAGCTTGTTCCTTCATCAATAGGTTCACTCGAGTAGCTGGGGAACTGTTTGGACTGCTTATTGCTATGCTCTTCATGCAACAAGCCATCAAAGTAGGAACCTTTTGGGCAAGATTCCGATTTTTCGATATTTGATCAAATGTGGGTTTTCTTATGCTCTCTAACGCATGGTTATTCAGGGGCTAGTGGATGAATTTCGCATTCCTGAACGGGAAAATCAGAAGCTGATGGAATTCTTACCTTCCTGGAGGTTTGCCAATGGGATGTTCGCTCTGGTTCTCTCCTTTGGCCTTCTCCTAACTGGACTTAGAAGCAGAAAAGCCAGATCATGGCGGTACGGATCTGGTAAGTGAAACAACATCTCTAATCTCATGTGCTGGATTCTTCTTATCCCTGGGATTCAGACCAAACATTTACTGATTCAATTTGCTTCTCTTGAGCAGGCTGGCTCAGAAGCTTAATAGCTGACTATGGCGTACCACTCATGGTGCTAGTGTGGACCGGTGTCTCCTACATTCCAGCAGGAGATGTTCCAAAAGGAATTCCCCGGCGACTTTTTAGCCCAAATCCTTGGTCCCCTGGTGCTTATGGTAATTGGACCGTAGTAAAGGTATGTCTTTTTCTTTGATCTCCACGCTCATATGCACTTCTACAAACTGAAACATTAAGACTTACATTGCTTAGTGACTTGGAAATTTGTAGGAGATGCTTGATGTTCCAATCGTCCACATAATTGGGGCTTTCATTCCAGCATCAATGATTGCTGTGCTTTACTACTTCGATCATAGCGTAGCTTCACAGCTCGCGCAGCAGAAAGAATTCAATTTGAGGAAACCGTCTTCTTACCACTACGATTTGCTGCTTCTCGGGTTTTTGGTAAGAATTTGCAGAAGAAAAGATTTATCTACCTGAATTTTTTCTTGGAGCTTATTGGTCATATTCACTGCAGACCTTAATGTGTGGTCTACTCGGTGTTCCTCCCTCAAATGGTGTCATTCCTCAATCTCCAATGCATACCAAAAGTTTAGCAACTCTTAAATATCAGGTACCGAAACTCACCAGGGTCTTACTTTTCGGGGGTATTTCTGAGTTTTGAGATCAACGTTTGCTCTCTCTGCAGTTGCTTCGGAACAGATTGGTGGCAACAGCACGAAGAAGCATCAAAACGAATGCTAGTTTGGGACAACTCTATAACAATATGCAAGAAGCTTATCATCATATGCAGACACCACTAGTATACCAGCAACCTCAAGTACGAATATCTCTCATGAAATTTAGGTTTTATTTCCGAGAGAACACGGAGCTAAGAAGAGTTTCTTTCCACTTGCAGGGTTTAAAAGAACTGAAAGAATCGACAATCCAAGCAACGACATTCACCGGAAACCTCAATGCTCCAGTTGATGAAACCCTGTTCGATATAGAGAAAGAAATTGATGACTTGTTACCAGTCGAAGTCAAAGAACAACGGTTGAGCAACTTCCTTCAGTCTACAATGGTAGGAGGATGCGTTGCAGCTATGCCTATCCTTAAAATGATCCCAACATCAGTCCTTTGGGGATATTTCGCATTCATGGCCATAGAAAGCTTACCTGGAAACCAATTCTGGGAAAGAATCCTACTTCTCTTCACAGCCCCAAGCCGTCGCTTCAAGTAATTAAAGTTCCAATCTTTCTATCTCATTCAACTTTCAAAAAAAGCCTCCCCTTTGCTCAATTCTGCTAAATTTGTATTTGCAGGGTTCTTGAAGATTACCACGCGACGTTCGTGGAAACCGTTCCATTCAAGACAATTGCAATGTTCACCATTTTCCAAACGATTTATCTCTTAATATGCTTTGGCCTCACATGGATCCCAATCGCAGGAGTCATGTTCCCTTTAATGA
Source organism: Eutrema salsugineum (assembly GCF_000478725.1). Classification (NCBI taxonomy): domain Eukaryota; kingdom Viridiplantae; phylum Streptophyta; class Magnoliopsida; order Brassicales; family Brassicaceae; genus Eutrema; species Eutrema salsugineum. The sequence continues at coordinate 1,517,723 of NW_006256812.1, read as the reverse complement.
TCATGTTCTTAATTCCCGTACGACAATACATACTCCCTAGATTCTTTAAAGGAGCTCATCTTCAAGACTTAGACGCAGCAGAGTATGAAGAAGCCCCGGCTTTACCTTTCAATCTCGCAGCGGTAACCAAAAACCCAATTACAAATCCATTTATTCTGTTTTTTATTTATTTCTTTCTTTACTTTTGTTTATTAAAGCTTCTTCTTTTCTTTTTTTTTCCAACTTAATTTTCAACAGGAGACGGAGATTGGATCCACAACTTCGTATCCAGGAGACTCAGAGATTCTTGATGAGGTTATTACACGAAGCAGAGGAGAGTTCAGACACACGAGTAGTCCTAAGGTCACGAGTTCGAGTTCGACTCCGGTCAATAATCGGAGTTTGTCTCAGGTGTTTAGTCCACGAGTGGGTGAACTCAGGTTGGGTCAGATGAGTCCTCGTATAGTCGGAAACAGTCCGAAGCCGGCGAGTTGTGGGAGGAGTCCCTTGAACCAGTCGTCGTCGAACTGAGATTATATACTCAGTAAGCTCAATAAAACAGTACCCAATGAGGCTGAATGTTTAATTAGTTAATTAATTTGATCTTAGCTCTTAAGACAAAAGAAAAAGAAAAAAGAAAAACCTTCTTGAATCTCTCTTTACTCTATGTGTTTTGTGTTTTATGCCCCTCCACTCTGCTCTGGTGTTTGACCTCGAGTCATGTAAAATCTCTTCCTTATTTCGTAATACGTACATGTAATGATAAGGGGCAAATATGTAAAAAGGCTTAAATGTTAACGGTAAGCAATCTTTAAATAGCTCTATTTCCAAACGAAAACAAGCTACTAATATATTAACATTAAAAAAAAATATCTTAATGAATAATATATATTCCTCCATGTACTGATTCTGATTGTGTTATTTTCAAACTAGAAATATGATAACAGTAATAGAGTCTTGTATTTTTTATATTTGAAAATTAATTGGGCATTGTACATAAACGTTGTTTTGTTGATCAATAAATATAAAATTTCAACAAAACAAAATAATTAGGGGAAATGCACTTAGACAAACTGATGCCAACACGTATTTGCATTACAAAATTCTTATAAAAAAACAGGCTCGACAAAGTTAAGAATTATGTGCGCATGATCTATTTACACATGCAAATCAACAGTCCATAAATCAAATACATTATGATGTTACACTTACGTACATACGATCCTTTGATTAATACGTGAACAAAAGGCACGTAAGAACAAGAGTGGGAAACAAATGGAAAAGGAAATTAAAGCCTGAATTATTACAATGTAGAAGCAAAAGCATGAAGGGAGTGGCTATCTGGTTAAAGTTAAGTCATGTCGTTCGAAGAAGCACTTTGGTACTAATATATAAAACAATACAAGGGTCAACTTCTATACCACATTGGAACCAGACGAAGACAAAAGTCGAAGAACATGAATGTTCGATGTCAATAAGGAAAAGTGATGCAGCAATAGTTTTTAAGCCTTTTGATTTTGGATTTAGTCATTATTTATGAGGGTAAGAGGAAAAGGAATGGTCTCTAATCATCCTCCAAAAAGTGAAAATTAGTATCGCACTTGAGTAGCAATATTATGTATGAGAGGCCACGAAAAAATTTAGACCGACCTTGTTGGGTAAAGAAAGCCACTTTTATATAGAACAAAATTATGATATATTTTGCTGTTGTAATCCTATGATGATGTCGAAAAGGAATTCATATGATGATATATCTTATACGATTTGCTGGTAAGGTGATAATTTAACATACAATTATTCTAATAAATATTGTTAAATTTTGGTTCTTTTGCTGGTATAATGATAATCACACATTCCTTTGGTGTAATCTCAACACATAACAATCGATTTTGTTTTAGTACAATCAAGTTTGTACTATTTGGTCCCGGAGTTTTAACTTAACCAAGTGATTTATCTAATGTAGATTTGCGCTTTTTTTTGTTGTTGCTAGAGCTATATCACAGCTTTGAGATCAGATAATAAATTATGGCGTATAAACATGTGAATATGTGATACCCATAAAGACAGAACGATTGCTGAGTGAGTTCCAAATATAATTCTCAAATAGATGTGATCTATTTTAAAGATATAATCCAAGTTTGAATCCAGCATGTACGCGTGCGAGTTATAGATTAGACAACATAACCAAATAGATTTTACGCATATCTCATTTTTTTTACCGAGTAAATTTATTTAGAACAAAAAACTTATGTAGAAATAAATATTGCAGCAGCTAGAAAGGAATTGAAACAGAAAAGACGCATGTTTTAAGTATCAATAAACTGAGACAAACACTAAATATTACGCATATTAGCTCACTATAATGTTCACCTAACGCATGTTTTAGTATTAAATTATTACCAAAACAAAACTTATCAACAAAACGTGACTGGCCAACAAAAAGAAGAGCTAGCAAAGGGAACTCTTGCTTTTGGTTTTTCGCACTATTGACTCGATCGATAGTGAAATGTATTTTGTGTATCATTGATATTCTTGCTGTCTGCAATAATGAAAATGATAAGTTGCCTTATGCATAGGTCACCGTCTAAAATCAGGATCTTTGTTTTATTTTTATTTTTTTTGCGACTCTTTAATTTATTGTCTTAGACCAAAACAGAACTCTTTCGCATTCATTCCTCTCTTCCTCACCTTAAAAGCAAAGCCCACATTCTTCAACTTCACTATTGAGGGGTAGTAGATTAGACATACTCGTTGACCCTTTTCCACGTGTCAATCCTAATGTAGCTTGACCAAAAACCACTCTTATTATCCACTGATCTGTAAATCTACGAACTATACCGTGTACATTAAAACATGTTAGTCGAGATCGTATTCAAGTTAGTACTAGCTCAGGATACACATACAGTATTTGGTCATTCTATTATGTATTCTATTTTTGCCCCCTGAAGATACTATAAAACCCGCTAAATCCTAATTTATAGGGGCTGAGGGATTGCATTTTTATTTGTTCTTATTTTCTAAAAATAATTGATATTTTACTATTAGGCTATTAGCCAATCACAGTTACAGCCTTCAACGTCTTCATTATTTTTGCTACGTTAGTTTTTCTAAAGCCAATAATAATATGGCTTTGACTCTTTTTACAAAACAACGTCCATTAAGGCTGTAGTCAAAAAAATTCTGCAGATTTTCTGCAGTCAAAAATTTAATGTCAAAACATGCGATTACAGTTCCATGTCCAACCAGTCAGTCAGTCACTCTTTTAGTTAAGGAAACAAATGAAGTTTCATGACAAGATTAGAGAAAAACACAAATACTTTTAACTTTATTCTGCTAGTCAAATTATGTTTCTTTAAAGTTTCAACCACACAACAATTCATCGTGTGCCATGGCTCTTCGAGCAAAGAAACCAACTTAGCTATCATAGTGGGCTCTTATCATCAGGTTAGGACTTGATGGCCACGATTGCCAATTAGGCCCATTAGACCAACTATCAAAATCTCATTGCGTCCATCATCCATTTATCAATATCTCAATATCATTTTCTTTATCTTGTCTGAGAGATCTTCATGTGTGCTGTTTTCAATAGCTTTGTGTGTCCACTTCTTGCAATTAATGAGTTATATATAAATCCCAGTTGTTTCATTTATGCAGATTATTTTTTCCTATGTTAAATATTGATATATACGTTTTTAAATCAACACTCACAAACATGGGATCATAATCTTTAATATTTTAATCAAATTTACTAATAATAAACCAAAAAAGGTCGCAAAAGAAGACGCGCACACTTATGCTGATTGATCTATTTACGCGAATGTTCATATAGCAGATTGGATGGCAAGATCGTCGTAATCATAGCAGGTGGAGCCAGTGGGTTTGGAAACGAAGCCGCTAGGCAGTTCACGGAGCTTAGGTGGTCATCGTTGACTTACAAGCAGAGCTTGGTCAAAACGTCGCCGTTTCAATCGGGCAAGACAGCCAATTATGTAATACAATTGCGACTTGCTAGAGCTAAATACGTCTATTTAAGCAAAATATGATTTAACTAAAAAAAAAAAGAAAAGAATTTTAACCAAAAAGGTACGTTATTTTTTTTTAAAAAAAGAGCAAGTGTTTTATTACGGTGCATGATTCAGAGTTTCAGATGGTCAAAACAATTCTTGAGCCATTAAAACAAACAAAAAAAGGTGAAACCCACATGGCACGATAGAGTTGACTTTCTTACATATATAAATATTATATATACACATGAAAATATAAATATCCGGACACAGTTCTCGTAAGCTAAATCCATCAAGAACAGGCTCAACAATGTCTGGACGCAGGCAATTTCCGCATCTATCATACCATTTCTGTTCCAAATATTTACATATATAATATATATATATATATATATGTAATGTTTTGTACTCTTTGCAGATTGGAGGGCAAAATCGTAATCATAACGGGCGGAGCAAGCGGCATTGGGGCTGAGGCCGTCAGGTTGTTTACTGAACACGGCGCTCGAGTCGTTATCGTTGACGTACAAGACGAGCTCGGTCAAAACGTTGCCGTTTCGATCGGAGAAGACAAGGCAAGTTACTATCATTGCGATGTCACAAACGAGACGGAAGTAGAAAACGCCGTTAAGTTCACCGTAGAAAAACACGGAAAGATTGACGTTCTGTTTAGTAACGCCGGCGTTATAGAGCCGTTTGTGAGCATCTTAGACTTAAATCTCGACGTGTTAGACCGAACATTCGCCGTTAACCTCCGTGGCGCAGCCACATTCATCAAACATGCGGCACGTGCCATGGTGGAGAAAGGCACGCGCGGCTCCATCGTTTGCACCACCAGCGTTGCAGCTGAGATCTCCGGGACAGCACCACACGGGTAAAATCGAAATTCGCAAACAATTAACAATTAACATTTTCTTAGTTGATGGTGATCGCAAAAATAGTCATACTATAATGTAACGAAATTATTTTTCTATTCATTTTTGTCGCTTGAAAATATATACATATTTAATGTGAAATATATATAACAGATACACGGCGTCGAAGCATGGGCTATTGGGTTTGATCAAATCGGCTTCAGGTGGATTGGGAAAATACGGGATACGAGTAAACGGCGTTGCGCCGTTTGGGGTTGCCACACCGTTAGTTTGCAACGGTTTCAAGATGGAGCCAAACGTGGTGGAGGAGAACACGTCAGCGTCGGCGAATCTAAAGGGCATTGTGTTGAAAGCTCGCCACGTGGCAGAAGCCGCTCTGTTTTTAGCGTCGGATGAGTCGGCTTACGTTAGCGGACAGAACCTGGCCGTTGACGGCGGTTACACGGTGGTTAAGCCGTAGCTACAACTGGGCCACAAAGATCCCATGATGATGATTATTGTATAACAAATTTAGTGGGTCAAAAGTTGACTTAGAGACATTGGAATTTTCCTTGAAACGTGGGAATGTGGGATGTTGCATTTTTATATATGGATCCATTATCCAACCCATTGCACATCTCGAGGATAATAAACAAACTATAACTATTACAAACTTGTTTAATCAAATAATATGGGATAATGGGCCTTTCTATTCGGCTTTTAATGCTCTTTTTTAGGTGGCCTATTTGCTCTTTTACATGTAAGGGTTACTTGTGTTATATATTTTAGTTAAACAAATTCAGTAAACATTATTAAAGATGAAATTTAAATAATTTATGAAATGACTTATATGGACCCTATTTCAGTAAAATAATTTATGAAATGACTTATATGGACCCTATTTCAGTATCCATTAAATTGAAATTGATGACGGAGGGGCAATAATTTAGGATTATGTGACCCTCATATCTCGTCCACATGCTCAGTAGTCAGTACTGTATTAGAAATACAAAATATTTAATTCCTGAATTTAACCAACCGATATACCAAAACTTTGTCCAACATCTAAAAGATCTACCAGATAATAGGTAGGAAATGGACAGTTGCAACTAATTTCACTAAATTCTCGATCATTTTCATCAAGTTTGAACAATCTGTTTCAATTCAAACCGAAGATAGCCACTTTTCTCGTAAACATGACAATATGATATAACCATAAGTAATACATACATTTCACCATGGAGAGCCAAAAAGCCTATGCAGGAGCTGAAGAATGTTACTATAGACAAACAAGTTGATTATGAGTGTCCTTGACTGCAACGTCTGGACTAATTCAAATTGCTTTTTTAATCGTACATAATATAGCCCAAAGAAGAATGATTTGTTTTTATTTTGTTGATATGATGATAGACGAATATCAAAAGAAAACTGCTCTTTATCTACCCGCCTTTGTGGTTCTCCTTTTGACTTTTATATTAACCTTTTTCTAATTGCGTTTAAGAGTCTAATGTGCCGACTATCATATATGATGATTTTACTCTTAAGACAGTGATGCCGTTGGGTCTTTATTTAGTTTTTTTTTTTTTAAGCTGGCAAAACCTTGTTGTGCAAGTCGTTGAATTCTGACCGAAATTTGGTCGTCGAGTACCTATCGTGAAACTTTTCTTCACTACCCAAAAAAATAATAATTTAATTAGTGCTTTTAAAATTCCGAGCTTATATATAGTACTCACTCCGTTTCATAATAAGTGTCATTTTAGATTTCATTTTTTGTTTCAAAAAGAGTGTTATTCTGCATTTTCAATGTAACTTTTTACTCTTATTTCCTGTTTTATCTCTTATTTAAAGGTAATAGTTTTTGTAATTAAATGTTATAAAAGTATATTAATTAGGGGTATATTTGTATATTTTATTAATTTCTTAATCTGTGTGAAATGCGTCAGAATGACACTAATTATGAAACAGAGGGAGTAGAAAATTAAGTAATACTGATTTATAGTTACGATTTTAAGAGAAAGTGTTTAGCATAGAAAAATGACGGATACATATAATAAACATGAAAGAAATGACAAAAATTAAAAGCAATAAATATTTTGTCAATATAGGTGAAAATTTCATTAAAGAGAAGGAGTATTATTAAGTAATATGGTTCTAAAGGGGGTAGTTATATTTCAAAACGAGTTAATATATAAAAACATCAAGTATATATATATATATACTAACACTCAGCTGATCGACACTCGACAGTTTGTTTCTTTTGTATCTCCTTTGAAACCCATCAACAATGTCAGGACTCAGGTAAGTGCCAAAACATTAATATATATATATACATTTTAATAACCCTTGTTACAAATTGAAGTAGATAAATAACGTTAAAGAAAATGGGAATATATATATACAACAGATTGGAAGGCAAGATCGCAATTGTAACAGGTGGAGCGAGTGGGATCGGAGCCGAAGCAGCGAGGCTGTTCACGGAGCACGGAGCAAAGGTGGTCATCGTTGACTTACAAGAAGAGCTTGGTCAAAACGTCGCCGTTTCAATCGGGTTAGACAAAGCAGTGTTTTACCGCTGCGATGTTACAAACGAGACGGAAGTGGAAAACGCCGTTAAGTTCACCGTCGAAAAACACGGAACGCTTGACGTTCTGTTTAGTAACGCCGGAGTCATGGAACAGCCCTGTAGCATCCTCGACTTGGATCTCGAACAGTTTGACCGAACAGTGGCGGTCAACGTTCGTGGTGCGGCGGCGTTTATCAAACACGCGGCGCGTGCGATGGTGGAGAAGGGCACGCGTGGGTCCATAGTCTGTACGACGAGCGTTGCGGCGGAGATCGGTGGTCCGGGACCTCACGCGTACACGGCGTCGAAGCACGCACTTCTCGGGCTGGTTAGGTCGGCTTGTGGAGGGCTGGGGAAGCACGGGATTCGAGTCAACGGCGTTGCACCGTACGCGGTGGCGACGGGGATCAACAGCCGTGACGAGGAAACGGTGAGGATGGTGGAGGGATATTGCGCCTCTACTGGGATTCTGAAAGGTGTGGTGCTCAAGGCTCGCCACGTGGCTCAAGCGGCTCTGTTTTTGGCTTCCGATGACTCCGTTTACGTTAGCGGTCAGAATCTCGCCGTCGACGGTGGTTACAGCGTCGTTAAGCCGATGTGAAAGATATCGATCAAAGATATTCCATGTAACTTATTAGCATTTCACTCGTAATTCCCCAATCGTTTGATATCAACAAATAAAAGTTTTTAAAAAATCAAAAATCTTCCGTTATCAGTTACCTATCGTATTCTTAAACCATGTAATGATCGTTTATACGTAAGCACTTACGTGTTACGGTGGTAAATTTGAATAAAATAAGGATAACATTGTTAGGTTCCGAAGAGTTTTACTAGAATTTTCTCTTCTCCGATCCCATTCATCGTTACTTAAATAATATACTCTACAGATATGTAAAGAAATTAACTTTACGTTAGTAAGTGGAAAACAATCCCATTAATATAGGAGAACACATGATACATGCCATATCCCCATTCAGTCTTTAACCAAGTCAATGTCCATTAACTCTGGTTATGATCTCATCAAGCATCATTTATTTAGAAACCCTTGAATTTGCAGATGCGGTCCATGTGGACTTGTGTTGTGCTTATAACACAAAATCTCATGCAATTTTGTTTTTTCATTTTTTTCTTCCTACATTTAGTCATTTGGAGTTAACTTTGTTACAATGACACAAACACGGTTAGTTCAAAAACATGGAATTTTGGGATGTCAATTTGTTTTACTGTCTAGGGTGCTGGGTGCAAATAGTTATCACACTAGATAAATAAAATTATAGTAGAATGGAACATTCGTCTATATATATGAGTACATTTTACTGAAATCCATTTACGTTAATAATCGAATAAACATGTTATTTTGTTTATACGAGTTATCATCTGTAATATTTTACCTGTCCATTTAGACGATTACCAAACGGTCAAAACTGCTGGTCGTCTCACGTCGGAAACAACCCAACTGCCGAATAAAATCAACTATGTACTTCAAATCAAAACCTCTCAGTTTCCAAAACCCCCTTCTCATTGATTCATCTGATCAGCAGTAAAATTATGGCATTGATCGTCTACTGGTACGATTTCATCTGCTTTGGTATAGTCTTGGCTGCAATCGTTGCGTCCTTGTGGTTTCTATTGCGCAGAGAAAGAGGCTGCATAGACGTTGGCGTTATGGTGGCGCAGAATAGCTTGTTACTCATGTCAAGATCAGAGTCAGAGAGCCTTGGTTCGGTTCGGTTATGGGCCAGCTGCTGGAGAAGGTTACATCCTGGCTGGATCCTTTTCACTCGTTCCATCTCGTTTCTCTCCATGACTGCTCTATTGGCTTGGGACCTCATTAAGTGGGACGCAAGCATCTTCGTCTATTACACAGAGTGAACTTTCTACTTTTGCAATCCGAAATTTTGATTATAATCCGACCCAACTTTTCGTCCTTTGACTTGTTTTTTTTTGTAACAGATGGACCTTCATGCTTGTGATGATCTACTTTGCGGTAACGTCGTAGCAGCTTTTAACGCTTTTCGAATATAAATCGAGGTTTCCTTTATGTTCATCGAGTGTTTCTCTAGGTTGGGATTTTAGCTTCGGTATATGGTTGCTTGGAATGTTCCAAAGAACCAACTCTGGAAAATGCGGTTGTAGACAATGTCGAAGATGAATTCAGGCAAAGATTAGGGGTTTATGGTTGTTTCATGCAGACAATTTTTCAGGTCAGTGTCAGCACAGAGATTCAAGACCTTGCTTTATACACACATACACTAATTCTGGGTTTGTGTTGCAGACAAGTGCAGGGGCTGTGGTGCTCACGGACGTTGTGTTTTGGCTACTTATAGTTCCCTTCCAATCGAATTCTCACCTTGGCTTAAACATGGTACTAATTAACATTTAGCTAAATCTCTCTGTTTTCTAACAAAAGAATCAACTTGACTTCATGGGCTTTATGCTCGAGCAGTTGATGATTTGCATGCACACGGCGAATGCAGGCTTCCTCCTAATCGACACAGTACTCAATCGCCTTGTAAGCAATTTGACATTAACAAGAAAAGAAATCTTAAGTGCGAGCCTATAACATATGCTTCTTTGTTTCAGCCGTTCCCTTGGTTTCGAATGGGATACTTTGTGATATGGAGTTGTCTCTATATCGTCTTCCAATGGATCATCCACGCATGTGGCTTCGCTTGGTAAGCGCTAATCATCTCCATTGATCCTTAACCACAACATATCACAGCAAGTATGAAGTTATATGGTAACCCATCTAGTATCTACTTAGGTGGCCATATCCATTCCTCGAGCTTGATAGGCCATGGGCTCCACTATGGTATGCAACTGCGTATATTCATCACATCACTACGGAATTAATTTCATAAACTATTGTAGAGCTCTCTAGATTCAGAAACATTGCTTTCTCAGGTACTTATGCATGGCAATTGCTCACATCCCCTGCTATGGAGCTTATGCTGCAATTGTAAAAGCCAAGAACACATTCTTTCCTTATCTATTCCCAAATGCTTTTGTTATAACCTAATTTATGTATAGCCAAACATTGTAATCTCTCGTTGATTGTGTGATATACAAATATCAATAAGTTTAGAACAGATGATGAGGTAATTTCGAAGAAATGGTGATATGAGTAATGAATTAGCATAATAGACTGAACAAGCATTAACGAAGAACACAACGAGGGCATAATATCCATAAAATAAACCTAGAAATTCGGGTTCTAGATACGAAATCCAGAACCATAGATGTTCAACATAATAAGATCCATAACAGCAAAAACACTTCGAAAATTCCCAAAAATTAAGAAAAGCAGTAATCCAAGATGGAGATGTTAGGATAAAGCGAGATCACTCTTCGCCTCCTTCTTTCTGGTAGACGTAAGTGAGACCGCACTTACCACAGTAGTGACGATCGAAATGGCTAGCCATGAAGGTTCCAGCACCACATGTCGCGTTAGGGCACTCCTTCCTCAGACGCTGGACCTTGCCGGAGCCATCGACCTTGTAGAACTGGAGAACGGCGAGCTTGACCTTCCTGTGCTTGTGCTTGATCTTCTTAGGCTTGGTGTAGGTCTTCTTCTTCCTCTTCTTCGCGCCACCACGGAGACGGAGGACGAGGTGAAGCGTCGATTCCTTCTGGATGTTGTAGTCGGCGAGGGTGCGTCCGTCCTCGAGCTGCTTCCCGGCGAAGATCAATCGCTGCTGGTCCGGAGGGATTCCTTCCTTGTCCTGGATCTTGGCCTTGACATTGTCGATCGTATCGGAGGACTCGACCTCGAGGGTGATTGTCTTCCCCGTTAGGGTTTTCACGAAGATCTGCATTTTTGCTTCTGGCTAGCCAACGGCAGATGAAAAGTTATGTGCTTCTTCTATATGCTGAGGTAGAGGCTAGGGTTTTGGACTTCCGCTTATGCAAAATTACGTAGTTACCCCTTTTTGACGATTTACCACAAATAAATGGGCTTACGTTTGAGCAGATTGGGCATGGGCCTGTAATTAGAATACCAAAAGATATATAAATAGCAAAAAAGATGGAGATGCGGGGGATCGAACCCCGTGCCTCTCGCATGCAAAGCGAGCGCTCTACCATTTGAGCTACATCCCCGTTTTGATAGAATGTCTGACTTAAACTATATATATATCATTTGTTTTCGTCTCTCGGGGGATTCCTCGCCTGGCTTTTTCTTTTCCCTCATACATTCATTTCTCACTTGGTAATACTCTCTACTCTGGTTCGTTGCTGCGTCGTAGGAAACACAGTAGAGAAAATGGATGATTGTTGCGCCGTTTGCGCAGAGAATCTCGGATGGGTTGCCTACGGATCTTGTGGTCACCGAGAGGTTTGTTCTACATGTGTCGTTCGTCTTCGCTTCATATTCGGCGATCGTCGGTGCTGTATCTGCAAAACCGAATGTCCCATCGTCTTCGTTACAAAGGTTGGGGCTTTTCTCCTTTACTATCTCTGAAATGTTCAACTCTTTTATTTGCTAAGATAGTGTGATGAACTGAAACTAAAACTCGCAAATCTGCTTTGAAATTACTCGAATCTCGGGCTACATTCACACCATCTGCTCTTTCCGCTGCAGGCTTTTGGTGATAATACAAAGACGATTACTGATTTCTCAACCTTCCCGTTGGAACCAAATGAAGGTCGAGTAGGATCTTTCTGGTATCATGAGGAAACCAAAGTTTTCTTTGATGACTTGAACCAGTACGCAAGGGTTAAGGCAATGTGCAGACTCTCTTGCACCTCTTGTGACAAGACGAAAAAGATCCAAACAAAAGGAGGATCTAACCATCGTTTGCGGTTTAAGAGCGTTGAACACTTGAAGGATCACTTAAATCATCAGCACAAATTGCATATGTGCAGTTTATGTCTTGTAGGCCGTAAGGTCAGGACCCCAAAATTACCCTCTTTTTCCTAACATTTCTGCTAACGATTTCTCATCTCATGGAAAAAAGCTCATGCTTTTGTTATGACAGGTATTCATTTGTGAGCAAAAGCTATTTACTAAGGCACAACTGAATCAACATATAAGTAGCGGTGACTCGGAAGTGGATGGAAGTGAGAGTGAGAGAGGAGGCTTCACTGGTCATCCCATGTGTGAGTTCTGTAAGATTCCATTCTATGGTGGCAATGAGCTTTACACTCATATGTCTAGAGACCACTACACCTGTCATATATGCCAAAGGTAAATGAAATATATATTTATTAAAAGTTGTGAACTTTGATCGTCCTCAAAATGATGGCATTTGCTTCAATCTGGCATTGCAGGCTGAAGCCGGGACAATATGAATATTATGGAAACTATGATGATTTGGAGGTATGAATGTAATTTTATGGTATTATATTCTGGCTGCATTGGGTTCTAACTCTTTTTATCTGTAATTGTTTCTCACTTGTTTTTGCAACAGGCTCATTTCCGCAGCGACCATTTTCTATGTGAAGACGAGTCTTGCCTTGCTAAAAAGTTCATAGTTTTCCAATTCGAAGCTGAGTTGAAAGTAAACCCCCTTTTTTTTTATTCCCATTATATGTTATGTTCTGCTCGATGGTGACACTCAGTGATGTCTAAAGACCACTTGCATTTTTTGTAGAGGCATAATTCTGTTGATCATGGAGGTAGAATGTCTCGATCTCAGCAAAGCACTTCGATACAGGCATGTTCTTCTACAGAGCATCGCTCTTTCGTGTTTATTTTTGCTTGCTTATGTTTAAAATTCGGTTGTTTCAGATGCAAGCGGCTTTCCAACACCAGAACAGTCGCCGTGGAAGAAGACGATCATCTCGTCGCGAGACTAATCTTGCAGTTCTGGAATCTCCAGCATCTTATGCCATTAACGACGGTCATCCACTTCTACAACCTGTATGGAGCTCTGGAGGTTCACGTCTGGGAGAATCTTCGTTTCCTCCACTCTCTGAGCAAGCAAACCGTGGCCAAACAAGATTTGGACAGAACTTGGAAAGTTTATTTAGTAACACCTTGACTACTACTAGTTCAAGACATCAGACAAATAGAAGTGCATCTTTTGGATCTTCTCGAGCCTGGCCAGCGTTAATCCGAGGCCCAACGCAAGCATCTATTACCAGCAGTGTTCAATCTTTTAGTGCTTCTGCTCAATCTCAGTCTCAAACTAGGCACCATGCCAGGGCTGAAATTACTAGAAATCTTGCTTCTGCAGCTCCACAGGATGCTCGCAATGAACATACTGCAGTTGGTGGATGTTCATCCTCTTCACTGAATTCCGGCAATGCAAAGAGTAATCATCACTCATCTTCAACTTCTAAGATGTCTGATACAAGATCATTAGATCAGCCTTCTCATTCCGGTTCTCCTCCAGTTTCTGCTGTGAAAAATCGCAGGGCATCATCCACCATTGTTAAGGTGCCGAACATCCAAGAACCACAAGGTGTTTCTGATGTGCAGTCTACCAACAAGAGTTTGGTTGAAACAATACGTGCCAGTCTCGGTCACGATGAAGAGTTATTCATGGCCTTTAAGGATACATCAGGAAAGTATCGTCATGGTTCGATCGATGCAAGAACATATTTAGAGTATGTGAAAGGCTATGGTTTGTCTCACTTGGTTCTTGATATGGCTAGACTCTGCCCTGACCCTAAGAGACAGAAGGAGCTCATTGATACCCACAATGCTTGCTTGAGAAGAGGAAACAATACAGTGGAGAATAGGTGCACTGTGTGGAGCAGTTCTCAGGCGCAAGAGAGTTGCGGATTGAAGAAAAACAAAGGGAAAGCTGTGAAGGTTGAAAGTAGCAGTGACTCCGTGGGAGTTAAGTTGCTATTCTCTGACAGACCTAAGGATGAAGACAAGGATGCATACCGTTCAGACAAAGGCAAAACAAAAGTGACAACAACCGTGGATTCTTCATCAGCTAGAGTGGGGTTAGACAACACGGGCAAGCAATGTAAGAAAACTTCAAAGTTTCACAGAGCACGTCTGGGCGAGAAATCAATGTCTGCAGCTCTAAACCTTAAGAATTCCAACCCGGAGCCTGAACCAGCATCTAAGAATGATAACTCGAAAAGTAGCCAGAGCTCTAGCGGTGGATTGCAACTTCGTGGTGCTTGGCGGAGAGGAAGTGCAAAACTCTTCTCCTAGTTCCACAATCTCCGGTCTCTTTGGCTTTCTCAAACAATGTTATGACAAAAGAGGAGCCCCTGGTTTAGATTAGTGGTAGTTATTTTTAATTTCTAATGATAACTTAATTTAGATCTTGCTGTTAATGACGCCTAAGAACTTGAATATTTTTTTTGTTTTGTTATTTGACGAGTGAATCATCGTAATCTTTTGGTTTTGCTAAAAAGAAACATCAGATACGGTGAGCTATAAATTGATTTGAATAAGTCATAATTGTGTGCTGACTGCTGAGCTGGCACCAATCAAATCGGTTTATGCACAGTATTTTTGGTTTAGGATACGGTTTTGGACCTTTTGGTTTGGTTGGTCTGACTTTGAGGCTAAAAGAAGATATACATTGGATTCTTGGTGGTGATGTGCTGACTCATGCCGTCAAGCTCTTGCTTTTAGTCAGGAAGCTGGTAACTGTCATTCTCTAGCACCAACTACCGCAGATCTATACCGTTGAGGTTTGCATCCGACGACTGTGATTCACCATTAACATAAGTCCAGACGGGTCAGTGGATTCATGAAACAACCGAATATTAAACAGAGGCTCATTTCCGCAGAACAGTCGCCTTTGAAGAATACGATCATCTACTCGCGAGACTAATCTTGCAGTTATGGAATCTCAAGCACTTATGCCACTAACGACGGTCATCCTCTTCTTCAACCTATGAGGACCTCTGGAGGTTCGTTAATGTCTGGGAGAGTATTCTTTTCCTCCACACTCTGTGCAAGCAAACCGTGACCAAACAAGATTTGGACAGAACTTAGAGAGTTTATTTAGTAACTCCATGACTTGTACTCATCCAAGACATCACACAAACAGAAGTGCAACTGTTAGGTCTTCTCGAGCCTGGCCATCGTTAGACCGAGGCCTGACGCAAGCATCTATAACAAGCGATGTACAATCTTATAGTACATGGAGTCACTGCTACTTTAAACCTTGAAAGTCAAATTCAAACACTTGCACGCTACAAATGAGTACTAGTTTCATCGTATTAACAGCAGAGATCCTAAACTTGAAACTTCAAAGCAATTGAACTAAGCGTTATAAAAGCGTTGACGACTTGCCGTAATATCAGTAACTAAATCAAACGCAAGACAAGAAAATGACTGCTGGAATTGTTTGAAAGTTTAGTTTCCTTTCACAAGCTCCCACTTAGATGAGAACAAGCCCAAGTTCTGATGGTTTCAATGCACTTCTCAGACGGTAGTTGTACAGATAGTAGTGAGAACCCTCTGCGTCTCCTTCACGAAACTTCAATTCTTTAAAAAAACTCTCATTGTGCATCACATCGGCCGCAAAGAACACATCACAATTCTTCTGCTTAGAGACGATTAAGGCATCCTTCATCAGCTGGACAAACGAGGTCTTTGTGGCGACATTGTAGTAAGAATATGCAGCTTTCATTGTTGTGTGTTTCGGGTTACCATGGATAGAGTAGTTTAAAATGGTGAAGCTGCAGAAATCAGTGACATCACCAGTTTCCGGGTTTGCTACTACGTAGCTCTCGACGACATCTTCTTTTGTTTCAAACCAGTGCGCGACATCCAAGTAATCGAAGTGCGCTGCAACTCTAAACTGTCTAAGGTAGTCGTTGAGCAACCCTTCAACAGCAGAGACATCATGTGGTTCCATTCGCCTAAATCCAGGAGTAAGCGGTGCATCTGGTAAGCTGTAGAGTCTGATGATCCTCTTCATATTCATTCTTGGACCAAACGTTGTCAACCCAATCTCGATTAGCTTCTTGGGGTCCAAAAATCTGAGCCAATTTTTGCATGTGGTGATTGGTGTAGGAACCACTTTCCGTGAGCAATAAACCCCTTGCCAAATATTCGCCAACTGAGCCCTTCTAGTGACCTCTTTGATCATGAAAGGAGTAATTCCTTTAGACCTGAGATCCTTGTGAACACAAAGAAGATTGGTTTTGGCCATTGTAACAACCTCACCACGAAGCCTGATCTTTGTTGGCACGCCAGCGATTAAGCCAAGGAGATTCTTCGAGTTTGGGGTATCGGCACGAACTCCAACATGCAAGCTCTGCTTATAACCAGGTGGGAGCAGTATCCACCTTAGATACTCCTTGGAGAGAATATATCTGCGGTTATAATATTCTTCACAAAGGTAGTTATTGAGAAAGTTCCACACCTCTGTCAACATATCATCGTCGCTCAAATCGCATGTGGTCCATTTCAACCCCGTAGGAAGTTTGTAGGGCACTTGCCGGACCTCAGATAACTGAGTCGCCGGCTCAATTGGGCCTTCAGGCAAACTCGTGTCTCCAATATCCTTATACTGCACAACAGGTTGAGTTTCCCAGAACTTATGAATTGGATATGCTGTCTCTTTTGCAGAGCCAAGCTGAGATTTTGACCCTCCAGCAGTATCCTCTTCCATCTGACTCCTACTTGCATCCACAGGTGTAGCGATTTGACCAATTTCGGTTTTGCTAGATGAAACCTTCAGGCTATTGGCAAAGGCTTCAGAGAAATTGCCTTGCTCAATTGGATTGTCTGGGTCTTGCTTGATCGGCTTCATGCTTGGCCTACAAGCAGATAGTAAATCACAATAAACTCTTAGAAATATGATTCAAGATTAGCAAGCCCTAACCATAGCGAAGATCGCAGATCTCTAGCAACAAATTACATACCAACGCCTTTCCAATTTCACATCTACTAAACAGGCAAGCAAGATTTCTCTGATTTCGATAGTAACAATCCATGAATCGGAACTGAAAAAAAAACGGAGAAAGCCCAGCATCGAGGTTACTAAACCTAGTCATGGCGATCCCAAACCTCTAGCAACAAAATTTCACGCAAACCATCAAACGAAACATAAACCAAGAAAAAACAAAGGACGAAAAGGACGAAAATATCGCAAACAAAGTATCAATGTATCCGATACAAGCCATGAAACGAAACAAAAACCAAGAAAATCGAGCGACAGTATCAACAACGAAGAAAGACTTACCTAAAGCTCCGGATTGAAGGGCGAGATTTGTGGAAGAAGATCAACGGAAAATATTTGAGCTACGATCTGAGTAAACTGAGAGAAAAGCAGAAATTAGAAATTTCTGGAGAAACAGAGAGGCGGGGAAACAGAGATATTTGTTTCGCAAAAATGGTATAACAAACCCGGGCATGAAGATGACCAGCAACATTTAGACGATTTTGACCCTGAGATTCTTCTAATTTACATCATATCTTTACCGTCAGATTGAGACGATTCCACGCGTCATAATCTGCCTTTTCAAAAATTTGGCGCCCTTAATTCCACAAAATTCAGTTAGTGCAAACGGAAACGGTCGTCGCACGTGAAGGATTTCCGTTGACAAACTTGACGGCCGTTAACAAGAATCGAACGTCCATTAAAATGTGGTTTTTTTTTTGGCCAATCATATATCATTTATAGGAAAGAAAATGGAAGGAGATAATAATATTAATATTTTTTTTCTTTTTAAAAAAATATAAAAGTTGTTGCATTATTAAAAAAGGAAGCAAAAGGTCACAATTGTTTTACAAAACCCACTTTGAATATGATGATATAATTTTGATAAAACAAAATTTTCTGCCGGTGCTCTTCTTGTTTTGAGCTCGGTTTTAGATTAATTTTTAGTTTTAGTTCTTTTCGTATTCCATGAAATGTTTATGTCATCATGGTTAAGATATAAGAAAATGTTTTTTTCTCAAAAAATTTTGATCCAAAGTTCGCAATTGGTTGATGATAAAAAATTCGTTCTGTTATGTTTCAGATTTTTAGGATTTTCCATGAAGCAATACATGTGTTTAAAACACCTGATTCACTAATCTATTTCATCTTGCTTCTTCTCGTATATCTTCATGTCATGACTTTAACCTCGATTTTTATACCTTACGCTCTTGTTCCTTCTTGTTTGGTTTTTTTACATGAAATTCACTAAAACAAAAATGAAGAGATGGTTAAGAAGTGCACAAACATGCTGAAAAAACAAAGAAGAAGATGAATCACTAAATAGAGTAAGTGTGCCACTTAATTACTTGGCTCTTTTATTAGCCACCACTAACCAACCATGTTATTATACTCTCCCATTAGTACAGACTACACACAAACAAAATCAAACTAAAATCAGACATTACGTCTTTTGTATAAGAAATACAATCTAGTTAAATGAACATCACTATCAACTATGATCAGTTTGGATTATAACAACAAACACTATTTGGATTGCTCACTTATAACACCAAACAAAGCAGACTACATTATACACCAAGCTTATGAATGCAAAATGCTCGAACTGCTTCCTGTTCATGTAAATTAGCTAAAATAGAAACAAAAAATTTAAGCGATCTGCTATTTTTGAAACTGGTAATTACCGAATTCATGAACATTTATGGTTCAGTTTCGGTAACACAATCCTGATCAAATATGAAAGGATTGGAGAGATCAATATATAGGGAAGATGAAACTGCAGTAAGAATGGGTGATTCAGTAAAGTTAAAATTTATTTTCGTAGTTCAAGATCTTCATCACATACGGTTTTCGTAGGAAACTTTGGCCTTAAATTAACCTCTAAACCAGAAAACTCTATATACTCAAAATCCATTTGGAAAATCTTACAAGTAGCCCCAATCAGATAAACTGATAAGAACATAGCATCATGGCATTCATTCCATGTCGTACGTCAATCTGAATTTACCGGCTAGGGTTGGTGATTAACCGGTAGTTTCGAGAAAAGCAAGATTCGCACTTTACAGAAAAAGGATATATAATTAGAAACTCAATATATATATATATATAGGTGTATAAATATTTGGATAGAGAGAAAAACTGGTAACTGTCATTCTCCATCACCAACTACCGCATATCTAAACCGTTGAGGTTTTGCATAGCATAAATCCAGTGGATTCACCAAACTAAATAATTAAACCTGCTTTACTGATTCCATTGGAGCTTAAAATCACAACTAAAAATTAGTGTGTCCGCTATTTATATAATTTTAAGAAGAATTACATGTTGAAACAAATTAGCTTCTTCATTCATAATACCTCTGTGAGTTCCTGTACTTCATCTTTTATAATTCTAAAGTTTTCTCAGAAACAAAACTTGTCTTAGAAATAAAAAAAAAGTTAATTAGGCAAGTATGAAAAACAAAACAATAGTGAATTAAAATGAAATGTATTAACAATAGTGAATGTTAATACATTCGAATAGTAATAGAAAATTAGTTCGTATATGATTATGAAATTTTGCGGAAAAAATTATAGTATTCGACTGTTTTTCTAGAGTAAAAATGAATAAATGGAATTCCACTAGAAAATATCCGACCGATACAGCCAGTAATAACTGACTTAAAAGGTTAAAAAAAAAAGAAAAGTAAAGAGAGAAAAAGAGTCTATAAAAGGAAGACGTGCAATGGCGTTAAGGGTTGCGTCCAGTGCTTTGCTGTGTCGGCTTCTTCTCTGCTCCTTCCTCAAATTTGCTCCTCTTCACAGGTCTCTCTCTCTATACTGTATCTATCTCTTTCTCTCTCCTTCTCATCACAGTAACTATCTCTCTCTCTGTCTCTCACTATTTGATCCAGATCTGTTGCCAATCATTTGCCGCTTTGTTTGGTTTAGGTTTAGGGCATATGTGAGGTTTGATATTTACTAATTTAAGTACATGAGATTTGCTAGGTTTAATTTCGGTTTCCAGTTACTGATCTGGGTTTTCAACGGATACACTTAAATTTGATTAATCTGTGTCGGAATTTATTTTTCTATTATTCTTTCTTTCCACTTGATGTCGAGTTTCATTTTTGAATAGACTCCATTAATGTAATCCAAATTTTTATGTTTTTCCAATCCCTTGATTCGTTGTCTCGTTGGGATTTCGTTTTGCTTATGGGTTCCGAAAATCTATGCGGAATTTTTGCCTAATTTTTGAGCTCTGAATTCGGAAATATGTCTGCATATTTCTTGAATTTAGTATCTCATGTATTTGTTAAAATGTTGCAGGCTTGTAAGATATGGAGTCGTTTCTATTCACATCCGAGTCTGTGAACGAGGGACACCCAGACAAACTCTGTGACCAAGTCTCTGATGCAGTCCTCGACGCTTGCCTCGAGCAAGACCCTGAAAGCAAAGTCGCATGTGAGACTTGCACCAAAACCAACATGGTCATGGTTTTTGGAGAAATCACCACCAAGGCTAAAGTTGACTACGAGAAGATCGTCCGTGACACTTGCCGTGCCATCGGATTCGTCTCAGCCGACGTGGGTCTCGATGCTGACAACTGCAAAGTACTGGTCAACATCGAGGAGCAGAGCCCTGACATTGCTCAGGGTGTTCATGGTCACTTCACCAAACGCCCTGAGGAGATTGGAGCCGGTGATCAAGGTCACATGTTTGGCTACGCCACTGATGAGACCCCTGAGTTGATGCCGCTGAGCCATGTTTTGGCCACAAAGCTCGGTGCCCGTCTCACTGAGGTTAGGAAGAACGGGACTTGCCCGTGGGTCAGACCTGACGGGAAGACTCAGGTCACCGTTGAGTACTACAACGACAACGGTGCTATGGTCCCTGTCCGTGTTCACACTGTTCTTATCTCGACCCAACACGACGAGACTGTCACCAACGACGAGATCGCTCGTGACCTCAAGGAGCATGTGATCAAGCCCGTGATTCCTGACAAGTACCTCGATGACAAAACCATCTTTCACCTTAACCCATCTGGTAGATTTGTCATTGGTGGCCCACACGGTGACGCTGGTTTAACCGGACGCAAGATCATCATCGACACATACGGCGGTTGGGGAGCTCATGGTGGTGGTGCCTTCTCTGGTAAAGACCCATCGAAAGTGGATCGAAGCGGTGCTTACATAGCTAGACAAGCTGCTAAGAGCATTGTAGCCAGCGACCTAGCACGCAGGGCGCTTGTTCAGGTCTCTTACGCCATTGGTGTCCCCGAGCCGTTGTCGGTTTTTGTTGATACATATGGAACCGGGAAGATTCCAGACAAGGAGATTCTCAAGATTGTGAAGGAGAATTTCGATTTCAGGCCAGGCATGATGACAATTAACCTTGACCTCACGAGAGGTGGCAATGGCAGGTTCTTAAAGACTGCTGCGTACGGACACTTTGGTCGGGAAGATCCTGACTTTACCTGGGAGGTTGTTAAGCCCCTCAAGGCAGACAAGGCTTAAGACTCGTCCTGTCGTTTTCTTAACTACGTTTTACGTTGGTTTGAAGCTCTTTAAATCGTTTGTGGTTTTCAGTCTCAATCATCAAACTTTTATCATGTATGTTTTTTACTCTCTTTTGATATGAGTTAATGTTTCTGTCTGAATCTGTTCACTCTTCTTTCTCTCAGCTTTGTATTTCTTAATAGAATTGCAATGATTATCAGTAAATCGGTTTCAACAGTAACACGTGATAGAGACTGATATGTAACACGACGTGATTCAGCTCCTGTTAAGCCGTTTTGGTTCTGAGAAGACTCCAGAGCTGGTAGACATGAAGGCAATGGCAGCAAAGGCGACTGATCGAGCTGTCTTCTTGAGGTTGTGAGATTCGGATTCCAGCTTTACAGCTTCTGATCTGCATCGCAGTTCATGTACTAGCTAAGGAAGAAGTCATGAAAGTATTGGAATGGGCATCGAAGCAACCATTGAGGATGTCGTAAATGCAAGTGATTAAAGAATGCAAGTTTCATTAGTATTTATTTTTGAATCACTAAACCCAAAAGAAGAAAAATAACTGGTACAACATCATTTCCATTGTAAAATTACAAATAGAACATTATAATTATGTCAACAAAAAATATATACTAATCAGAGAGAGAGAGAGAGAGAGAGAGAGAGAGAGAGAATCCTGAGGTTCAGCGGAGAGAGGAGAAGGCTTTTACACACAACGACAACAATCTTCTAAACCAAACATGTCTCTATATCTTATACTCATATAGTTACATATAGAAACCACACTTTTACATTTATATCTTAGAAGATTCTTATTAGTAGACTTACACTCATCTTGTTCCATAGTCCAATAACTCCCACCTGAACGGTTGAAACACATAGAGCACTTCTGGGCAACTCTTGAAGAGAAGTGCCACACAGACACAAACCGCAGCAATCGCCACCATTGACAACATAGCTGGTCTGTATGCTACTGACCGGCGTGCTGTCCCATACACCAGTTTATGGTCACAGAGCTTGCATTGAAGCTGGTTAGTCTGTGTGGTGATCTCCAAGGCTGAAGCCACTGGACCTGATTTTGATTCTTTCATCTCTCTGTCTGAGAAAGATACAGGGATGTTGACCACAACGTGATCTTCAGTTGTTGACTTTTTATTGATCTTGCGTTGAATCAGGTGGATATATGAGAAGTGACCGCGTAAGCGTGCATAGTCTTCTGGTGTGAAGCCTGTGCTGTCTCGAGATGTTTTCCACGCTTTAATCCCCACCTGAATCAGATGCAGAAAGATAAGATTTTTGATCTAAGAATCAAATTCATGGCAGAAGGAAAGAGGGAATTATCAAAACTACCATTGCGGGATCTTCTGTTAGAGCGTCCAACACATCTTCTGAACAATCTTTACCGGCTGCAATGTGAAGAGGTGTTAAACCGGCTGGACCAGTAGCATCGGGTCTAAACAAGCTGTGTCTTTGCTGCTTGGGAACGTATCTCAAGAGCATTTCGACCATAGGCTTAGAGTTTTTCCTAACGGCCCTGTGAAGAAGGCACAGTTCTGATAGCGCAGCATCAGAGGAAGAGGAAGAATCACCAACGGCTCCTTCAAAGAACATGTTCAATAGTTTTCTGATCACAGCGCACCACTCTCGGTCCATTGAAAACTCGATTAGCCACTTGAATCGTTCTAACGGAAAAACGTCTGGATTTGGGTCTGATTCCCCAAGCTTACTTCTGTGAAGAAGCCAACCGATTTCATGAATGAAATCCATAGCTTGCTTAGCAGAATCAGTTTCAGTGAACTCTAATGTGGTTTCTAGTATACGTATTTCAGAACAAACATCATCTTCTTCAACCACTATGAAAGGGAAGAAGCTGCTGCTGAGTCCTTGGTCTTCAATCTGAAATAATCATCAACCAAGCATGAGTCAGACAAATAAACAGGAGACGGTGAATTGATGATCAGATCAGAAATAGAAAGTTCTCTCACCTCCATGAATCCTCGACCGCTTGTTATAGGCAAATCACAAGAAAAACTGACACACTCAACAATCTCGTTATTCTCATTGCAATCATCATTCTCTTTCGTGGAGTCATGTTTTGTTTCCTGAATCAAGTATTTTCCTTCTACAGCACAAAGTAACCTGTAAAAAAGGTTGATCAAAGACTGTTAGAAATCAAGAAGAAGAATACGGAAGGCCAAAACTTCAAAGGAAACAGAACCTTGTGCCAGGTCGACGGAGATTGATGCCTTTTACTGTAAATTGAGCCTTTCCTGTTGTAGCTACAGCCAGCGGTCTAACACTCATAATGTGGCTATAATCACGACTTCTTAGCGGTAAGGAAGTGTCAACAACAACCTGACCTGCAACCCCGAATTTACGTTAAGTACTTTTAATTCCAGAGAAATCTTCAACTGGTGAAAGTAATTTCAAACTAACCGTCAAATACAAACGCAAGTTGGTTTTGCACCCTAACATAAATCCATCCAGTTGTCCATAAAGGATCATCTGAGAGATCTAGAAGCTTCCTTAAGCTAAAGCCCAGGTCATCAGAAAGCTGCAAACCAAAATCAAAAGAGTATGCAAGTTCATGAGTCTGGAACTTCTAAACAAGACGAGATGAAATGTAAAAGAGGAAGGAAAAAAATTAAAAGGTAAGCTTACATCTTCCCAAGCAGTTTCAGCTTGACGAAGATAGATGGTCAATACGATACAACCAGGCCTAATGTAGCTCTCCATGTCAGTTGGACTATGCGATAACCAGTCAAGAATCTGAATATTGAGAGATCAACACATCAATATAAGTTCCGATATCGCAAAGTAAGAAAATGAGTTCTCAAGCAGAACAGTACCTGTCCACGCAGGACAACAGGAAAATCATTTGGCTCTTTCCCAAAAAGTTTGAACACAATCCGACCTGTGCGCATCTGAAGATGGAGTCAGGAAAAAAAATAAGGTTACAGTGAAATATCAGTGGGCAAATGGATCCAGACAATGATGGATGAGGTGAGAGGCTTATATACCTGAGCATCTTCGCTGGAACTTGATGGTGACTGGTCAGATGCTGAATCTGAATTCCTACTTGTCTGAGGTGGACTAGACTGATGTATCCACGAAGGATAATCAAGAGAGCTGGTTGCTGGATTTGTAGGAGGAGGAGATCTTTCGATATCTGTACCATCATCTGAGTCTATATAGATGTCATTCAAATCAAAATCATTTACTTTGACTTGTTTCTCTGATCTGTTCTCTGTAGCTGTCCCATTGGCATACAATTCTTGCCGAGGAATTTCAGGAGCTTGCTTTAAATCCTCTTGAGGAGCTTGCTCAATTGCAAGCAAATTCGAGTTTCCAATATTTAAGGAAGCTTGAGATCCTCCTTGAAGAAGAAGTTCAACCAAATTTTTCCCTAATTGTTCACCAGCATGGCTCACAAGGCTCTTCAGAAGATGAGACATCAAATCTTGATCACCGGGATGGTCTGATCGATTGGCTGCAATGGAACACAAAATTTAAAAAACAAAAAAAAAAAACACCAACTTTGAGAAAAAAAAAAATGTTTTATGAGAGATCAAATAACATACAATGCATATTGGAGAGTATCTTCAAGAGACTAATGAGCAGAAAATTGCTTGATTGATGATCATCACTCAGAGGATTCCCGTTAGCGCCAGGTTCGGGATTTGTTTTCCTCCTGCGTTTATTATGCCCAGCCAAACGTCTACGACAACTTCTCTTTCCTTCATCAAACTCCTGAAGAACATGGAACCTGCAAGATGGAACAACAAAAGTTAAAGTTCATTTTTTTTCGATTACTTAATCAGGTTTTAGAGGCTTCAAAAGACGCGTACCTACTACATTGCTGACAAAACCGCTGCATAATTCCTCCAACAATTGCACTAGTAGCCTTAGAATGCATCTCGCACACCTTATGACGTCTATGATAATCCTTAACTTTGCTAAGATCAGCTTCACAGTTTTCCACCTGACAAGCCGCGCGATTTGTCCCACCTCCGAATTTCGTCTTCTTCGCCGCAGAGCCCCCTTCTCTTTCACCATTAAGATCATAACCATCATCTCCTAGCTTCAAAGTAAGACCACCACCACCACCACCATTATTATCTTCCCCTGTCGCAACAGCTCTTCTTTTCTTCTCAACCTCTCTTGGTCTTGTGACCGTTAACTCAGTGTTATTGCCTTCATCAGAGCAAGACGAAGAGCTGTTTGACGAGTTTCCTATTGGGAAAAACTGGCGCCCCATCGTTTCGCCACCACCAGGGTTCAATTGTGTAGCTACGAAGAGATCACCATCCCATTTCCAATCATTCAAATCCCACTCCACACTCCTTTTACCTACAGACCTCAGATCCATGGCTCTAAGACCATATAAATGTTGAGCCTCACCTTCGATTCTAGCTTCCATCACAGATTACCTACTCCACAAATTTACCCCAAATCAAGCGTTTCTACACTCAAATACGAAATACAACAAAACCCAATTGATCTTTTTTGTAGATCGGAAGGTAGAGGAAAACACTCAGGCCTCTTCTCAATCAATCTCGATTCTTCCCTAGAAATCTAGAAAGGAACACAGTGACAGATCCATGGTTCCATTTAAGCCAATATACATGCCCATAATCCCAAAAAATCGATAAATCAAAGACCTTTCGCCATAGGAGACCCCTGGAAACCTCTTAATAGCCCTAAAATTTAATCCAAGAGCTATTCAGTCCCACAACAAGAAGAGAAAACTGACCTGTCCCAACACTAATAATCAATACAAAGAAAAGTAACTCTAGAATACAGCTGGCGACACCTTAGAACAGAAACAGCCAGTGGCGATGAACAAGCGATGAGGAAGAAGAAGAAGAAGATGAATATGTGTGAATCTGCGTTTGTGGCGTGATGGAGAAGAGTATGTATGGTAATGGTTATGGTAGTACAAAAGGTTAGGGGAGAGAAAGAGTGATGGTAGGAGAGAGAACCCACAAAATTAGTACAGCAAAAACAAATAATTTTAATTTTTAGGAAAAACAAAACAAAATAGTGGTGGGACCACTTCCACACTGATATAATATGTGAAAAAACTATAAGATAAAAAAAAAACATACAATTAATTCTTTTGTGACTTTTGTCTACCTCTTTTCTTTTCCCATGTGAAGCAGTGTACTAATGGAGATCAATAATCAGCTGCTTCGCGGAACATGGGATCACTTCGTGCACTGAGAGTTTTTGTTCTCTGTGGAGCTGTGTACGGTAAGCTTTTTTGTTAGTTGCGAGTTATTTGGGGCATAAATCGAGTGTTTCAGCGACTAGTGAACGACCGTAGAATTCGCTAGTTGACAAAGAAAGTGTCGGTGATCGGTTTGAGTGAACGCGCTTTGACTTTGACCGATAGAAACAAAAAAATATTGACACGATTGGGTCAACCTTCCGTCTCCATTTGGTCGTAATGGTCTGGGCTTTACTGGCCCACTCATATTAGGCCTACTTACTTAACCCACTTAAATTAATAAAAATAATAATTATCATAGATTTGGTTTGTTGTGTTTAATCTCGTTTTATGTTTTCTCTATCCTTCTTGTTTATGATGGACCTCTAATAAATTAAGGTGGAATAGAGAAATAATCGAATTTTGTTAGTGTGAGTACAAAAAGAGACCAGTCACATGAAATAGAACGGAGAATCCAATGCGCCACGTCGGATCATATTCTTCCATGTTCCTCGATCGTCTTGGTAGCTTTAGAATCTCAACGGATCTAATTCCATTAAATTATGCAATAATTTCCTAATCGTCCTAAAAGTATGATTTATTCCACATCTTTCTTATAATCATATGATGCTCATGATTATTGGTTGTCTGTGACTGTGAGATATACATTCCATTCCAGGTCAAGCCATTTTCAGAAGGAAAAAAAAAATCAAAAAAAATATTGAATTAGGAGCCGAATAAATAATTATCATAATCTATAAAGAAGAAGAGAAAGAAAAAAAAATCCAAGAAAATATAAAACGGGTAATCATATGGTTAGAGAAGGATTGATTTTAGTGTTAAAATAAAGCTGGTCACCAAAAAGACACAATGATTCCTCTCGAACATGGCCATATTTTGTTCACATGCTCGATAACGACTTCGTATATACGACCCACAACTCACCAAACTCCATATGCATCATTTATCTAAATTATGCATATGGTCGTTGTTTCTTACGAAAGCAACGCAATATCAAAAGATAACGCGGAAACATAAAATGATACGTAACATACGCAGCTAGCTAGCTATTAAGATTAATAGTTTTAGTACCCCCTGCCCATATATAAAAGATGACACAATTTAACTAAAAAAAAAAAGAAAACTATAAGAAAGTGTGAACTTTTAAATAATGTATAACTGCAATGAGTAGTTCATAAGAGACGTCTCTATCAGAAATAATATATATTTGAGTGATGCATGTTAAGAAAAGAATCAATATGTATTTCAAATATTAGGTTCGACCATGCATGATTTTTTGACATTATATTGTAATGAAGACAAAATTGACAAATTATCCAAATCGTATAGAAAAAGAAAAAAAAAAAACGAAAGAACCCCAACTGCCCAACGGGAAAGAAGAAAAAAAACATGGTTCGTTGAATGGCGGCGACGGCGGAATTAACGCCGGTTCTTTAAAACGATAAAATAAAAAAGGTGGCGAGATTGGCTTTTGGATTTGTCAAATAATCCAACGGCGCTTGTATTGACACGCTGTCAAGTGACTAATCTAAGTTTGAAAACAAGTCAAAGTTAGATTAGAGAGCTAATCTAATATAATCCACCTGCTTCACTCCACCGATGATCAAGCCGAGAATAATATAATTATTTTTTTTAATTTCTTATTTATTTGCAATTAAGTTTCCGCGTTTTTCAACTTTCTTCCCCTATAATTTCGTACGCTCAAAGATTGTCACTTTCGCCGTTTTCAGATCTCCGGAAATCTCTCACATTCCCTTTCACTTCCACTGATTCGTCTGTGTTTTCTCTGCTTGGATCGAGAGGTATAAAAAGCCTTCTTCTTTTTTGGGTAGATTATTTTGGGTTCGCTCTTGATATTTTTTGCTTGCTCTGCTCCTTGAGTTCTCGATTTGGGACTTGGAAATGATGTTTTGATCTTCGAGTATTGCCATTACTATCTCGTATCATTACTGATTCGTCGCGGGACTGTTTAAAATTCACGCTTGACTCATATCCCCGACTTGACGTCAGATTTAGATTTGAGATTGTAAAGCTTGTCCGTTACTAGAGTCTGTTATGGTTTAAGTATAACTATAACCTGACGATTTGAGTTTTATTTTTACCTTTTTGCCATTATGTTTCGCTGTCTACTTGTGTTCCCATTTTGAATCTCTTTTGAAGGTGAAGTTTTGATTTTGGTTTTGGAAGTCACGCTGCTATATGACAGTTCTCTCGCAGATAGAAATGAGCTGCTTTGGCTGTTGCGAGGAGGATGATATGCATAAAGCTGCTGATTATGGAGGAGGCCAGAACACAGCCAAACACTTTGGAGGTATTTGGAATACTACTAATTGGTGTTTTTCTTTACTAAGCAAAAAATCCAAGACTGGCTAGTTTTTGTTTCCTTATGGAAGTTTGGATTCTGGCGCAGGCACTGATGGGAGGCACCAGGGCTCTGAAACCGCGCAAAAGGGCGCTCAAATTGTGAAGGTGCAGCCAATCGAAGTACCAATCATCCTTGTTAGTGAACTCAAGGAAGCAACGGATGATTTTGGATCAAATTCTCTCATCGGTGAAGGCTCCTATGGAAGAGTTTATTACGGGGTGCTGAATAATAACCTCCCTGCAGCCATTAAAAAGTTGGATTCTAACAAACAGCCTGACAATGAATTCCTTGCCCAGGTTTGCTTTAGTTTTATTAACATTCATGTCTTCTCATTTATGTCAAGATTGTAACTTTGGGAATTTCTACCGCTTGCTGCAGGTTTCCATGGTGTCGAGGCTGAAGCATGATAACTTTGTTCAACTTCTTGGTTACTGTGTTGACGGGAATTCGCGGATACTTGCGTATGAGTTTGCCAAGAACGGATCCCTTCATGATATTCTTCATGGTAACAAACGACTAGTCCAGGCACACCTAATATATTAGATTTTGTGGGCATTACTTTAGCTTAAACATCTTATGATTCCTCAGGGAGAAAAGGTGTCAAGGGAGCACAGCCAGGCCCTGTATTGTCTTGGTATCAACGAGTCAAAATTGCAGTTGGAGCTGCAAGAGGCCTTGAGTACTTGCATGAAAAAGCAAACCCTCACATCATTCACCGTGATATTAAATCCAGCAATGTCCTACTCTTTGATGATGATGTTGCTAAAATTGCTGACTTTGATCTCTCTAATCAAGCTCCTGATATGGCTGCTCGCCTTCATTCAACCCGTGTTCTTGGAACTTTCGGTTACCATGCCCCTGAGTAAGTGGACGCAGATTTGTCTTGTGATGACGACATGTAATAGTGTGAGCTCTCAAGTCTCAAATGCTCTTCCTTTTGTCTTAACAGATACGCAATGACCGGGCAACTAAATGCCAAGAGTGATGTGTACAGCTTCGGGGTTGTCTTACTCGAACTTCTTACAGGTCGAAAACCTGTGGATCATAGATTACCCAGAGGCCAGCAAAGTTTAGTCACTTGGGTACTGATTTCTCTCAATCTTACACATCTTTTGTCTTCATATACCGCGATTTTCAAACCATTAAAAAAAACTGTTCCTTATGCATCAGGCTACACCTAAGCTGAGCGAAGACAAGGTTAAACAATGCATTGATGCAAGACTTGGTGGAGATTACCCTCCAAAAGCTGTTGCTAAGGTATATAAACAATCACCAGAACTGTCTTTGGCCTTTTAATTAATTTTTTGGTAATCTCAAGTTTTGCTTTTACTTAAAACGATCCGTTCTTAACCTCAAGTGATACGATGAAACGCAGTTAGCGGCGGTTGCAGCATTGTGTGTGCAATATGAAGCAGATTTTAGGCCGAATATGAGTATTGTTGTCAAAGCTCTTCAACCTTTGTTGAACGCTCGAGCCGCAGCTCCAGGCGAAGGTTTACATTAGCCACCCACACCACTTTCTCCTCCGCGGATATTTTTATTCCCATATACACTAATCAAACTTAATGTGCATAAATCTCCGTTATGTGTTATTTATTATTAATTTTTATTTTTTACAAAAAAAAAAAAGAAAATCCCTGGATTCTTGTTTTACCGCCCCACAAAATTGCTGACTCTGCCTAAATTGCCAATATTATTGTTGGATTTCATTGATGTTGTGGTAAAAGCGTACGCTGATCATACACTATTAAATTCTTTCAACTAATTTTTATGTTATGGACTTATAATTTTTATCTTGATATTTATACCCTTTTTCTTTACTATGGTTAGATCATTTTCTAATCGTCTCCCCTAATTTCCTTACAAAAGATAGAATGAGTGTCTCTGTCGGAAATTAGAAAGGAGAAAAAAAGAAGATGAAGAGTTAGTGTCTCTTTGAAGACAGGATCATGGCATGTCCACATATTAATTAAAAACGCCACAATTTACTCATTATCATCCATTCGTCTTTGAAAATAGTCAAAACCAAAAACTAAAAACATCCAAATTTAGCAAAACCATATAAACATCTATATATATAGACGTACCCTTTCTTCTTCCTTTTTCTATCTATTCCTTTCCAATCCACGTCCAAGAAAAAAAAAGAAAAAAAAAAACAAAAAAAATGAACACTCCAATAAAACTCGCCTTTCTCATTCTCTGCATCGCCCTAACCGCAACCGCATACGTAGTCCCGACCAAACGTGACGCGGTTACACCAGAACACGAAAAAGCCGTCGCAGGAATCTGCAGTGTCGTGCAAGACAAACGTCTATGTAGCATAACCCTAAGAAACGTCCCAAGCGATGATCCCGCCGTTTTGGTCCGTTACTTAGCGACGGCGGCAGAGACTTCCGTTAGAAAGGGCTTGAAATTCCTCGGCGATATCAAACCCAAATACAAAGGAAACGCCTTTGCAACAAATGTGATCGCCGGTTGCGAAAAACAGCTGCACAACGCCTTGGACGACTTTGCAGATTTCTGGAAAGCGGCAGGAAAAAACCTAACGAGCATGGCTGAGAACTACTTCACGTGTAAGAAGAAGATGACTTCGATCTTCACTTACCACTCGACTTGTCTCGATGACATTTACGACAAGACGTTGCTGAAAGAGGTTGAAGGAGGGATCGGGCTTGGGAAAAGAATGAGTGGTGAGTCAGTGGATGTGTTCGATGGAATGGGCAAAGTCTTTAACACTTTCAACATTAAGACCAAACTTAACCAGAAAGACACCGATACGTTGCTCCCACCACCTTTGTCGTTTTACTACTATTGATTTATTCCTTATATATTAATATATAATATTTCTTATATATAAAAAAAATTGTATGGCGTCATCGATGGTGATGAATAATTTGCATCGATTGGGTTTTTCAGATATTCTTGGAATCTTGTAAAGAAAGGTTCCTTCTGATGTATGTTTGTAATTAATATGTTATGGATTATAATCATGTATGGACCTCGTGGTTGGAAAGGATATGGAAAACCGTGATTATTATCGAATAATAATAAACTTAATTGTAATAACTTTTTTGGCATAATTTATTTTTATTTACATACACTTTAATTCGTTTTCTTCTTCGTCGATTCTATATTTTGACTTAAAATTTTGAATGACTACATAATAGAAAAATTAAAGCATAAAACGACAGATTTTAATTCACGTGTATGTAACGACCTTTTACCAAGTTGAACAGCTAATCATATTTTTGTTGCTGCAATATAATCCTGTTTTTGTGTGTGTGTGTGTGTAGTGATATATAGACTCTTCCAATTAAACTTTCCTGGCTTGTAGTTTTAGATATTTCACAGAATCTAAAATACAACTTAGAAATGTCATCTTTTGTGGATCTTATATTATAATACTGTTAGCTCGAGCGAGACAGTGAGAGAAATGCAAAAAGAATGCGTCTCATCAACTAAATTACCAAACTGTAAAGTAGCTTTGTTTACATAAAATTAGTCACATAAATGTGCAACTATCACTCTAACAGCTTAACAAACAACTTCAAGCTAGCAAACTACCACTAACTATACACCGTCAGAAGCTTTTCAAATCGAACGTTTGGTCATATTTAGGAAGATAAAAGCTTTAGATAGACATTCTACCAAGAAGGAATTGATAAGGACCCGCTTGCAAAACCTTTATCAAGATTTCAAGCTGTTAATTTAGAGCTAGAAACATGTTTAATATTCAGAAAATCAATCTTGATTTACCGTAAGACGATCAACGTTAGTATATTTGGTCTTTTTTCGATATAAGCTTGATAAGTGAAATGTAACAAAGCCCCTAATTAAGGTCCAATTGGCAAAAACTTATAAAAACAGAATTTGTGGCAATAAACAAGTTTATTATGACAAAATGTTATTTAGGTTTTTGTACGTGGTCCCGACATTTTTAATTACAAAAATAAGATATTATATCTTAGGCTTTTTTAAAGAAATTTATCTGTATAAGTACTTGATTTTAATTTGTAGTCAATTTAGCCACCACACCTTCTAATATGGAGACGTACGCCATATTTATCTTGCGGTGACCAATTTTAAACCTCACAACTAAGCAATTACATAATCTCGTCAGTTAATTAAAGCTTTTTTTGGCCAGATATTCTCAGCCACTCGTCGACCGTAAATCTCTCTCTCTCCATGCAAAATCCATGCACGTCCCTAATTTTAGAAACCAAAAAAAATATATAAAAACCTCCCGAATCCATCATAATTTTCACTGGCCCAAGTCATTAAACAACTTGGCTTTTCTCTAATAAAGCCCCTCCCTCTCCGATTAACTTCTCTAAATAAACCGGAGGGAGAAAAAAAAATCAAAAAAAAGTACAGAAAACAAAATATTATTTTTTTGTTTATAAAAAAAAAACCTTAAAAAATGATTGGAAAAGTTGTTGTTTCGGTAGCCTCCATCCTCTTAGTGGTCGGAGTAGTCATAGGAGTCGTTGCCTTCGTTAACAAAAATGGAGACACTCCTCTGTCTCCGCAGATGAAGGCGGTTCAAGGAATTTGCCAGGCAACTTCCGACAAAGCTGCATGTGTCAAAACTCTCGAGCCGGTCAAGAGCGATGACCCAAACAAGCTAATCAAGGCCTTCATGCTCGCAACCCAAGATGCATTAACCAAATCATCAAACTTCACGGGTAAAACCGAAGGAAACATGGGTTCGAGCATCTCTCCAAACAACAAAGCCGTTCTTGATTACTGCAAGAGGGTTTTCATGTACGCACTTGAGGATCTTGGTACCATTGTTGAGGAAATGGGTGAAGATCTTAACCAGATCGGGAGCAAAATCGACCAGCTTAAACAATGGTTAACTGGTGTTTACAACTACCAAACCGATTGTCTTGACGATATCGAAGAAGATGATTTGAGAAAGACGATTGCTGAAGGCATTGCAAGCTCCAAGATTCTCACTAGCAACGCTATCGACATCTTCCACACTGTCGTCAGCGCGATGGCCAAGCTTAACCTCAAGGTCGACGAGTTCAAGAACGTGACAGGCGGAATCATGGACAAAGGAGCAGCTGCCATCGGCAAAGGAGCAACTCCTGCCGCTGATGAATCCCCCGTGGCTGACCCAGATGGTCCTGCTCGCCGTCTTCTTGAAGACATTGACGAGACCGGAGTCCCAACATGGGTTTCTGGTGCTGACAGGAAGCTCATGGCTAATGCTGGACGTGGCCGAAGAGGAGGCGGTGCTAGAATCAGAGCCAACTTTGTTGTGGCCAAGGACGGAAGCGGACAGTTTAAGTCGGTCCAAGAAGCCGTTAACGCTTGTCCCGAGAAAAACCCAGGACGATGCATCATCCACATCAAGGCTGGTATCTACAGAGAGCAAGTTATTATCCCGAAGAAGAAGAACAACATCTTCATGTTCGGAGATGGTGCAAGAAAGACCGTTATTACTTACAACAGAAGTGTTAAGCTCAGCCCTGGAACCACCACTTCTCTTAGTGGCACCGTCCGTAAGTCTCACCAAATTAACCCTTAATCAATTATTAATTCTCTCTCTCTCTCTATATATAATAATCTAACTAATATATTACATATATGTACGTTGTGTACAGAGGTTGAATCTGAAGGATTCATGGCGAAATGGATCGGGTTCAAGAACACAGCCGGTCCAATGGGACACCAAGCCGTGGCTATCCGAGTCAACGGAGACCGAGCCGTGGTCTTCAACTGCAGATTCGACGGTTACCAAGACACTCTATACGTGAACAACGGTCGTCAATACTACAGGAACTGCGTGGTCTCAGGAACAGTCGACTTCATCTTCGGAAAATCAGCGACAGTTATCCAAAACTCACTCATCGTCGTGCGTAAAGGAAACAAGGGACAATTCAACACGGTCACAGCCGACGGAAACGAAAAGGGATTAGCCATGAAGATCGGTATCGTCCTCCAGAACTGCCGCATCGTTCCTGACAAGAAACTAGCGGCAGAGAGGTTAACCGTAGAGTCATACTTGGGAAGGCCGTGGAAGCAATACTCGACCACCGTGATCATTAACACTGAGATCGGAGATGTGATTAGACCAGAAGGTTGGAAAATTTGGGATGGAGAAAGTTTCCACAAGACATGTAGGTACGTTGAATACAACAACCGTGGACCAGGAGCTATCACCAATAGGAGAGTTAACTGGGTTAAGATCGCCAAGTCTGCTGCTGAGGTCAATGACTTCACCGTCGCTAACTGGTTAGGTCCGGTTAACTGGATTCAAGAAGCTAACGTGCCTGTCACGCTTGGACTATAAATTAATTTACCAAAAAAAAAAACACAATGTGGACTAGTACGTGTTCATGTAAAAGGTGAAAAATACAACGTTCGTTTTCGGTAGGAGGTAATATGCGCGGAGATGAAGTTGTAAGATTTGCTTTTTGTTTGTCTCACGTATGAAAGATGAGGAAAAAAAATTGACAATATATGTTGTTTCATTTTTATTTTTATATTTTGATATATGAAATTTATCTACTTTGTTGTACCTATGTCTAATAAGTAATTTTCTAAAATATTTGTAAATGATTTCTAATTTATTAAAGTTTTGTTCTGTAAATTCTTAATCTTATTATTATAAGTTAAGGACCTACATATTAGATTTATACCCAATAGATGGCAAATAAGAGAAGAATGGGTGAGAGAGATTAAGTAAAGGAAAGCGAGAAACGACAAAAGGATGTATATCCTTGAATCCTATGGTACATTTGGAAAGCAAAAAACGACAAGATCTTCAACGGGAAAGAAACTTTTCCGAGAGACACTCTGATTCAGGTAAAGGTGGAAGCGGAAAGCTAGAGGATCGCGAATCAACCTGAAGATGTTGAGGACGCTTCTCATGGTTCCTCGGTCCCACCTCTGATCCTGACATCCTCTCCTGAGGTCCTACGGATCCCGATCTGCTGGATTGATGCTTCGTGGATTGATCATGGACCTGTCAGTGGTCTCGGGTGGAGCTTGGAAGACGGAAGAGGAAGCGAAATTTTTGGACAACAAGGATGTCGCAAAAACTTATCTGCTCTTCACGCTGAGATGGATTGTCTCTTATGGGCTATGTCATGTTTGAAGGAAATGCAGATTTCTTTAGTTATCGTTAAGACTGATTGCTCGGATCTTGTAAGTATGTCAGAGTCTCTCTCCGACTGGCCATCTTTCAGAGCTGAATTAGACTCGTTCCATCACCTCCGCACAAGCTTCTCGGAATTTGTTTTAGTCCATATCCCTAAAAGTTAAAATCTCCGAGCGGATAGTCTTGCAAAGAGAGCCCGAGTTAAGGGACAAATTTTTTCCCACATACATCATTCCGAACCGGTCGAGATTGGCTCCTAAAGTTTTTCTCCGACTGGTCACACGTGATGATGTAATAAGGGGTAGACGAACAAAAAAAAAAAAAAAGACTAAGTAAAGGAAATGACGAGATAACCCTTAAGAAGATTTGGAATTACAAATATACCAAAACCCTCGAGTCCTTCCTTTCCGGCAAAAGTTCCATCATCGTCACCGTTGGGTCTGAAAATTAATCAGAAAGACCTAAAGATAATCCTAAGATTTCTGCTAAAGACAAAAGATGAGGGGGATGTCTCGGGCAATTGTTATGATTGCTCGATCTTGCTCGAGAGGAACGCATCCAGTCGATCGTAGCATACCACCGTTTCTCTCGTCGACGATGGCTCGTATGTACTCCACAGGTACGTTTTTGTTTTTTCTTCTAATATTCTCAATACAAATCAATAGCTTCGTCGATGGCTGTTCAAACATTGCACTGAATGTCCCTTTAGTCTAAACCGTGATTATTCATTCGGTCTATGATGGCAGAAATGGAACCTCAGCTGTCTCCAGATCTTATCAAGATAATGGATCAGAGACTATCGGCGATAGAACATCGAAATGCTTTTCTTCAGAGGCTTATTAACCAGGTAACTCCTCATCCAACGATTTTTGCTATCTATCACACCTCACTCATTGCTAATTGATTTTTGACATTCTGTTGATTGAAGACAGCCTGAGTACTCACAAGAAGAGTTTTCAAGAGCTAACAAGGAACTCCGGAAGCTGAGAGAGTCTATGGAGCTGATCACTGATTTGAGGGCCATACAAAAGGTTCTGAATTTGTGATTTTTACAGTCTCTACTTTTTTTTTTCTTTATCCAAAAGGTCATCATGTATAAGGTTTAATTCCTTTTGGCAGGAGATTGATGGGTTGAAATCTCTGGTCTCAGAGAGCTCGGATGACAAGGACATGCTTGATATGGCTTTAAGTGAATTAGATGAGGCCTTGGAAGAAGAAAAAAGACTGCAGACATTGCTTCTTAAGTCTCTGCTTCTTAAAGATGAAGCTGATGAAAGGGATTGCATTTTGGAGGTGAGAGCAGGTAGACTTATGAACTATATGCTCTTAAACACCACGCCACTTCCCACAATATCCATGAATTTTTAAAAAGATATCTTCTTTTTGACAAGTTGATGTCTTGGTTAGGTACTGGTGGAGAAGAGGCTTCTTTGTTTGCCATGGACATATTCAGAATGTAAGTTCATCATCAATACACTGCAAGTAGAAGCTAGTTATCCTTCTTCGTACTTTAACTTTAACTTTAATATGTTTTTCTTTTTCTTTTAATCCGGTTTTGGGATATTGATATTTGATAGGTACGAAAGGTACTCACAGAAGAAAGGTTGGAAGTTTGAAATTGTAGACATCACCGAGTCAGATATGAAAGGATATAAAGTAAGCATTTTTATTCCTTCTGTGGATATTAGTATTCCACCATTGCTCTGTTCTACTGCAGCTAAGATCTTGAATGTAATTGCCAGGAAGCCAGTGCGGCGATTTGTGGAGCCAGTGTTTACGGTAAACTTAAGTTCGAGAGTGGAATTCACAGGGTTCAGGTGTGATATATATGAACCACACTCTGATTCCTTTGGCATTTCACATATTTTCATATAATGAATGTTCTCTAAGTTATTTAACACTTAAAAAAAATCTTTCCACAGCGTATTCCAATCACAGAGAAATCTGGACGTATTCACACCAGCGCTGTATCTGTTGCCATCCTT
Source organism: Eutrema salsugineum (assembly GCF_000478725.1). Classification (NCBI taxonomy): domain Eukaryota; kingdom Viridiplantae; phylum Streptophyta; class Magnoliopsida; order Brassicales; family Brassicaceae; genus Eutrema; species Eutrema salsugineum. The sequence continues at coordinate 1,479,343 of NW_006256812.1, read as the reverse complement.
CCCCAGGCTGATGAGGTATCAAAGTTTCTCCAATCTTAGTTTTGACACCTTTTATTTAATTTATCTTACGAACTTTACATTGTACCTTTCTTCTCGATTAATATTACAAACCTAAATGCTCTATGATCATCTGGCTTACAGGTAGATGTTCAGCTAAGGAATGAAGATTTGAGGATTGATACTTACAGGTCTGGCGGCTGCGGTGGTCAACATGCCAACACAACGAATAGTGCAGTCCGAATAATCCATCTTCCAACGGGGATTATGGTCTCGATCCAAGACGAAAGATCACAACATATGGTAGCTAAATACTTCAACCGCTATCATTTATTCTCACACACTTGTACATCCTACTGAAAAATCTCCACTTTTTTTCTATTTATAACAGAACAAAGCCAAAGCACTTAAAGTACTCTGTGCAAAGCTCTACGAGATCGAAAGGTTGAGATTACAGAGCAGTCGATCAAAGCTACGGTCAGAACAGGTACCTTACATATGTAAATAACAAATTTTGTTTTATCTTATGTTTTCAATTTTTCTTACATCATTTTCTAGCTGAGCTGATAAATGTGTAAATCCCGTTAACAGATTGGCAGTGGAGACCGATCCGGACGTATCCGTACGTACAACTTCCCACAAGGGCGTGTGACAGATCACCGTGTGGGAATCACTCACCACGCCATTGAAGATATGATGCAGGGAGAGAATCTGGACTCCTTCATCGATGCCCTTCTCTTGCGCCAAGAAATGGATGCCATTGCTTCATTCAGCTCCACTTGATGAACATAGAGCAAAGCCCTTAGGTGTCACAAGGGCGTTAGCAGTAGAAATAAAATCCATTGAAAGAAAAGATGTGAAAAATTGAAGGAGAAAAAGAGAGAAGAGAGAAAGAGGGAGCCAGGGAAGAGGCAGTGCATGGGAAGAGACAAAACACAGTCGTTTGATGTTTTAGTAAACTCAATCCATGCTCTGCTTGTTCCCTGTCTGTCTCGTTACCATTTTGTCTTCTTCTTTCATTTGCAAGACCGATGATTAAAGAAAGGGTTACGGCTTACCCTTTGAACTTGGCCATTTCCTTTGAGTTTCTTTCTTTGTGTTTGGTGTTTTTGTCACCGGGTTTAAATAGATTTTGGAACCCTGTTTTGTGATGTACAACGGGAGAATTCACCAGTTGTACTACTCTTTGTGTTTGCAAATTCTTGTACTTCGATCTTAGCTAAAAACAGAGTACAACTATTATTACGTTTTCTTGTATTCTTTAACACCCTCTCTATGTTGTACTTTTTATACGACTTTTTTTGTGTGTATTTGGACATTGGGAAATCGGAAGGTAGAGAATAATTAAGCTGCCACGTGGTAGGACCCAATCACATCGCAAGTACCAATTTAGGGGGTCAAATTAGTACACATTGCATTCTTTCTGGTACACCGCTACTACACAATACGTCGGAATTTATTTGCTTTGATCTGAAAAAAGAAAAAGAACTTTGTTTTTGATTGGATTGGTTAGATTTTTGGTTTGGTTGTTATAGAAATTAAAATTAAAAACAATTCGAAAAATAATTAATTTGATATTAGCATTATTCAATTTGGGTCCTATTAATAGGTAATCAGGGAAGTGAAATCTAAGTAATGAGAACATCGAAATCAGAAAGATGCCATTCTGCAATTCCTTGATCAATAAAAATCTCCGTACCAACATCCACCGATGTCCATATCCTCCTCGCCGGAGTCGTACCGGGATCCTAAGACAAAACCAATTAAACCGCACCAAAATCAAAATTCAACCCGGAAAGAAACCAAAATAAAATAAGACAAACCGGTTCAACCAGTCACCTGGTAGAAGTAAAGGCTACTAGAGAGAGCACCAACGTCAAGCTCCCAAGTTCTCGGGTCACCCACCCAACCATCACCCATTCGGGTCGGATACCCAAATTCACCCCAAACCGGGTGAGGCAGAAGCTGAAGAATCTCCTGAGCCTGTGGGTTGCTAAACGCATCACAAGTCCCCACCGGAAGCTCGAGTTGCTCGGCGTTTCCAGGCGCACAGTAAATGTGGTAAGCCCCGTAAGGGAATCTCCGGTTTTCCGTACGGTGGACTCTCGTGCCGTTTCGAAACGTGTGGTACGGTGGACAATTTTGGAGAGTCTCCGGGTTGCACCAAACCGAGGTCTTTGGGTTTATGATCATCTCCGAGTAACGAGTTACGTCGGTGGTTACGTCACCGTCGCAAGGCTCGCCGTTGTTTTTCCAGCAGCTTCCGATGTCGAGTAGGTAGAATTGACTCTTGGGTCCTCCTCCTTGTTTGATATCTAGTGTTAGTCTCACTTTGAAGTTTGGTGACTCCGGAAGCTATAAAAACAACACTTCAAAATTGAAAAACACAAAAAGATCAAAACTCTTTTAAGCTAGAGAAAAAAGGTTAATTATGTGCTTCTTACTGTTTTGAGCATTCCTCTAGTGTCATAATGGTATCCACCAGAGAATCCTCTGGTTGCATCAGCTCTCAGGTAAAGCATAAGCCATGGATACTTTGGTGAAGTCTTAAGCTTGTGTTTAAATACCCAACCTCCACCACCAACTTTCTTCTCCCACACAACCTCGTAATAACTTATCCCATCGAACCCATCTCCCAAATCTGCTTCAAGCTCGTACGTTCCATTGAACCAGCCCCTCATTGTGTAACCGTCTCCAAGGAGCTCGGTCTTTCCGTGGTTCAGTACCGGTTGGTTCATGCAGCCGGTGTCAAAACATGGGAATTTTCCCTGTTGATTAAAAGGTGGGATCTTTTTGCCGTTTTGAGGGCAAAGACCGGATTTTGTGTCGTAGTTTCCGTTTTTGAGCATCACCATCCAGAAACTCCATGGGTTTGGTTTGTCTGAGACTTGGCAGAGAGAACCTAGATAGAGTTCTTTCTCGACCGCGTAAAGGTCAGGGTTTTGTAATGCTGGTTCTGATATGATTCCTGATTTACGCTTCCCGATCCCTAGCTTGTTGTCGGAATCTGATACCTTGTGCACCAAGGAATAACCACCTGCTCAAAAATCATATTTTTTCAAAACAGAGGGAAACAGAGAGATGAAAAACAGAGGAGGAAGAAGAATACGAAGCTTACTTGTGCAGTTTGATAGTTTTTTTCTGTGCGTTTTGCTGCATTTAGTAGAGACATCGAAGCAATCTGCGGCTCGGGGACTACCCATGTGAGGAGCTTCGAGACCAACCTCATTGCAGAAGTTCCAAGCTTCAAACGCCACTCTGAGACCGTCTCTCTTCATCCCAGGATCTCCAACCGCTGATGATGAAGATACGTCATATCCATGAACCAGGAAAAGCAAGTTTACCACAGCGAGGATTGGAGCCAATTGCTTCATTTTGTTTTTTTTTTTTTCCTCTGCTTCTTCATTTAGTTTCCGTTGTTTTTAATGGGTAAAAAGAGCTGTTTTTGGTGGAGTGTAGTGGTAGTTGGTGAACAATTCAATGTGTAATAAATGATTTTTGAAGTCAAAGAAGCTGTTAGTCTTCTTTGTTATCTTAGTGGCGATAAATGAGGAATAAACCATGACTTGCTCTTCTTGATCCAGATTAAAGCAACGCATATTAATGCTTTTGATCAGATTCATAAAGACATTCCCAAAATTGCATTGTTTTCTAATGGATTATTTTCAAACCAGTTTGAACCGAATCCTGATGCAAACCCATCAAGATTTATACTAGATGAAATGGATATTCTTAAAAAATTTAGATATAACAATACTAAGACACGGGCCTGAATGCCTGATGCTGCTATGATACTATAGGAGCGTTGAACGAAGGTGAATCCTGATTTGATTGAACCGGAAATAACCGGTGTATTGGTGTGTGAATGAAATCATAGCATTGTTGATTGCACTCTAGAGAGCCAAAACATGATAAAAAGTTTGAGATTTTTTTCGTCTCGTTTAAAATGTTGCGTCTCGTTTGTGCATTATTTTAGGTCGTCAGGCCCATGGGCCAATGGCTCCGTCAGTGGACTGCAAAGTATAAAAGGTTGTTCCAAATTCAAGATCCATGGATCCGGGTTCTCGGGCCGGGTCAAAATCTACTTGTGGTTTCGTCGGGAATTTATATAGTTCCAAAGGTTTAGTGGGGAATCCAATGATTATAATGGTTTATTTTCTTTTATTTCCCCCCCCCCACCTAAAAAGGTCTACGCCTCACAATGTGCTTGCTGCAATCGATCAAAGGAATTTGGAATTAAACTTCAGAATTTTTTTTTATCTAATAGCCAGATTGCGAGACAACAACAGAACACTTACAAAGTTTAAAGCAAGAATAAAAAAAATCTAAAATCGAATCACAAATTCATGTCTCATTAGCGCCTCACATGATTTAGACACTGTAGCATCATTATTTGGAACAATATTGCAAGTAGTGAGTAATTATTTTCTAATCTGGAAAAAAGTATATGATTGATAAATAAATAGAAGTGGGCAATAGATATAAATACAGAAAGAGCATTTATGTCAGGAATGACGTCAGGCTCTTAATTCGTTAGATGGATAAGAAAAAGATTCATTGATTCTGGAAAAAGCCCGCAAAAGAAGTAATGGTCGACAATTGACAATTCCTCCCTGAAAAAAAGAAAAGAAATGTCTCTTCTTCTTCTTCTTCTTTTTTTATTCTGTATTTTTTACTTTTTTTTTACTCCTGGAGTTCACCTAAAAAAAAATATTTCGTTTTCATCATAAGTAATTTTAGACTAGTTTCTTGCTCGTAACTCGTAAGGCAAATCAGATCACGTGGTTCCCCAGCTAATATGTTAATGCAAAGATTTGATCAGATATCAAAATCCAATTTTATAATGTTTTAGCTTAACTGCAGTATAATTAAAGTATTCTAGATTTTGGGAATTCGAAATCCTTTGATTTATTCTTTCAGCACAAGCTAGTATGTGATGCAGAATTTTGTTGCACATGCTTTACATCCGTTGTCAAAACGCAGTTATGATTACAGATTTTACAGCTAAAAGAAAATAGATGTTGCACTTGCACTTGCCAATGGTATCATAGTCACAAGACTCACAAGTCACAACTAATGCGAACGAGAAAGTCAACTAAACCGATGGAAGAAAATTACAAAAAAATCAGCTTTTTCTTTTGTATTGAGTTCTTTGTGGTATACCTGTTTTGTTTTTTTTTTTGAAAAAATATTATATACATAGCTTATCATAAATTAAAACTAAAATGTTACTCTCTCTCTAGTCACTCCTAGTAATCGTACATATATGCACAGACAAACACGTACATACGAAATTGGCTAGCTATTAGAGATCGGTTTTATATTAAAATTAAAGAGTAATGAAGTCCACACCTGATTTTTAATTATCAACCGGTCCTGCCAAATCAAAAGTTGAAAACTTTACGTTAAAATAATAGTAGGAGTTGTGATTAAACAAAACAGCTAGATACTCGTCTGGTCAGCATTATGAGACAAGAATGGGAATGGAAAATCATTTAAAATTAAGACAAGCAACAAAGTATCTTACGAATTCATTTGAGTTAAGGAAAAAAAGAAAAGAAAAGAAGCGACTATATATTAGATCCATAAGACCAAGTTTATTAATTTCAATGAATTTTAATTATTATTCGTTTGTCATCCATTTTCTCTTTCTCTTGAGCAAGTCACGGCTTGTTCGTCAAGAAAACAGAGCAATATATAATAAACTCACATTAGTCTTTGCTTTTTGTAGTCTTTACAAACTTCACTTACAATTATATACATAAACAAAATAGATATAAGTAGGAAGCAGAGAGATCTCTGCACAATTTTCAACAGCTTATACGGCAGACAACAAGGAGTCGCTAAACGGCCTTTTCACTTTTCAGCTTCTTCTTGTTCCTGTTCCAGGTACATATTTTACTAAATAGGTACACATATACATATATATATATATATAAATCAATATGTTCATATTCTCTGCTTTATATATACATGTATATATATTCTCTACTTTGTAGCTCTGGTTTTTGTCTGCACCACCGTTTCTGTGAAGCCTTGTTGTAATTGACGGATCTTGCTTCAGGTTTTATCGTTTGCTCAGATGTTCGTTAAGAAAAAAAAAAAACAGGATTTAGGAAAAGATAAAATATAAACTAGATCTTTAGGGTTTTTTCATGGTTGGTGAAGATTGATATTAAATCAAAAACAAAACTTTTGATTGTGAAAGCCTTGATTTTGTTTCCTATATATTTTTTTTCCTTCTTGGTCTGACCTTTATGTTCCCCATTTAATTATACACTCTCTCTTAAATATCTCAACTCATAGATTTAGAAGCTTATCATGTCTCTCCTCTGTTCTTTTAAATGCTTAGGATCATAAGGAATCAGTGAAAAATCTAATGGCGTCCGAGAACGGCTTCAACGGAGATGTACATATAGTAGAAGAGGTTTCTGAGACCAAGAGAAGCAGAGAAGAAGAGGGAGAGAAAGAAGTGAAGAAAACAGAGAAGAACGACGAAGATCATGAGAAAACAAAAACGGTGCCGTTTTACAAGCTCTTTGCTTTTGCAGATTCCTTGGATTTCCTCTTGATGATCCTCGGGACGCTTGGATCTATTGGAAATGGTCTCGGCTTCCCTATTATGACCGTACTGTTCGGAGATCTAGTAGATGCTTTTGGACAGAATCAGGCTAATTCAAATGTTACCGACAAAGTTTCCAAAGTAAATAAATCAGATGATGTTTCTCTCTTAATTTAGGATCGGTTTCGAGATTTTACTTTTGCTAATAACAGTTTATTAACTCACTCACAGGTAGCTCTGAAGTTTGTATGGCTTGGAATCGGTACTTTTGCGGCTGCTTTTCTCCGTAAGCTATTGGATCTATCAAAAAATTTAAACTTTTTGGTAAAGGTCTTACGAAAAACAGAGTTTTTAACGTTCTTGGTGTCTATGAATGTTCAGAATTGTCTGGTTGGATGATTTCTGGAGAGAGACAAGCAGCAAGAATAAGAAGTATGTATCTAAAGACAATATTAAGACAAGACATCGCCTTTTTCGACGTAGATACAAATACCGGAGAAGTCGTTGGAAGAATGTCTGGTGACACTGTGCTAATCCAAGATGCCATGGGAGAGAAGGTACACAGAGTCAAGTAAAAACAAAAACAATTTTGAAGTTTCCAACTTTTTTGGTTTATTTTCCCAGAACAAGAAACAGTGGATAAAAAGATAACGTTTTTTGGCAGGTGGGGAAAGCTATACAACTTTTATCAACTTTTGTTGGAGGCTTTGTGATAGCTTTCATAAGAGGATGGCTTTTAACATTAGTTATGTTATCTTCAATTCCTCTTCTTGTAATTGCGGGTGCTGGTCTGGCCATCGTCATTGCTAGAACAGCCTCTCATGGACAAACCGCTTATGCCAAAGCTGCCATTGTCGTTGAGCAAACAATTGGTTCCATACGAACGGTATAATTATACTACTTACTTTATACCAAAAAAAAAAAACAGAGATGACAAATTTACAGAGGGATTTTGTCTGATTTTTCAGGTTGCTTCTTTTACGGGAGAGAGACAAGCGATAAGCAATTACAATAAACATCTTGTAACAGCTTATAAAGCAGGAGTCATTGAAGGTGGTTCAACTGGATTGGGACTTGGAACGCTCTTTCTCGTAGTCTTCTGTAGCTACGCTTTAGCGGTTTGGTATGGAGGAAAGTTGATTCTAGACAAAGGTTACACAGGAGGACAAGTCCTCAATATCATCATCTCTGTTTTAACTGGATCCATGTAAGGACGACAACAATGCGTCTTTTTTTGTGGTGTGTTAACTTTCCTTTCCTGAAACCTAATTTTTGAGATCTGTTTTGGTTCCTTTGTTAGGTCGTTAGGTCAAGCATCTCCTTGCTTAAGCGCGTTTGCAGCTGGACAAGCTGCGGCTTACAAGATGTTTGAGACAATAGAGAGAAGACCTGACATTGACTCTTATAGTACAAATGGTAAAGTGTTGGATGACATCAAAGGAGATATTGAGCTTAAAGATGTCTACTTTACTTACCCAGCGAGACCAGATGAGCAAATATTTCGTGGATTTTCACTGTTTATCTCGAGTGGAACAACCGTGGCTTTGGTTGGACAGAGCGGGAGCGGGAAATCTACTGTTGTGAGTCTGATCGAGCGGTTTTACGATCCACAAGCCGGCGAGGTTCTCATAGATGGGATTAACCTAAAAGAGTTTCAGCTAAAATGGATCAGAAGCAAGATTGGACTTGTGAGTCAAGAACCGGTTTTGTTCACTTCAAGCATCAAGGACAACATAGCGTACGGTAAAGAAGACGCTACAATCGAAGAGATTAAAGCGGCTGCGGAGCTTGCAAATGCGTCAAAGTTTGTGGACAAGCTTCCTCAGGGTTTGGACACAATGGTTGGAGAACACGGTACTCAGCTTTCAGGTGGACAGAAACAGAGAATCGCAGTGGCTAGAGCGATTTTAAAAGATCCAAGAATCTTGCTTTTGGACGAAGCTACAAGCGCGCTTGATGCAGAATCTGAGAGAGTGGTTCAAGAAGCGCTTGATAGAATCATGGTTAACCGTACTACAGTTGTGGTTGCTCATCGGTTAAGCACTGTGAGAAATGCTGATATGATCTCTGTCATTCACCAAGGAAAGATCGTAGAGAAAGGTAGTTAATTAACTAACATTCTTTATACCTACACTTTTTTGCTGTGTGATTTGATATGGAGAATTTGATGAACAGGTTCTCACAGTGAACTACTGAAGGACCCGGAAGGAGCTTATTCTCAACTAATCCGTCTACAAGAAGAGAAGAGATCCGATGAGAATCCTGAGGATGAGCAAAAGATGTCATCAATTGAATCATTCAAACAATCAAGTCTGAGAAAATCATCTCTAGGCCGGTCTCTAAGCAAAGGAGGATCATCCAGAGGAAACAGCAGCCGCCATTCTTTCAATATGTTTGGTTTTCCAGCAGGGATTGAAGGGAACGACGTAGCTCAAGATCAAGAAGAGGTTCCGAAAACCAAACAAAAGAAAGTGTCGATTCGCAGGATCGCTGCTCTAAACAAACCAGAGATTCCGGTCCTTATACTCGGAGCTATATCCGCAGCAGCAAATGGAGTCATACTTCCTATCTTCGGAATACTAATCGCAAGCGTTATCAAAGCGTTTTTCAAACCGCCTAAAGAGCTAAAAGAAGACACGAGCTTTTGGGCAATCATATTCATGGTTCTTGGTTTTGCCTCCGTCATCGCGTACCCGGCGCAAACTTTCTTCTTCGCCATAGCTGGATGTAAACTGGTGCAGAGGATAAGAAGTATGTGTTTTGAGAAAGTGGTTCACATGGAAGTCGGATGGTTCGATGAGCCAGAGAACTCGAGCGGAACCATAGGAGCAAGGCTATCAGCAGATGCAGCAGCGATCCGTGGTCTAGTGGGAGATGCTTTGGCTCAGATGGTTCAGAATCTGTCGTCTATATTGGCTGGTCTCATCATTGCCTTCTTGGCTTGCTGGCAGTTAGCTTTCGTCGTCCTCGCGATGCTTCCGCTTATTGCACTCAATGGATTTCTATATATGAAGTTCATGACAGGTTTCAGCGCAGATGCAAAGGTAAAGAAGTTGCTTTTCGGTTTTCAACTTTTTCATACAAGTATACTACAAATGTGCTATCGTAACATTTGATTGAGATTTGTGTAATCATTTGGCAGAAAATGTACGGGGAAGCTAGCCAGGTAGCGAATGATGCGGTTGGGAGCATAAGAACCGTTGCGTCGTTCTGCGCAGAAGACAAAGTGATGAACATGTACACAAAGAAATGTGAAGGTCCTCTGAAGACAGGGATTCGTCAAGGCATAGTCAGTGGTATTGGTTTCGGTTTTTCTTTCTTCGTCCTCTTCGCTTCTTACGCCACCAGTTTCTATGTGGGCGCACGGCTTGTCGACGACGGCAAAACAAACTTCGACTCTGTTTTCAAGGTACACTTATAGAAAATGAAACAGAGCAAAACTGATTGATTTATCTCTCTCTCTGATCGATCGTCTCTGATGATGTTTACTACAATAATAATAATGCAGGTTTTCTTTGCTTTGACAATGGCGGCTATTGCTATCTCTCAATCGAGTTCATTATCCCCTGATTCCAGCAAAGCCGATATAGCTGCTGCCTCGATTTTCGCGATTATGGACAGGGAATCGAAGATTGACCCAAGTGTGGAATCAGGAAGAGTGTTGGATAACGTTAAAGGAGACATTGAGCTTCGTCATGTCAGTTTCAAATACCCAGCAAGACCAGATGTTCAAATCTTTCAGGATCTCTGTCTAAGTATTCGAGCAGGAAAGGTTAGGATTCATAAACTCTGCATCCATCCATCCTTACTTAGATTATTCGTCAAAACAAAAGACAGGACCTTTAAGAAAAGGGAATCTCTGTTTTTTTTTTCAGACGGTTGCTTTGGTCGGAGAAAGCGGGAGCGGGAAATCAACGGTGATTGCTTTGCTACAGAGGTTTTACGATCCAGATTCAGGTGAGATCACTCTGGACGGAGTGGAGATAAAGAGCCTGCGACTAAAATGGCTAAGACAACAAACGGGACTCGTGAGCCAAGAACCGATCTTGTTCAACGAAACGATCAGAGCCAACATTGCTTACGGAAAAGGAGGAGACGCGAGTGAATCCGAAATCGTATCTGCAGCTGAACTATCAAACGCCCATGGATTCATCAGTGGTCTACAGCAGGTAAATTTCAAAAAATCAAGCTTTCTTTTATGGAAATAGGTTCTCGGGTCGGATCCAAAATAACCCGAAATTACTTTCAGGGTTACGATACGATGGTGGGAGAAAGAGGAATCCAGTTATCGGGCGGGCAAAAGCAGCGAGTGGCCATAGCGAGAGCCATCGTCAAGGATCCCAAAGTGTTGCTACTCGACGAAGCAACGAGTGCTCTTGACGCTGAGTCTGAGCGCGTGGTACAGGACGCGCTTGACCGGGTTATGGTAAACCGGACAACGATTGTGGTAGCTCACCGGTTATCGACGATTAAGAACGCTGACGTAATCGCTGTCGTTAAGAACGGAGTCATCGTCGAGAAGGGGAAGCACGAGACTTTGATTAATATCACTGACGGAGTTTATGCTTCGTTAGTTCAGCTTCATCTGAGTGCCGCTTCTTAAATATTTTTTTATCTTTATATCCCTTCACTTTTTTTTAGGGTCAATTATGCCCGTTTATATCCCTTTATTGTTGTTCGTTGTCTTTCCATTTTCAGCATTTCTCAGAAATCCTTCCCTTCCCTTTTACTATTGGTGGAATATATCAACGACAGTGTGTAGATATTCAAATTCGGGACTGGATGGTCATTACGTTTACATATATTTCAGTTGACTTCCTTCCTTCCATAACTAATATATGTGTCTAGGGCCCGGACAAAGTGCACCGTCAAATGGAGCCGAATTTTTTTTTGCTTAAAATCAATTTTTTCGGCTTAAAATCAATATTTTAAGCTTAAGATTAATTTTTTATGCTCAAATTAATTTTTAAAGCTTAAGATCAATTTTTTAAAGCTCAGAATTGATTTTTTGAAGCCCAGAATCTATTTTTAAAGACAAAACGATTTTTAAAAGCTAAAATCGATTTTTTTTTAAGCCCAAAATCAATTTTATAAGCCAAAACCGATTTTCTTAAATCCAAAATCGATTATTATAAGCCAGAATCAGTTTTTCTTTTAAATATTTGATTAGATAATGACTCTTATTTATAGGTAATTTTTTCTTTCCATTTTTTCTATTTTTTCTATTTTTTCGATGTGAGACAAACTTATTTACACACTTTTATAAAAAAAAATTAAGTTTTTTTGGGTGCCTCAAAAATATTATCTTTTAGGTTGCCCTGAAGTCATTGCTTCACGAGCCTTAGTTCTGGATTGGTCTGTATGTAATTATGTATCTAACTATTTTACAAAAGATAGCTAGATTTCTCATTAATTTTCATTTGTTCTAATTTAAAATTAACAAACAAAAACTACATTATACTGGCTCATCACGATGCACGAGTAATACTTCTGAAGCTGATTATACAATTTCGTAAATATAAGATTTAAAGTTAGCAAACAAAAATTTTGGAGTACAATATAGGGGTGGAACCAAATTTGGGCTTAAGCAAATGAGAAGGTTCATTGTTAGATCCGCTAGAAAGTAGAAACCATAACTCAAGATTGGTTTGTCTATCAGATAATTGATTTTTCTTTTATTTACTATTTTTCTTGTGCTCTTCTTTTCTTGGCGGTATTATCAAGGAAATAATCAGAGTGAGTTCAGAATTTCGTATGTACTATCGTAATTCGAAATAATTGAATACATAATACGATGATTGATTTACTTTACATAAGACAAAACCTTTTTTTTCCATGGCATATAACTTATAATCAAACACAAGGAAATAGACTTATATATCAGTAGTGGTAAGCTCTTGAAATCTTCAGTCTTCTCACAGTAGACAGAAACATCCTACAAAACAAAACACCAAAAACAAACCCCTTTTTAATTTCTACAGAACAATATAATAAAATTAATGAACTTTTTAAAAACCAATAAAAAAAAGAAGAAGAATAAGGCCGGTGCTTACTCCCAAGGAACATCCCCAACCATCATCCAGTCACCTTCCCTGTCCGCGTATGTTAGCACATGACTCTTCTCGCTGCACATACCTTCTTCTTCAGCCCCTGTTCCCATTTTTATTTTATTTTTAGATTACGAAAGGCAAACAAATTAACCAGTCCGATTATCCTCTATAATTATACAGAGATCGATACTTGCATGAATGCAGTAATTATATATATACTTACAGAGAATGGATGCGTTGAACATGAAATCTAGGGTTCTGATCAAGTCATGGTAACCATTAAGAGACATTAGATCGATCTTTCTTCCAATTGGAACTCCCTCCATGTTCACCTTCACGTAGAAGCTCCCTACGCTGTTACACTCGTTTTCTTCTTCCTCTTCCTCCGCCACCACCGCCGCATACTCCGTCGCCGGAGTTGCAACGGAATACCCGTAACCACCGTTCAAATAGTGCGTCCCTGAAGATGTCCCCAAGTCGAGTCCGAGCCTCAGGTCTGTGCTAAGGTTCCGAGTACTCGACGAGCCTCCGAATGGGTTGCTCTTACTGCTACTCTCTATCGAGGAAGAAGACGAACTTTTCCCTCTTCCCATCTCTCTCCCTCTCTCTCTCTCTCTCTAACGTTTTTTTTTAGGTAGAGACAAATAAGTAGTGAGCCGCCATGCTTGGTTTGTACGTGTGTGTTTATATAGAAGATGATGAAACTATAATGATTTTTGAATGTTATTTTAATATGGTATATATGGCCTTCGTATTTCGTTTTAAAATTCATACACAAGTACAAAAAAATACGACGGTGGAATGATGAGACAGCGTCCGCTAAGATGTTGTTAGTGTAGCAGACAGAAACACGTGTCAATTGGTGATTCGGTGAAAGTGTTGGTTATGATTTTGTGGGTCTGGTTTTCTCGCTAATGTTAACAACTGAATAACAAATTATTTAAAACAAAAATTATGAAGTTTGGAACTTAAGTGTTTTTTACTTCATTTCTAATATATAACCCCGATACACTTAACATTTTTAATTTTAGAGGTTCTTTATAAAAAAGTGTTAAGGTGAATGCTTACTTAATCATCGGTTAAACACTTCTCTCTTAAGTTCATTAGCTATAATTCTGCTTTTTTCAATTTTTTTAATAACAAATATGACGAAAATAACAAAGTGAGTCCTTGATATGCAAGCATGCCAAACGTTTGAGTCAACGATGATTCGAGTCGACATCAGTTTTTAACATTACAATAAAATAATATTCAGAATCGAATAATTAAGTGTTAGCAATTAATGAAAAATATAATTTTCATCTTTCTCCTAATATTGCTTTCTTTTGAGATTACGTTCATACAACGCTCGAGAAAGAACAAATTGTTTACAATAAAAAAAACGTTAACAGTTATATCGAAAATAATTTTTTTTGGTATTTACTATAGATGTTGTGGTAATCCGAAAACCTACGGACCGGCTTGGCACTGTTTTATTGGGGCAAGGTTGATGTAAATTTTGTTAGTTTTGAAACACATAAGGATTTAATCTGATCCAACCCATATATAATTCCAAACCGTGAAAACGCGCGGTTAAAACATACCCATTATTAGTGATGTAAATCATACGTAGCATATTACAGAGAAGGGAAGTTGTTTTGGGTAATAAAGATGAATAAATCGAGAAATTTAAACGTTTAAAAGAAAAACGGCCAAGGAAGACAGGAGGCATGAGTAATGAATGGTTCACTTAAAGAGAGGACCTAATGAGAGCTCCTTTGTCTATGGAACTTAAGGAGACGTCACAATTCTCATATTTGCAAGCACGAGAAAAAGGAAACACATACACACACGACATAACGACCAACGACTACATTTCTTATCATTCTCCACGTGGCACTTGTATTTCCACATGGACTCCCTCAAACACAGCCCTACACAGAATGTACATTGTATTAATGGGTGCATGCCATATCGTAGAGTTAATTTCAAGAGTAAAATTCAATGTAATTAAACGTATTATATATATATATATGTCGTTTATAAATTCATTGTAAGTAGTCTTTGGCTTGAACAATGTAAACAGATTTGAGACTTGGACCGCAATTGAAAACTATATGGTATGCTCGGCTTGGTTCCCCTCATTTTATTCGGGTTTCAGTACGTTAGTTTGGGAACCAGTTGAGAGCTTTGGAGAAATATAGAAGGAACCAACAAAAAAATCAAAGAGAGAAAGGATAAAGGAGAGATGTTCCCTAACAACACTACAAATTACAATATCCTCACTTTTTTATTTTCTTACTGGCTCCGCCTCCTCTCTGTCCCCTCCGTTTTTCACTATTTTCCTATGAAAAAAAAAGAATCCTCATATGTTTCTAGCGTAATTTTTTGAAAGAAAAATACACTCATTTGTACGAAAAATAATATATACTACAATTTCGGAAATTATTATATATTATAATCGCATTTTATTGGAAACATACATACAAAAATCAAGTACTTTTTTCATACATTTCTTTATTTATGCGCTAATTTTGAGAACTCGACTTTACTGCGTCGTGGTTGCTTGTCAGTCAAAACTTGGGCTTGCTTTTTAAGATGCGTGATTGCATTTGCATGTCTCGTGGCTTTTTTGCCTTTCTAGCCCCTGTTGTTGGACTAATCATAGCCTTTTGCTTTAAGATAACTGGAATAATCGGATCATTTAATTTTTTCTATTGAATATATATATATATATATATATATACATGTATTCATTATAATTGAAGTTTTGAGATATTACTCGGTCACTTTTCCTATCAAACCCTTCTCTTAAATGAACCTACTAGTTTAGAAATAAGTTTGGAAATATATCTCACTAATGCATATGCATAAAACTTGTATTTCTTTTTTTGCAGTCAGAACAGTTGAAATACAAAATGAAAAAAAAAATTGAAACGATCAACTGTTGTGTATATATATATATATATACCGGATTATCTATTAATTTTGTATATATATATTTTAGGAATCAGGGGGGTTATATTTGATGGAAAAAAGGAATGAATTAAACCCTTTCTCAAAAAAAAAAAATGGAACGAATAACTATAACACTGGATATGATATCCAACTAAAATAAATATTTTGACTTTTCTTTCAAAATGAACCTGATTCGCAATAGAAAACGACACAAATTTAGGAACAAAAAAGTACCATTTGCCAAAATTTGTTTTTTTTAAAACAAAAATTGATAGATTTTTTTATGGTTGAAATAAGTGTATGTTAGCGAAAGTTTTAAAATCTGTCGTTTTAAAGAAATAGAAAAAGGGTGCGTAGTCCACGAGGACAGTCAAGTGGAGGTCGATTTGTTTATGTTGGAGCTTAATACGTTCATATAAAAACATTTGTTTATGCTGAAACTCTATAAATCAAAGATACGTGCATGCGTGCGTGCGGCTAGTGAGTCGAGATGTTACGTGCGTTGCGTGTCTTTTTATAGATACTATATAATATTCATCAAAATCCTTGAAATGTTTAGATTACACACGCAATTCATGAATTGTATATATAGATTTACCAAATCCTGAAATGATTTTTAGTTTCTTATTCCTAACCCCATTATATTAAATTATCAGATTTACAAGGCTTTATAGAACCAGCTAAACCTATCAGACTAAACCCAGGGGAATTCATTCCCAAGGCCCAAGCTCTCCATAAATCTCCTATTGACTACCTTTCGACTCTTCAAGCAGTTTAAATCGATCTTTAGTAATTGGATAGTTGTAAGAAAGTTAATTAATTAGTAGAGAATTTTGCTTGGTGGACTAATTAACATATTCTGTTAACATGCGTAAATGATTTCCAATTACCCTTTATAAATTATGATAGAACGTTAATAGAGAATTCAAATTAAGGATCTGTTATGTCACAATTTATGAACGTTTTCTAACGACCCGAGTCTTTGGACGGAACTTCTGAGCGGTTATAAACGATCTGAGCTGGACCGTCAAGTTTAACGGGAGCTTGCCCGTCCACGTTTGCACCGATTGAAATATTTTGAGAAGGGAATTAAGGCGCCAAAATTTTAGGAAATAGTAACCAGATGACGACAAGTGTTTTTCGCATCAATCGAACGGTAATGATATAATGTAATTCTGAAGAAATCATAGGGTCAAAATCGTCCACTTTTATGGCCCAGGTTTTCTCTTTGGTTGCTTTTCCATTTGCGAAATCAAAATTTCAATTTCCCTCGCTTATCTCTTTATCTATCTCTCCCAGTGCAGAAATCTCGATTCTCTAAAATTTTCTCAGATCAGATTTTCAGGTGATCTCCTTTCTCTTTGTGCTCCCACTTATTCTAGACGAGAATCAGGAGCCAGGACTCTCACAGTTCAACCCGCGAGCTTTGAGTAAGTAATTCTTCGCTATTGACACCGTCGCTTGATTTTTCTCTAATTCCGTTTTCGATTTTTGGCTTGTTACTATCGAATTCTGTGAAAATTCGTTGCGATCCCCTTTTGTTTATGGAGATATATCGTCTCGATTTCCAAATCCGGAACCTCGTTTAGTACTGCGTAATTGTTCTCTTGCAAAATCGGAAAACATTGGGATGAATCTGTTGCTAGAGATTAGGGTTTGCTAATCCCGGAACATTTCTATCGGGTGTGTTAAATTCGTTCTATTAGCTATTTTCAGTCTGAAAACACCATGCGATTTGGAATCTATAATCTGTTTATCCTCTTGTTTTTCTCATACTACGCAGATCTAACACCGTCTTTTTTTTTGGGTATTTCCATTACAGCGTCTTGTGAAAAATTCTGGAAAGGGCCGTCATTATTTTTTCAAATAGGTATACAAGAATCGAGTGTTATTTCTCTGGCTAGTACATTTGACATCCTCACTGAATCACAATTTCACATTATATCTGCTCAATGTAACCTGCGTTTTAATGCTTTAGCCATCAGCGTAGGGATAGCAAGCTTGTGTTGCAGTCAGAATAGTATTTTGATTATTATGAATTGTGATCTAGTCACGAGTGAATTATGTGTTCGTTGATATTCGCCTTCTTTTTCCCAAGTAGAATGGTTAACCTTCTGGTGATACTCCTCAGGAAAAGATGAGCGATTATAGAAGCTTCGGCAGTAACTACCACCCATCAAGCCAGTCCAGAAAGATTTCTATAGGAGTTATGGCGGATTCACAACCAAAGAGAAACCCTGGGCCAGATAAGGGTGATGGAGATGAACTGAAATCAGCCACAGTGACTGATGTACTGGCGAACAAGAAAGACACAGGGGATTTAGCTATCAAGCGGAGGAAACCAGCTCAGGGCACAGAATATGTGACATCACCTTGGAGGTCTCCGAGATCCTCTTATCGGAAATTGGGAACTCTGGAGAATGTTCTTTGTAAGCAAACGTCTAGTTTGTCTGGTAGCAAAGGAGTAAACAAGGGACTTAATGGAAAACATCAGGCACCAGCTCGTGACTCATTTCAAAACTTTCCCATCTCGAGTCCTCAGCACAGTGATCCTGAGCCGAACGGCTGCAGGAACGATAAAGGGATGTATAGGAGTCCAGAGAGGATGGAAGAACATCCATCTGCAGTCTTGCAGTCGCACAGAGAGGAGATGGATAAACCAGAGAAGGATAAAAATGGAAGTACTGATGTTCTGAGATCAAAACTGTGGGAAATATTGGGAAAAGTTTCGCCAGCAAATAATGAAGATTTGAACTCTAAGACCCCAGAAGTGGTGAAGACCAAGTTGAGTCAAGACAAGGGTTCAAATGATGAGCCTCGTATTAAGCCTAGACACAATTCAGATTCTATTGAAACGGATTCTGAATGCCCTGACACTGCAACCAGAAGGCCGGTAACTAGATCTTTGTTGCGGAGTGGGGTAGGAGCCAAAGGTGTCCAAAAGAGAACCAAAGCTCGGGCCAACTTAGGTGGCAAAAGCACAGAACAAGTAAATAATGTATTCTCTTTTGAAGAAGGCTTGCGAGGAAAAACTGGCCCTACTATGAATACCACTGTTATGCCGAAGAAACAAAGGGGAAGGACAAAAAATACTGTTGTAAAATGCTTTAAGGCTCATTTTCGCGAAAAGGATGATGCTGTTGGGATTCAGGGGGAGATGAACAAGAGTAAAACTCCATTACGTTCCAAGAGCACGAGAACTGTCAAAAGGTCTTCATTATCGGAGAAAAAGGGAAGTTCCCATCAACAGAGCAAAGCCCCGAAGCAGAAACCAGATATTAGCACAAGGGAAGAAGATGTTCATCCATCGCCAGAAGCTGAAACAGCAGCTACGCCAGAGATGTTCCATGGATTATCTAAAAATGGCAAAAAGCAGGAATTGCCGAATGATGTTTCCAGGGAAAAGTCTGTTGAGCCAGAAAACGAATTCCAGAGTCCAACGTTGGGATATAAAGCACCAATCTTAAGCCCTTCCCCCTGTTTTTCTCCCGAAGCATCTCCGTTGCATCCTAGGAATATTAGTCCCGCTTTTGATGAGACGGAAACACCAATATTTAGCTTCGGTACTAAGAAAACCTCGCAAGGGACTAAAGGCCAAGCGTCAGATACAGAGAGGAGATTGCCTGTAACCTTCATAAACTCAAGCTGCTTTATTTTCACTTAAGAATAATGCGTGTTGACTTTACATTCTCTTCTTCCACCTTTGTGTTTCCTTATATCTTTTCAGGACTTCTTGGAGAAGAAAGGAGATTATTCTTTCAGAAAAGAGAGTTCTGCAGAGCCAAATGAAGAACTAGTTCTGTCAGATCCATCGTCTGATGAAAGAGATTCGGATGGATCAAGAGAAAATTCACCAGCGTTGGGCGATGACAACAGTATGCTTCTTACTTTTTGTTCCTAGACCAAATACAAACCTGAGGATCTTATTTTTCTCTTAACAGAATCTATGTTTTACTTATGTTTTATTGATTTTCTAATTCAGGTCCCGAAGAAAGAGAAACTGCCAATTGGAGTAATGAGAAATCTAACCTATGCTTTAGCTCAGCTAAACGGAACTCTAACCTTAAGGGCAATGGACGTGTCGTGATGAGTCCTACCTCGTCTTTGTCGAAAGGTATAATGCTCATTTCTAAGTCATTGTTGTGGCTTTTTCTACGACACCCTCATTTGTTTTGTCCTGGAATATGAACAGGGATCCATAAAACTGATTCCTTCCAGCAGTTTTCAGAGATGGATGAAGATGAAGGCTTGGGAAGGTCTCTCGTAGATATAAACTAATATTACGTTTCTACCTTAAATCTTTTTTCCTGTCTTAAGTTGTTTACTAATCATGTCTCAGGGCTGTTGCGTTGTTCGCTGTGGCTCTTCAAAACTTTGAGAGAAAACTGAAATCTGCAGCTAAAAAGAAGTCATCAGAAATTATAGCATCAGTCACTGAGGAGATACATCTAGAGTTGGAGAATGTCAAGTCTCAAATCATAACAGAAGCGTATGTTTTTTTTTTGTATTTGATTCTGCATTGCTCCGTTTTAGTATTCACTCACTGATATTGTTAATTATGATACAGGGGAAAGGCGAGTAACCTGGCCAAAACTAAGAGAAAGCATGCAGAAACAAGATTACAAGGTACATTAATGCATCATATATTGATCACTGTAATTCATTTTCAGTCATAAACTGAACATTAGGAAAGCGTATAACTTTTTTTTTTTTCATTATACTATCGTAGTAGTGTAGTCCTGATTCAGGGTTATGGATCAGAAACTGGATATCAACTCTTGCTCTTTAGTTTCTGTATACTGTTGAAGTGCTAACAATCTAGCTGGTACCGTAATTTCTGCTGAAGAGATACACATCACTCACCTATCTGCTTCTAAATTGTCCACTGATATGCTGTATATAACATGTTTTTAGGCTCTCATATTGACACTAAACTTCCATGTAACATAGGCAAAGCTATATAGGCTCATCTCCTGTAAGGAGAATAGAAAGATAGACTTGTGTCTTGTCTTAGAGTGTTGAATTGTGTCCACTGATAATCTGATCGTCTGACAGAGCAACAAGAGAAAATGAGAATGATCCACGAAAAGTTCAAGGACGATGTCGGGCAGCATCTTGAAGATTTCAAGAGTACTATTGAAGGGCTTGAAGCAAACCATTCAGAGTTGAAAGGAGCCATAAAGAAGCAAAGTATGTTCATTTTTTTGTTGTCGTTGTAATTCTTGCTTTTTCAATACAAGGAATTATCCTAACATTAGAACTGCTATGAAACATGATCGTATGGGAACGATCGTGTCGAAGTTAAATACTTTTTGGCAAAAGAGAGGAGAGTAATGATATTTCAGGAGGACCAGTCTCACTTAAGGTTATCTCTCTCATTGACAGGAACATCACACCAAAAACTCATAGCGCATTTTGAAGGAGGCATCGAGACAAAACTGGACAATGCGACAAAAAGAATCAATTCTGTCAACAAGGCAAGTCTTGGTTCTTTCTCTTAGTAAGAATCAAAGTCTGAATGTTAAGTCATCATTTTCAAGCATTTAATCTGAAATTGGTGTCTTTGTTCATAGACTGCGAGAGGAAAGATGCTGCAGCTAAAGATGATTGTCGCAGAATGTTTGAAGGACGACTGACCTGAGTCTCGCAGAATCAATCACACGTCACTCATTGTCCACTTAAAAGTTGATAAAAAAAAACTTGGGGAAACAAGTATTAGAGGAGCCGTGACTTGATTTCCTTTTTTTTTTATTAGTAAAAATGCACCCAAACCAGACCAAGTTATATTCTGTGAAGTGGTGTCACGTGAATAAAGATAGTAGATGCTTGACTCATTCGTATAGAATATAGTTTACAGTTTTATTCCAGTGCATTACCCAAGAGCCTTTTTATATAGTAATGAGAATGTTTTGCCTTACTCCGGTCTCTCCTGAGTTCACGTGAAAGTCAAATAAAACCAAACAAAGTTCCGAAATTAAGACAAAAAAAAAAAATTAATGCAAAACACCCGAATCAAATCCTAAACGGAAACGCAAAATAAACTAGGAGGGGTTGTGAATCTCAAAAGAACTGGATTCGGCATTTAGATGAATGGTCAGGAAGAGCAAGAAGATCACTGATGAGTTGCAGTCTTTTGTTATCATCAGCATCAATTTCCACTTTCATCACTTGAAGAGACTGCATTTGACGTAAAAAGCACTTGGATTGACTAAATTCTCCACCATTTCCTCTAAAACCATACATCTCCAACATTTTCACTTGGCTTGGATCAATGTGGACTCCCTCATTTCTTACACAGTGCAAGCCCTGGATGAGCAAGCAGAACACAGATCATTAACTAATTCTCTGGTTAAGTTTAAAATTGAGAGATTAGATAGATGATACAACACCTTGAGGACCAAAGTTTCAAGTTTTGGAGATTTGTTGAGCAGACTCGGAAGCACTTGCCAACCATGTGATGTATTACTCTCTAAAGAAAGCTTAACAAGGTTTACAAGGTAAGGAAATTCCGTACCGCTTGAGTAGATAAGCTGATACACACACACACACACACACACAAGTACTGGTCATATGATCAGACCAAGAAAATGATATTAAGTATAAGGCAAGGAAGAAGCAGACACACACACACCTTAACAGAAGTAGAAGACAGGGAAAGGTTCTTGACGTTGCTCATCCAATTAATGATCATAGATGGACGACAGAGATGAATGCATTCCCGTGGCATATCAACATCTAGCTTGGCTTCGACAAGGGAATCCAAGAAATAGGAAACTGACTTATAATGCAAGGCAAAACCAGAGAAGTCGAGGTAAACAAGACTCGGTGTGTTGAATTGCGTGACTGGAGAGAGGGCACAACAGCTATTGTAGTGAAATGTGAGTCTCTTGAGGGTATTGTGGGATATACTTAACTCTGTCATTTCTAGTTCATCAATCCGGAGCTTGCTTGGGTAATATTCTAAGGATAGTTCCTCAAGTGTTGGACAACCAGGAAGCATGTTAAGGCACAAGTCATGGCATCTAAGCAGAATTCCATGGAGGAAGAGACTCTTTAGCACTGGAAGGAACACTTTTGGTAAACTCATCTCCAGATGATTAACCTCTATTCCTAATGTTAGCTTAACCAGCGTGTTGTTTGTGAAGACAGCATTAGAAGACAAAAGAGCTACCTCTTCATACGATCCCGTTGTTCTTATACGCAGATCAAGATCCACGAGACCTCGGTCCAAGGCAATGCGTGTCCATTTGTTGATAAGCGCGACAGAGATACTACCGGAAAGACATTTTAGCGTGAGCTTCTTTATGGACATGCGACCGGAAAGTGCTTTATCCACGAAATCCCCGAATCCACGGTGCACATCGTCCTTCTCGCTCATAATTTTTATCTCTTCACCTTTACAATGACACACTAAACATAATTCCCGCCTCTCTCCTAAGCGTAAGCGTAGATACTCTGTCATTATAACCGAGTCGTCTAAGTAATGATTCTCGGGATGCAGTAAATCCGAGTCGTCAAAGTATAAATCATTTTGGGAAGCAAAGAGATGATTCATCAATGGAAACAGATTCCTCCACCTTTTGGAGAGGATACATGTAGAAACCGCTCGTTTTGTTGGAAGAAAAGACAAGATCTGCGCAAGTATTTCATCTGGAAGAGAGTTGATATTATTGATTGCATCTCTAGAGCAAGATGATCCAACCTTTTGGGCTTTCATGACACACAACATCCAAGAAGCCCTAGTTAATTAGCAGTGGAAAAAATAAATTAGTATGATGAGTTGAGATCATCGAACACTAATCATACTTCTTAGGATTTTTTTCATTGAAATTAGGGTTTCAAAAGTTTTCTCAACTACCACTAACTCGTTTAACATCAAACAATTTGGGAATATTCCTTACTTTTCAGCGGAATCGTATATTCTGGTTTTCTCCTATCTTCTTCCACAAGTAAACACTGAGTATTCCCCAAGTAAACCCTAAGGCCCCATGTAGATGTGGATTCGAAGATACCTCTTCGGCCTAAATCTTGGAATTCGAAACGAATCGTGCCAATTTGTTTTAGGTTTATAAAATGAAGAATCTAAAATGACAAGGCAGAGAAGCGACAAATCTTACATACAATTGTGCCTGATGGGCTTTACAATGGAATCATTCTTCATTGGACTTTATCAAACGCTGAAACAAAGGAGATTTTAAAATAATCTATATCCATCATTAACTAGTTGGATAATTTATTATGAGATGTTAACTTTTTAGATAGTTAAGGACAAGTAGAAAGCTAAACCTCAAAGGTTTTGTTACTATATCCATATAGGATGTATATAAGTATTAAAACAAGATACCTAAATTTTTTTAAAATGCCTCTAAATAAGTGAACTAACCCCTACGAAAATTCAATTTTATGAATAAATGCAGTAATTAAAAAAAAATCTAATTCTCTTCATTTTATTTATAAAAGACTTAATATTATTATTCTAACACTAGATAAATATTAACTAAACTAGTTTTGAATGTTATTTTGCAGCTTTCTTATTTTTTATCAATTTTTTTTTTTAAAAAAAACTCTATATACATCATGGCTAACCCTTATTTGCATGGATAATCAAAGAAAAATAGGAATCCAAACCTCCGCAATCTAGTTCCCAAATTTATGTAGGATGAATTGATGTATTAGAACAGGGTAACTAAAATATTTAAAAATATCTCGAAATTAATGAATTAATCCCTATTAAAAAATAATATTTTTAATAAATTAAAGAAATAGAAAAAATAATATCCATCACTCTATTTATAAAGTACCTCGTTACATTTTGCTCTAAATTAATATAAACTAACTTAATCACATTTCATACATTAAGCTCTAAGCCCTAACCCTAAGCCTTACGCCCTAACCCTAAGCCCTAACCTTAAATCCTTAAATTTGTATATTTTACAATGTTATTTGGCATCTACATTCTAAAACATTAAATCACATTCTAAATCTTGATTAATATTCCCTAATTTAAATATTAACTCTTCAACCTTAAACTTTTTATAACTAGATTTATTTCGAATGTTATTAGATAAATTAATAACTTTTTAATCTGTAATTTTAAAGAATTCTATATTCATAATTAACTAGTTGGATCATTTATTATGAGATTTTAAAGAATTATATATTCATCATTAATTAGTTGGATAATTTATTATGAGATTTTAACTTTTTGGATAGTTAATGACAAGTACAAAGCTAAACCTCAATGGTTACTATATCCATAGGATGTATTTAAGTATTAAAATTAAATACCTAAATTTTTTAAAAAGGCTTCTAAATCATTGAACTAACCCCTATGAATATTCAATTTTATGAATAAATGCAGTAATTAAAAAAAAAAATCTAATTCTCCTTATTTTATTTCTGAAAGACCTAATATCATTCTAAGACTAGATCAATATTAACTAAACTAGTTTTGAATGTTATTTTGCAGCTTTCCTATTTTTTCATCAATTATTAAAAAAAAACTCTATGTACATCATAGCTAACCCTTATTTGCATGGATAATCAAAGACAAATAGGAATCCAAGCCTCCGCAGTCTAGTTCCCAAATTTATGTAAGATGTATTGATGTATTAGAACAAGGTAACTAAAATATTTAAAAATGTCTCGAAATTAATGAATTAATCCCTATAAAAATTAATATTTTTAATAAATTAAATAAATAAAGAAAATTATCACCATCCCTCTATTTCTAAAGTATCCCTTTACATTCTAGCTATAGATTAACATAAACTAACTTAATCACATTTCATACATTAAGCCCTAAGCCCTAACCCTAAGCCCTATGCCCTAACCCTAAGACCTAACCCTAAATTCTTAAATTTGTATATTTTACAATGTTATTTGGAATCTACATTCTAAAACATTAAATCACATTCTAAATCTTGACTAATATTACCTAATTTAAATATTAACTCTTCAACCTTAAACTTATTATAACTAAATTTATTTTGAATGTTATTAGATAAATTAATTACTTTTTAAAATTTTAAAGAATTCTTTATTCATCATTAACTACTTGGATAATTTATTATGAGATTTTAAAGAATTCTATATCCATCATTAACTAGTTGGATAATTTCTTATGAGATTTTAACTTTTTGGATAGTTAAGGACAAGTAGAAAGCTAACCTCTGCGGTCTTGTTACTATATCCATATAGGATGTATTAAAGTATTCAAACAAGATACATAAATTTTTATAAAAGACCTCTAAATCAGTGAACTAACCCCTATGAAAATTCAATTTTATGAATAAATACAGTAATTAAAAAAAATCTAATTCTCCTCATTTTGTTTCTAAAAGACCTAATATCATTCTAAGACTAGATCAATATTAACTAAAGTAGTTTTGAATGTTATTTTGCAGCTTTCTTATTTTTTCATCAATTATTTCTTTTAAAAAAACTCTATGTACATCTTAGCTAAACCTTATTTGCATGGATAATCAGAGACAAATAGGAATCCAAACCTCCGCAATCTAGTTCCCAAATTTATGTAGGATGTATTGATGTATTAGAACAAGGTAACTAAAATATTTAAAAATATCTCAAAATTAATGAATTAATCCCTATAAAAAATAATATTTTTAATATATTAAATAAATAAAGAAAATAATATCCATCACTCTATTTCTAAAGTACCTCGTTACATTTTGCTCTAGATTAATATAAACTAACTTAATCACATTTCATACATTAAGCCATAAGCCCTACGCCCTAACCCTAAGACCTAACTTTAAATCTTTAAATTTGTATATTTTACAATGTTATTTGGCATCTACATTCTAAAACATTAAATCACATTCTAAATCTTGATTAATATTCCCTAATTTAAATATTAACTCTTCAACCTTAAACTTTTTATAACTAGATTTATTTCGAATGTTATTAGATAAATTAATTACTTTTTAATCTGTAATTTTAAAGAATTCTATATTCATAACTAACTAGTTGGATCATTTATTATGAGATTTTAAAGAATTCTATATTCATCATTAACTAGTTGGATAATTTATTATGAGATTTTAACTTTTTGGATAGTTAAGGACAAGTACAAAGCTGAGGCGTTGGCCCCCCCTCGGGCCACGATATTGCTACCCGAGGTACCACCGACCCCGGTATGCCGGATTGACGCTTCTTGGATCAATCACGGACAGGCTAGCGGCCTTGGTTGGAGTTTTAAGGATGGCAGAGGAAAATAGATTTTTGGACTACAGGGATGTCGTAGAAGCCTCTCGGCTCTTCACGCCGAGATGGATTGCCTCTTATGGGCTATGTCATACCTGAGAGATAGACAGGTGACTTCGGTGCACTTTCATACCGACTGTTTGGACCTCGTAAGCATGTGTGAATCACCGGCAGACTGGCCGTCTTTTATGTCAGAGTTGGAATTCCTCCGTCTACTTCGCGAGAGCTTCCCAGAGTTCACCTTATCCTATATTCCAAGAACTCAAAATATCCGGGCGGATAGTCTTGCAAAAGGAGCTCGAACAAGAGGAGTTATTTTTTCCCAAATCAATCATAACGAGCCAGTCGAAGATGGTCCACAAACCATTTCTTTGATAGGCCAATAGTGATTGTAATAGTTGGATAGAAGAAAAAAAAAAAAAGGACAAGTACAAAGCTAAACCTCAATGGTCTGGTTACTATATCCATATAGGATGTATTTAAGTATTAAAATTAAATACCTATTTTTTTTAAAAAGACCTCTAAATTATTGAACTAACCCCTATGAATATTCAATTTTATGAATAAATGCAGTAATTAAAAAAAAATCTAATTCTCCTTATTTTATTTCTGAAAAACCTAATATCATTCTAAGACTAGATCAATATTAACTAAAATAGTTTTGAATGTTATTTTGCAACTTTCCTATTTTTTCATCAATTACTTTTTTTTTTTAAACTCTATGTACATCATAGCTAACCCTTATTTGCATGGATAATCAAAGACAAATATGAATCCAAGCCTCCGCAGTCTAGTTCCCAAATTTATGTAGGATGTATTGATGTATTAGAACAAGGTAACTAAAATATTTAAAAATATCTCGAAATTAATGAATTAATCCCTATAAAAATAATATTTTTTTATAAATTAAATAAATAAAGAAAAGAATATCCATCACTCTATTTCTAAAGTACCTCGTTACATTTTGCTCTAGATTAATATAAACTAACTTAATCACATTTGATACATTAAGCTCTAAGCCCTAACCCTAAGCCCTACGCCCTAACCCTAAGACCTAACCTTAAATCCTTAAATTTGTATGTTTTACAATGTTATTTGGCATCTACATTCTAAAACATTAAATCACATTCTAAATCTTGATTAATATTCCCTAATTTAAATATTAACTCTTTAACTTTAAACTTTTAATAACTAGATTTATTTCAAATGTTATTAGATAAATTAATTACTTTTTAATCTGTAATTTTAAAGAATTCTATATTCATAATTAACTAGTTGGATCATTTATTATGAGATTTTAAAGAATTCTATATTCATCATTAACTAGGTGGATAATTTATTATGAGATTTTAACTTTTTGGATGGTTAAGGACAAGAACAAAGCTAAACCTCTATGGTCTGGTTACTATATTCATATAGGATGTATTTAAGTATCAAAATTAAACAACCTAAATTTTTTGAAAAGACCTCTAAATCATTGACCTAACCCATATGAATATTCAATTTTATGAATAAATGCAGTAATTAAAAAAAAAATCTAATTCCTCTCATTTTATTTCTAAAAGACCTAATATCATTCTAAGATTAGATCAATATTAACTAAACTAGTTTTGAATGTTATTTTGCAGCTTTCCTATTTTTTCATCAATTATTAAAAAAAACTCTATGTACATAATAGCTAACCCTTATTTGCATGGATAATCAAAGACAAATACAAATCCAAGCCTCCTCAGTGTAGTTCCCAAAATTATGTAGGATGTATTGATGTATTAGAACAAGGTAACTAAAATATTTAAAAATATCTCGAAATTAATGAATTAATCCCTATAAAAATTAATATTTTTAATAAATTAAATAAATAAATAAAATAATCACCATCACTCTATTTCTAAAGTATCTCGTTACATTCTAGCTCTAGATTAATATAAACTAACTTAATCACATTTCATACATTAAGCCCTAACCCTAGGCCCTATGCTCTAACCCTAAGACCTAACCCTAAATCCTTAAATTTGTATATTTTACAATGTCAATTGGCATCTACATTCTAAAACATTAAATCACATTCTAAATCTTGACTAATATTACCTAATTTAAATATTAACTCTTCAACCTTAAACTTTGTATAACTAAACTTATTTTGAATGTTATTAGATAAATTTTATCCAACTAGTTAATGATGACTATAGAATTCTTTAAAATTTCATAATAAATTATCACTCTAGTTTATGATGAATATAGAGTTCTTGAAAATTATAGGTTAAAAAGATAAGAACAAGTAGAAAGCTAAACCTCTATGGTCTCGTTACTAAATCCATATAGGATGTATTTAAGTATTAAAACAAGATACCTAAAATTTTTGAAAAGACCTATAAATCAGTGAACATTCAATTTATAGGAATTTTATGAATATTCAATTTTATGAATAAATGCAATAATTCAAAAAAAAAAAATCTAATTCTCCTCATTTTATTTCTAAAAGACCTAATATCATTCTAAGACTAGATCAATATTAACTAAACTAGTTTTGAATGTTATTTTGCAGCTTTCTTATTTTTTCATCAATTTTTTTTTTTGAATAAACTTTATGTACATCATGGCTAACCCTTATTTGCATGAATAACCCTAAGCCCTATGCCCTAACCCTAAGACCTAACCCTAAATCCTTAAATTTGTATATTTTACAATATTATTTGGCATCTACATTCTATAACATTAAATCACATTCTAAATCTTGACTAATATTACCTAATTTAAATATTAACTCTTCAACCTTAAACTTTGTATAACTAAACTTATTTTGAATGTTATTAGATAAATTAATTACTTTTTAACCTATAATTTTAAAGAACTCTATATTCATCATTAACTAGTTGGATAATTTATTATGAGATTTTAAAGAATTCTATATTTATTATTAACTAGTTGGATAATTTCTTATGAGATTTTAATTTTTTGGATAGTTAAGGAAATGTAGAAAGCTAAACCTCTATGGTCTCGTTACTAAATCCATATAGGATGTATTTAAGTATTAAAACAAGATACCTAAAATTTTTGAAAGGACCTATAAATAAGTGAACTAACCCCTATAAATATTCAATTTTATGATTAAGTGTAGTAATTAAAAAAAATCTAATTCTCCTCATTTTATTTCTAAAAGACCTAATATCAATCTAAGACTAGATCAATATTAACTAAACTAGTTTTGAATGTTATTTTGCAGCTTTCTTATTTTCTCATCAATTATTTTTTTTAATAAACTTTATGTACATCATGGCTAACCCTTATTTGCATGGATAATCAAAGACAAATAGGAATCCAAACCTCTGCAGTTTAGTTCCCAAATTTATGTAGGATGTATTGATGTATTAGAACAAGGTAACTAAAATATTTCAAAATATCTCGAAATTAATGAATTAATCCTTATAAAAATTAATATTTTTAATAAATTAAATAAATAAATAAAATAATCACCATCACTCTATTTCTAAAGTATCTCGTTACATTCTAGCTCTAGATTAATATAAACTAACTTAATCACATTTCATACATTAAGCCCTAACCCTAAGCCCTATGCCCTAACCCTAAGACCTAACCCTAAATCCTTAAATTTGTATATTTTACAATATTATTTGGCATCTACATTCTAAAACACTAAATCACATTCTAAATCTTGACTAATATTACCTAATTCAAATATTAACTCTTCAACCTTAAACTTTGTATAACTAAACTTATTTTGAATGTTATTAGATAAATTAATTACTTTTTGACCTATAATTTTAAAGAACTTTATATTCATCATTAACTAGTTGGATAATTTATTATGAGATTTTAAAGAATTCTATATTCATCATTAACTAGTTGGATAATTTTTTATGAGATTTTAACTTTTTGGATAGTTAAGGACATGTAGAAAGCTAAACCTCTATGGACTCGTTACTAAATCCATATAGGATGTATTTAAGTATTAAAACAAGATACCTAAATTTTTTGAAAAGACCTATAAATAAGTGAACTAACCCCTATGAATATTCAATTTTATGAATAAATGTAGTAATTAAAAAAAATCTAATTCTCCTCATTTTATTTCTAGAAGACCTAATATCAATCTAAGACTAGATCAATATTAACTAAACTAGTTTTGAATGTTATTTTGCAGCTTTGTTATTTTTTCATCAATTATTTTTTTAAAAAAAATTTATGTACATCATGGCTAACCCTTATTTGCATGGATAATCAAATTTATGTAGGATGTAAACCCTGTATTAGAACAAGGTAACTAAAATATTTAAAAATATCTCGAAATTAATGAATTAATCCCTATAAAAATTAATATTTTTAATAAATTAAATAAATAAATAAAATAATCTTGGTGCAAGCTAAGCAACATCATGGCTAACCCTTATTTGCATGGATAATCAAAGACAAATAGGAATCCAAGCCTCCGCAATCTAGTTCCTAAATTTATGTATGATGTATTGATGTATTAGAGCAAGGTAACTAAAATATTTCAAAATATCTCGAAATTAATGAATTAATCCTTATAAAAATTAATATTTTTAATAAATTAAATAAATAAATAAAATAATCACCATCACTCTATTTCTAAAGTATCTCGTTACATTCTAGTTCTAGATTAATATAAACTAACTTAATCACATTTTATACATTAAACCCTAACCCTAAGCCCTATGCCCTAAGCCCTATGCCCTAAACCCTAAGACCTAACCCTAAATCCTTAAATTTGTATATTTTAAAATATTATTTGGCATCTACATTCTAAAACATTAAATCACATTCTAAATCTTGACTAATATTACCTAATTTAAATATTAACTCTTCAACCTTAAGCTTTGTATAACTAAACTTATTTTGAATGTTATTAGATAAATTAATTACTTTTTAACCTATAATTTTAAACAACTCTATATTCATCATTAACTAGTTGGATAATTTATTATGAGATTTTAAAGAATTCTATATCCAAAAAAGTTAAAATCTCATAAGAAATTATCCAACTAGTGATGAATATGGGACTCGCATGGACACAGATTTTTTTTAAAAAAAATAATAACGGCTGATATTTTAGCTTTCAGGTGCGTTTGAAAAAACTAACGTGAACTTTTATCGTTTTAAAAAGATGACTCTATCTTTCGACCCAAAAAAGAAAGATTACTCTTATTTCAAAAGCTTAACATGATACTTATGGAAATGGATAGTTAAATCTAAACCAATTCTTTTAGGATAGAAAAAGATCCAACTAATTTTTTAGATATGAAACAGTGTGGAAAGCAAACAACAAACGAAAGGTTTCATGTTAAGATTAGGTGTCACGATCAATCACATTCTTCATCCTAATTTATTTACTTTAACCATTTTTACTATATCTATAACATTTCGTTTGAATTCAGATACCAAATTAACTTCCCCCCCACCACCCAAAAAAAGGATTAGTTTAATAAGTAATTTGCTCGATTCACGTAACACGTAACAATATTTTGGCACAGGAATTTATAGAATCCGACTCTGTATTTATATCATATCATAAGCACATTATAAAGACTCTTTTAAAAGAAAAATATATAGAAGCTAATCTCCGAAGCCAAAATACTCTCCCAAAGATTAGTTTCATGAGCAATTTAATCAAGCTAGAAGACTGTCACCAGTCCACGTTTCCTTTATACCTTTTCTAATTTGATTATTACGTAACAATATAGGCCACTGATAAATTTAGAACCCAGTACTCTATCATCATACCATATACATAAGGCACATTTTCTATAATTAATTTACATTTGTCTCAAAATGTAACAAACGTGTTTTTGCTTACTTCGTATTCAAAATCGAAGTCAGTTGCCTCACACTTCTTTTTTTTTTTTTTTTTTTTTTTACAAATTTATACTTGTAAAGTACTTATATTCGAATGTCTTTATATACTGTAACATTAAAACACTAAATCAACAACAACAATTATATACCCACAACAAAGAGCGTTTTTTTTTCTCCCTTTCAATGGAGCTCATAGTCCCGATTACTCATATCTTAGCAGTACTTGTGTTGCTCCTAATTGTTCTCAGGATATCCGATGCTTTTACGATCCTTGTTTGGCAGCCATTGATTTTGACCAGAAGGTTCAAGAAACAAGGAATCTCAGGCCCAAGATACAGAATCTTGTACGGTAACATCGACGAGATAAAGAAGATGAAGAGAGAATCTCAGCTTTCGATTCTTGATCCGAGTTCCAATGATGTTTTTCCACGTATCTTCCCTCATTATCAACAATGGATGTCTATATACGGTGCCTATTGCTCCATCTCAATCTCTTTTGATCTTTCTTTTTACATGTTTTTTGAAAAAAATGAATGTTCTTTAGAGGAGCTAGGTTGCGTAACACACAAGTTATCTATGGTGTATAATTATTAGGAGAGACGTTTCTATACTGGAACGGAACAGAGCCGAGGATATGCATCTCAGATCCTGAACTTGCCAAACAGGTCTTGTCGAGCAAGTTAGATTTCTTTGTTAAATCAAAGATAAGACCCGAGTTCCTGCACCTTGTAGGCATGAAAGGACTTATCTTTGTCGAAGGTGTAGACTGGGTTCGCCATAGACGAATCTTGAACCCTGCTTTATCCATTGATAGGATCAAGGTCTTATATCTTTCTATTTGAACTTGATTTGAGAAAATGATCCATAGAAGAACCGAGTGTTATAGTGTTGTGATTATTCATTAATTATGTTGAGCAGGTCATGACAAAAGTGATGGTGGATTGCACACTGAGGATGTTAGATGAGTGGAGAAACCAGAGGAGTGATGATAAAACAGAGCAATTAGTGCTGAAAAAGGAGATGAACAGAGAGTTTTCGAGATTAACCGCTGATATTATAGCGACCGCTGCGTTTGGAAGCAGTTACGCCGAAGGAATCCATGTGTTTAGAACACAAGAAGAGCTTAAACAGTGTTGTGCCATTTCTCTCACTAACATCTTCATCCCTGGAACCCAGTATATAAATCGCTTAGTTCTTTAATTTTATATTTCATGTTCAGAAAAGATTCTTAAAATTTGAAGAGAATATATTGGTCTTGTTTCTTGTATTCTAAGGTACCTTCCTACGCCTTTGAACTTTCGGATATGGATGCTGGATAGGAAACTGAAGAACTCAGTCAAGAAAATCGTAGTTTCGAGACTACAATCAGAATCAGATTACGAAGATGATCTTCTGGGAATCATGTTAAAATCATGCAAATCTGAAGAGAACGAACGAAAGCTAGACATTGAAGAGATCATAGATGAATGCAGGACTTTCTTCTTGGGTGGGAACGATTCTGTTACGAATTTATTGACATGGTCAACGATGTTGCTTAGCTTGCACCAAGATTGGCAGGAGAAACTCAGAGAAGAGATTTTCAAAGAATGTGGTAAAGAAAAAACCCCAGATTCAGACACTTTCTCCAAACTCAAACTGGTAACTTAAATATTCCTTTTTGCAAAACGGTTTCTTGCGGTTGAAGAAAACGTAGGTTTCTTGTGGTTGAGTGAAAACGTAGATTTCTAGTGGTTGAAGAAATCTATTTTATGTCTTTCCAGATGAACATGGTGTTCATGGAGTCGCTTCGCCTGTACGGACCACCATTTTTGTCCCGAGAAGCATCAAAAGATTTGAAGCTAGGAAACCTAGAAATTCCCAAGGGCACTACCATAATTTTCCCGCTTTTGAAGATGCACAGCGACAAGGCCATTTGGGGAGAAGACGCAGACAAATTCAACCCGATGCGATTCAAAAACGGCGTTTCCCGAGCCGCCAAACATCCAAACGCTCTCCTCGCGTTCTCCACCGGACCAAGAGCTTGCATTGGCCAAAACTTTGCCATGATCGAAGCCAAGACCGTGCTCACCATGATCCTTCAACGATTCCGACTTAGCCTCTCCGCCAAGTATAAGCACGCACCGGTGGATCACCTCACGGTGCAGCCTCAGTACGGCTTACCCGTAATGCTCCACCCTCTTGGAGAATTCAAGTAATTAAAAAAAAATGCCCAAATTTGATCGGATTTATGATGAAACTACTTAATTAATTGCCTTCTCCGTTTCCTCTATATTATTACACAAATTTCATATTGATATATTGCATTGCATAGATAATAAACTATTGATATTAAAAAGTAGAATGTAATCATCGTATCATAAAAATAAAAGCTAAAGCAACTTGAAATTATGAGTGATCGTCAATTGTTGCATGCGTGGGCCTTTGAAAGAAAAGTCTTTGTTGGAAATTATGATATATAATTTTGAAATCATGATAACGAACTCGTGTTGTTTTAACATATGGCTAAGAACAAATTGTCGGACAAAATTCAACCCGGAAGGGAGGAAGTTTTTTGGATTTTAATTTTTTAAATAAAGATCAAGTTTTAAATGCTGTACTAAAAAAATTAAAAATAGGAGTCATGTTCATCATTAATGTGAAATTGTACTCGAAGTTCTTATACCGAAAAAAAGTAGACGAGCCATACATATCAAACGCAACATAAGGAAGAAAACTTTAAAAATACAAACGGATCATACATAATTACATATGACTGAAATAGCCAAAATTCTTTTAATACAATTTAAATGCAAAAGTTTGTCAACTATCCACGTAAGGGAAGTTTACCGCTTCCTTTCAACTCCAGCGCCTAGCGGATCCGAAATTAGATTCTTTAATTATAATAATGAAGTAGCAAATCGCCAAAAAGAAAGAAAAATAAAGAAAAAGAAAGTCTGGATCGTTGTTTTAGTGATTATATTATACGAAGGTGCCCTTTGGAGATGGTGACGTAAATTTTATACGATTCTCTTGTCTTTGTCATATAACTCTGTGTCTTACTTGTAAGCTTTGAGAAGATAAGATTTTTGCATAAGCAATGACCTCATCTTTCCTCCAAATTTCATCGACTAGCTACCCAATATCTATTTATATATTTTAGGGCTTTTTATAGCGTTTTGCTGCTTTCAAGTTTCAACAAATTATACACGACACTAGTAAATTAGTAATTTGCCCCCACACAGATGGTCATCAGGCCAACTAACGTTTTGAAAAATGCATAAACTTATCAAATGAGTTTCATTTCGTGGTTTTTGGTCTCGTGCTTTTTTTGGTTTACTCAAAATCATAACTTTAAATTCATAATCCTTTAAAAAAAAAACCTTTAAATTCATTTGAAAAACTAATTTAGGCTTCTAACGGTTGTTGCCAGAAGAGAATATAGATAAAAAAAATCTGGAATTTCCATAATTTCTGCGTAGAACATTTATTTTCAGATGGCCAAATATATCGTCGGCACACACACGTGTCAAGCTCTCATGAGATGCATTAGATTCTGAAAACGTAACGTAAATAAATAGTAAGTGCTTGTGCTTATCAGAAAACACAAGTCACTGACCTCACACTCGCACAACAACACAACACATAAAACTGAAAATTCCCACTTTCAGCACTCATATCAGGAAAAAAGACTCCTTTTTTTCTTTTTCTTTGTTCTTTCAATGGAGCTACTGAGCACGACCAATCTCTTAGCACTAGCTCTTCTGCTCCTTGTAGTTCCGAAGATATATGAAGCTTGTCGGATCCTAGTTTGGCGGCCATTGATGCTTTCAAGAAGATTCAAGAAACAAGGAATCTTTGGCCCAAAATACAGGATCTTGCACGGAAACCTCCGCGAGATGAGGAAGATGAAGCAAGAAGCCAAGCTTTCGGTTCTTGATCCAAACTCCAACGATATCTTCCCTCGCGTTTTACCTCATTTTCAAGAATGGATGTCTCGATACGGTGCCGTTTCCATCCCTCTTTTTGCACTCTCTCTCTGTTTCGATCTTCCTTTGTTTCGATTTTGTTTCCCATTAGACAAGGATGCGTAACTCACAAGTTACCAATATTATATATATATATATATATATATTATCAGGAGAGACGTTTCTTTACTGGCAAGGAACAGAGCCGAGGATATTCATCTCTGATCATGAACTTGTCAAACAAATCCTATCGAACAAATTTGGTTTCTTTGTTAAACCAAAGACAAGACCCGAGGTCCTTAAACTTACTGGTAATGGACTTGTCTTTGTCGATGGTATTGATTGGGTTCGTCATAGACGAATCTTAAATCCTGCATTCTCCATGGACAAACTCAAGGTTTATTTTTTTTAATAACTTTATAATTTTATTCGCTACAATATCGACTAGCTAGAAGACGCTAGGAGATGAAGAAAATCACTAAAGTTTCGTAATTTCTTCATGTTATTGATCAGATTATGACCAAATTAATGGTGGATTGTACTTTGAGGATGTTCGAGGAGTGGAGAAAACAGGGGAATGGTGGTAAAACAGAGCAAGTGGTGATGATGAACATAGAGTTTAAGAGATTAACCGCTGATATTATAGCGGCTGCTGCGTTTGGAAGTAGTTATGCGGAAGGAATTGAAGTGTTTAAATCACAAAGAGAGCTTCAAAAGTGCTGTGCTACTTCTATCAGTAACGTATTCATCCCTGGAACCCAGTAAGTTTATAATCTCTATTTCTACCTTTTAACTTCTTCGTTGATTAATTCTAGGGGTTTGAAGATTGGTTTTATTATTTCTTGTATTACAAGGTACCTTCCTACGCCTTCGAATCTTCAAATATGGAAGCTTGATAGGAAAGTGAACAACTCGATCAAAAGAATCATAAATGCTAGGCTAAAATCCAAAACCAAGAACATAGAGTCAGATTATGGAAATGATCTTCTTGGAATCATGTTAACAGCTGCAAGATCGAACGAGTCTGAGAGAAAGATGAGCATTTATGAGATCATAGAGGAATGCAAGACGTTTTACTTCGCAGGACACGAAACCACTGCGAATCTACTGACATGGACTACGATGTTGCTTAGCTTGCACCAAGATTGGCAAGAGAAACTACGAGAAGAGGTTTTCAACGAATGCGGTAATAAAGACAAAATCCCAGATTCAGAGACCTGCTCCAAACTCAAACTGGTAAATGCAAAGTGCTTACGATTTTTTTTTTCTTTTTTTTTTGTTTTTGCGGTTAGAGAAACATGTTCATCTTAACATATCTTGCAACAGGTTTCTTGTGGCAGAAGAAACCTGTTTAGTTTAACCTAACTACGCTTGATCTATTCAGATGAACATGGTGTTGCTGGAGAC
Source organism: Eutrema salsugineum (assembly GCF_000478725.1). Taxonomy (NCBI): domain Eukaryota; kingdom Viridiplantae; phylum Streptophyta; class Magnoliopsida; order Brassicales; family Brassicaceae; genus Eutrema; species Eutrema salsugineum. Next base: position 1,441,388 of record NW_006256812.1, on the reverse strand, counting down.
ACTTCGTCTATACGGACCAGTGTTAAATATGGTCCGATCAGCAGCAGAAGATATGAAGCTAGGAAACCTATTGATCCCTAAAGGCACGGCCATAATCCTACCGATTGTGAAGATGCACAGAGACAAAGACATTTGGGGAAGTGACGGAGATAAATTCAACCCTATGAGGTTTGCAAATGGCGTTTCCCGAGCCGCTAATCACCCAAACGCTTTCCTCGCCTTCTCAATCGGACCAAGAGCTTGCATTGGCCAAAACTTTGCCATGATGGAAGCCAAGACCGCTCTAGCTATGATTCTTCAACGTTTCCGGCTTAATCTTTCCGGTGAGTATAAGCACGCGCCGGCGGATCACCTCACTCTCCAGCCTCAGTACGGTTTACCGGTGATTCTTCAACCTCTCGACGCTTGAAGTTGCTCCCAGTTTTAGGTTAAAACATTATTAAATAAGAGGTATTGGGCTTCAGTTATGAATCATTTTGGCCCATGATCGCTAATAATTGCTACTTAATGCAACACGTATACTACTAAACTCAATAATCCTACCGTCGGCTTGCTCTCGCCCTTTAGCAACCCACCATCAAATAAATCTACATCCTATACTAATAATTTATACAAATATCACTGTAGAGTACAATTGTATTTAAGTTAGAAAATGACCCGTCTAATAAGTATATTTGTTTTTTTCTTTATAGTTTATTAGAAGACGTAAACATCTTATGGGCCCGGTCATACTCGTTGGTTCATGATTCGATTAATGAATTTGAATTTCTTAGCTGAAAAGTTCAAATAAGAAAATAACATGCTAATATTATTAAATTCGTTAGCGATAAATAGTGAGAAAAAAAAATCAATATAAATACATAAATGAGGATCCACATGATAAACTTTGAAGAGGAGTGACGGAAAAAAGTGTAAGCCACATACGGCCATCCCTGCCGGCACCACTAACTCTCTTAACATTTATTGTGTAATTAATTATGAGAATGATATCTTTTATTTGTTCACAACTTCACACCACATGTTTTATTTGTTGCAAAATATGCTGTAGATACACATATAGTGATTATAACATTTCAATGTGTTTAAATGTGTGTGATCAAATTGGTGAATGCTAGCTTACTTTCCGATTTTTGAATTTGTTTTTCGCATAATGCAGATGAGTTAGGTTGATTGTCGAAAATCAGCAGTGGATAATTTTATATTATTATAATAATCTAAATTCATAACTAATATTTTAGTGAAATCGTATTTACTTATTATAAAATTGTAGAAAACATGAGCAAAAATCATAGGTGTTGGTACTATGAAATTATTAATTGACTGATATCTCATGTAATTCTCCGAATGAGAATTACCCCCAACAAGCGAAGCATATGGGATCAACCTTGGCTGTAATAAGAAGGGGCAATTTCGAAACTAGAACAGAGATCCTCAATACGATCTTGCTTATGGGGAAAATATAGTAGTTTAGAGCATATGATATATTATCTCATACGAACGAAAATCTATTAGACGGTCGATAACCTAAAGCTACATATTTTGGATTATGCATTTAAACACGCGTTACAGGTGTCGCTAATTATAATGGTGAGAGTGATCGATAGCTTTGGAAAATGTCTGAATAGTCAGTCTCTAAATTTTTTTTTAAAAAGGGTCACTGATCTGGTGACGTTAAAGAGCAAAAAAAGTGTCGAATTTTCTAAACAAATTAGAAGACAGTCGATTTACGATAAAAGTCACCAACTATGGTCTCAGCTTTAGATCCAAAGACACAATATTAATTATTTCGACTTTACCGTATGTAATAAACAAAATAAACATTACGCGTAGAGTACTTGATTATTTGGATTTTGGTCTGGTTATTTTACTATTTTGTTAAAATCTGCTCATATTCAAGACTTTTTGACGTATCGGCCAAATTTGATTTCTGAGGTTGATTTATTTTTTATAACTAAAATGAACTACATCCGGCCATAATAAATAAGATCATCGGGCAAAGCTCTGAGTTGACTCATTTTGTTCACTCAAGAAAGGAAACCAAAAAGAAACAAAAAAAAAAAATCTCTTTTAGCAAAAAAAGAGATAATTTCGCTCTCAAAACATTACAGTAATTCTTCACTTTCTTGTTCTTGCAAAGTGTCTATCTTAAATGGCGTCCGAAGAGAGCTGGATGATCAATTCTTCTTCAATTCTAGACGAAGATTACGACGATACAGATGATGGGTTTCATTATCAGACCAGGCAGAGCAGTTTGTCTAGGTTATCTATCTGCACGAGCTCCTTTCACGAAGATGACGAAGATAATTGCACAAATCACCCAACAGAATTGGGCAAATTAATCTCTGAGCTGTCGCTAGAGAGCTTTGACGACGTCGGAGCTGAGGCGGACGGAGAAATCTCCGATGACGGTGAAGATTCTGATTCCGACAAGGAATCTCCCGGATTTTACTATCTCCCGACGATCATGTCTCGTCGGAGAAGAAAAGTCACTGTTTTGACCGGTTTAGAAAAAGAGAAAACCGATGGCAGTAAGTGTGATTTAGTAAAGCAAAGAAGGGTAGTAAGGGAAAAGAGTAAAAGAGGGAATCATTACCGTCACGGGTTTAACGGTGTGGAAAGAGACAGCGACGGAGACGGAAACCGTTACGTTGGAGGAAGAGAATTGACGGTGTTAACGAAGGTGAAAGGAGGAAAGAAGTCGATGAAGATGGGCCTTGAAGAAGTTAAGGCTTGTAGAGATCTCGGTTTCGATTTGGAAGTTCCGGGTCGGGTTCCGGTATCTGCCGGGTCAAACCGGGAGACTCAGACTAGTAGTGGCGGCAACTCTCCCATTGCCAACTGGCGTATCTCAAGTCCTGGTAATTATTTAACATTAATTTTAATCCCACATTAATTAATTCTAATGCACAGAGTAAACTATTTCGGATCTTAGAGCGTGTTCAATGGAACGCTTAACAGAAATGTTTATGTGTTTTCTTTTTTAAAAAATTAATCAAATAAATGCAATAAAGAAAAATTGAATGCTTAAACAAAAGCTTTAAGCTCCGCGAGACGTTTATGAAATAGGTGTCAAAAAATAATTAAATAATATTTAAGCACTTTTTTAAAGCTCTCCATTGAACATGGTCTTAGTTTCTTGTTTTTTATGATTATTGTTAATTATATTAGGGGATGATCCGAAGGAGGTTAAGGCGAGATTAAAGATGTGGGCACAAGCGGTAGCTTTAGCTTCCGCATCACGTTAAGCGCTTCTTATTAGGGTTTGGTCTTTCTAAAATTTAGATTTTTGTCCCACTAGTCTTACGAGTTACTTCGCGCTTTTTCTTGTATCGGTAACTCGTTTTAGGCGTTTGTAGATATGAAAGCTATACTATATTGTTTCATTGAATGTTGAAATAAAGCTACACAATCACTTGTAAAAGAACCCATTCACGTGGATTATGTGTTACTTTGTTTTTTTTTTTGGGGGTTCTGTGATCCCTTTTGTTTGTTTGTTGAAGTGTTGGTCTTGAAGTCTGTGATCTTAGTGTTGATAGAACGCTAAAGCGATCAAATTATGGAATTTCAACACAAAAATGGGACCCTATATAAAAGAATGAAAAGCCCAAGCACCCAAATAAATTTACCCTTAAAAAAAGGTCACTTTTATCAAAAGCAGAGTATTGATTTGGGTAGGATTCGGATGCTTTGTGTATTGAAGTCCAATGATTCTAAAGAGTTTTTTTTTCCCCTGTTTTCATTGAATATTGTAAATGCAAGGATCTGAAACTTCTCACTAACAAGATTCGCTGTTTCAATCAAAGATATCTTGAAATCGTAAGCAATATACAACAAGTAAGTTTTTAAACCCAATTGTTTGTTTGCTCAAGCACAAAAAACAAAAACAAAAAAAACCAACAAAAGACACGCAATAGTGACTTAATTTTAAGCGAAAATCAAGGAGTATTGCATAAATTATGTAAAGATTATGAAAAGGTTTCAGAGATGCGGGTTTGTGTGTTTTTCAACAATTGTACTAATGTTATGGTATAGTTGAAAGAATCAGGGAGCTGTAATGGGTTTGAAAATGTTGTTAACTCACTTGAAGATGAGATCGTGACACGTTTTGTCACAAGGGTAAGGACAGTCAATGGCTTTGACTGTTGTTCGGTCAAAGTACCAGTCACCAACAGATTCAGCAACGGTCTGCACCCAAAAAAAAAAATAAATAAATGGAGCAAGCAACACACAAAGAAGTTAAAAGCAAATTTGCAGAAATCTAAATCACCATTTACGAACTGTAAAAAAATGTGTGTTACCTTGCCATTAAGCCTAGGAGAATCTGGTGCAAACCAAGTGTCCTGTCTTTCGGACTGGCAGTGTGCGAAGCATGAGTTTATGAACAGACCGTTATGAGTCGATGTCGAGAAAGAATTTAAAGCATCCACCATTTGAGTCCTGAAGTCTATATATTTGAATTCATGAGAAAGATATAGAGTTATATAAGAAAGAGATGTGAAGAAAAGGAGTCACCTTGGAAGAAATGGATTTGAGATGAATTACAAAGCGAGTGATCTGATTTGCATGCTTTCCAAAAGCCACCTCGGTCGGCAGATGGAGGAGCTAAGCTCTCTTGTACCTGACGGAGATCATTCCTTCTGTTTTGTGAGAATGGAAGGTTTGATAGAGAAGTGAAAAGAATTGTAATAGAGAAAGGGATTAACCTGCCATGCGTCGTAAGCTGCATTTAGAATAAACATGGGAGTCCTAATCTCTGAAACCAAGTTTTGGGGAAAGAAGCACTGAGGAAGTGAAACAGGGCAGAAGGAGTTAGGTTAAGGATTCTCGGGTTGTGTCTTAATTGAAGCTTCACTGGAAGACCAGTGGATATATTATTAATAAAGTGAGAACTATACCGAAGTTGGATCCAAATGCTTTGTACAAGTAGTGGACAGTTCCTTCTGGAGATTCTAGAATTTGAAATAAAACAACAAAACTTTAACTCGTTAAGATAATTAATATGAACTCGTTGTAATCCTTTACAACAAGAAAATTCTCTGATTCTGAGATTACCTGCACTGTGACAACACCTTGGAACATATTCCGGAGCGAGTGGCCCCCAGAGACATCCACTCTACATTTTCAATCAAAATCTTTTAAAGCTTCAATGTGTTCATAGACTTGATGAAGTGTTTTAACTTAATAAAAGTCAAAACCAAGTTGAAGATATTTACGCATCCATAAACATTCCAGCATCACTTAAGCATTTCGCTTTCGTAGTACCCGGTAATAGTTCTTTAAACTGATCGCAGTGCAGGATGGAAGCTAATCCTCCGGCTGAACAGCCAGAAAGTAGAGCCTGTGTGATAGATATTTACTGAGTCACAAATGCATAAGAACATCCTATAAACTGTTGAAGAAATGAAAAACCTGCTCTGCTTTTTGCATGCCTTTAGAGAGCAGTTCTTCCATAGCTACTTGCCAGATTCGTTGTCCTCTATAGTAAAGTTGTGAACTCTAGATAAAATAAAAAAGAAATACATATAAGCCAAGAGAAAGGGAGATAGTGAAATAGCGTATCCAAGGTAAATCCTAAATTTCAGAACACTGTAATACGCTGGCTAACCTCGTCCTCACTATCGCCTGTGAAAGAAGCACCATCACAGTAACGCAATTTAACTCTGTTCCAGTTGAAGAAGTCTGCAAAGTGTCCATAAAAAGAAAAACGAAACTGAGGAAAAGATACTCAGACTCACTGCAAGCAAATGTTGAGCTCATGATATATAATTCTGTACTAACCAGGATTCTCATCAGCCTTATCGCTCAAAATTCCAGTGAAGGCCAAAACTTTCTCCATATAATTTGATGAACCACGCCGAGTGGTTTTCCGGAAGATACAGCTCCTGCGTGTGTTGCACCATCCTCCACCCTGCATCAAATTAAATAAACATTTAAAAAAAAAAAAAAAAAAAAAAGAAGAAGAGTGATAAAAGAAATCATCCAAGAATCTTTCATAGTCAAAACTCATTAGCATTATGAGCGAATATACAAATAAGATAGCATTCATAAGAGTTAGATATATATAAAAGTATACCTCAAGTTGGATGAGCCAGCGGTTAGCCCCTGATCCAGAACCACGGTGTAGATGATAACCAGGTAATGTTCCATCCAGGCAAACTGCAATCAAGTTTAGTGTTCGATGTGGATATTCAATCAATCCAGTAAATAAACTGAGTTTGCAAACTTCATCTTAGGAAACAGATTCAAAGAGCCACAACATAAGCGTAACAAAAGAATGACATCAAAGTTTGCATTTAATCATAAATGTGGGGAACAAGTCAAAGGAATTTCAAATTCTCTATGATCAGACAACAGTAAAAGAGAGCAGAGGAATCTGGGTTTACGATTCAAATCAGCACTAGCTAAGGATCTCGAAAATTTCCGAGAGAGAAAGAGAGCGTACCAGTTCCTTTGGAGGAAGCTCCCTGAATCAAGGTGAGAGGCACCATGAGAAGCTGCGAAGAAGATGTCACCATCAGTTGATTTTCGAGTAGCGAGATCGCATCGTCGGTATCTCTCACTTTCCCGATTTCATCGCTAGATTTGCTCCGAACCACAACTATGACGGAACACAGCCATAACCAGCATACCGCCGCCGCAATCCGCATCACGCTCTTCGTCTCCGCCGCCATCGTGAGCTGAGAATTTGACTTGAGATCGATTTCAATGGACGAATCTTCTCACTGCATGTGTGATATAGCGAGTGAAGCCTTTTTTTGGGCTTTTTCATATAAATTCTCTCACTCACATTTGCATAATTTTTTTTTTTTTTTGGTAATAACTGATTTACGTCACCGAAAATCTGGGAATAAATGTCTTTCCTTCCGCAATAAATATCATTCTAAAAATAATACTCCATCCGTTTCATAATAAATTTTCTGACACATTTCACACAGATTAAAAAATTAATAAAATATACAAATATATCCCTAATTAATATATTTTTATAACATTTAATTATAAAAACTATTATTTTTAAATAAGGGGTAAAACAAGAAATAAAGGTAAAATGTTACATTAAAAATACCGAATGACACTCTTTTTGAAACAAAAAATGAAATCTAAAACGACATTTATTATAAAACGGAGGGAGTAGATATAAATTTTTGCAAATTAGTTAATTTTTCTTCTGCCAAAGCTTTGATTGGTAACTTTGCGGAATGGCGGAATGACGGAAAAAATCTTGCGGAATAGATTAAGCAACTTATAAGTCGCTTTTCTGCGAAATGACTTTTCTTTTGTATTTTTGTTAAGCAAAAACGCAGTCTGCGTTTTTGTGTATATTTTTTCATTACGCAGATTTTTGTTGATTAGCAAAAACTTAAAAACGCAATTCCGCTATTCCACAGGTTAGGATTTACATTTATTACCATGACAAAGAGCGTGTCTGTCGTTGAATGTTCCTCCTCAATTACTTAAGTCACTTACTAATCACAATCTTAGGCAACGAGGCCTTTTATAATTACTGGGCCTATTCAATATCGCCCAGCTCACTATTGGCACCCATCTGGTCCATTTAGAAAATCTATCTTGATTTTAAATTTTATATTTCATGTAGTGATGTTTTATAATTTCATGTAGTGATATTTAGCTTTTCAATATATTTTCCAAATTTTAATCTCTTTTTGAACAAAATATATATGAAAAGCCACACACACAGATAGGTAATTTAGTAAAAAAAATAACAAAGAAGTTAGATCTTATGGTAACGACTTCATTATAAGCTAATCTATAATGAAATCAGGCACCAAATCTTGGCATATATTTCATGACGATGAAGTCATATTTTTAGTAATATTGGAAAAGTATACACAGAACATAATTTTTTGTCGAAAGGATATACACATAAACATAATTTCTTTTTGTGTTTTTCTTTCTTTTTTTATTGAAAAAGTCGGTCATATCTAAAACCCATGAAATACCAGAGTTAAGCATCAAAATTTATGTAAAATTTTTAGTACCTCATTTGTCAAAAAATTTATGATAGTGATAGTTATGGATTTCAAAATATTTCATTCCCCTAAAGACTCCTTAAATACATTAAAATTTTAATATTCGTTAGATAATATGTTAATAGTTCAAGTTCTAGACAAATTTTTAGTGTTTTCTATAAAAATTGTATGTTAATGAGTTAAAAAAATGAATTTATGCTTGACTCTGATTAGATGTACAACCTTCATAAGGCCCTTCAAGAGTAAAAGAAACATGGATTTGCTTGTGTCCTAGTGTAGAAGCTGATTAGAATTGAACCATTGAAAGATATAAGACAAACGACTTATGTCTCAGATCATAAGATTGATATAAAACTTACAACAATCTCCACCTGCCGGAACTTTCCTTTAAACATGAAAAAGGCAACCAATACTAGTGCCAACAAAACGATTAATTGAATTGATGTCTACTCCCAATAACTTTTGTTTTATTGAAGAAAAAATATATAAAGTAACTGTTGACACAAAAATATATATAAAGTAACTTGTTAATTTAGTGGATGATTTGATAATGGCTCCGGTTTAGGATATGTGAATCATTGATGCGGATAAATAAATAAAACAAAAACAAACAATGTGAAACCATAAGCATAACTTTCTTGGGCGTTGAAAGAGTTTGTCAGTAGTCAGAAACTAGAGTGGATTTGGTAAGTCAAACAACAAATTTGTATTTAATGCGAATCAATTTGCTCGTGGAGTTGGTCTCTCTTGCATGTTAGGCATCATTACAAATTACAATCTTCCAAATTTCTGGTATTTTGTAACAGTAAAAACAAAAAGTTAACCCGAATCATATCACGTAACTTAAAAATAATGAATAAGACATCGGTTGCATTTTTACGGTATAGATTGTTGTTTTTAGCATATCAGACATCGAAAAATGTTAAATTGGCCTCATTCAATAAAATATTTTGAGCCAGTTGAGATTAAAATAATATGATTTGAAATTGCTAGCCAGAAAATGATAAATATTAAGAAAGAAGACTAAAATGTTAACATACTTCAACGTTCAAACTATATAATATAACTAAAACTGGTCAAATATTCTGAAATGAGGAGCAAGATTCAATGCAACCAATTATAAACAAAAAATTGAAGAACATAACAAAAGAACGAAATAAATTAAACAAACATAAGTAAGAAGATAAATAAAAATTAAAATCGGTGTGAATAAAAACGGGCCCCACAAGAAACTTCAACCCATGCAAAGGGTCCATCAACGAGAACAATAATGACGTGAATCACCTGTAATTGTATACCTCCAATCATTTGCAAACCCCATTAATATAAATTCTAAAAGCTTTCATTTTGTTATAAATTCGATAGTAGAAAAGAAAAAAACCCTTTAAAAGAGGCTCTTCACTTTTTGCATTTTTCAACGCAATTGTTAGAACTTTTACTCTGTTTGTATTTTTTTTTTCTCTTTCCTATTGATCTTTGATTTTTTATTTTGATTTAATTAGTCATTTTTTTTAACTCTGCTTTTTTTTTTTTTCTTTCTTACCCTCCCAAACCATTTGAAAACCCCGAGAAAGAGAGAAGACACCTCTTTCTTCTCTGCTCACCGATGAGCTAAAAAGAAATTAAAAAAAGTTGAAATTATCATTCTTGGCCTGCTTTAGAAAAAAATCAAAATCAAACCCAGTTGCAGTTTCAAACTTCTTCTTCGTCTTCATCTAATTGGCATACGTTTCTAGTTTTGTCGATTTTGAATCTCGGTTTCTCCGTATATTTGAAAGAAGGGGAAAACTTTAAACTACCGTTCTGGGTTTTAGCTTTTTTTTTTTTGTTTTTCCTGAAAAGACTGGATCTTTAACAGCTGGTCGTATCTGCATGGTTCAATCTCAATCTAGGTCTTCTTCCTTTTTTAATTTATATTTTCTCGTTTAATTTTCCTGTTTTTTTGTTTGTATAATTTTTTATAAATGGGTACTTTTTGTGACGGGGGTGTTTTTTCCCCTTACAGTCTCTATTTGCTACCGATGTGTTGTTCAATACACTGTCTCTTTGGCGCTCCTTTAGATCTGTTTCCAGATTCTGCTTGATCCATCTTCTAATTCAAGCTTTGAACAGCGGTGAAAAGGTCAGATCACTGAAGATTTCGTCTGTTTAAATTGTTTAAGCTTCCATTTCAAGAGCTCTGAACCAAAGATTTCGGGAACATTCCGTTGATTCTCTTGTTTGCGCCTTTTGAAACCCAATTTGATACTAGCAGGTGCTTGTTTGCGTTTCAATGTTCAGAGATTGAACCTCAGATGATGCTTGGACTCTGCAAAACCCGTCGGATCTTTGTAGGGTTTATAAGAATTTCCGTTACATCACCTGCTGGAAATTGCGGAGACTCTTTAGAGGTTTATCATGGGATTGTGCATCAAAGGTGTTTGTAGTATTGCCTGAGTGATGGGAAACGGAACTTCCCGTGTTGTCGGTTGTTTCGTGCCGTCAAACGAGAAAAACGGCGTTGATTTGGAGTTTCTCGAACCCTTAGACGAAGGTCTAGGCCATTCCTTTTGCTACGTTAGGCCAAGCATCTTCGAGTCTCCGGATATAACTCCGTCTAACTCGGAGAGGTTCACGATTGATTCAAGCACCCTTGATTCCGAGACACTCAGTGGATCTTTTCGAAACGAGGTCGTTGATGACCCTTCTTTCTTGAATAGACACAACAGTAAAGGTTTGGGGGAAACTACGTTTAAGGCAATCTCAGGTGCTTCGGTTAGTGCCAATGTCTCCACGGCTAGGACTGGGAATCAGATGGCATTGTGTTCAAGTGAGGTGTTGGAGCCTGCTGCTTCATTTGAGAGCACCTCCTCGTTTGCTTCAATTCCTTTGCAGCCGGTCCCTCGTGGTGGTTCGGGACCTTTGAACGGTTTCATGTCCGGGCCTCTAGAGAGAGGTTATGCATCTGGTCCTTTGGATAGAAACAACGGTTTCATGTCAGGGCCTATAGAAAAAGGAGTAATGTCTGGACCTCTTGATGCATCTGATAGATCTAATTTCTCGGCGCCGCTTGCTTTTAGACGCAGAAAGCCTCGGTTTCAGCGGTTTATGAGAAGTGTAAGCGGACCAGTGAGAAGTACATTAGCAAGGACATTTTCTAGACGGTCTGGAGGGTTAAGTTGGATGCATCGTTTCTTCTTGCATCCAGAGACTAGGGTTTCATGGCCTGTTGGAAAGGAAGGTAATTTACATGGGGAAGACCCTGAAAGTTGTCTAGAGAGCAACCGTAACTTGCAATGGGCTCATGGGAAAGCTGGAGAAGACAGGGTTCATGTTGTGCTTTCGGAAGAACAAGGATGGCTCTTTATAGGGATATATGATGGGTTTAGTGGACCGGATGCTCCAGATTTCGTAATGAGTCACCTATACAAAGCTATAGACAAGGAATTGGAAGGTCTTCTCTGGGATTATGACGAGTCATCTATAGATAATCCATTGCAGCCAGAGCAGGAACCTCAATCTACAGAAGAGAACTCGTTTGTTCGAGAAACTACCAGTGAGCATCATTCAGAGTCAGTACTGGCAGGAAGTAAAGAGGTTATGACTGATAATAACAGTAGCCTTGGAAATGCCGATACTCAGATTGCTGATGGTCCACCTGGAAATCTAGCAGGTCTTGGCAAGAAAAGCACGAGACTTTACGAGCTACTTCAATTGGAACGGTGGGATGGAGAAGAAATTGGACTTAAACATTCTCATGGAGGAAGTGTGGTTCTAAATGATACGACCAATCAGGTTGAAAATTTATCTACATCGGGTGGAGGAGCTGGAAATGACCCGTGTACCACCAACCGTAGTGTCCTTGATGGGATTCCGAACTCGGGACCAAGCCATGGGACAAAAAAATCACAGATAAGCTCTAAGATAAGAAGAATGTATCAAAAACAGAAGTCTTTGCGGAAAAAGCTGTTTCCTTGGAGTTATGATTGGCACAGGGAAGAAGGGACTTGCGTTGAAGAGAAGATAGCGGAGTCGTCAAGACCGATTAGGAGACGCTGGTCAGGAACTGTAGACCATGATGCTGTTCTAAGAGCAATGGCTAGAGCACTAGAAACTACTGAAGAGGCTTACATGGAAATGGTAGAAAAGTCTCTTAACATAAACCCGGAGCTTGCTCTAATGGGTTCATGTGTTCTCGTAATGCTAATGAAGGACCAAGATGTTTACGTGATGAATGTTGGGGATAGTCGGGCTATCTTAGCCCAAGAAAGGCTCCATGATCGTCATTCTAATCCCGGGTTTGGAAGTGATGAGGGGATGGGGCATAAGAGTAGGTCACGAGAATCACTTGTGCGTATGGAACTGGATAGAATATCAGAGGAATCTCCAATACACAATCAAACAACTCAGATCAGTGTCTCAAACAAAAACAAAGATGTAACTTCTTACCGGTTAAAGATGAGAGCCGTTCAACTCTCAAGTGACCATAGCACAAGTGTGGAAGAGGTAAATGCATATGTATTGTTCTGAATCTTAGTTTTCGTGAAATAATAAGATTTGCACACTCCAATGTAGCTCTGGTTTGCCAAAAAGCAAGTTTCGTTACATGTTTCAGGAAGTATCGCGTATTAGATCCGAACATCCAGAAGATGACCAGTCCATACTCAAAGACAGAGTCAAAGGCCAACTCAAAGTCACTCGAGCTTTCGGTGCTGGATTTCTCAAAAAGGTAGAGACAAATCTTCAAACTTTCATTGCCAAATAGTTACTTAATGTATAGACTCATTCATCTTGTGAACATTTCATGGTTGTTGCAGCCGAATTTCAATGAAGCTTTGCTTGAGATGTTCCGAGTAGACTACATTGGAACAGATCCGTACATCAACTGCGAACCGTGTACTGTCCATCACAGGCTCACTTCAAGCGATCGTTTCCTGGTTTTATGCTCTGATGGATTGTATGAATACTTCAGCAACGAAGAGGTTGTTGCTCACGTGACTTGGTTCATCGAAAACGTTCCTGAAGGCGATCCTGCTCAATACCTCATTGCAGAGCTTCTCTCTCGAGCAGCCACCAAGAACGGTACAGTTTGGATAATCGAATGATGATGGCTTTTGTACAGTTTTTGGTAAACCAGCCGGTTAATGTGCAAAGTAAACCAGCATTCGTGTGATCTGTTTGCAGGGATGGAGTTTCATGATCTGTTGGATATACCTCAAGGAGATCGAAGGAAGTACCATGATGATGTCTCGGTGATGGTTGTGTCGCTTGAAGGCAGGATTTGGCGATCGTCTGGTCAATATTATCCAGAGAGAAAACAAAAAGTCAATAGATGAATTTACCAACGAAGAAAAAAATTAGCTTATTGTTTTCAAACAATCTTTCAATTTCCAGAAGTAAAAAAAAAAATGCCTAATTGTATTTCTCTTCCTTGAAAATCCAAAATCTAATCTTCTGTTTGAACAGAGGATTTGATCAAAGTGTATTATTTATCTTTTACTCAAAATTTAGAAAGTCATCAAATTAGGAGGAGATGACAATTATTTTCACACAGTTTTTTTTTTTAAAAAAGAAATTTGATCTAACAGTAATCTAAGAGATAAAACTGTTGATCGGTGGTTATAGGCTGGGACGCGTCTGAGTCGTTTTGAGCCGTTAATTCACGATTTCGTCTTTATTCGTTCACTGGGCGGAGGAAATCAAATCAAAATCCCTTTTCCGGCTTCTTTCTTCTTCAATGGTCACGCAAATGTGTCTGAATCTCTCGTTTCAGCTAACGCTTCAGATCCAATATGCTCTCCCTTCGAAGCCTCACTAGCTTCGTAGCTCTTCCGTCGCGGTCTAAGCCGTCTTCGTCTTTGCGTCGCCGGCCAGTTCGTTGCCGACTGACCGAGGCGGCAGCTTTTTCGCCTCTTGATGTAGTCTCCGGCGAGTCGGAACGAGCGATCGCTAGCTTGACTGAGCTTCAGAACGGCGGTGGCTGGAAGGTGAAAGAGGAGCTTCCCACGGCGGAAGATGGCGGAGAGGGACGTGAAGGAGGAGTTGAGGATGACGATTCGGAGGAGGAAGAGGGGATTTCGAGTGTTCATGTTCCTCGTGAGAAATACATCAGTGTCTCCAAGTCTGATCTCGTTGACGGCATCGTAACAACGCTCCTTGATTCCCAAGACGGAGACGCTGATATCTTTCTCCTCCTTGCCTCGTAAGCTGATTATAAATAAATCCTAAGTTTACGCGAATTGCATCGTAGTTATTATTTGAAACTCTCTCTTGACCTGTGTTTCTGGTACTCCTTTGTTTAGGTGCTTGGACTCTATCCTTCACGCGGAGCACAAGAGGGTTTTAGAGCAAATGAGAGCCGATTTCGTCGCCACTCAGTCCCTGGAAGAGGTGAACATTGGTGATGACGAAGAAACTTCTACTCTAGGTAGAGAGATTGACTCAGAGGAGGAAATTAATTTCAAAGCCAAGAAATCTGAACCCAGGAGTGTTAATGGATACGAGGGTTTATCATTCCCTTTGGCTGATGGTTTCGACATTTGGAACCTTTTAATATCCTCTGGCAAACATGCAAAGAGACGTTCGGCTGAAAGGTATTAGAAATGATCCGCATGAATATAGAGGAATACATGTATTTTCACATTTCGATTAAATTGGGAGAAATGAAGATCTCTGTGCCACGAATGTCTGAAAATAGCTTGGTGATATTTGAATGCAGTGTTACTGCTGCAACCCGGTTCCAGCGTTCCTTCATTCAGCTTCTCGAAAATGCTGGTTTTGAAGAGCTTTCAGCTAGGGATTTGGCATTGACGTCGGCTCTGAACACGGATTACCTTCTTACCTTGCCTGTATACGTTGATTGGAAGAAGGCGTCAGAGTCCAATGCTATTGTTTTCAGGTAACTTTTTGAGGCGTTTTGGATACTGCAAACACTTCTATTACCTCTTGGGTCAATGTAGGAAGATTTAGTAACTTTTTTTTTACCTTCATTCTGTGGTTTTGCCGTGTTTCCAATAGGTTTTGTGGTCCAAATAAATGTCTTTATTGTGGGGCATCTTTTCCGGTTTCTTTTGAGTCATGTTCCATTTGCAAACCTTGAGGTCCTTGTGCATTAATGGAGAAGCTGCTTATGAATCGATCTTCTTTACAGGCGCGGATATGCAACTGAGAAGCAGAAGGGTTTGTTACTTGTGGAGAAGCTAGACTATATCCAGTCTATAGTTCTACGAGGAATCTTCTCTACTATTTCAAAACCCCTGAGAAAAGTTGGAAAATTGATAAACAAGGTCTGACGCCTATTCAGTGAGGCACATGCTATGTTACTTGACCATGGGAAAACCTTTGAGATTTGTTAGTTGCTAAACTTTAATGACATTTTTTTCTCCAAATTTCTCATGAATAGGCACTAAATGAGGCTTCTCAAACTCAAGAAATTCAAGATTTGTCAGAGAGAATGAAAGTTTGGCTCAAGGAGCTATCTCTTTTTAAGGAATCATATCTTGACCTAGTCCAAACTTCTGACAAATTTTTGGAAGGGGATATCCGTTCAGATTCAGTCCTCCCCATGCGATTAGCAGCACAAAGAGCGGTCAGTCGGTATGAGGGGCTTCTCACACCTGTTGGTCCTCGCGAAAAGCTCTTCAGAAAGTTGCTCACTTGGATTGGTTTCATATCTCCTGGTTATGAAATACCATCTCAGCTAGCTAATGATAGTAATGCATCTGAACCTTACTTAAGGTGTGTGGCTTCTTTTTCTCAGTCATCTTTCCAACTAAACTATATTTTGGTGTCTGGTTGCTGATTGTGTAAATCTTTTATGTCAATATCAGATATGTTTTTCAAGACTTAGTTTGGGATTTGATTGCCCGAATGAACCTGCATATATGTTCACTTAAACAAGTGTCAAAATTCCTTGATGTGTTTTTATCACTTCGTTTAGCATGTCGTTGAGCTTTTTAAAGCAAGCATACAATTCTTTGCGCCATGTTTCCTAAACCTTTGACCTAACTAGAAACCTATTCTTCACTCAGGCCGATTTTCTTATCAAGGATGACACTAGGTGATATATGGAAACCTGCTTCAAAGAAAGCTTGCGGAAATGATATCTGGAAAAGGATAAAAACTTCTATTTCCATTCTTTTATCACCGTCAACTCTGCAGGTATTGTTTTCCTATGCAAATGTAATAGACATTCTTCTTTTGAATGAATCAGAAGCTATGGCCACATGATCACATTTCTTAGTGTATGTTTTTGCTCTGGTGAATAGGAGCCAGCATTTGAAGAGCTAATTTTGCTTTACACAAAGGATGCGAGTGAAAAGGGCGATAAGAATAAAGATGAAACCCGATCATCATTACAATTAGAGATATTTGAAAGAATTCCGATTCCAGATTTACCTGTAAGAATATTACATCGACATCATGAGTGCCTCCTCATGTTTCTTCTATGACAGTAAGCTTTTTCCTGAAGATTTCACCATTATTTTATTTCTTCTGTTTTATGCAGGTAATTTTCCCTCACAGAAAGCTTTACTTTCGCATCATAGATACAGTAAGTGCGGTTTAATTGTGCACTCAACTTTACTGATCTTATATATGTTGACCCAATACTTTGAATCTTTTGTTAGGTACGTCTGGATATCGCCAGTATTTTGGGACTTACGGCATACTTTGTAAACTACAAGTTTGAGAACATCTCATCATCCCCGTATGTCTTCTTATACACGCGTCTCTTTATTTCACTTTGGTTTACAAGAACAGAGAGTTGAGACTTGCTCTTTGCTTCACATTGTTTGCAATACAGATCAGCACTATTTCTTGATGTGATCGCCGTCACTGCTTTGGTAATATATGCAACACGTGTGGTTTTGGGTTACAAGCAGACATGGGATAGATATCAAGTGAGTTGAAATCCAAAGTCTTACTCCCTTCACCCCAATGGCTTTTAGTGTTCTAGTTTTGAAAATCTCCCTTTCATTTTATCTACTTCCTCAGTTGCTAGTGAACAAGACGCTTTATGAGAAAACCTTAGCCAGTGGTTTTGGCTCTGTCCACTTCCTTTTGGATGCCTCGGAGCAGCAACAGGCATGTTCTCCTTCATTTCTCCTTTGATTCTTTCGAAATATGCATGAGGGAATTTCAATGACAAATCTTTTACTTACTACTCATGGTCCAATCACTCGCTCCCTGCAGTACAAGGAGGCAATATTGACGTATGCAATTATTCTTCAAGCGGGAAAGAATGAGGTTAGACATAACCAGTCACTCTTTTGTCTTAATGGCTTAATGCCATGTCTCATTGCCTCATTTTTGGATGGTTGAAGCTTTTGCGCAGATGCTCATGAATGAATTATTTCCCTGCAGAATATGTCTCACCAAGGAGTTCGAGATAGATGCGAGAGATTCCTGTATGACAATTTCAAAATAAAGGTCTGTATAAAAACATCAACTCTCAGTAGCAACATTAATACACCTTGTAGCTGACTCACTAAACCACTTATACAGGTTGAGATGCGAGTAGAGAAGGCTATAAGCACGTTGGTGAGACTTGGTCTAGTAACAGAGGCACTGATCGATGGCGACATTAAGCTACAGGCTGTTCCTTGTCCTCAGGCTTATGTCTCTCTTAGAGAACTGTGGAACAGTCTGCTTGGTTGATGATACTCCATGGTCGACATTTTTGCTTTGTTGTACAAGATCTCCAGTTAAATTCGAATAGATTGTACATAAACAGAATCTGCTAACATAATGTTAATATTATCTCTGTGATATACAGTTAAAAAAAAAAAAACAGAGGTTTACAGAAATTTTTGATTTTCACAGCTCGAGTGGCTGAGATTTTGTAAAGACAAATACTCCTCCTCCTCCAACAGATCGACCCAAGAGCATGTTATTATCGAGATAAGACAGATAATACAATCCACCTACAGATCTCCTGCAATAGAGGAACATCTTAAGCATCCATAGACTTATCTTAAAAAGGTTATGGAAATTAAAAAAAAAAGAAGAAGTTATCATCTACCTTCCTGGACTGGTTGAGGTTACTGGAACCTGAGCTTTGAAAGTACGTATAAACTGCAATATCTGGAAAACCATTGAAGGAGTTATTTAGCTTGGTCATCCTCTTTGATAGGTCTTGGTTTCTAGGCATTGGTAACTAGAGAGTTTTCTCTTACCTGAAGGCTCAAAAATGAGCGTGGAAGAATTGCAGGTGCGATAAGAGCTTGAAGCTGCTCATTGATGTTAATGTTTCTAACACTTATCTGCAAAGAATCATGAAACCGAGTTTAGATTGCTTCCGGCGATATGTAGACTATACTGAAAACTTCGAAAACAGACAATCAACTAACCTCTTCAAACTGAAGGTAGACGTTTCGACTAGAGACCTTATCGAATTTTGCAGTAACAACAAGTGTTGCACCTTCTTGCTCCTGCCATGGATTCATTTTACAGTAACTGTGTCTGGAAAATGTGAAATTTGAAAGAGTTAAAAGTAGAGAAGAAGCAGAAACCTCTAACAAGCTTGGAACACTCCACTGAACAACATTCCGGATGATCCCACCATCTGATCGATCTCTGCACTCAAACTTCTGAAATATCTGCCCTACCTGATCAAAAACGACAAAAAGAATTAAAAATCGAAAACTCAGAAAAATGTCTCTCTGTTTTGTCTGATCATCACCACCTGAAAGAAGGGAAATCTTGAAGCAGCTTCAAAAAGAACAACAACGTCAGGTGCAGATGTATATTGTAGCCTCCATGTTCCATCTAACTTCACTAGATCAATGGCTTCGCCGCCATTAAACCCTTCCACAGTCACCTGAAAAGTTTCTACCAAATCCAAACTCATAAAGAAAGAAAGAAAGAAAAACGACATCTTCACTCAATGCCATACATCTACAGAATCGAACACAATTTACTGTACCAGAGCCTCTTCGATGACAGATCGTTGATCAGAAGTGGCAGTGAGTCCTCGTTGAGTTTCTTGAACAGCTCTCAGTAGATTGTGTTTCTTGTGTTCTAAGTCAAGTTCACTGTCAACGACCTGAGTGAGAGTGATCACCGGAACATGCTCAAACCATTTGTTTCAGTTAAGAAAATAGAACGAAGAGCAGAAATGTGCAGAGACCAAACCGTAGCCTTCGTATCTCCAGAAGCTACAGCTACTCGACACGAGAATCTCTTTCTATGGTCGGTAACGATGCTTAGGCCAAAAGGTTTGATTCTACAGACGCGAGGCATTGGAATCGCTGGGCAAGAGAAATTCGCAGACGCAATTCGATCCATTTTCTTCACGGAAAAGAGGCCTCAAGCTAACAATCACCACCACCCAAAACGTGCGATGGATAAAGATTATCCAAGATAAAAAAAAAAAGAGGCTGAAACTATTACAATTTACAGAGTTATCCCACAAGAGTCAGATTTTGTTTTTCTTCTCCAAAATTCAGCTTTTTCTAAAACAAAATTTCTCGGAATAGTAATTAACTTCGAAAAAGAAAAAGGGTGAACAGAAATTTAAAATTCAGGCGATACCTTCAAAGCTCAAAAGCTAATAGACGATGGTCAGACAAAAAGAAGCGAACAGTGTTTTTGTTCTGTTTTTGCTGGGTTGTAAACACAGAACAGTCATTTATTTTTTTTAAGAAAAAAACATCTAATGAAAGATGATATTTCTTCATTTGCGCGAAGTCGACATTACGTGGCCGTATATTGACCAGACTGAATCGGCTCGAGCTAAACTGAGCTCATGTGCTTGACTCTTATCAATAAAAAATTGAGAGAGCCTGTCAAGGATTCCACCAGAAAAAAAAAAAAAAAAAAAGAATCGAAAATGACCCAAATCTTCCAGATGTATCAAATCTCACGCGAGTAGTACTCAATGATTCCCTTTTTTTTTTTTGATTTGTCTGGGTCGAAATACATAATGATTCTTAAAAGACTAATATAACTCGTCAAAATGGCGCTGTACAAGAAAAGCAAGGCCACAAGTGTATCTCTTCTCATCATCAACGAAACATTTTGCAAACTATATTACTTCTAACGAACCAAAACTCGTAACATTCTTCAGTAGAGAGCCTGTGGAGACAATGTCTTGATGAGCAAGTCTCTTCTTTGAATGACCCAACGGTAACAAATGGAAGTTAACTGCAGTGATTATTTTTTGAACTAAAGGTGAACTTATTTTTGGGACCACATACATGGGGAAATGGCAATTGCTTAAAATGGAAGAACAAGAGTATTGTCTATCCTCTAAGGGCTTATTGTCGCGTGTATACAAAAGCAGTAAGTCACGCTCTGCAGTCTGCAACAGCTAAAGCGAAACAACAACTGGCGTTTAACGTTTTGGATCGACTGGAGCAAGCGGCTGGGTCATGAGGAAGCCCTTGGTGCCTAAGCACTATAAAAGGAAGATGCTTTGGGATAGAGAGAGAACTGAAGAGAACTTGAGAGGTTGTAGAGAGATTGTAGCTAAGAGAAAATTCTATTTAGCATAAGCTTTGTAATAGTTTTCTTGATACAAGTAAGAATCGAAGAGTGTCTAAGTGCTAGTGAAGGGCATTAGGCGGATCTCTTGATTCTTCTTGTTGTAACAGCTGCTCTCTATTGGTTCTAGTGGATTCCGAGGTGAGCCTCGGCGAGATGTAGCGTCCTTTAACGGCGTGAACTCGTTAAACTTGTGTGTGCTCCTTTTCTTTCAGTTAGTTTCTGCATTTCATCATCTCTGCAATCTCTTTCCTCTGTTATTTTAGAACTCTGTTCTTGAAGTGTGTTCTGTTAACTGTCACTCAAAGTCTCAGATCTTGGTTTGTTGCGTCTCAGGCTAAAGAAAGTCGACATTTTTTAGCACATAGAGTCCTAACAAAGTGGTATCAGAGCCAGGTTGCGGTATCTGTGGTTCCGAAGTCTGAATCTCAAAGCCGTGAACCATGTCATCGTCAAGAGTTGAGATGGAAAAGTTTGACGGTCATGGAGACTACACTATGTGGAAAGAGAAGCTCGAGGCACACCTAGATATACTAGGACTCAGTGTAGCTCTCAAGGAAACTGATACCTCGAAGGAAGCACGCGTAGAGAGCAAGGATGAACCAGAAAAACTTGAAGAAAAATGCAAGAAGGCTCGGAGTACGATAGTCTTGAGCCTGACAGATAGAGTCTTAAGGAAGGTCAAAAAGATGAAGACTGCAGCTTCAATGATGGCGGCTTTAGACCAACTGTACATGTCTAAAGCCCTTCCCAACCGGATCTATCTGAAACAGAAGCTATACAGCTTTAGAATTTCTGAAAGCATCTCCATAGAAGGAAACATCGATGAGTTTCTCCATCTTATAGAAGATCTGGAGAATACGGAGGTGCAGGTTTCGGATGAAGATCAAGCCATTCTCTTGTTGATGTCACTACCTAAACAGTTTGACCAGCTCAGAGATACCCTCAAGTACAGCTCAGGAAAACGTGAGTTAACACTTGATGAAGTCGTTGCAGCTATACACTCAAAGGAACTTGAGTTCGGATCTATGAAGAAGGGTATAAAGGGTCAAGCAGAAGGTCTCTATGCCAAGGAGAAGACTGAGACCAGAGGAAGAAGTGAACAAAGAGAGAAAGGAAAGTCAAGAGCAAGGTCCAAGTCTAAGAGTAAACGCGGATGTTGGGCTTGCGGTGAAGAAGGACATTATAAAAGTTCATGTCCAAATAAAGGGAAACCTCAGAGTAAAGCAAAAGATCAGTACAACAAGGGGGAATCCTCAAGTGGGAAAGGTAACTTAGCTGAAGCGACAGGGCTTTATGTGTCTGAGGCTTTGTCATCTACAGACATACATCTTGAAGATGAGTGGATCATGGATACCGGTTGCAGTTATCACATGACGTATAGAAAGGACTGGTTTCATGAATTAAATGAAGAAGCAGGAGGTTCTGTCAGAATGGGAAACAAGACATTAGCCAGGGTCAGAGGTGTTGGTACGGTTAAAGTCAAGAACGAAGATGGTCTGACGGTTTCACTTGCAAATGTGAGGTACATTCCCGAGATGGATAAGAACCTACTGTCTTTGGGAACCTTTGAGAAAGCCGGTTACAAGTTTGAATCAGAAAATGGATATATCAGCATTAAAGCTGGTGATCAAAATCTGCTGACAGGAAGAAGATTTGACACCCTGTATCTACTTCATTGGAGACCTGCAGTTGACGAGTCACTTGCAGTAACAAGAAGGGAAGATGACACGGTGCTGTGGCATAGGAGACTGGGTCATATGAGTCAGAAATACATGAGTATCATGACTAGAAAGTGTCTTCTCGACAGTAAAAAAGTGTCAACATTTGATACATGTGAAGACTGTATCTATGGAAGGGCAAGAAGAGTTGGGTTCAACCTGGCTCAACACGACACAAGAGAGAGACTCGAATATGTGCACTCTGACTTATGGGGAGCTCCATCCGTACCTCTGTCTCTTGGTAAATGTCAGTACTTTATATCTTTTATCGATGACTATACAAGAAAAGTATGGGTTTATTTTCTGAGATCAAAGGATGAAGCCTTTGAGAGTTTTGTTGAATGGTCACACTTGGTGGAGAATCAAAGTGACAAACGGATTAAGACACTCAGGACAGATAATGGTCTTGAGTTCTGCAACAAAGCCTTTGATAATTACTGTGAAGAAAAGGGGATTCAGAGGCATAGAACATGTGCATACACACCCCAACAGAATGGCGTTGCAGAACGCATGAACCGTACAATTATGGAGAAGGTGAGAACCATGTTGAGTGACTCAGGTTTGCCTAAACGCTTCTGGGCGGAGGCCACTCACACGGCGGTTGTTCTCATAAACAAGACCCCCTCTTCTGCTCTCAATTATGACATTCCCGACAAGAGATGGTTTGGTAAGACGCCTGTATACAGCTACCTAAGGAGATTTGGTTGTGTTGTGTTTGTACATACAGACGATGGCAAGCTTAGTCCGAGAGCAAAGAAAGGAGTGCTTCTGGGGTATCCCACTGGAGTAAAAGGATATAAAGTCTGGTTACTTGAAGAAAGGAAGTGTGCAGTGAGCAGAAACGTGATATTTCAAGAAAATGCAGTCTACAAGGATCTTCAGAGTCAGAATGACCATCCTGTAGTTGAAGAGGATGATCCCTGCAGATCGTTGCTTGATCTTGACTTGGAGCCAGAAGGAGATTCTAGCTCAGGTGGAGCCTCACTGCAACACTCCGGTGTTACGTCCTCATCAAGATCAAATCCACTCTCACCGAACAGAAATGAAGGAACAAGTGATGACTCTGCATCAAGAAGCCATCATGTACCTCTTAGTTATCGTCTGGTTCGTGACAGAGACAGAAGAGAGATTAGACCACCGAGGAGATTTGATGATGAAGACTATTATGCCGAAGCCTTATACACAACTGAAGATGGTGATGCAATTGAACCGGATAGTTTTCAAGAAGCAAAAAGAGACATTCACTGGAAGGAATGGAGTCTAGCTATGGATGAGCAAATGAATTCTCAGAAGAAAAATTTCACCTGGACGAAGGTCTTAAGGCCCGAGAAACAGAAGGTGATTGGTTGCAGGTGGATCTACAAGTATAAACAAGGGATCCCTGGTGTAGAGGAACCTCGCTTCAAAGCTAGACTCGTGGCTAAGGGATATGCTCAAAAGGAAGGGGTAGACTATCATGAAATCTTTGCACCGGTTGTAAAGCATGTCTCCATAAGGATTCTACTTTCAGTGGTGGCACAAGAAGACCTTGAACTTGAGCAGTTAGATGTCAAGACCGCCTTCCTCCATGGAGAACTCAAAGAAAAGATTTACATGGCTCCTCCTGAAGGATACGAGTCAATGTTTAAAGAGGATGAGGTGTGCCTTCTCAACAAATCCTTGTACGGTCTCAAGCAAGCACCTCGACAGTGGAATGAAAAATTTGACAACTATATGAATGAGATCGGTTTTGTGAGAAGTGAACATGACAATTGTGCCTATGTGAAGTCTCTGGTGGATGGTTCAATGATGTATCTACTCATCTATGTGGATGACATGCTTGTTGCAGCCCGAAACAAGGAAGCTATAGATCAGTTGAAGATGGAACTCGGAAACAAATTTGAAATGAAAGATCTGGGAGCTGCAAAAAGGATCTTGGGTATGGAGATTACTCGAGACAGAGAACAAGGTGTTTTGTGGCTGTCACAAGAAGGGTATTTGAACAAGATTCTGGAAACGTATGGAATGGGAGAAGCTAAACAAGTGGCTACCCCATTAGGGGCTCATTTGAAGTTAAGTGCAGCAACCGAAGATAAGCTAGCAAGAGATGAAGAGTACATGAAGTCTGTTCCATATTCAAATGCTGTGGGTAGTATCATGTACGCAATGATCGGAACAAGACCAGATCAAGCTTATCCTGTAGGCATTATAAGTAGATACATGAGCAAGCCGATCAGAGAGCATTGGCTTGGGGTAAAGTGGGTTCTGCGATTCATCAAAGGCACACTGAAGACAAGATTGTTCTACAAAAAGAGTCCTGAATTCAAGATTGTGGGTTACTGTGATGCTGACTTTGCAGCTGATCCTGACAAAAGGAGATCCATTACAGGTTTGGTATTCACATTGGGAGGTAATACCATAAGCTGGAAGTCAGGGTTGCAGAGAGTAGTCGCTCTGTCCACAACGGAATCTGAATACATGTCATTGACCGAAGCCGTGAAGGAAGCTTTGTGGCTTAAAGGGCTGTTAAAGGATTTTGGTTTCGAACAGAGGAGTGTAGAGATTCACTGTGATTCCCAGAGTGCTATTGCTCTCTCGAAGAATAACGTGCATCATGAGCGAACCAAACACATTGATGTCAAGCATCACTATATCAGAGAAGTGATTGCTAATGGTGATGTTGAGGTTGTGAAGATTTCGACTGAAAGGAATCCAGCTGATATCTTCACCAAGATTCTACCTGTGAACAAGTTTCAATCCGCTTTGAACTTGTTGCAGGTCAGGTCTGAGTGATAAAACTCAGGAAATCCGAGGCCGGGATCCAGGAAACTAGAATTCAAGGAACGTCTCTCTCTCAAAAGGAACAAGAAAATGACTTGATCATCAGGTGGAGATTTGTGGAGACAATGTCTTGATGAGCAAGTCTCTTCTTTGAATGACCCAACGGTAACAAATGGAAGTTAACTGCAGTGACTATTTTTTGAACTAAAGGTGAACTTACTTTTGGGACCACATACATGGGGAAATGGCGATTGCTTAAAATGGAAGAACAAGAGCATTGTCTATCCTCTAAGGGCTTATTGTCGCGTGTATACAAAAGCAGTAAGTCACGCTCTGCAGTCTGCAACAGCTAAAGCAAGAAACAACAACTGGCGTTTAGCGTTTTGGATCGACTGGAGCAAGCGGCTGGGTCATGAGGAAGCCCTTGGTGCCTAAGCACTATAAAAGGAAGATGCTTTGGGATAGAGAGAGAACAGAAGAGAACTTGAGAGGTTGTAGAGAGATTGTAGCTAAGAGAAAATTCTATTTAGCATAAGCTTTGTAATAGTTTTCTTGATACAAGTAAGAATCGAAGAGTGTCTAAGTGCTAGTGAAGGGCATTAGGCGGATCTCTTGATTCTTCTTGTTGTAACAGCTGTTCTCTATTGGTTCTAGTGGATTCCGAGGTGAGCCTCGGCGAGATGTAGCGTCCTTTAACGGCGTGAACTCGTTAAACTTGTATGTGCTCCTTTTCTTTCAGTTAGTTTCTGCATTTCATCATCTCTGCAATCTCTTTCCTCTGTTATTTTAGAACTCTGTTCTTGAAGTGTGTTCTGTTAACTGTCACTCAAAGTCTCAGATCTTGGTTTGTCTCAGGCTAAAGAAAGTCGACATTTTTTAGCACATAGAGTCCTAACAGAGCCCATTTATTTAGGCATTGTTGTCTGGCTGGTGATCAGCATCATGTGCAATCTCATCATCTTCATCTCCGTATTGTGCCCATGGAAGAATTGACTCAAACAACACAGCCAATGCATTCCGATTTTCCAAACCACGTGGCGGTGGTGGTGCTTGGTGGTGGTGACCACCGACTCCTGCAGCCACTTGATCTCCTCCCATTCTTGGATCAGCCACAAAATTCTGCAAATTGTCTGGTGGGAGAGTCGGCACCGAATCAGAGAAGTCATGTGTTGATAAATGAGAGTACCTGCAATGGAATAGAACCATATGTGATCAGCTTTCGCCAAAAGGAAAATCGAGAAAGTGAGTTTTTTTAATAATATACTTACTCGTTATTCTTAGCAGGGAAAGCTTCTTCCCTTGCACGCAAGAAGTCCTCTCCTTCGGTTGCGTTTTCTTCCAGTGACTCAATGACTAAATCAGCAGCACTACGAAGCAGTTTCTGGACATCTGGAAGCCTCCATATAAGGTAATTCCTCTCCACATATATGTTGATAAGGTGATCCAAGGACGGGTTCTTTGATTGCTCTGATCGGAAGTAAGAATGCTTGAGAATCTTTGTCCATGCCTGATCTTTCAAAGGTACCTTGTCCACTAGTTTCTTGAGCACTGTCGGATGAAGCTTCAAAGCTTGCATCATGAGATCTAAAGAGCTTGACTTTGAAGTATCCATAAGACTACCAGCTTCAGAGGAAGAGGAAGACTCCATTTTCTCGAGGTAAACCCGGGCAATAGCAAGCGAATACGAGAAATTCGGGAAGAGCCATAAAGAGTTATCACTTTGGTACTCCTCCGAGAACTGCTCCAGCCACGCATACTCCTCTGCTCTCAAAGCGAAATAGTCGACACAAAACAATGCACCTACTGGATTGTCTGTGTCCAGCGAAAGCAAGAGTTTGCAGACTTCCAATGCTGATCTATGGCAGCCACGCCTATCCATGTTCCTCATGTGAGCGAAAAGCGTCGTGAAAAACGGCTTGTTTGTCTCATGACTAAACTTCAACCGGCAGTTACCTTGGAACGGAGTGAACATTGGGTGCCACGCGCGCTCCAAACCGTACAAGCATTTTCCGATGGCATCAGCAGCCATTTGATGCTCACCCACAAACTTGAAGTAGTCTGCCATAGTTATAAGTGAATCAATATGGTAAGGATGGTTTATAAGGACACTTGCTACACCGTTTAAATCATGAATGGCTTGTGCGGCCTGAAATGCCCTCTGAGCCTGCTCATATGTGGATGAATGGGTATATCTGTGCATAAAAAGGAATGTGTATTTCCATCAGAGTTACAATCTCTATATCCACACACCAAAAATACAACAAAAACAAAAATCTGTGTACCTGAAGTAGTTGTATCCATCTTTAGTCTCTAGAAACTCCATTGAGAAAGACCGATCCCAGCGAGACCAATTCTCCATCGGAGAAATCAAAACCGTCTTTGTGATGTGATGGATTCCACGTCTTCCTACTCGTCCCTGTCTAGAGCTACCACCAGCTTGACTGCTACTCTCAAGTGATCTAACGACCTTTGAACCATACATTCTCCTCAACTCGTTTTCAAGATTTAGATACTTGGGATCTATTTCCAGCACGGATCGTGAAGAAGCCCTTTTCGCAGAATCAGAAGGTGGTTTTGTTTCCTGAAACTTTTCTTTCTTAGAGTTAGCATCGAGAGAAAGTGCTTCTAAAGTTTCATCCAAAGTGATCTCAGGCTTTGCCACATTAGAACGACTCTCTTTGGTTTTCTTCTTTTTCTTTTTCTTAGACTTATTCTTTGAAGCCGGTTGCACATTATCAGCATCTTCATTCTTCATCTCAATTATAGACTCATCATCTATATCTATCTCCTGCAATCAAACCCCCAAGTGCTATACATATTAAGCATTTTGGATAAGCTCCACACATCAAAAACTAGAAACATCTACGATCAACTATCTGCATTCAATTTGAATCAACTTATACCCAATTTGACATCTACGATTGCTCTTATGAAGACATATGCTGATATAAACATAAGACATGATTCCAGATACTACAATCGACCAAACAACCTAATCGTCAAATTTTTGGTGGTAAAAATCCAAAAGACTGACCTTTTCGGAGTCAGGATCTTCATCACCTTCGTTCAAGAGATCAAAAGGATTAATCGAAGAACGGCCTCTCGAACCATCAAGATTCTCGTCTTCTTCTTCTTCTTCTTCTTCTTCCTCCTCCCCTTCATCGTGATGATTCCTGTGTTTCGATTCTTCATGTTCCTTGAGAACTTTCTTCAGCAACCTCCCAGACATATTTACTCCTGCTTCGTCGTCTCGGAATCCGACAAGGTCGATTTAAGACGGCGGAGACACCCGATGAGATGATATCTCGATACGCTAATCCTTCGCTTGTTAGTCTAGACTCTTGAGTCTAGCATTTTTGGTTTTCGATCCTTCATGTTTTGGTCAATTCGATACCGGTCATATATTATCAAATTAGTAAACCGGTCAAATTTGGGCTCTCATATAAGAACGACGCCGTTCTCATCAGCCGTCGTCGTTTTCCATATTTGTTCACAGTTGGAATCGAACTAGCTCATGGTGTGTAAGAAAATGTATAGCGTATTAAACCATACTAAAATTTCAAAATTTGGACCGCATTGAAATTTATTGATTTTAATTTGAAGAATCTGAAACTAGAATCCAATGCTTTCGGCTAAGCTAATAATTAGAGTCACCACGAGCAACGCTAATTATCTCCTAGTGATTATATATATTCACTTTTACATACATATATAATAATAAAGTAGTATAATCACGAATTCACGATGATTGTGATTCTCTCTGAATTTCGATAATTATATCCGTCTTATTTTTGCTGAACCACTTATATTACACAATTTTGGATTTATATATCGATTAGTGTATGCTTTACACTGTTACTTTCATTTTTTGATATTGTTAATAGTCACAGATTTCAAACCATCCTTATCATTACGATAAAAAAATCATTGTCCAATTCGATTTGAATTATTTGTTAAAATCACTCACTTTTTCGGCTCCTTTACCAAAAGGTAAACTTTTTCAACAGTTGATTTTGTAGTATATTTTAATTTTCACCAAAAAGTATAATTAAACAGAAGACTCTCATCATAGCAGAGCAGTGATCAAAGTGGGCCCATACACGCCACAGAGAACTCAACCCAAAAGCCCAAAAAAGAAAAAGTTATTTTTTTAGCTAAGTTTATTATATAAAGGGAATTGCACACTCTCCTCTTTGCTTGTATTAGCCAACCATCAACGACGAGAAAAATGAATCGGAACTTACGAAACGCCATTATCGCATTCCTTGCTCCACTTCCTTCTATCGTCTTCTACATTTCATTTCTCCGTAATTACTCTTCCACCTCCACTTCCGAGCTCTCTTTTAT
This sequence comes from Eutrema salsugineum, assembly GCF_000478725.1. Taxonomy (NCBI): domain Eukaryota; kingdom Viridiplantae; phylum Streptophyta; class Magnoliopsida; order Brassicales; family Brassicaceae; genus Eutrema; species Eutrema salsugineum. The sequence goes on along the minus strand of NW_006256812.1, from coordinate 1,412,107 downwards.
TCATTCGTGGTGTTTGAATCACCCGCTTCTACTGGCAAACCTTCTCTTCTTCTTCAACGTCAATGTGCTCTTCTGGGTCATCGGTTTACTCCAATCTAGCCACTGGGTACACACATACCCAGAAAAATATCACAATTTATTTTTGCAATTTGATCTCTTTCTGAAATGTCAGATTTTTATTTTTCTTGATTTTGCAGATGATCGATGTGTACTGGACAGTGATACCCGTGATGCTGGCTCATTACTTCGCATCGCATCCATTGGGGCAATACAATAAGTGGAGATCCATGATTGTCATAATCCAGACATGGATCTGGAGTATTAGGTTGACTCATAACTATTTCCGGCGGGAAAACTGGGAATGGGGTGCTAGAGAAGACTGGAGGTTCAACGACTTACGGAAGCAGTACGGGAAACACTGGTGGTGGCTCTCGTTCTTCTCCGTTTACGTCTCGCAGCAGGTAATTTTTATCCACCAACTGTTCGATGATTTGCCTGAACGAGCTTTGCTTTTCAGAGGAGCAGAGATCTTGATTAACTATGTGAATTATTGCTACGATTTCTAAATGCCTTTATGATGATGGATGATTTGGAGAAAAGTAGATTCTTTTCGTTATGCATTCTCTACCTCTACGTATCCTCTTGATATTTTTGTTTCTGTTTCTTATTTCGTTTTCTTTTGTTTCTTTTCAAAAAGATCTTCCTCATTGGGATATGTCTACCTTTGTACATCATCCATTCCGTTGATGCGCCACTAAACATCTGGGACTTGATTTCCTCGGCTATCTGTTTGACGGGCATTGTCATGGCCTACTACGCAGACACGCAGCTTCACGAGTTTGTAACCGGAAACCAAAAACTCAAGGAGCAAGGACATCCCAAAATCCCCAATCTCGACTCGGGTTTGTGGCGTTACTCTAGACATCCTAATTACTTGGGAGAACAATTGTGGTGGTGGGGATTGGTCATATTTGCTTGGAACCTTGGTCAAGGATGGACTTTTATAGGTGCATTGGTCAATACTCTATGTTTAGTCTATGTAACAATTCTTGTTGAGCGTCGTATGGTGAAACAAGAATACAGAGCTCAAGCTTATAGAGCTTATCAGAAGACAACCTCCGTATGGATTCCATGGTTCAAGTCTCATTCTGCTACCATTAAAGACAAAAACACTTGAAGACATTGTCATTACTTTGTTGTTTGTTTTAATAGGGTCTCTAGAGATCCTTTCATTGTGTATTATTGGCATGGTTTTGGTTCATTTTTTTTTTCTTGTCATTATTATTTATCCTTTGACATGTTTCGTTTGGTTTGTGTAAATTAAATTCGCATTAAAATAATTTTTTTTCTTGCTCTCTTATTAGTGTATTTTTTCTTGTTCTCCTAAATCCTCGAGTAATGGAGTCAGATGGTAACTCACAGATTTCTCTCACTTCTGTTGCATGAACAGCTACAATTTCAATCAATCTTGTGAATGTTGAAGAAATAGTTTCAGTAGTGGGCAGTTGGGATCAAAACCTTCTTACGACACAAAAACTGCTTTTTATACTCTTCAACTAAATCATTTTCTGCCATTTTTCTCAAATACCCATGTTTCCTCTCAGACTCATTAAAACACAAGATGATTATCTGTATCATTTTAAAACTTCTTTATCCAATTTGATTTATACTAGTAAAACACTGATGAAACTAAGGAGCTTCTTCCTTTGCTTATCACAGAATCCCACATGCAAGGTCTGCATGAACCCTGGTGGCTGTTGTGCCCACCTCAAATACTCCTCAGAGCAATGAACATTTCTAGGGCTGTTAAAACTATTATTTGTTAAAATTTACTAAGTTCTGGATATTTTTTTTCATGCTTGTTTTTCTTGTGTGTGATTGAACTCATTAACTTAAAAATCATTAAAGAATTATTTGGAACTTGAATTATTGATGTACTAAAATTTCAATATACTTAAACTTTAGGGAATGAAAACCGTTTGAAATTCATAATTAGGGATCACTATAACAAATTTTTGCCCAAATGATGTACTAAATGTTTTACATAAATCTTTATGCTTATCTTTTGTAAAATGCATTTATATATGCACTGATCGTTATGTTCCACTAAATTACAAAATATATTTATATTGTCAATGACAAGAATATATGAGTGATCAAATGGCTATCTATGGTGCAAATCGAACATACCAAAATGTTTTTTGTCATATGTATGTTTGCTCAACGTAATATGAAAATATTAACACACAAGTCATATGGTTTGTGAAAACAAAAACAAAACTAAGTTAATTTTCAAGAATGAAATAATTTTGAAAAGATCTAAAGACAAACCACAACATAATTGGCTATCTTCAAAAATGTTTTTTGTTTCTTCATGGTTTGTCACAAAAACATTGAATCTAACTGATTTGTGTTGCAGTTTAATTATGGACCTATTTTTGTCGCAATGACCGTGATCAAATACAAAATAAAAATATATCCGGGAGTTTAAACAAGAGTGTTCATTATTTAAGCAAAACTCTCACCCTTTCCATGTTCCACTCAATCATATATTATGAATTTTAAATAAAATGTTATTCATTATTGATTGTGCTGGCCAATCATCCGCTTGGAGATCATAACTTTGTTGTTGACAAAAACAGATAGAGTTACAATACTTATGACTATAATTTTTTTTTAAAAGATTATTTTTGCTACTTTATGGATAAAATTTCCATGGATACAAATTACAATAATACGTAGCTAGTTAGGATCAGAAGGTAATCAAGAAGAACAATATGCATTTTATTCGACGGTGTTTCTTAGATAGGAAATTATAAACGACACTGAACAATTGTAGACAATTATGTAACTACAGTCTACATATCGTGAAATATATAAACTTGCTTCCTTCTTTTTTTTTTTATGGTAACGCCGATAATTGTAGGGGATGGATAGTTGTGGCATATGATTGGGACAGAACCAGATTTAAGTTTTAGATAAGCTGCGAAACAAAATTAAAACATCGGGCCGTTTTTCATTACAACATGTATTTAAAAAATATATATATATATATATATATATTGAAGTTTAATACTGGATGCTTATGTAAAGGGGTCATATTGAATCAGTGGTAACAAAAAGCCAGTTTTTTTTAATTAAAAAACAAAACTAAAAGCCGCAAACTCATGCTTAATTAATCAAATATGGGTATGGGTCCTGCGGCGGCAATTGTTTCTTCTCCAATGGTGTAATGTTGATTAACATGTTAATTATGAAAGTTCTTGACAGCACCTAGGATGTATTATATGTGTCATGTGTGTATGTCATGTTCGCATCAGCTGATATGAAGAAGGGACTGATGAGTTATTTTCAAGCTAATAAAGTATATAAATAGTTAGTGTAGGGACTGAGTTAAAAAATACCGGAAGAGTGCAAGCGCCGAGGATCAAAAATCAAAGTCGAATAATAAACGCCGAAACGTTTGGATGTTTTAATCAAGAACTGCATGTTTGTCTTGTGAGTTCTACCGCCAACAAAGTCGAGAAAATTAATCCCAAATTCTCCTCAAACTAGGTTTTCGTTTTCACATCATCTCAATATAACTATTTTTCTCTCTAGTTTCAGTTATATAATACAGTAGTCTTAACTAATGACAAATAAATTTTAGAAGACTAAGTATGGAGTCTATGGACGTTGGGGACTGGGGAGCCGTTGGAAAACTATCATTAAGACTACTAAAAAGTTATATTGAGAATTTGAGATGATGTAAAAACTATGGAAACAAATGACTTACAAAAACATGTGTTTGTGATGATAATAATGTATTGATTTCACGACTTAGATACATGCAAATGCATTTTTGCAACTTCATCATCAATATTCCATTCCGAGCCTATAAGGCGAGTTAAATTAGCTATATACCACATATATAAATAAACCCTAAACCTAACGTTTGAGATGCGACTAATCGAATATATGCATTATAACAGCAACCATTATGATAAATCTATGAATATAGATCTAACTAGCTAGCTACATGGTAAAGATGCACATGTGATAAATCTTACTAGCTAGATGCTCGTATATGGTATAAATATCAACACACGTCTTACGTATGTGTATAAACACAACATGTATTTACATTAATTGTGTCTCAGAAATGTTATCTAGACATAGACATTGCAGAGTTCAGACCAGGAGACGAAAAGAGAAACCAAAAATACATTACATAACTGAAAAAAACACTGTTTGCTAATTTTATTAGTTTCGTAGCCTTTAGCTTTTTTAATAACTAATTACTTCATCGGAATACATATGTGAAAACAGATCAGACCTTTTTTCGATCGCCCCAAGATGAAAAAAAAAAAGTTTTTTTTCTCTTTTTTATTTTGCTATAATTATATAAAGAAATAAGTTTTTTAAAAAAATTATTGTTTTGTCACTGCCCATCTCCTGCAAGTCTACCTGCCTAACTAATATCCAGCAATAGCTTCAGAGAAAAGCAGCAGCAGCAGCCATATTTAGTAACCAAACATAGAAACCCATAAGCAATTAATTGCAGTGACAATAATTAATGATGCATATATATATATATATATATATAAAATGCAATAAATCTATATAGAAACAATTCACTTTTCTAAGACAGCCCATCAAACTCTGAAACTTTCTGACCACAGAGACATACAAGAGAGATATGGGTTTACACTGATCCCAATCCTAGTTCATGTCTCTTCTTATAAATTTCACTTATTTGTACCAAAATTTGTCTACTCCATACAGTTACATAGCCTATGATATGTTTTGCCAAATGTATTTTAATCAAATGATAGATGATGAGAGTTTGAGACAAACGAAACAAAAAAGAGTTAAAAATGCTAGAGGTACTTCATCTATATACACAATCAATATATTCAAAGAACATTTAACAAAAGACTATCCGGATCCATATAATTTCCATAAAATTTCTCTGTATGGACTATGCATTAAGTTTATAACGAGTGCATTAAGTAGTCTCATATATATATAGAAAGAGAATTATGTGTATTCCTTAATTTTGATATATATACCAACTAATCTCATCATCAATATTGATCCAAATCAAAAGACAATGAAGACTTTCCTTTCTTAGAGAAGTGATCGTCTTCACTGCTGCTTCCAAGTCTTAGCTGAAACAAAGAGGAAGACGAAGAAGCACCACCGCCACCGCCACCGCCACGTGGCAAACTCCCACCGGAAGATGAAGAATCTTCCTCCGTAATGTTGGTTACTCCGCTCTCGCCACATTCCATATCGACTCCAAAAAGCCTCAGCCTCTTCCCGGCGGCTCCGACAACCGCCTGAGTAACTCGAGCTCCTCCGTGCATCATCACCGGCACAGATTCGATCACTAGCGGATCAGCCACCGCCCTCTGATCAACTGACCTAACGAAATAACCATACCCAAATTCTCTCGGAATCTGAGGGTAACTATAACCACTACTTTGGAGATGACGTGGCTGGTGATGATGATTATAAAGATTGTAACTTGTCGAAGTAGTTGTTGTCGGAAAACTGTAAAAGCTAGGGAACATAGCTCCGGCAGCAAAGTGAGCAATGGATGTCGGATGGTCAGGGACTTTAGCTCTTCTCCTCCAATCGATAAACAAACGACTGTCTCTCCCTGAATCTCCGATACATCTCTGGAAAGAGACAATATCTCCGGCATCAAGCTTCTTGTCTTTGACGAAACGGCTCCAACCTTTAGTCATGACATAGCTCTGGCTACTGTTCCAGTAAGAGTAACGGAACCTCCATGATTTTCCTGTGAGATCTTCGAAGTTTAAAAGCAGACCTTTCTCGTTTGAGGATGAATCTAAAGGGAAGTATCTCTCTGCGTGTTGCTTTGGGATCACGAGTCGGTTTAGTTTCCCGACGTCGCTTGGAGTCACCACTTTGTCGAACATGTGCTCTCTCTCCACTTCTTCCACGGGCCTCTTTGCTTCTGCTTCTTCGTCTTCTTCTCCTAGTTCTCTTGTTAGAGACAAATTCGTCATCATCTTTACAATTCAGTATCTCTTGATTAATGCTGTTGGCCAAGATTGGGTTTTTCAATGGAATTCGATGGTTTTCTGATGAGAATTCCGATGAAATGACTTCGGAATCTGAGAAAAGAGTAGAGAAGCAAGAAACCCTAATTTTGTTAGGAGAGGAGGAGAATTGGAGGAGGAAAAAAGTTAAATTGGTGATGTGATTGACCTAATTATACATAAATAGAAAGTTGGTTTTTGCCTAACTTCACTGACCATCAACACCATCTCTCTCTCTCTCTCTGTCTTCTCTGTCTCTCACTGTTTTCAGCGATAGCTAGCTCTTTGAAATCTAGAGGAAGAAAACAAATGAAGTCTTGTTAAGATTTTTTAGAAGAAGAATGAGAAAGAGAAAAAAGAAAGGAGAGAAATCATGAATGTTATAATGTTATGATGAGAATGATGGAGATATGGGCAAGAGAGAACCAATTTAGAGGGACCCATGGATAATCTGGTTCAATTCATGTGACCTTATTGTCCTTTTACCACTATCCTAGTTTCTTCTCTCTTTTTTTTTTTTTGGTTTTTTTCCATCCCTTGCATAAATATTCCTTTAATTAATTTCCCAAAAAAAATTATTTTTTATTGCCAAATCGAAAAAAGAATCAGATTTGTCCAACGAATACAGGTCGTGGATGGTTGGGATATGAGGAGAAGGGAGATGATAATGTCGTGGGCTTAGGGAGAACTTTTTGTTTTTTCTTTAAATTATTAGAATCTTTAAGCTAGTGGAGTATAAACAATCAAATGATTAATACAGTAAGTACTTAGTTTAATAAACAATCTCGCCCTAATAAATGCTAATTATCGAAAGGGGAACTTTTTTCTAGGTTTGCTGCAATTTTGGTTTCACAAAAACAAGATTGGCATGTTGTTTTAGTCTTGGTCGTTACTGTTGACCTTTTGTTCTGGTCTCTCTTAATTTCTTCTTCGTGTATACATATACACACATATATACTCTACTATTGTGTGTGTGAGGGTTTTTGTTTGAGAGTGTTACATGTTTTACTATTGCCATTTGCAACACTTGTTGTATACTTTTCCCCACTTGTAAGAGATTCTTTTTATATTCGTCACACATTTATACCTCTTACCCGTCCTTTTTTGAAAAATCCAATAACCCCTTTTTTGTTTCGTTTTTACTTTGTGCGCTCCTTGCTATTTATATAGATAATTAAATTCAAAATCATAGTTCAATCAAAAAATTGATTCGGTTATAAACTTATAATCACGCTAATTATAAAACATACTATTATTTGACAAATATTATGCGAGAGAATTTTTGTTTGGGGCTGAGAGTCTGTGAGACCACCAAAACTTACCATAATAGAAAATTAGGACCAGTTTATTCTTTTGGTCGGCAGAAGATTAGAATTTAGAACTTAACAACTGAGCTATAACATACGTAACATCCTCAACCTAAAATAGTTATTTCACAGGTAAATTAAATTAAATCTACGGTCTACTATCAATATTATATAGCTAGTTTAAGTTTAAGTAATTTCTGTAAGATATAAAAACGCATTTCCCGATTGAGAATATAAAATTTAATTTGTTGTTGTACCTTCTCAAAGTTATGACTAATGAAATTAAAAGTACCTATCAATCGCCATCTTAGTATGATGGTTGTTCGATTAATTACTTTTTTCTTTAAAAGAATTGGCCAGGCCAATTAATAAAAAAAAATCTTCAAAAATTTAAAAATAGGATACACAAATTTAATGAGTATAGTTTTTCTGGTTAAATAATGACAGTATATATAGTTGACAAAAAGAAAGTTTAATCTGTGATGTATTAGCTTCTACCGTGTGATAATGAATTGATGTTTAAAAAAGAAAAAAAAAACCATTGTATGTACAATTGCATAGCTGATATATTATATTTACTTGAAAAATCCTGAATATTGTCCATCGGTTCGTGAATTGCCGATCATGTATATATACAGTGCATATGAGTATAATTCCACGGAATTTACAAAATCATGATGATCACTTGGAACATCATAAAATCCATCTATATATGAGAGAGAAACAAATAGGAACCTCTTTAACCAATCCAAAATAAAAATAAAAAATATAGACTTCGTATTGTTTATGGCTCAAGATATATAAACTTTTCGCATAAAACGAAAATCGATACCTTTGTTTGTTCCAGCGCATTCTAACTGCATGTAATTAACAACGTTTTTTTATAATCCATGTAACAAGGTTAGTATAGTAGCATTACATATGTTGCTCTACAACATACTAGTGACTTGAACCCACATATACTTAATAAGGAATTATTAATTGTTTTCATGTTTTGTCAATATTAATCGTATAAGCACTCTTCATGTTCCTCCGGCTTCGGTTAGCTTAGCGACTTAGCAGTAATCAATGGCTGGTTAATGATTAAAGCTTAGAACTAAAAATAGAATTGTACCAGTCTATTTCATGTTAACCGACGTTTTAATTTTTTAGTATCAGTATATCAAAAAATTTCATTGACGGCTGAGCTTACAATATTAAGTTTGGCTTAAAGAATTTGATCATAAGATAAATAAATAGGTGAAATTATACATAAAGCAGTAGGTAATGGAACATTCATAAACGTGGTCCAATATCTCATCCTTAGTACATAATTGGTTGGACACAAAAGCTCTAGTCGGTACATTGTTTTCTTCTGTTTTATCGTTATTGATTCAATTCGAATCTTAATCAACACTACTATATGATTATTTTTTCGTATCTTAATCAAAACTACAATAATATATATCAAATTGCATGTGATAAATTTTGCTTTTATACATAATCATTTGCATATGGTTTTTATCACTTTATCTCCTTTTCGTTGTAAACTTTCTAAATACAATGGGTTGTGTTGCTTTATATGCGCATCTTATATAATATGACGCCCCTAATTTTTGGTTTGTCGCCTGATGCCCCTACTAATATGTATAGATTATAGTATTATGCTGAATAATATCAGCAAAACAAATATGACGGATAAAATTATTTTCCCAAAAATCGGCAAATATAGCGAAACACAACAAATTATAAGGCATGAATACGGTTAAATCTTTCTTTATATAAATGAACCCTATTTGTTTTTGTTCTTTTTTTACATCTGTTTTTTCATGTTAATATTCACATATTATCAACTCACTATTTCTTTAGTTTCTTGTAAAGAGAGAGAGAAAAAGAAAGAACAATACAATAAATATCAAGAAATTACGAGGAAACCGTAGCGTCGTCCTTTTCCAAGCTATGCCCTATTAGCCAAGGGGACCTCCCTATTTCTTAATATCCCACTCTTCAATTCCTATCAACCATTTCTAAATTTTATACTTGAATTGAAACTATAAAAATGTATCAACTTGATTTTGATCGATCTTCAAACTGCAAGATAGCCAGAGAGATTCAGCTAACAAATCCTCTTCTCCAAAAGTATAGACAGTGTTAATTATCCTCTAAATAGCAATAACAGTTTCAATGCATGTAAAATGTTTAACGTCTTAACAGATCATATAGTTGTTATCTGTTCTAATTGTTTCTACTTGATATCGGTAGCTCGAGTTGTGTAGCTAGAGATCAACGCATAACGGATCAGACATGAGTTTTACCAGTACTGTTATATAACATATATATTATTCCTTTTTTGACAGTACAAAATATAATGATTACCGTTATAATACTTTATATAATCATAAAGATTTCAAAAAATATACAATCACGTTTTATAATTGATAGCCCTCTTTTTCAGTATATACTTTTGTATCGACTTTCTTTGATTAAGGGGTTAATTGGCATTAATTTTGGAGCTGCTAGAGATTTCAAAATCATTTACAGATTTCTTTCAAAGCTAATAATATGCAATATCCACTAGTTTGAAAACGAAACACTTTGGTAACGAAAGCAAGTAAAATAGCCAATTTTCATATATAGCAATAGTTTCATAATCACAACCGCAACATGCATATATGGTCTTAGACCCTCGATAACATCCTGACCTTAAAAATTTGTACCCAATTTACGTTATACTATGGTTTAAACTGACAAACAAAAACGGATCGAAGTAGTTTATTAAATCGTTGTTTTGTGGGATTAAACTAGGATTTCGCAAACCCGCTTTATAGTAGTTGTTTAATGTACCAAATTAGCTTAAGATAATGATGGCGTAGAGTAGGTGTACGTATAGAGATACATATATTAGCATATGATAATGAAAGAAGGAAAGGATGGGGTTTAGGTTAAGGACCACTTTTGTAATTGTATAACGAAAAATCCAGACTTGCACACTTATTAACCCTTGCTTAAATCCCACTCGCGCTCCTTTCTCTTAATTTGTCCATCACCTGAAACCCTCCTTTTCCCCTCGAGTCTTCGCTTCCTTTGAAATGCCAACGCCAAACTCTAGACATATCCTCAATAATTCCATTTGGATCTCAAAACCAAAAAAAAATCTCTGTAAAGCTTTTTTAAATATATAAATCAAATATCAACAAAAAAATGCTCTATACTATCCAACATATATATATTTTTTTGCAACATAGATATGTGTTCCGACCTACACATATAATTCCATGTAGAATTACATTAATTATTGATTACATATGGTTATAATCTGTCTTTTGTTCGATCCATCGAGGTGTGTTGTCTGGGGGCAATGCAAGAAAACGTAGCCCTTAGAAAATTAGGGTTTCACAGTTTTTAAAAAAGAAAATATCATATATTATTAATTGTTGGTTTTTTGGACCGACGCGATCTCCGTAGAGCCACTCGGGTTAAATTAATTAAATCGACTATTATTGAGTATAAAAAGATCTGATAATAATACATATAAGATCGGTCGCCATCGAAGAGGTAGTGGTGAAGTAGAAGGCGGTCCATTTTTTTATAATTTTATTTTGCTTATATTTATAAGATATATAAAAAAATACAGAATTGGTGGTGCGATAGTGGCAACAACATGCACCAGTTGTCAATTTGCCCCCAGAGTCTAGGACTCTCTCCCTATCTCTCTAGCCAACCCTCTCTTTTAAAAGAAAAACATAATTAATTCTTAAGCATGCATCTTAGAAAGTTCATGTGCAAAAAGAAAATAAAAAGAAGAAAGTTGATTTAGTTGTGGAAAATTAGTTAAAATATGTATTCTTGAAATTTCAATCTCGTATAGACAAAGAAATATATATCGTATAGACAACAAAAGTTATATTTTTCATGCCTATATTTTTCAATATATAGTATTATTCTCTACCGGACAATGGGCATTTCAAAATGGATTCAAGCTATATAGCATTTTGATTGGATATTATGACATACATGTTATGAAGAAATTCTTTCTACCAAATTGACTATACAGTATTAAACATCGAGTCGATCATGTAAAGAACTAATGTACACGATTAAAATTGTATATAATTCAACGTACTTCTTAATTTTTTTCGTTAAAAATCAGTTGATATCAGTGTCATTGCTCTATCATATCCAGTTTCAAACTTGAACAAATGCATATTATCAGAGAAAAATGATAAATGGTTTTCAAATATTTTCACACAAAAAATTGTCTTCATGCTCTGCTGTTCTTACTTTCGTTCACTTTTTCATTATTATTTAATGTTAATGGTGTCACCTAGTTTATAATTGAGTTCTATAGAGCTAGAGTTAAAAGCAAACAAATAATGAAAATTATAAGATTTGTTCAAGATTTAGATGAAATATAAATGCAGCAAATATATACGGTGGGGTCGGTTTGTATGGAAGGATGGATACAAAGGAATTAACCACCTCAGGTTGTCTCAACTCTGAAGGCCAAAAACACTATTGAAGTTGGAGGCTTTCTTTGCAAAAATAGGAGTTTATATATTTGCATTGTATATATATTCTAACTTTATATTATTTACACTTTGGAATATTTTATGTATTGACTTCATGGATATATAAGGACCCTGTGGTAGCTGCGAAAGTCAGCATCCCCTGCAGCTCCTATATTCACATTTACTCATTCATTCATTCATTACATCACTGTTCCCACTCTTAAATCTTGATGATATTATATAGATGCATCTATTTCTGTATTTATTTTATTTATAAATATACATATATACACACGTACACATGTCGGGCCATATTTTACGACTGATTTCGTCATTTAGTTGATTACAAAATTAAAAGAGAAAAAAGGAAAGAAAAATATGGAGGGGACTATAGTGTGGTCCCTATATAAAAAGAGAAGTGAGGCCCAAAATAAATACGATATGAAATGATAAATCCAAAAGCCCATTCTCTATCTATAAATGTGCTACTCATGTTTAGTCGCTTTCTCATTTGGATCCACACTACACAATATTTCCCAACTAAGAAAACCTGTTTATGTTCACTGTACTGTAGTGTAGTGTTCAGAGAGATCTTTCGTTAGGATTTTCTTTTTGTGCATAGTTATAACAAATAAAACCAATTTTAGTACGTGTCATTCTACCGTGTGAAAAAGGTTCCAATTGTTTATTAATAAAAATATACTTTATAAAATTATAAACTTAGAAAAAATTCTCTTATAATTAAATTTATAAGTTTTTTACTGTTAGTACAATTTTACTTTCGATTTGCATTTAGATTTTTCTTTGATTACATTTCATTTGAATTCGAAAAAAATACTTGGTATATTTGGGCCTAAATAGCGTCTAAAGCCCATTAGTGGACGAGTTAACAATTAACAGTCTGGTAATTAGTGAATAGACTTTTTTTCGACTGTAATTAGTGAATAGACCAAAGGGAAAAAAAGAATAGGAAAAAAATGCATTTGTCATTTGTATCAGTTTTGATCAAATTACAAAATCAACAAAATTGCAATAGCACAAGAAAAACAAACATAACCAAAAAAACAAAAAAAAGAGATGTAAAAGACAGATATTTTTTCCAGGGAAATGATTCTGAAAAATATATAAAATAATAATATTCCAAGAAATATATTTATATATGCGGATGGTGCGAAGAAGCAACTCTGTCGCGTATGGGAAATCAACGTGTCGTGTTCTTCATCTCCTTAATGTATGGAGAATATACTCAGCGTAAAGATCCCTGCAAAATTCATTGCAGATTCGTTTCTCAAGTTTTCTAATTTTACGTATTCGGCTTTAGGGTTTTAGTAAAACTCCTTACATGGAGTACTGGATTGCCTCATGTGCGCTCTCCGATGGCAAGAAATCATTCACAGCCACCTTCTTGTTCTCGTTCTTTTTATCTACAAGCAAACGCGATCAATGAAAAATTAGGGAAAAATTAGGGATTTGATTGATTTGGAATTCGAAAATGTGAGTCCAAAAGGATCTTCTTCTTACAGTCTTCGAAGAAACGACGGATCTCTGAGAGGCGATGAGGAGCGAGTTGTTTGATGTCAGTGAAATGTTTGTACTCAGGATCATCAGCACAAACGGCGATGATCTTGTCGTCTTTCTCTCCCTGAAAGCAAACAAGATTACAAATTTTTCATCTTTGATTCTTCCCTAATTACTATAGGCACTAGATCTCAATGCTAAAAGCTTTCACTTTTTAGCTCTTAACCGGTTTTTAAGAAAGATTTAGTTTTGCAAAAGGAAATTTGCAGAGGTTAAAAACCTGATCAATCATGGGCATTAACCCAATGGCTCTAGCACGCAGGAAACATCCTGGAAGCACTGGTTCCTATTATACGAAGAATCACGAGTTAAAACACACACAATATGGGGTTGGATGATGAAATGATTTTTTGATCTCTGTGAGACTTGCCTGCATTAGGACAAGAACATCAAGAGGATCGTTGTCTTCACACAATGTCCTTGGGATGAATCCGTAGTTGTGAGGATAAACAACCGATGAGTACAAGATCCGGTCAACCTGAGATCGAGAATTCCAATGTCATGGGATCAATCAGAACCACTTAATTGGGAGAAGAGAATATCACAATCTGAGATCAGAGTTGTTCATATTTTCAAATACCTTGATAAGACCAGTCTTTTTGTCGAGCTCATATTTCACCTTGCTTCCCTTTGTGATCTCAACAACCTAACCCGAGAGGCTCTCTCATTAACAGACTAAAAAAACAGAAATGAAAAAAAGGTTTATTTCTAAGGTATGTATAAGAGAACATACCACATTGAAGACCAATGGAGCTTCAGGACCTGCAAGAAGACAATTTGTGTTGAGAATCTGTTCTGAGAATCAGATGCGATTATAAGGGATATCGCTCGAGAGAAATGGTGAAGTTACCGATCTCAAGGTCGTGCCATGGATGTGCAGCAACAGATCTCCTGGATAGAGTTGATAGAATCCTCTCATTGAGTTTTGGAACAGGGCGAGGAGATTGGCTTGTTTCCTGAGTTTCTTCATATGTTTCTTCACTCATCTGTTAAGATTATTATCAATCGCAAAGCATGATGATGATTTGTCACGAGACAAGTATCCAAAAGCATCAACCTTTTGTACCAAGAAACAATCAGGGATTCGTGTTCATTACCTTTGGATCTTCTTTCGTTTACAAGGGACAAAACAGATTTAACTTCTGCAAAGACAGAGCTACGTTTCTTAATATATATACACGAGAAAAACAAGTGTTTAATAATAGCATTACGATTTGGTCAAAAGCGATTTTGGTACCGGAGATATTCTTTCTCAGCCTTTCGATTTCTTTTTTCTTTTTTTTTTTTTGCAGAAATTCAATATCTAATTTAGAGAAAATGTGAATATCTAAACATTGTACTTGTTTAAGGTCTTTCTTCTCTTTTTTTGCCTGCACGTTGTTATAATCGTGAATACTAATTGCTTGTCACGATTTTTTTTTTTCAGAACACGATCTCTTCATTGAAGAGGTTAAAAAAAAGACGTATCTTTACTCTCAAGCAAAGCACTTTTAAATTACATACATTCAAAAACAAAAACAAAAACCCTTAAATTTTCTCTGTTTTCTTTAGGTCTTAGGGAGGTAGATAGAATCAGGTGACATAGAAATCATCTGAAGCAAGCTCGAATTCGAAAACGTTTCCTCTATTCCATCTCCTTTCTTATCGCAACCGCCCCCACCGTTATTTCCAGCGATCTGTAACAGCTCTCTAGCCGCATCAACCACCCCAAATTTCCCATCACCACCGAACAAAACGCACCGGGTTGCGATATCAGCAACTAGACCAATCTGCTCCCTCAAAGCCACTGGCTGCTCATGAAAATACAAACAAGGATCCACGATCTCTTCAAGCTTACCGCTTCTAATCCTCTGTAACGCTTGAGTCACCGTCTCTTCTTTCTGTTTCAATCCAGTCACAATCTCCAGAAGCAAAACCGCAAAATCGTACATACTGCAATCAATCCTCTGTTTCCTCTGTAATCCAAAACCTGTGACTTTAGCTTGAAAATCTTCGTCTAAGAAGATGTAACCAGAACCAATGTGGTTGTGAAGAATCGGTGGATAGTTCTCGTATTGAAGCAGAGCAAGTAAGCCAGCCACTTCAGCTACAATGTTAACTCTCTTGCACCAGTCAAGCCCTAGACGCAATCGATCTTCAAGCGATCCGTTTACAGGATACTCGTAAACAACGAGTGGATTGTGTCCAATATCCATACAGTAACCTATGATTCTGGCGAGGTTTCTATGCAGAACCGCTGATAGATGATCAATCTGAGACGAAATCTCCAAGAATTCAATCTGGTTTTCGCAGAGAACCTTGTGGACGATCACACGTGTTCCGTTTGTTAGATTGCCTGAGTAGATTGTTCCGGTCTTGCCTTGTGTGAGTTTCTGTGATTCTTGAAACCCTTTGGTGGCTTCTTCTAGCTCACAGTATGTGAAGAGACGAGTCTTGTTGTAACCTTTCCGAAACGAAACACTTGTAGTAGTTGTTCTCGTAGAGAGATCGAATTGTTGATCATTGTGAGTTGTTGTTACTGGACGTTTTAGGAGACAGAAGAGTGCTAAGAGTGATCCGAGTATGAAGAGAGGAGCTAAAACTCCTGCATAATTTATACACATATAAACGATTTTAGCAAGAAAATTTTAAATTTATTGAGATGAGGCTATCTTAATTACCGGCTAAAACGGTGAGTTTCTTCCCGTTGTGTTTCTTGATCTCGCATTTGTCTCCATATACTTCCTTCCCATCTCTGTAGCAAGCTGTAAACCAGTAAGTCAAGTTAGTTGATTGTGACTCAAGAAACATTTTTCTGATTACATTAGGGTAAACCGAAGTTACATTTTAAACCGACCAATATCTAAAAAATAACCAAACTTTATCACAACCAAAAAAGGAAAAACTCACACTTTAAGCAACCTGTTCCATGGAAGAAACCATCGCCGATGAACCCATCTCGGCACACACATCGAACACTTGCTTGAATAGCCGTAGCGTTGACAGTTCGAGCCTCACGATCGCAGATAGCCTCGGAAGAGTTTCTCGGAATCGCCCATTCTAACTTAACTCCTCGTTTTCCTCTGTTCGTCCCTCTCGGAACAACCCACGAAGAGAATCCTCTGCATCCATATTTACCAAAAACAGAGAAATCTTCGCCGGCACGCCACGCACTGTGATCGGACAAAGGGTAGCAGCAACCGATATCTCCGCCGGAGGTTTCGTCTTCTTCTCTGCCATCGCAGCCGAAGAGGTCGTTGGTTTCGCAGCCGGCTTTACAGAGAGAGGAATCTTCGCAGTCGTAAAGGCCGATTACGTTTTCGAAAGAGATGGAGAAGAATTGGTTTGCGGAGAATGGGAAAGAGCGTAAGTCGTTGAATTGACGACAAGAAGGAGAAGAAGGGAAGTCTACGAGGAGACCGTCGGTGAAGAATTCGATGATTCGGTAGGTCTGGTGGTTTATGTGGAGAAACAGAGTTGATGAGTTTTCGCAGGAGAGATGGAAAGCGACGGAGGAGGAGGAAGGGGAGGAGAGATGGAAAGGGAAGGAGATGGAGAAGTTTCCACACTTTTCCGGTGAACGGAGAGCTTCCGGCTGAGAGAGAGAGATGGAGGTTAGGGTTTGGAGAGTGAGGAGAAGGAGAAGAAGTAGAAACAGAGCAGAGGAGGAAGAAGAATGGAGAAACAGAGGATGCATTTCAGGTTTTTCGGCCAACAATCAACGAGTAAAAGATGTTTTGCATAACTTAAAAGAAATAATTAAGACTTTGTATCAATGCATCAAAAGCAACATTCGTGGGACTTGAATTTTTTTACTTTTTAATTTGGGAATTGTGAAAATATATAAGTATATACTGAATATCGACATGCGTGTGTGCACAGTTGTCTTTGTTAGAAATCACTTGGGAAGGTACAATTAAAAAAAAAAATTGGAATTTGGACCAAAAGAGCGCGAAAGAGATATGAAACGTGTCGAGATCATAAGAGGCATAGGTTGAGAAATGGAGGGTGGAGATGCGAAGGAGAGGAGAGTATAGAAGTTGGGGAATTGGAAGACTAATGGTCTGTTGATTAGCTGACATTTATCACCATTGGACCTCGAGCTTCTCCTATTTTTACTCCAAAACGCTAATCTCTTGTTTTAATCAACGTTTTATTATTAAACTTACCCATCGATGTTATGTATACGAAAATACGTGTAAGTAGAAGAAATATAAAATGTAAAGAAAAAATAAAGATTTGTATTTTAACAAGGGAAAGATTAAGAATTACGGAATGTCAGATCTAAAGGTTACTCCTTCTCTTTGCTACAAGGAACGAGACTCACGGGGACTCCCGTTACGATGCGTGTTTGGTAACAGTGACAATCATACACCCACTCTAACTCCGGGATTGGTTGACAGTTTTGACATTGTAACCAAAAGTAATAGGTGACCGCAACTGTCTTCCCTGAGTCATCCAAGGTCAACAAACGTCGGGTGTTTAAGAGCATGTGAGCTTACGATGTGCTGAAGGAAACTAGTGTGTTGTGAAACTGTCTATAGCACAAGGTAGAGCTTCTTATTGTATATCCCTTTGCTTTTGTCTTTTTTTGTTTTGTGTGTTTGTAATTTGTTTATCAGGGACCAGTTGAATGTGAATTTATATTAGACGCTTTTATAGCTTTAAGAGCTTCTTATGCCACTTGTTTGATAAACTACACCAACTAATCCCACATTTATGAAATTTTATAAATTTACCCTCTTTTATTTTGTCTATATGATCATGTTTCTTTTGTGACTTTGATTCGTATTCTTGAAAACTAAATGGAGATAAGAGTTTGAAAACTTACGAAAAATGAAATAAACATCTCATATGTAGTCTTGAGGAATTTACAACATTGACATAAATGGATGATATTTTTGAGCTAAAAAAGAGCACACACACAGAGAGAAAGAGAGAGGATGAAAATTATTTAGTTACGCAAGGAAAGATCGAAGGAAAGGGTGTAGCATTTGTTAGATTCTTTGATTTCCTTCATTCGAATTCATGAGCGGCCTAAAACGGCTCTCTCTTCTTTTTCTTCCACAGATTCAGCTGCTCCCTAATATGTCTTTGTACGTGTCCTTGACCTTCTGAAACAAAACCTCCCTGAAACATTCGTAATAAACACGATAGCTAATGTGAGCTTTATTTTCTCTAAACGACTGGAAGAAACCAAACACAGGTTATAGAGAATTGCTTGACCTGTCTGGTTTGAAGATCAGATTCTTGTAAGCGAACCACTGCGTCAAGAAAACGACAGGATTAAACTACATGCTCATTCAGTTCCATCACACAAATGAATCAAGCAACTAACAAATCTTTGAGATTGAAGCTAGTCTTGAGATTCAAAAGCACTCATGAGAAGCAGCAATCCATTTGTAAAATCAGATCTCAATATGTAAACACTAAATTGAATTGGTTCGGATACTTTAATCAGAGGACTGATCCTAAATCTAAAAGCGATGGTAATTGATGAATCATCTAAACCCTGAAAAACAGGTTCGCTAAAGCATGTTCCGATTCAGGTTATATAAGATACAAGTACAACTAGAAACTCACCCCTGTGTAACCAATGCCTACAAGTTCAAGAACACCAGGAACCAACGGAAGCCTGTCGATAGCCTGTTTCACAAGATCAAATTTTGGAATCAGATAAAGGAACTTAAACACTTTAAGGTTGGTTTTGAAGATGAATGAATGTTTCTCCTCACCGAAATCATTCCAGTGGATCCCCAAAGAGCCACAAGGCCAGCAAATGCAAGAGAACCAATTGCATACTTATCCTCCACTTTGTCCCACTTGAATAACAAATCGAAACAATCAGATTCACTTCATAGCAGAGATAGATAATACAAGATAATCATTTAGGATTATGAACAAGTGGAGTAAAGTAAATGTCTTTACAGCTTCTTGAGCGGTCTTAACGATTTCCGGTAACTCTGTAGTGTCAGTTTCGGTAGTGGCGGGAACATCACCTGTAGATTTCGTCACAACATTCCTCACAATCTTCCGACCTACAAATCAAAACCCATTTTCGAAATTTAGCATTTTGACACACGAATCAATCGGACATAAAAGATTTGTTTTTTAAGAAAAGGTTTCAGATTTATGGAGTGTGGAAAACGGACAGTAAGCGGTGGCTTTCGCGGCGCGGCTTTGGGACTGAAGCGGCGGAGGAGGAAGCGTGGGAAGGGAAATACAAGACGGAGAAGAGGCGGAGGCCTGTCGAGGAGGAGCTCTTGAATCGATGATGGTCGATGAGGAAGAGATTGAAAGGGAAGCCATGACTTGGCGCTTGAAACCCAACAATGTTGGCGGAAACAAATTAGTAGAGAGATTAGTGGAGAAGAAATGTGATGAGAGATTTTTGATACTTTACTTTGGCCCCGGATTGTGGAGATGGTTTCTCTGTTACCAGTCGAAAGCGATTCAACCACTCGTTTTGGGTTTCCCGATCAGGATAGTGTTGACGTGGCTGTCCTACAGGCGATCTTTGAGTTTTCATTGGATAGGATTGGTTTCTTACAATTTAATTGGGCCTAAATTTTTAAAATTTGGATTTTTTTTTTCTTTTCTTTTGGAATAAATATAAGAACACAGTAGGAAAAATTTGTAATTTTTATTACAAATTACCGGAATTAAATTGTAATTTTTACTATAAACCACGACGACAAAATTTTTTAGTGCAGTCCTTTCAATTACAAATAGTCCGTTTTGCTTTCTAAAATTCCTGAACCACGCTCTAGTTAAACTATTCTAACTTGTTTTACCAAAAAAAAATTCGGGTTTTCCACGGATCCTATCATATCCTAAATATCAAATGTGAAAGGTATGTTCAAAAGATTACAAATCGAAATGTGTGAATTGTGATATTGGTTAGAAAACATGGAACGGGCCTCGTTTGTATATACACAAAAACATGTGGGCTATTTATCTTTGGACCGAACAGTTCCTCGAACATTCAGACCCAATGCCATCTGATAAGATCTTTTATTAAACAAAAATAGTCAACCCCAAAAGAGAGGCAAAAAGCTAAATAAAAAGACAATGATGATGGATATAAAGACACAAAGGTCAAACTTGATATACATCTATCAGGTGGGACCCAATTCTGTAGAGTAGCCTTAAACCAAGTCAAGTGCCATGCCGAGAAGACTCCAATTACATACCAACAAAAGCATCTCTTCCTCCAAAAAACGAAGTTACGAAAAAGATCGTTACTTTTCCTTCTTCTTCTTTTTTGTTGGGATTTTCGTGTTTTTTTTTTTTAATCCAATAATCAGCAGTCGAAAATCTGACGAACTGCCGCCGTTATCTCATCAGCCGATCCAAGATTGCAGTCTTCTTCCATCTGAGAAACCAAAACATAAAAAAAGATTGGATTTTTCACCAAATGTCGACAAGTAAATAATTTTGGTTTTTGTTTTTAAGTACCTTGAGGTTGAAGGAATAAGAGACAGATGCATTGGACGGCGATGTGATGTTGAGATGAAGAACAGTGAATCGAAGTTTCTCGAGCAAAATGATTGATCTGAGAAGTTGTCCTTGTTTCCTCAAGCATTGGATCTTGAGATTGACGTGACTCTCTATCACTGTGGCATCGATTCTGAGTTTACTAGTTTGTTCTTCGGTACTCGCACGCAACTCGCTCGACGGAATGCCACTCGGATTATCACTGTTGCACATATCGGTTTGCTGAGTTATCTTTTGCGCTTCAAGGGATTGCAAGTGTTGCTCGAGGATCTTCACGAAGTCTATTGCTCCTCCTACTATTGACGCTTGGTCTCCCTTTGGAAATTGCAAACGAAATTTGTTTAAATGAATAAAAAGGCTGAATTTTTGTTTTTTGGTTATACACACGACATTACCCTTTGGATGTAGGAAGATGGAATGAGGGAGCGGAGTGAGTTGAGATGAACGTTCATTTGGCGTCTGCGGTTTCGTTCAACCGCAATGTGCGTCATTCTTTGAGTCTCCATCTCTTCTGTGTTTTTTGTTGGTTTAGTTCTCCTTCTCTTTCTCTTTTCTCTGGTCATTGATGTTGCCAAATTATTGTTGTTGTTTCTGCGCTTGCGTCTTGAATTCACATTGTCTATTGGGTTTAACTGATATTCTTGGCTTGAGATGGCTTCCAAGGATGGATTATGATAGTAGTGGTTGGTTTCAGAATGGATCGGTGAATGAAACTCTGGAACTTCATGCGGGAGATAGTTTTCGAGTTCCCAAGGCTTTTCGAGTGTCTGGAGAGAGAGTAGTGCTAGAAAGTTTGGGTCTTTAAAGGACAAAACGGAAGAAGAGTCTTCTTCACTTTGTTGCAGCATTTGTAGAAATGGAATTCTTGTATCTTGCAAGCTTGGAGTTGAGTATTGCTCGTCCTCGAGAAATTTCTTTTTATACTCTGCAGATCCTTCAACTTCTATGCTTCTTCTCACATTCACTTTTTGATCCAAAGACTGCAAGAAGAAAACAACAAAAAAAAAAAAAAACAGAGGAAGGAGTTACCTACCAAGTGAGCGAGAGAAAGAGAAAGATGTGAAATTAGGTATTCTACTGTGGGTTTTGGTTAGTGGGTCAGTGTAGAGAAACAAAATTAGAATGAAAAATGGAATGTTTCAAAGAGAGGTAAACAGTTGAGAGCAGATTTGTTAGTGTTTTCGGTATAACCAACATCATAGCATTGAATGCAACCCCGTTCTGGAGTCATTTGAAAGAAGGGAGTAAATGCAAGTCCACATCTTTGATTACAGAATTGAGATTAGAAGATAAGAAAAACGTTCCAAATTGAGATAAGATACATTACACAGAGCTTGTTTTGTCCCTGAATCCTCTCCATTAGAAGCTGAAACCTCTTTCTCTTTCTCTCTCTAGGACCAACTTTGGGGAGAAATAATTGTGAGGGGTTTTAAAGAGGTAAAAACAAGAAATTCATGTACTGGCTTCTGGTTATGAGAGCTTCTGAAGCTAAAGCCGTTAGCTTTATATAGAATAGTAGTCTTAAATTGCTAAGAAGATTTTGAAGAGAAAATAGGAAACTGAAAGTGAGATATGAAAGAGAAAGGGAAGGAAACAAAGAGGTAAAATAAAAATAAAAAGAGATGACAGCAGATGTTTGTTTGAGGACTGAAGATGAGTTGGTGAGGCTGAGCAGAGCAAATAACAGGAGAGAGAAAGAAAGAGAAGAGAGAGATAGAGAGTCTCTGACAGAAGAAAGGTCCCTCAAAGAAACATTATTGGCTGTGGCAGTTTTGTCTGGCAGCGAAGACAGACAGTTGTGGGGACTTTCGTTAATACACAGAAGATGATGAAGGAGAAGGAGAAGAAGATGAAGATGAAAGCTTCCATTGATTTGTGTCTTGAAAAAGCTTTAATTTTTTATGAGACCCAATAAATAAAAGTTGAACCTTTTGAAGGAAGTGTGAATTTCCCCTCTTCTTCTTCGTGAATGGAAGCATAGAAGTGTGAAATCGTGAAGGAAGTATCAATTCATTAACGCGTGAATTTTGGCTTCTTATCTCTTAAGCATAGAAGTGTCGATGCCCTGGCTTTACGGGTACTAACCAGTGCCTGCCTCTAACTATCCTTTCTGTTCTTCATCAGATTTATTCTTTTTACGAGCCGTAAAAAATTGTAATTGTAATTTTTCTTTCCCTTCTTTTACAAAAGTCGTAGTGAATCAATCCAATTTCCCTTTCCAACCCATTCTTCTCTGCAATATTTTTGTTATCAATCATATCCGAAGTTTTTCTTATCTCTTTGTGGGCAAACAAGAACGCAGATTTGATCATAAAAGCTCACAATAAGAAACCTTATCCATGTTCTCAACTGTGGCTTCTGTTTATCTCACGTGTTAAGTCTAACACAGCCAAAACTAGTCCCTTTCTTCGACGAGATCTAACACAGATTACTCAGAAGCACGAAATCAATTTGTCTGCATTCTCGAGATCTCGTTCATACTAATGTAATAAGAACCAGCCTAGAAATGCCTAAGCAAGTTAAAAAGATTCAACCTTTGCATAGTCCTTGTATTTTATGCTTTAGGAACCGTATCACAACTTAAGTTTTTGGAGATTTCATCTCTGTGTGTACTTGTTGATGTAACTTACAAACTCTGGTTACTTACTCTCAGGACAAACATGGCCCACTTGTGACATATCAAATTAAAACCCTAACAATCAATCAGATTCTGTTTCTAACACAATAACAAGCCTTGTGACTCCTAGGAAGATGATGGATCTAAATGAAAGCAGACCTAAGCTCAGAAAAGTTAAGATGACGTTATCTGTTCTAAGTAAGTCGTGTCCTTGGAAACACTTTTAAAGAGAAGGACAAAAAGTTTCTTCCTTTAAGAGGAATAGTGCTTACTTGAGCTGAACCAAACGATACCAATATACCTAAGCAGAGATGAACACGAGAAAGTGACAAAAAGGTAGAAACTTTATTGATTTTATTATTGTTAATGAGAATGCTGATACAAAATAACTCTCAGATGTTTGTTATGGTTTTATCGCTCGATTTGTATTGTGACATGACTGATGTTGTACTCCCTGCGGATGTAATCAACTACCTTGTTGAGCACCATATCTGCATCTGCTTCTGGCCTGATATTGACATGGCAAGCCAGTAAAACCTTTCCCACTGTGATAGCCCAAATATGAAGCTCATGAACAGCCACCACTTCTTCCATTTCGAGCAAACCCTTTTCGAGTTTTGTAGCGTCAATCTCTCTGGGTGTACTCTCCATCAACACTTCAAGGATGCTTCTAATCATGTTGATGGTTGTTCCCAAGACAATGACCGAAAAGATGAGTGTGCAAATCAGATCGACTATTTTCCATTTCGGATTGTACCAAATAATAGCTCCTCCAATCATAACACCAACGCTCTGGATGGAATCCCCAAGGACGTGAAGATAAGCTCCTTGGACATTGATGTTCCTCTTTCTTTTCTCTTTATCCACGATTTGAGGCTTCGCTTTGTCCAACAATTGCTCAGTAACATCCCCATGAGCATGGTGCTTGTCCTCTCCATGACTATGACCATGATCATGATGATGCTGATGGTGATGGGTGGTGACAGTCACCCCATGGCTATGGTTCCCACCGTGATTGTGATGGTCGTGACCATGTCCATGTCCATGACCATGATCATGTCCGAGCATGACAGCCATTACGATATTCACCGCTAGGCCAAACGCAGCAACAATAAACATCAGGAATCCATTAACCTCACTGGTCTCGGTGAGAAGTCTGATAATGGCTTCATAAACCAGAATGCCAGTGAGCAACCAGATGAGTTGGATAGATACAAGAGCTCCCAGGATCTCAATCCTGAAAAAGCCATAAGTCTGCCTCGGAGTCGCTTCCCAACCAGCAGCCCACAAGGAGAACAACGAGATCGCAAAGGCAGCAACATCAGAGAGAAGATGGGCCGCATCGGTTAGTATAGCCAAACTATTAGCTTCAATTCCACCAACAACTTCAACGCACATGAACACAAGGCATAACACCACCGCGTAACAGAGCTTTCGCATAGAAGCATTGCGTTCTGCGGCATCACCAGAAGCATTCTTAGAATCTGAAAACCCACACGGCGCTTCTCCACAGACTTTACTTCCTCCGATTATTCTTTCTTCATCAGGTTTTCCTACATTAACCTCGATGATGTGACTACTATGTTGGGGGCTTGAGGACTCCATCTGAAAAAATAAAAATGAAAAAGGGAATGAGATAACAACGAAGGAGCTACAGAGCTCAATACTAGACAACAAATTAGTAACCTTTACAAGAAGATCGCTGAATCTCGAGCGCAATTGTGTACCGAATATGGCAATCTATTCAACAAAAAGAAAAGAAATTTATCCACAAAGAACAAATCAGAGGAAGAGGACATGCATCCAACTACGGCTAGTGCAGAAGGAGGAGTTTCTTAAAGCATAGGCATACGAAAGATTATTAAAAAAACAAAACAGCAAACTAGTCAACGCTTACACAGCATATAATAATCATCATAACAAGAGTCAAAACCCCATAAATACAATTGAAGACACAGCAAAGGTTTTGACCCCAAATAATTAAAGTATAAGAGAGTATCAAAGGGTCACAGTCAGAACAATTCCAGATGTCACAATCAGAAAGTGAAGAAGAATCTAGAAAACCCCTAAACCGAGATTTATGAGCTACAGGGATGCTTAGGCAAAAGACTGAATCAAGTTCGACCCCCCCAATAATAAACTATGACAAAATCGCAGCGTCCCACTCAAGACCAATTCCAGATATCAAAGTCAGAATGTGAATAGAAAACACTAAAAACTGAGGAAGAGCGGCAACAATCGAAAACCCTAATACAGAAAAAAAAACTCACCAGGAAGAGCTTAGAGTCGAGATTCAAGTTCCTGGTTGGGGATTATTCACAATTAATTGATTGATTGATTGATACACTCCTCCTTTAAAAGAATCTCCTCGTGCTGTGCTCAAAAAAAAAGGAGGAACCCTTTTATAAAAGAATCTCCACCGATTTCACGAGATCCACCTACCTTTTTCTTCTTCTGGGTCCCTTTTCTCTCTTATCTCCTTGGTTCCGGATCTCGAATCTGTATGGTTGCTGTTTTTGTTTTTCTTTGACGGTCAAAATTATCTACACGTGGACGAAAGCTAGAGACCGTAATATTTGCTCTCTTGCCTTTTTAAAAGTTTTCTCTTTAAACCGAGCGGATTTCTCACGGTTTGACGGAGCCGTTGGATTAACAACCGGTTTATCAAAATGATTGGGAACTGGTTTTCCACGGTTAGGCCGAATTTCTGATATTCAGATTTCTTTCTTAGGTTTTATTGGCTTACAGTTGTGAGAAAGATAATTTGTTTCAACTTTCTCATGAATTTAAGCATAAAACAAGTGGAAAATATTTAAAACTCTAGATTAAATAAATAAAGAAAATCATATTTGCATTGTTTGGATATACATTTAGCGGAACGACAAAAAAGAAAAGGATTACATTTAGCGGAAAGAATGTTTAAGCACCTGATACGTAATTACTTTTGAGTCATTTTATAATAAAAAATCTGTACAAAATGGGGAAAATTGCGCCCCGTAGTTGATCAGATTAGCTAAGAAGAAAACACTCAAACACTAAAATATATGACATAACATGACAAATCTAGATAAGTCTTTCCATGTAGATAAGAGAGATAAGTCTTTCCTTGGTTCCGGATCCAGGCCAACAAAACAAATAGTGAAAACGCTTTGGTTGGGCTTCAGGATTTAGTTGAAGCGTCTGAATTTACGGCACGCACGAACTGGCCTTTCACTCGTGGTCGCTGCTCTGCTAGCTTCTTCCTGCTCTGATATCGAACCTGTAATCCAATTCATACATATGGCCAATTTTGAATCAATTTGTTGATCCTTGCTGATAATGAATCAAATTGAATCTATAGCTTGTGGGTCTCTTACCTTTTTATCAAAGCATCTATCTTTCCTCTTCAGTCGGAATTTCATCAGTGCCGCTTCTCTCTGACTCCAACGTTGCTGGGCACTGAGACCTTCTTCTTCCTTTGATTTCTCCGTGCTGCTACTTTGTCCTGCGATCCCTTCATTGGTGTTGCACGTGCTTTGAGTACCAACTTCTACTTCCTTGCTTGCTTTCAGGCGACTTGTTTCTACTGGAAAGGGAGAATCTTGCGGGTGTGGCTTCTGACTTGTAACAAGAACTTGGTTACGGAAGCTTAACTCATTTTGTCCGCTTACGCTTGATGATCCGATATTCTCTTGGTTGCTACTCGTTGTAGCGCTTCCGTGATCGCATCTTACTTTTCTTAACTTCTCATGTGATTCGCTTGGTGTCTTTGGCTCCGCTGAACTACTCGCATCTAAAGCAACGACTGCTTTCTCTGCTGGCTTGCTATTCTCATATCTGCAAGTTACGTAATGTTATTGATTAAGAAACTAATCATAGATTTGAGTCACTCTATTTTTTTATATTTGTTTCAAGCAAGCAAACGGACCTTAAGAAGGCTGATGCATCAGAGAAGCTAAGCTTTTGATGCTTGCTTTCAGCTTGGTTCTCCAAACTTCCAGAGCAAGATCTTTTCAGAGAAAGCCCAAGCTCGGGACCAACACACTCGTCACCAGTGTTGTCTCCATAAAAACAACACTCAGGCCGTTTGTCGATTCCACCAATCAAATCCATTGTCACATCAAAAGATTCAAGCTTTTTGTCAATTCTACCAGAATCTCTTTCATCCAGCGGTTTGACATCCGCCGTTAGCTTATTGTGGCCGTTGTAGCTGATAGCCTGCGTAATTTACATGTACACAATATCAGCTTCTATTGAAATGCGATACAACAAAAGGTCTGGAAAAGTGCATAGAAAACGCAATTCCGAACATAGAGATTGTATTGGTCGCAACCATACCTGAGCACCACTTCCTTGATCAGAATGATATCTGGAATCTGCACAAGTTTCATCAGTATCTTCAAGGTTCTGCTGCGAACCTGGTAAGCTATGAGCACGAGCAGTAGGATCATCACGCAACTGATTCATAACCGAAAAGACATAAGTCATTCAAACTTGAAAATATCACCAGGACACATAAGTCGAAACAAAAAGAAAGCAGGGAAAACAACTTACAGAATGTCTTCTCCACACATGTTGCCATAGATTTTTCAACTCGTTTTTCCTCATGGGTTTAATTAGATAATCAGCGGCACCTCTCAGCATACACTTCAAGACCAATGTTATCGAATCTTGCGAAGACATCACTATTCATTTCGCAACACAAGTAAAACAAACAAAAAAAGCATCAGAACAAAATAACTCAAGAGAAGCGTTTTCAAAGTTATAAAGGACTTGGGGGATCACCATCGTACTTATGACAGGAATGTTCTTGCAAGCTTCATTCTCCATCACCAAAGCAAGGAGAGCAAAACCAGATATAGATGGCAAATCCAGCTCGGTAAGTATAAGGTCAATGCTATGCGACTTCTCTTTTAGAGTCTCCCACGCAGCTAAACCATCGGAAACGGCAACAACTGTTTAGAATCAAAAGCAGGATTCGAGTTTAATTTCACAGATCGAACATATATATCTATAGCTTCAAATCAAGACATATAACGAAAGTTAAAGACATCGTATAAAACAGATAAGGCAATGAAGAAATGATCAATCGACCTTTGTAATAGCACTTGCGAAGAAGAGCAGTGATGATTTGGCGAGTTGAATCATCAGATTCTACTAGCAAAACCCTAAGCACTGTTTTCGGAAGATACTTCTCCCACCGGACAACCTCCGACGACTTGCCTCTGTTCACCATCATCTCTTCATTCGTATCCATACCATCGTCGCTACTTAAAACCACAAACTCTCCCATCGATCGGAGCTCAAAACAAAAATTACAGAGAAAAGCAGAACTTGATAACAGCAACAAAGTCAAATAAACACCGTAAACGAAACAAGAATCTCGATCAATGAGATTTTGGATCTTAATTCGCCGAGAAAACCGTTTCCGATCAAGGATTAAAGGAGAGAAAAAGATATGTGAAGTCGCAGTGAGGATGAAGGAAGAAGAACTCTTTCTTTGTATATTTAGTATCTAATTTTACTTTCGATCACAACCGCTCAAATCGCGAAAATATCTTCCCTGAGAAAGACGACTTCGATGCTTAGAGGAAATCGCAAAGAGAAATAAACAATTTGGGAAATCTAATTAACGGTGAATAATAAGGCGGGCCGCCATTGGGCTGACGTGGCTGAATATGGGCCATTATTTTGATTTTTCTGTATCGCCGCTGATTCGGTGGAGGTGGTCCTCTGCTTTCGCAGGTCCACAGCACACGTGTCAGTATGATATTGTTTTACGGAAGTGAAGATCTTCGTCTTCGTATTGCCACGTAAGCAATGATGATCTAGTGGTCATGTGGATGACACGTGGGTTGTAATGTATCTGTGTGGCTAAATTTTATTTTAGGGTTTTTGGTTTGCTTCAAAAGTAGATATATTTTTACTTTTAGCAGCTCTGTATAAATATAATCGTGCAAATTGGATGGCCTTTTTCTTTTCAAAAAAGCATAGTATATATCATATTTTTTTTCTTTTAAAATTTGCACACAAATTTTTAAATTTTCGGAATTAAAAAATCAATTCATTCCAGAAGCATTGATAAATCATATTTTGTGGTCACCGTGTAAACTCGGACTCCAAATGAAAATGCAAATTTGTTTAATTCTCTGTGGATTGAGTTCTAGAACAATCTGTAGACGGTGCTTTGCGTAGGGAAAAAATGTCCCATCAAAATAGTAACAAAAATATAATTATTGGTCTATGATGTGGACAATTAATACGTAATAAACAACTTCTCATATGCTTGCGTGTTTACATATGTAAGGCTATTAGCATTTTATGGCCAACGTGGTTACACACTACTTGCGCAGGGTGGACGCAGAGTGGATATCCTAGATTTTGGGATATTCGTGATCCGTTCCGCTCCGTCCAGATAATCATTTTTCCGATCCGTATCCGTTTCGTAATTATCCGGTTTTCGGATATCCGCCAAAATATAATTATTGGTCTATGATGTAGACAATTAATATGTAATAAACAACTTCTCATATGCTTGCGTGTTTACATATGTAAGGCTATTAGCATTTTATGGCCAATGTGGTTACACACTATTTGCACAGGGTGAGCGCGGAGCGGATATCCTAGATTTTGGGGATATTCGTGATCCGTTCCGCTCCGTCCGGATAATCATTTTTCCGATCCGTATCCACTTCGTAATTATCCGGTTTTCGGATATCCGCCAAAAATATAAATATTTGCCGGATATCCGATCCGCTCTATAAAAATATTTAAATAATAATATATTTAAAATAAAAGTTTAAAAATTCAAAATTTAGCTAAAAATTACAATATTTCTTTAAAAAATATTTTTTTTCTTAACTTATTAAATTTTAATATTTATAATAATCAAATTTATAAACAAAAACTCACAAAAATTATATTTATATATAATAATTATACACTTTATATGAATTATTATCTATCTATATATACATATATATTTATAACGGAGCAGAGCGGATATCTGTCTTAAATGTTTTTATTATTTTGTGATTTGCTCCGTTTTTAACGGATATTGAATTTTAGTATTTGTTTTGCTCCATAAAATTACGGATATCCAGATTTTTCGGATCCAATCAAGACGAATAACGGATCGAAGCAAATATAACGGATATTTTGCCCAGCCCACATACGTCTACGGATAAAAAAGTTAATGGACTTTGTAATAAATTAGGCCTTAAGATTTACAAGAGCCCATCATCGTTGTATACTTTAGCTCAACTTTGAAACCATATTTGCATCGGTGAAAGTGAAACTGAAACCCATATGAAGGCCCGAATCTGATTTCACTCAAGTTTTGTATTACACAAAGACTAATCATATTTTTCATTGGTTGTTTCATTCAAATCTGTTCAAATATGTAACAGCTGTCGATAAACCAAAACAAAAGAAAGAAAGAAAATATCGTTAGAGTTTCTGACTTTTTGTCCATTTTTCAGAAACAATTTTTTGTTGCTTCTGCTAAAATTCTCATATAAGATAAAATAAAAGAATAAAAATAACTCACATAATTTCACAAATTATATTTGATGATATATGTTCAACAAATACAAGGGTTGAACAAATAGAGGGGTTTACTCCAAATTTATTTTTTAAGCAATAATAATCATGAAATTTTATCCATAGACGAAGAAAAAGATCCGTTTTTTCCAACGGTCTTTTGACCGGTACTTTTGTTTTCATAAGATCCCCTTTGGAATCCAAAGACAATGATCATTTACACTGAGAACCGTTATAAGAAAATGATCATGCGAATTCAAAATTAAAATTAATATAAAAAGCTTAAAGTTTTAGTTTTAAATAAAAAACCGACAAAAATTCATATGAACAGGTTGAGAAATAAAAAGGGAGAAGATTCCAGCTGAAAGGGAACTATGAACGGGGTTTGAGTTTCCCCAGAACGAACCAGATTAAAGATCTTATCTTTTAAATGTTATAATCATGTCGAACAAAAAATAAGAACAAGCAATGAGATTGAATTATAACAAATTTTAAGAATTACAAATGTGAAAAAGGGCTTCCAAGCTTATCCGAAGCTTGGAATCCTGTTTGGGTTCAAAAGAAGACATAAAACAATTCTTCTGAACCTGAAATAAATCCCCGAATCAATGTAATTGAATGATGCTTTCTGCATCAATCCAAGAATCCAAAAAAAGGCCACCAATGCCTTCTCTTTGATTCTTTATCCTAAAATGCAATATGAATCTTGAAAAATAAATAAAACAATGAATGTGATGATGGTTTCTTTCTTCTTCTTCATCCTCTTCCTCCTCCTAAGTACTAATTAAGATTCTAGAATCCTAAAAACGGTATATGAATAAATGTTTCTAGAACACGTTGGAGAGATTGATGATGAGTTAGTGTACAATGAAGTAGTCACTTGGCTCTGGCTATTGCGGTACTGAATCAATCCTCAATCTTGATGGATGATGTAATTGTTTCATGACCATCTTTGTTGCTAGCTTCAGCTGCTGCTTTCGTTGCTGTTGTAGTAATAACTACTGTTTTTGTTGCTGTTGTTGTTGCAGCTACTACAAAACAAAACAAAAACATTCAAGAATCAACAAACCACGGATGAATCGAAATTAACCAATGGTTTTCAATTACAGAGAAGAGATATTTTGTGAAATTAAACCTGAGGTGGAAGTTGAAGAGGATGAAGATGAAGCTGAGGATGCTAATGATAGAGCCAAAGAGGTTGGGAGGGAGAGGATTGGAGGCGGAGGAGGCTGAGAGCTGAATTGCTGATGAGGCATGTAAGGGTACTGCAACAGAGGAGGAGGAGTAGTATATTGAAAGCTGAAACCTTGATGATGTTGATGATGAGCTTGAGCTTGAGCCTGGTTGCTGCTTTGTGCTGCATTGTATTGACCGTAAAAAGGATAGTAACCATGGAATATTCCTGCTGATCCTGATGATGGAGGTCCCATATATGGAGAATATTGTTGCCCTCCATAGAGATGATGATTGTAGTAGCTCTGCAACAAGAACACATAGATAAGAACTTCAAGATCCAGCGAGAAATGAAACAATCGCGCGCTATTGTGGAAGATGAATGAAAATTAACCAACCATTGGGTACATTCCCTCTTGAGAATAACCAGAGAACCTGCACAAGAAGAAACACAAACATTTCATTAGGCTTTTCGTTACATAAGAACACAATCTATTTGTTATTGATGTGATGATTCATTCTGCTCACCCGTAAGCAGAGTAAGGAAATGGGAATTGACCAGCGTGTTGCTGTTGTTGATGATGATGAACAAAAGCAGAGGAAGAAGGAGAGCCTCGAAACTGAGGAGAAGGAGCAACTAATCCTGCTCCTCCTGGTGACCTAAATCTCCCTGTTCCTGCAAATCAATGTTTTCTTCAAGATTCACTCAACTCCTTCACGTGTTAATCAAGTAAGAAAGATCCAAGGATCAGACTTTTTTATCGACCTAAGCTAGTTCTAGTGCATTCTAGAGAGAATATATATAAGGAGAGAAAGAGAGAGAGAGAAAAAAAAAAACCATGTCTTGGAGAAGTAGGAGGACGAGGTTTCTGAGCACCAAGACAAGCAAGATTGCAATTAGCTCGTCTTCCATCGATGACAGGGTTCATATTCTGACAAGCTCTCATTGCTGCTTCCGCTTCCTTAAACGTCACCTGATCAATAAAACCGTTTTAGGAAAAATGCAAACTTTTTAAGAATAAAAGAATAGACTTTTGTCTGAGAGAATCAGAAACGAAGAAGAACATACAAATCCATATCCTTTGGATCTTCCAGTGTTCTTATCAGTGATGACGACAGCTTCAACGATTTCACCAAACTGCTCGAAGTAACGTCTCATTGTATCTCTCTGCGTCTCCCACGCTAATCCTCCCACGAAGATTTTCGTCAACTTGGTATCGTTATTGTTATTACTACCTTCCATCTGAAACTGTCTCTGTTGAGCCATTTGATTTTTCCCCAAAATCAAAACCTTAACAAACCCTAATTCGCATCAAAGTTTCAACCTAATCTCTCATCTACGGCTTCGAAATTTTGATTACAGAAGAGAAGAAGGAAAAAAAAATGTAACTTTTCACTTTCCCAACCAAAAAAAAAAAACGATCAAATCGTTATACGCAGAGAGTGAAACAATAGAAGAAGAGTGAAAGCCTCTGTTTGTGTTGATTGAAGGAAAGAAAAAAAAAAGACAAGAAAGCTGCTAGTGGGATCCCACGTCAATGGCTATTTAGAGAGAGAGAGAGAAGAGAGAGAGAGAAGAGAGAGAGAGAGAGAGAAGAGAGAGAGAGAAGAGAGAGAGAGAGAGAGAACCAATTGAAATAATGAGAAAAGCCAGAAGACCCAAATTCACCTTTTTCGCTGTATATATATATATATATATATATCGATATATTTCCGTGTATACATATATATGTGTTGGGTCCGCTGCATAAACATTTGCTTCGCTGTCTTCAACCTCCTCTCTTGAAATCTGCAATCACTAGTAAATAAAAACTAAAATAAAATAAGTGATAAATAAACCAAACTTTGACCGTTCGTCTCCGAGAATATATAAATAACGGTGAGATCACAATAGAATAAGCTGGTGATTTTTGTATACAAGTTTATTACCCAGAAAAATGCTTTTCAATTTTTTCTTTATTTTACCTTTGTGCAGTAAAAAGATAATATAATAATACTATACTGTCTATGATTAATAATGGTTTTTTGTGGTTCTCGACTTGGCACAACCTCTCTCTTTTTTTCGAATTTTTTTGGGTGCTCTTTTTTTCTCAAATTTTAACAATATACAAATCCATTTACTAAACAATAAGATAATTATAATTGTAAGGTGCATCTGGTTTTAAAACACAGAACCAGACTACTTTCCAGAATCTGGTTCTTGTTTTTAAGAAGTTCCTGTATTACTTCTTTTTTTCTTGTCAACTTTTTTTTTTTCTTTTATTTGATCAGAGCCGTCAAATGGGCACTATTAAGTATTAACGGTAATTGTGGAAATATATGCATTTTCCATATTATAATAATAGTCGTAAATATTTCTTAGTTGGATTGATATTCAAACTTAGTTGAAATCTCTCAAGGAGCGATCGATTGTCTACCAATCATTAGGCGATTTAACAGAGAATATAATACATGATTCAGAATCTTTCACCGTAACGATGATTTACCAAAGAACTATTGTAGGTGGGCTGAGCACAACCCCTTTTTCGTAATTTCATTTAGGCTCATTAGCGAGATGAAAGCCCAGTAAGATCGAAGACCACCAAGTCCATGCGCGAAGAGTGAAACGAGGTCGTTCGGGGAGATGACTTTTTTATATCAAAGGAGCAGCTCGCTACCTCGACACGGATGGGACAGCTCGCCACGTCGACGTAGATGAAACAGCTCGCCACGTTGACGTAGATGAAACAGCTCGCCAGCACGACGTTCTAATAGACGGTCGGTCAGGTCTAACTGTCCGGCCGCCCAAGCTACTCTGACCGAGATGTAACCTAATTTGAACACTATAAATAGCCCTGTAACTTCATTTATTACAGGATCCGTAATCTGAAATAGAGACAAAAATACTCGAGACTTATAATCATAACTCTTACCTCGTTTAGTTACCTCGTTCAAACAATCCCGAAATACTCACATCGATATCACCCCTAATTAATCAAGAATCTCCGAGCTCCACCTAAACATATTTACTAAAGTGACCTCGCGTGCGGATACAATACAACAAGAACGAATTAATTGTCATGTCTAAAAACCAAAGCACTGATTGTTACATAGATATATTTTTTTGGCAGATCTCAATGATATATTTTTCTTTTTTTTTTGGCTATGACGAAAAAAGTGAAATTTATATATGTAGTGTGAACCATTGTGTCAACATATATGCATCGTCAGATCAAGGTGTTAAAGTCAATTTAGCACTGGAGATCAAATTCGGCAGGCCAAAACTCTTTGTAAAATTTTCTTAACAGCATCCATCAGTGATTATCACCTTCAAAATTTTTTTTTTAAAAAAAATTGTTAGGTAGCTTTGATTGGCACCAATTAACTCATTTGCATTGACTATCCAAATTATGGGTTTCGCATATCTCTTTGATTTTGGCACGTCTAATCCGTTAGTTTTGGGATATCAATATTTGGTTTTTAATGTACGTATATTTTCATATATGAAAGTGTATATATGAGTTATTTGATAAATGGATAGTGTCGCACTGATAAATCCACATGAAGGCTGCAAGATACAGGCAGGCATGCACATGTTTGTGGTCAGCCACTTTCCAATAGTATCACTTAAAAAAGAAAATTATATGATAATTTTCTCTACTTGCACAAGAGTACCGTTAGATAAATTGCACTTTTCAATCTAACGGTGTAAATGATAACACTTTCTCACGCGTACGTGGTCCCGCGTGCATGGGATCATTGATCTCAGTGATGTTTATGTTTTTTTTTTGCTTATAAAAGTATTGACGCGTGACGTGTCCAGCGATTTTGTTTCCTTAAAGTCTGAAATCCGTTAGAGACTCTGTTTATTGGTTTCTGGTGTCGTGGCGTATGAACGTGACAGCGTGTGATACGGATTCCGTTATTTTGACCGTCAACGCTCTGTGCCACGTGGTGGAATATTCCTTAGCAAATGGAACTTATATTAATAAAAAGGGTAAATCATTTATCAAAAAGGGAACTAACAGTACTACGAGCATGTCTTTGAATTATATTAGTCCTATTAACTTAGCAAGAAGAAGCAAGACTCTTCGTGGGCTTAAGTCCATTTTCTTATTACGCCCATTTAACGAAGTTCACACTGTATTAAGCTATTTATGCATATATCGCACTAGGCCCATCTGCACAATGTTTTCTATTCCAACCAAGTTTTATTTAAGGTTTCAGTTTCACTTCAAGAAAACTCGTACTCTTTACCCGTAAAATTAAGGGTGTATGAGTGTATCTGTCGGTCTATCTTGTTTCGGGTTTGGTTCAGTTAGTTCAGATTAATTAAAACTATAACCGAACTCTAGCCAAAAAGGCTCCATAACATTTAAAGTTTTGAGCTTAAAAACAAAAAAAAAAAACTCTAGCCAAAGTTTTAGATTTAGTTTTGGTTTGGTGTTGTTAGAGTTTGGTTTTTCAATTCTGTTATATGTGCTAAACCTGATAGACTAAAAAAACAAAAAACTTCAGTACGTTTTTACAACATTAGTACAGTGTTTTGGCCACAAAACTAATACAATGAAAGATAGCATCTAATTTTGATCCTAAAATATACACATATCTAATATATATTGCGCGCCCGACTCTATAGTTGAACGTACGATAAAGACTTCCATGAAATGTACATTTGATCATGAAACGGTTCACTCCTTGACCAGAATTAGCAAACCGCTATGCTCCAGCCTAGGACACCTAGCTATACAAAATTTACTATATATGTTCCCAATCTATAGGGACATAATCATCACGAAGAGACAATTATTCTATAAGCATCCATTGGGTGGTCATACAATGCATCATAAAGTAAGCTTAAAACGTTCTACTATAGTTTTTAGAAATCAATATTTAAAGACATCTTTGTATTAAAAGGAAAAAAAAAAAAGCAATTTGACCATGCAAATTTGGTTCATCAGAATCAAAATTAAACAATCGTATTAGTTTATTTTTGAAAAAGATACGCACCTTCCTCTCCTGCATGCAATCAATTAATACGAGGTCGTCAAGAGATACCAATGCGTAGAAAGACACGGATATTAAGCGACTAATATTTATTATAAATCTAGCAACGATTCGGAATCAGCTGTCCCAGCAGCATCATCAACCATCATCAATTTTTTAAAAAATTAACGAGGTTTCTCATTAGAAAACATTTATAAATGATAAAAGTCAAGTCAAGTTGTAGCAGTAAAAAAAGGTCAGGTTGTACCAAGTTTTTTTGTTATCATGGTAAACAAAACCCCAACCTTTAGTAATTCTTTTTAATAATAGTTTTCTCAGAAGAAATGTTCTTATTTAAAAGATTTAGGAATACTAATATTATGTCAAATCGACAATAACTAAACTTTAAATTGTAGCCTTTCAGGCTTCAACACAAATAGATGTTAAACAGAACCATGTAAAAAACATACTAGCTACTGTATTAGAACTTATAAGTTATATGAACACACGTGGATATCATGAATGGGTCCAAATTCTGTGGAAACTACGAATTTACCCATAGCCATTACAAGACGGAGTGTGTAGTCATGACGTCTCACCATTAAGGCTTAACAAATTTTGACGAAAATTCACCAAACTCAGATTGCTTCCCATGCAAACTTTCTTCAGCTTCTAGAGAGTTTCTATTTTTTTATTTTTGGGGTTAAAAGTGAGTATCCATACTTTTTTTCCTCAGTTTAATCATAAGTTCATAACCACGACCAGTTCCTTTCATTGTTTATTATACCATTTCGTCGAAAAAATAAAATAAATAATTCACTGTTTATTCAGTAATATACCAAAAAATCCCATACTTTTTTTTCTTCGATTTTTACCTACTCAGATCAGGACAACATGTACGATTAATACATCCATGGCGCTTAAAAATATGATGATATTAAGAAAATTGAAAAAAAAAAAAATTGTTTGTATATGTAACTTTGCACAACTAACGAAAAATACGTATTCTGTTCTGTAGCTTAGATGAAACAGTAACAATTTTGGATTCAGCTTGAAATTTTGAATTTTCTTTTTAGAGAAAACATATGTATGCATATTTTTTTGGAGAAAACATACTCATTCCATATTTAGTAAAAAATAACGAAAGATCAAATTTAAATAACCAATTTACAGTAATTTATCACCTAGACACAATCCCATAAATAGATTTTAGAATAATAATTAATATAAGAACAAAATATGTGAAAAAATATAGTTTGGAATTGAAAGAAAATAATTGTGTAATCAATTAAATTTTTAACAAAAAAAGAAGAAGTAATTATTTGAATATGGCGGCGCGTTGTTATATAAACTCTATGGGCGCGCGCGTGTCGTTAAAAACGTACGTGTAAATATAATATGCATGTGATAGTTTTTTTTTTTTTTTCGAAAAAGTAATGTGATAGATTTACGACATCAACATATAAATTGACAAAGGCACCAAAGAAAACTACGTACTTAATAACGGGCGCCCTATGAAAAAACACAATGCCTACATAACGATACGCATCTCGATGGTTATATTGTAAAACGAGGTTTTCAATATAGTATCTAATTATCTTGATGATGATTATGATACCCTATAAAGTAAAGTTGTTGATGAATTCACCGTTATATTTGTTTGTTAAAAGAGGACTAATTGTATTATCAAACAACACATATTTTCAAATTGAATTCTAAAATTGCACACATACTAATTTAGAAAGTATTATTTATCTATTCAGTTGGTTAATATCACAATTTCAAGTAACAGTTCTATATCTATATATGATATATCCCTATTATAGATGGAAAGTTACTTTTATCAAACAAAATTACTACAAAACAAATTTGTCTTCGTCACTGGAAATAATTAATGACGTGTAAATTTTTATCCTTGATATGTTTTTATATTAATTAGAGTTTTCGAATTTTAGAAGCTCACCCAATAAACACATGGAATTAAGACACAAAATGTTGGGTGCAATGTCATTAATCAAGCTAAAAAATAATGATTACAAGCATGGAATTCTGGAATCGAAACAAAATGATTTTGTGTTCAGAAAATTGCAAAAAGGCCTCTTAACTAATCGTAAACAACGTCTAGTTCCAACCCGCTGTTAATAATCACATTAACACTCCATTAACTTTGTTTTCTTAGTACGTTTTCTACTTTCTACACAAAAAGTATACGTACTTACACAGTTCAATTTTACATTGTTAGTGATAACTACGTGACTTTTGACGTCATCATTACTTTTCTATCGCCTCACCTTTAATGTAGTGACTCTAGCAGGGAGCGTAACAACCAACCGGTACGAATAACAATAGAAAACTAATATATGAAAAGAAAAACTATTGTTTGTCATTAAAAAGGTTGAAAAAGTTTATTTAAAGTTTCATAGTCATCACATATAAAATCGTTCTATTATAGACATTTAGACATCAGTGGACGTTTCTTCAGCTTTTTCTACAATGCAGTTTCAATTCATTTCGCTATACTAATTACATTGATTCTGTTAGTTCTATTTAATCACATGTGTCTTTTCGTTGTCACCATTCAGGTTTTCTATATTTACAGTAAGATATGATCATATGAATACAAAATCGTCTCGAGGATCAAGTAATAATTTTGGTGAATGAACAAAATAAATACAAAATTAACCCCTCATTTTAGATGGGACAGGAACATTCAACGCCCAGTTACTTCATCTCTCGAACCCCCAAATTATCTGTAGATTTTGGCGTATAATTTATCAGTTTCTCCCGGAGATAATTTCACAAATTTGATTAACATATGTATACTACACACACTACACGTAAATAAATATATTTAAACATTTCGTCACATGCACAAAAACAATCTTCGCCAAATCAAATAGTTTTTGTAATAATGATCAACTTTTTTGGTTTAATAACAAAAAACGTTTGTAGTGAAACGTTTGATTATTAATGACAAAAGCCGCATCGGCCGGTGGGAAACTTTGAACATGCCATATTAAAAATTTTGTGTGCACGTAAAAAAAGAGCTCATTTACAAATATATTAAGAAATTTGAAGACAACAGAAAAAGAAGAAGACGGATGCATTACTATTACGATGTGTGGGTTGTTAATTTGTTTAAAGGGAGCTTTTCTATAGAGATTTTTAAGGTCAAGGGTCATCGTTACGATGTGGGCTTGCTTCCTACAATCTAGTTGCCTTATGGACCCTACTCTCTTTTTTTTTTCTTTCTGATAACTACATCACCTTTTTGTTTTCCTTTTCTCTTTTTTTTTGTCTTCACGATAATTTACTCGCTGCCATAAATGTCAATATACAGAACTAAGGTCTTCTGAAAACATAGCAAATAGATCAAGAACGATTTTTCAAAATCATTACGTATCATGGTTTTGAGTTACTTATTTCGGTTGATGCTCGAATAGTTTTTTTCTGATATAGTTCTATAAAAATTGTGAACGAATGGATGAAGATAAGTAGATAATACTCACATATTGTGCATTTAGAGGTTTGTGTTTTAGTACTAATAGGCTCGTGTTTTAATTTGCAAATTAATATAATTAATGGTAAAAATAGCAAAAGTGATCGAATTGTAACAATAATTGAGAAAAAAACACAATAATTATTAATAACTGAAAAGGCCTATATTTTAAGTTTTAACTAGTTAATGAAAACAAATGGAAAAGCTATAATAAGAGTTGAATTTAATAATCGACAACAACAAAAAAGTTGCAAAGAGACACATGCATTTTCCTCATGCATTTTGATTTTAGACAACAATATATATATTGACTCATCCTCTGCTAACTCTCTCATTCTCTCTACTTTCATATTGGTAGTTATAAATAAAATAAAAAACAGTAGATGCTCTGTTCTTGATCTTTTGATTCCTTATATAGTCAATCTTGAAAATTATTGATCATGGTGTCGGAATCTATGAGCATATCAGTGAACGGACAATCTCAAGTGCCTCCCGGGTTTAGGTTTCACCCAACTGAGGAAGAGCTGTTGCAGTATTATCTCCGGAAGAAAGTCAATAGCATCAAGATCGATCTCGACGTTATTCGCGACGTCGATCTCAACAAGCTTGAGCCTTGGGATATTCAAGGTTTAGCTCCATAAATAAATTACTTTTTCGGCATAAGATAAATTCCTTTTATTTTGTTTGCTTGCTAAGTATAAGATCAATTCTTATGGCTTATGTGTTAATTTTTTCTCTTTTTGCACAATTTCCTAATTCAATTTCCGAATTTGATCAACTTTTACTTTTATATATATGGTTGTCTTGTTTATACTACTTTCGATACATGACGTTCTTATGTATCCTTTTACGAGAATATGACTAGAGTACAAAGAATCTACACTTAGTCGTTGTTGTTGCTTGTTTATATTAGGACTTAGTTACGACAAAGA
The DNA here is from genome assembly GCF_000478725.1 of Eutrema salsugineum. Lineage (NCBI taxonomy): Eukaryota > Viridiplantae > Streptophyta > Magnoliopsida > Brassicales > Brassicaceae > Eutrema > Eutrema salsugineum. The sequence continues at coordinate 1,370,502 of NW_006256812.1, read as the reverse complement.
TCCAAGATAGGCATGGTTAATAATATAAGTAATGGTAAAGTATTTTTGTCGTTATGCAGAGATGTGTAAAATAGGAACAACGCCTCAGAACGACTGGTATTTCTTTAGCCACAAGGACAAAAAATATCCAACGGGAACGAGAACTAACCGAGCCACGGCGGCCGGATTTTGGAAAGCAACGGGCCGCGACAAGATCATATATAGTAATGGCCGTAGGATTGGGATGAGAAAGACTCTTGTCTTCTACAAAGGTCGAGCTCCTCACGGCCAAAAATCTGATTGGATCATGCATGAATATAGACTCGACGACAACATTTTTTCCTCTGAGGATATCACCGTTCGTGAGGTATATATCAATTTCATTGAATTTATTTATACGGGCCGGTTACATCTAATTCAGACATATATGCTGAGACTGTTAATTAAGTCTCATTTTAACATCACAAAAATCCCGATTTTGATTTTGATTATGAGCCATATATTGACAATAACATGCATTTGTTAAAAAAACATTTCTTTAAAGTGCTGTCGTGATTTTCATTTGAAAACTATCATCAAACACTATCATGTGTAAAAAGTGTAGATATATATTTATTTTATTCTTTTCTATTTAAATTACTAAACTATACTAACACATATATCTTACAAAACATTATTTTAAAATAAATCAATAATTTTTTTTTAAAAAAAACAAAAAACTTTGGTGGACATGACTCACTCGAAAGTGAGGATTGAGCAAGCTCTCTGATAAATGTTAATTTATATTTTGAATATCTAAGGTGGTGAGTGTTATTGGGGAGGCGTCACAAGACGAAGGATGGGTGGTGTGTCGAATATTCAAGAAGAAGAATCTTCACAAAACCCTAAGCAGTCCCATTGGAGGACCTTCCATGAGTGTCGGCAGCGGAGACACGGCGAGGACGACGTCGTCGTCTCAGATCTTCAACGATGATACTCTCGAGCAATTCCTAGAACTTATGGGGCGATCTTGTAAAGAAGAGCTAAATCTAGACCCGTTCATAAAACTCCCAAACCTCGAGAGCCCTAACAGTCAAACAGTCAACAACATGTGCCACGTCAGCTCTCCTGACACAAATAATGATGTCCACGTCAGCAACGTGGTCGACACTAGCTTCGTTACTAGCTGGGCCGCTTTAGACCGGCTTGTGGCCTCGCAGCTAAACGGCCCCACATCGTACTCAATCACAGCCGACGAAAGCCACGTGGATCAAGATCATCTCGCCTTGCCTCCCGTCCGATCTCCCTACCCTAGCCTAAACCGGTCCGGTTCGTACAACGCCGGTTTAACGCAGGAATATACACCGGAGATGGAGCTATGGAATACGACGACATCATCTCTATCATCATCGTCTGACCCATTTTGTCACGTGTCAAATGGTGGTGGATAAGGGAAAAGAGGGAGACACACACAGAAAGAAGATATCTCACATTTGTGTAGAAAGATATAATCATACCATATAGTTGTTGAGACATTAAAAAAGAAAGTCAGCTTTGTGATTATTACAGTGGTTATGTGAAATATTGTAAAATAGATTATATATAAACAACAAAATTTAAAGAGGAAAGTAATTAAAGATGTCAAAAGGTAGAGATTAGCAACTTAGGGGTTCATTGATATTTCTGCTCATGGTACCTATAAACGCTGCATTTGTGAATAGTAGTAATTGAATTTGGTTCGAGATGTGACATAATATCTCGAAATAATATGTTAAGATATTGAAAGTTTAGAAATACTTAACTAATATATAACTGACATGGAGTAATTTATTCTTATCGATTGATTTTAAGATAACTGGGCTTATAATGCGTTTGTTAGCTATATATATTTTTCCATATTATTCGATACTGAAAATTACCTTCCAACGTAAAGACGGTGGACACTAGCTATATCGATATTTCTAAACTACCACATGTTTATTCTCTATTTACAAAAGATTTGTCTTCTAGTTGCTGAATTCACAAAGAAATTTCTCTACAACATAGACTAAACGCTCCATTTATCCATCAGCAATAATAGTTTGATTAATTTCTACCCGTGATTATAAATTAACATTTGGAGACAAACAACATGGGGGTTGTCCTCCTTAGTTAGCTGAAAAATGAAAGTTCCTTCTTTTGTTAATAATTTATAATGAAAATTGTAAGGTATGGGTTGATAGATCAATTATCATAGTAGCTAGATCTTCCCACATAATTGACATTTCCTCCATTATATACACATAAACATGTCATTGATTAAAATTTGAAGGGTTACTAAGTATAGTAAAGGCATCTTATAAGGGCTGCAAAATTTCAACAACGTACGATTCAAAAGTCATATATGATTCCACGTCATCTTGGTGTTGCGTGGAACGTTCTTAGTTTGTACGTACTCACAGATAATTGATCTCATGGAATCGAAAAATACCATGCACGTGTTTGGATACATATATAAAATGGTTGAATAGATAGACGTGCGTTAAATTGGATGGTAAACTGATTTCTTAAAGGACGTCACAGAATGATCTCATAAATTGATTTATCATTATTGGAAAAATACCATCTCCACTAAACAATAAGTTCAATAACAGTAATTATTTATAGGTAATTTTTTTGATATTTTTATGTATATAAACACATCAATATCTATTTGATTTTTTTACTGCATTAATTTAACTTTCACCAAAAAATTTATAGGAAAACAACACTCCAAAAAAAAAACAACAACAAAAGTATTTTTTTTTTTTTGGTCAAACAACAACAAAAGTATATAACATCAAAGTCTCAAAGAAAAAAAGGACGGATAACTCATTCATTGGCCTCGAGAATTCATTTGCTATTTAAATTTAATTTTTTTTTTGAAAGAGATTGCTAATTCAATTTCTATGCTTTGTTATTGAAACTCAGACAAAAGAAAACTCAAACAAAGAGAAGATAAATAAAGTTGATGAACTCTGTTGTTAAAACAAATAAATTAAAACCGTACAATTAAAAAAAACAAAAAAAAAACAATCTCACTAGTATTTAAATTATGATTACAACAGAGTATATTTTCCGATCGCAACTAAAGAAATCAAAAAACACTTCAAAAAGGAGACAAAGACCGAAGAGAACGGATTTGCCGACAAAACATAGCCCTAAAGTTCATCACTTTCTAATCTCTTCAGATCAAGCCTATTTATTTTTTTAAAAAATTTTTGCTTTTATTTTACTCTCTTTAATTTGGTTACTTATTTTTCTTACACTAACGCATTTTGAGGATGATTCTGGCAAGGCAATATTTTTCTTTGTTGCTTCTTTCATCCACTACTATCCTTTAATGTCTATCGTTCACCCATTTGCTCTTTTCACCTTTACTAAAATTCTCACCACTAATCATACATACTATCTTATCCTTAACAAACCCACAAGGATTATGGAGGGAAAAAAAAAACTAAAAATCATTATGAGAAAGAGATAGCCAACTAAATCACCCTCTAAAAACATTGGAGTGAGTTACTTTCGTAACCAAACCATACATATTATTAATCATCGGAGGGTTACAACTTATAAACCAAATTAACTAATTAATTTCTGAAATATACTGCGGTCATATAAGTTTTTCAGTTGTTAGTGAGAATATTATTATTGGACTAACAATTTTCAACAAAGAGGGGTAGATAATAAATATATCGATTAAAAAGCAAAATTGGTGGAGACAATATATAATATTCTTTTTAAAAAGAAAAATCAAGGAGATGATTAACGGTAGGTAACTAGGTGCGATGGGATAGTGCAAGCTCGTGCCAACGAGGTCTATCATCCATGTCGAAAAAAAAAAAAAATATATATATATATATATATATCCCATGAACCATAACACTCTAATATTCGTGGTTCAAATGTGAAAAGATACTAATCAATATATAAAAGGTGCTTGGAATCTTCGATTTCTTTTTGCCTTTTTGAATTTAAATTTCATCATTTTGATGTGATTAGAATTGTGTCATTAGCTATACGCTTTGAGCTTTAATATTTCCACTTTATGGAACTAGATATTGAATGTTTAATTAATATGGTAATCTGTATTCGAGATTCTAACACTTTATTATTATTATTATTATTATTATTAATTATTATTATTATTATTTTTAATGTTAAGATCGAAAAGTTCTCAGTTGTTACATAACAAAAATTAAAATACATTAAACGCATAATAGATTGATGATATTCTTAAAAATATCTCGAAACTCCATCAACTGCGTTTCGGAAGTGATCGATTTACGCAATTATTGGGAGTCTAAGACTAGTATCAGATATCGATCTTCAACTCTCGAACTTGCTTGAGTGTCGAGATTATTAATAATTCTTCCGTTAGTTAAAGGTGACCGAACAAATATTTTAGTTTTTGATGCCATTGATGCTGAAATTTGGCTGAGGAACATCTCTCACAGAGTCTTGCCTTCTCAGATGCGTTGAGAATCTCTTCTTTGACACTACCGCCGGCTTCTAAATACATTCTCCACAAAGGAGAAGGGTGGTTTTCAGGAAGAGAAGAGGCGGAGAACATGCGGCTAGGACGAACACCTTCGGTGTTTTATCCAAAGATTTCCTTCTTTTTTCCATCATTCCATTTTTTAGGCGTCTTTTTTTAACAGATACATACTATTGTATATATTTACTTCTTCTGTTTTATTTTGCATGGACTAATAAAGTATTTTTTTCGGCACATAAAGCCCTATTCAAACCCAAGCTGTATAGCGCCTATGTAACATCCAAATTGTATTGATCTATGTGAACCTGATCCAAGTATTACTCCTTGTCGAAACACTATTCACACACAAATATGTTTCACCCTTATAGTCATTGATTTGAATGTATTGTCATTTGATATAATTGGCTTGAAGATCTGATCTAGATTCTAGGGTATTTATATAGAAAATGGTATGCCTCATATTATGTATACAGATTTACTAAAAATATACCAAAATTAATAACACTCTTAAGAAAAACAAATAAAGCTAAATGAATGGAGATATTAATCAGTTTCAAGTAAAGTTTAGTCAAGACTAAATTTTCATCTTAGTTGGTTATCTTTTCTTGCTAAAAATTTACAAATAGACGTAATAAAAGCAAGAGTAGCGCATCTACTATATTCATTCAAAAAGCCCACTCAAAAAGTATCATAAAATCCCATATAGAATCAAGTGATCAGAAATAGATTTGGCACATCCGGCCCAGTAGTCTGAAATAGAGATTGGTGGTCAACCAAAAAGTTGTATCGCTTCAGACTTTCAGAGTCAAAGGCGACTAGATCAAGGGAACAAAGAATAAAAAAAAAATTACGTAATTTTGTCCCTCTTGAGGCTAACCCATTTTATACGATAATAACAAAGAGGCGTGCACGAAGCTATATAAGTTTTTAAGCAGATAATGTATTCTCTTCTTCTTTTTTCAGAAAGGGTTTCAATTTTTTTTTTAAAAAAGAACATTTTAGAAGCTATGACTGCAAACAGTATAAAGTGATGACTACTTGAAACTCAAACAAGTAGAGTAAAGTAGAGATGGTGCATACATTTAGAAAAACATATACTCCTAGAAGAGAAGAAACGGTAACGATGGAGTATTTTTACAAGGATTACAGCTAGTGTTTCCGTGTTGGGATTAGCAAATGTTACCGCGACGACCACGACTTCAATTTCTGCGATTTATTTTAGATCGTAATCCATTGCGATTTATGAAGTTTTTTTAAGTTGGCTTGATGGACCGTTCTAGTAAGAATCTGTAGAATGATATGATCAAGTTCACAGCAGAGACTCTGCTTCTGCGTAATTCATCATTCATGACCAGCATTATGGAGAATAATTTGAACTTTGTAAACGACGATTTCATATACAGTATATAAGATCATTTCTTCCCCTTTTTCTCATACAAAAGATCATCCAAATAAAAAAGAACTATATAATATGGAAATCAAATTTGATAAAACAAACCCAACCCACACGTTTCTTTTCGTTCCCTACATTTGACTCTCACTAGATTTTGTTTAAATTTTGTGAAAGACGTGCGTAACTTGGCATTCAATCTAAGAGCACGGTGAACCACATATGGGTTCTAATTTTATATAATAATAATAAAATTTTTCTTCCCATAAAAATTAGAACCTTTCATAATATCACACATACAATGGTGAACTTTTATGGAGTTCATAGTAATAATAAAAAAAAAATAATTCGATTTTTCATAATAATTAATTTTATATATAATTGTAAATATATAATTTTGTATGAAAACAATTTTATTCATTTACATGAAAATAAAAAAATACAAAATATTGAAATTGAAAGAAGGAGATGCGAAAGAAAGAGAAAGTTTGAAGAGTCGAGACAAAATTTACGTGAAAGAAAGAGATAAATTTTTCTCTAAGTATGAGAATGTGTCAGACAAAAAGTTTCCCCACCCCAACCAATAAAATGCTGCCACGTCATGCATAAACTCCCCCTTAATCAGACCATCTTTATCGCTAAATATACATTTAAGTTTCTTAAACAAATTTTTAATATTAAAAATGGATCCCACATACAAGAAACGTTTCTTATAATTTCCAATTATGAAAAGTTTCTTGCATATTATAATAGATCCTACATGTTTTGCATTATTTTTAATATTAAAAAGAACTAAAAAACTCTTAAAAATTGTGCGATAATCATACTCTAAAAAGCCTTAAATTAGAACTGACTCAATAAAAAATGGGTTTTATTGATTTATTTTAAATGCCAAAAATCCATAAACCTCATCTAAAAATCCCCTTAAAACCTCTATTCAGATGCTCTAAGCAGTTATTACTCTTAGTAGGCCCAAAAATCAGACATTATTATATTTATATAGTTTCTTGGCAAGGCACACCCGTGACGAATACTGGCATTTTACTAGTTATATATGACAATCATCGATTAAATTTTTCGATACACATTGACTTAAAAAAAAAAAACTTTAGGTGATACCGTTTTTAAACATTGGAGTATTGTGGTTATTATTGGTGCTGAATGTGTTAAAAAATAAGGTTCAAAAAAAAAAAAACTTATTAGAATGAGTTTTACATATATATATCTAGAGATACAAGATAGTGATTAATTAGGGTATAATTAATAACATTTAGACTCCTAAATAAAATTTTTACATGTATCCCCTTATAAGGAAGTAACTGTTGGAAAAAGTAATTATAAGAACTAATAGTTTTACAAAAAAAATTACATAATATTAAAAATAAAGTCGTTTTTTATGTAGAAAACTTGTTTAAGAATAAGAGTGTAATTCGATAATATTGTCCGACGACTAATAAGATCGAATAGTTTTTTCTTGAAGTCTTTTGGTATATATTACTAGCTTGACCCTTGACGGTGCCGTTATTACACGGTTAATAGTCAATATGTACGTGTCATTCATTTAATTTTTCTTCTTGGTTGGCTCCTCTCATTTGATTCATTCATTTAATTTTTCTTTTTGGTTGGCTCCTCTCATTTGATTAATACAATTATACGTAGTTACGTACAATCTAAAAGTAGGTATGACTGATGATGATTTCTTTTGAAAGATCAACTGATAATATTAACACGACAAACGATACACAAATCTAAGATTTTTTTAGTATATCTACTCCCATGTCTTTTGTAAATTCAACAGCAAGGGTTAGGGCTCGTCAACTTATTCATTAGATCTACCTTGATTTATTCGCTTTTACTTAACTAAAAAAAATCGAGATATCATTAATAACTCAAAATAAAACAAATAGTAAAATATAATCTTGTGTATTGTTTGAGAAGTGAGTTTGGCTAGAATTTAGTCTTAGAAGTGAAATGTATTTTTTTTTAAGTCTTATTAATCTCAAAAAGTAAGAAAAGGGATATACCGATTGGTGGTCATAGACTATACGCCATACACTTTAAACCCATGAGATGTATACAAATGAAAATGGAGAGAGTGCAATTGATGAATCGATGAAATTAATAATGAGAGCACATGATTAAACTTATCTTACAAGCATCTCATATCTCACTTCTTTTCTTATCAACCGGATATTATAAATTAGATTACACTAAAACCTGGCCTTTTACGCCACACAACCTCTATATATACCAAACGTATATATAATAGAAACACTAAATGCGCAATACATTTGAAAAAAGATACCTCAATAATGGCATTTCTTTATACGCCTTCGTTTATTTCCCAAAACGCAGCGTTTTGGCGCACCCTTCTCGTATTACACTGTATAACTACACTAGTCTTCACTACCATCTCAACGCCACCTGAAGATCCTGTCAAATGTGTGTCGGGAAACTCGGATTGTACGGTCACAAACTCATATGGAGTCTTCCCAGACCGGTCCACGTGTCGAGCCGCCAACGTGGCTTACCCAACGACCGAAGCCGAGCTTGTCTCTATCGTGGCTGCAGCCACTAAAGCCGGACGGAAAATGCGTGTAACAACTCGATATTCCCATAGCATCCCTAAGCTCGCGTGCACTGACGGAACCGACGGTTTGTTCATAAGCACGAAGTTTTTAAACCACACGGTGCGAGCAGATGCAGAGGCCATGACCTTGACGGTTGAGAGTGGTGTAACGCTGAGGCAGTTAATCGCTGAAGCGGCTAAGGTTGGATTGGCGTTGCCTTATGCACCGTATTGGTGGGGACTGACCGTGGGTGGCATGATGGGAACCGGTGCCCACGGGAGCTCATTGTGGGGTAAAGGAAGTGCAGTCCATGATTATGTAACCGAGATTAGGATGGTTAGTCCTGGTTCTGTCAACGATGGGTTTGCAAAGGTTAGAGTTTTAAGTGAGACTACCACTCCTAACGAGTTTAGTGCGGCTAAGGTTTCTCTTGGCGTTCTTGGCGTTATCTCTCAGGTTGGATTTAATTAATTATTAATTTTTTATCTTACAATTTACTACAAAGAAAAATAATAGCATACTTCTGACACATATTTATTACAATTGTTCGAAAAGGTGACTTTGAAATTGCAACCGATGTTCAAGAGATCGTTGAGGTATGTTATGAGAAACGATTCGGATTTCGAGGATCAAGCTGTGACATTTGGGAAGAAACATGAGTTTGCGGATTTCATATGGCTACCGAGCCAAGGCAAAGTGGTCTATCGAATGGATGGCCGAGTAGCGGTCAACACATCAGGCAACGGTTTGTTTGATTTTTTGCCATTCCGTTCGCAACTCTCCGTGGCATTAGCAATTATAAGATCCTCAGGTTCACCTTATTTCTAAAGCTTTTATTTATTTTTGTGTGTTTACGTATGAGAAAGATAGCTAAATATTATCATTAAATAATACTATTTTTTAACGTTAACCAAAAAAAAAGAAAAAAAAATCCCCCTATTTATAAAAGTTAGTACATTTACTTAACTTCTTCTTCTATTTTCCTGTCTCGTATTAATTAGAGGAGACGCAAGAGACGTTCAGAGATGCGAATGGGAAGTGTGTAGGAGCCACACTGATTTCATCTACACTGTTTGCTAGCTCATTCGGTTTGACCAACAACGGTAATACTTTGAAAAAAATATATAATTTCACATTTACGTGTGCATTTTCATTAATTTTACTTCGAATATTAACCCTCTCTTACCTTCTTGTTTCACATATTCACCGGTGTTAGGCGTTATATTTACCGGTTATCCGGTCATTGGAAACCAAAACCGAATGATGTCGTCAGGATCGTGCTTAGACAGTCTTGAAGATGGATTGATCACGGCGTGTCCGTGGGATTCACGTATAAAAAGTGAATTCTTTCACCAAACAACTTTCAGTGTTCCACTTACGCAAGTCCAAAGTTTCATCAACGACATCAAATCTCTTGTCAAGATTGAACAGAAATCTCTATGCGGACTTGAGCTTTATTACGGAATTCTAATGCGCTATGTCACATCTTCGCCGGCTTATCTTGGGAAAGAAACAGAAGCTTTAGATTTTGACCTAACTTATTACCGAGCCAAAAACCCACTAACACCACGACTTTACGAAGATTTCATCGAAGAAATTGAGCAAATTGCATTGTTCAAGTATAAAGCATTGCCGCATTGGGGAAAGAACAGAAATTTAGCTTTTGATAGAGTTATTAAAAAGTATAAGAATGCGCCGGCATTCTTGAAAGTAAAAGAAATTTATGATCCGATGGGTTTATTCTCGAGTGAATGGACAGATCAGATCCTAGGAATCAAAGGAAACGTGACGATAGTCAAAGATGGATGTGCATTGGAGGGGTTATGTATATGTTCAGAGGATGCTCATTGTGCTCCGACCAAAGGATATTTGTGTCGACCGGGAAAAGTCTACAAAGAAGCTAGAGTTTGTGCACGTACCAGAGGCATAAGTGTGATTCAATCAGTAAGTTATTAATCTTCATTGCTTCTTTATAGTATCAGAAAGTGCTTTTACGTGTGATTGGATAATTATCATGGCGAGTGATAGCTGATGTTGTTTTAATTAACATAAATATAATAATCTCGCGAGTGCAATAAGATTGGAATTTTCAAGAGGCACGCATCACGATTTTTAACTATTTCACTGTGTTTTTTTTTTGTTAAAAATTTGGGTTCTATGTTGGTGATAATTATTTCTATGCTCGTCCGTGCGACAAGTTTAGACTCTAGATTTTAATATATATAAAAAATTTACAATGAAGAAATTTGAAAATATACAGCTTGACTACAGATAAAAATGGAAGAAGTTAACATTAAATATCCTACGAAGGAAATAAGAAAAGATCACAATTTTTTCCAAAAAAAACAAGGTCAAAGTCAATGTGTCCTAAGTTGAAGCTCTTTTAAGCGGCTCTCGACTTCTTACGCTCTCTCTATCACCCATAGCACGACAGGTTCCACAGACCCAACATCTCAATTATGAACTGGATCCAGGTATATTCTTACGTTGTGCATGCATGTTCGTAATAAATCATTAAGAGAAAAAAAATTTTCATACGTTCAATATGTTATGTGCATCACTAGTAAGGTCTATTTGGGAGTTTGAGCAGGTTGGATTGGCGTTGTATTGCACCTAATTGGTGGGGACTAACGGTGGGTGGTATGATGGGGACTGGTGCTCAGGGCAGCTCATTGTGGGGTAAATTAAGGAAGTGCAGTCCATGATTATGTGACCGAGATTAGGATGGTTAGTCCTGGTTGGGTCAATGATGGGTTTGCAAAGGTTAGAGTTTGAATCGAGACTACGGCGGCCAAAGTTTCTCTTGGTGTCCTTGGGGTTATCTCTCTTAATAAAATAAAACAGCATTTTATCTACTTAGACATAATTTAATCCATGATAAAACAAACTGAAGAATTTCTATATGAAGGATTTGATTAAATTTCTATATGAAGGATTTGCACAAAAAAAAAACAAACTGGAGAATATAGATAGTTATAAAACTTTATAAAACTGATAATTCTTGCACTTAGAAGTTGAAAACATCATATGTTTAGGACAAAAAAAATAAATTTCTTAACACATTACTTTTTTGAAACGGAAGAAAGAAGTAAATGGAGGTGTTGATGTAAACTATGAAATGCTTTATTGAGAAAGGTTGTCACGTTGTGGTATTTCAATCTGATTGTTCAGAATTGGATGAGTTTCTTGCCTTAAAAAACTTTTTTCTTATTTTTTGTTGATTCTTTGATCTAATAACGCTCGCATTATTTCGTTGCAAAAGGAACATAAACACGAAGTTTGGTTTTTGACAGTTTTATAACTCACTTCCAATCTGATTCCACTTCGGGGATGAATCTCTTTATTTAGGTATATTAATAGATGAGATTATATACACACATATATATATATATATATTTGTTTTTTTTTTTAATGAAGACAATGGCTTGTGGGAGACATACATACCATGACTTTCTTATCCTCCATCTTACATATAAAGTGACTTTTTGTTATTAATATTAGAAAATACAGGGCAAAACCTAACGGATTTGTCTTTGAAAAAACAGAGACAACTGATTTTGTATATAATTATAATAAAACCCATCTAATGTTCCAGCGATTTCAGCCACTTATCAATCCTCCTATGACATCACAACCACCATCTCTTACAAGTTACAAGTTGCAAACGTCTTCTTGAAATTTCCTTACCACTTGCACAGTTGCCCGTCTTGGCTCATGTTCTGTTTTCCAAAGTTAGAACAAAAACATTCCCTCAGTCATATAATATATAGATCGTATTGTTAAGCATTCCAGAGTTGACTTCTTAACTGATACGAAACTTATGTGATAATTAATTACTAGTTGATTTTTCGTTCATGTATGTATATATATATATATATATATATATATATATGATTGATTAAATGTTCACCTATTTATTGAAGTCATCGTCTGATTTTTCTTTAAATAGCATAAGACGACGAGGCATGATTTTTTTAATTTGTTAAAAGAGTTGTTCTATAAGTCCATATCGAAGATTGATTATTCTCATGTGTAGAGTTATATAATCATTCTTAAGGTGTAGAATTATATAATCATTTTAAATGTAGAATTATATAACCATTTTCAGTTGACTAGCTGAAATAGTGTATTGTTTTAGAACATTAGAAAACTTGGCAAGTGGACAAAGTCGACGGTTACTCACAATGAAATGAAAAGAAATAACGAGGCAAATATTAAATATATAAACTAAAAACATGTAGTGGGATTTGAAACTAAAAGCCCTTTAACTTATATATAGACAGGTATTATATTTTAGACCGTGAGCTTTAAATTGTTAACGAATAAACCCTTCTGTAACCCCAAAAAAAAAATTGCAAGTGAAACCATGTGTTTTGAGTCTCTCAAATAGACTGCATGGGGTTGACCAAAAAAAAAAAAAAGACTGCATGGGGCTTTGTGAAACTGTAAAACGGGTTGGTTTTGCTGAAGAACATCAAGATATTCTCTTCATCAAATTGAAAAACAGGGCAAGTGTAAAATGTTGAACAACCATAAATCATAGCGGAATAATTCTCTTGATTAAAAGTGAAATTAAGAGTGGAAGATAGGTAGAGATCGACTCGTGGGTTAAAATAGGTAAAATTGGGGTTATAATTTGTTCACAAACATCGATTTGCTAGGAATTTCTTTGTTCAGCTATACATATGCACAAAACAATTCCATGAAAACATCACGAAGAAAACTAGTAATTAATTATACTAAGCAGAAACTAAAATGATTTGATCTTTAGCCAAATTTGAAAAAGATACTAAGGGATGGACTAGGAGATTTTTCTGATCGAACATATCCCCCCTGTTTTTTTTCTTCTTTATCTAATATAACAAAACACAAACGATTTCCATTAACAAATTTCAAAAAGCTATAAACGATGCCAGCGCCGATGCGGGCTCGTACTACTATATATGGTTTAGGTCTATAAGATCATATGATACAAATGAATTTCTTTTGACACTAAAAAAATAATGGCTCGAATGTTGTTGGAAATTTTACAATATCTTACAAACTAGCACATGAAGTATCAGCGTTTTCTAATTTTAATAACAAAGATATTATATTTAAATCGCAGTGAACCAACCTTTTACACCACATCACCTCTATATATACCAACGGCACCATTCCCAAATGCATAGACTCAACAAAACTTAAACAAACAAAAAAGAAAATGGAATTTGGTTATTCTCCTTCGCATGGTTTCCAAAACGCTGCGTTTTGGCGGATTGTTCTCGGGATACATTGTATACTTACACTTGTGCATACGGGGCTCTCAACACCACCGGAAGATCCCGTCAGATGTGTAGCAGGAAACACGGATTGTATAGTCACAAACTCATACGGAGTCTTCCCAGACCGGTCCACGTGTCGAGCGGCCAACGTGGCTTACCCAACGACCGAAGCCGAGCTTGTCTCTATCGTGGCAGCAGCCACTAAAGCCGGACGGAAAATGCGTGTAACAACTCGATATTCCCATAGCATCCCTAAGCTCGCGTGCACTGACGGAACCGACGGTTTGTTCATAAGCACAAAGTTTCTAAACCATACGGTGCGTGCGGATGCAAAGGCCATGACCATGACGGTTGAAAGCGGCGTGACGCTTAGGCAGTTAATCTCTGAAGCGGCTAAAGTTGGATTGGCGTTGCCTCATGCACCGTATTGGTGGGGACTAACTGTGGGTGGCATGATGGGGACCGGTGCTCACGGGAGCTCATTGTGGGGTAAAGGAAGTGCAGTCCATGATTATGTAACCGAGATTAGAATGGTTAGTCCTGGTTCTGTCAACGATGGGTATGCTAAGGTTAGAGTCTTAAGCGAGACTACGACTCCTAATGAGTTTAACGCGGCTAAGGTTTCTCTTGGCGTTCTAGGCGTTATCTCTCAGGTTAGATCCATCTACATTTCATTTTTTGGGTTTTAATCGTGATCAAAACCCTTTCTAACAAAATTTCTTTTGAACAGGTGACTTTTGATTTACAACTGATGTTCAAAAGGTCGTTAAAGTATGTTATGAGAGACGATTTGGATTTTGATGATCAAGCGTTGACATTCGGTAGAAAACATGAGTTTGCTGATTTCGTATGGTTACCAAGCCAAGGCAAAGTTGTGTATCGAATGGACGATCGAGTAGCGGTCAACACGTCCGGCAACGGTTTGTATGATTACTTGCCGTTCCGTTCGCAACCCTCTGCTGCAATAGCCACCATAAGATCATCAGGTTCCTTCCTCGCTAGCTATCTTTATTTCTAAAAATTCTGGAGGATATATATTTATTACACCATTATACGTGCATGGTTGCCATATAGTATTAGTCTTAAATAGAATTATATCAAATGAAGATTCCATTATTGACCTTCTAAAAATCTCATCTCGCTTTTTTTTTTCAACATATCTCTGACCTTTAATATTAAAGAAAATTTAGAGAGACATATTAAAATGTTTGTTTTTGGTATAATAATTTTAGAGGAGACGCAAGAGACGGTCAGAGATGCTAATGGGAAATGTGCGGGAGCCACAGTGATTTCATCTACACTGTTTGCTAGCTCATACGGGTTGACAAACAATGGTATAATTATTTTTCCCGTTTATGTCTTGGTTGATATGAGTATGACACTGAATATATTTACTCAATCCAACCTTTATTTTTCAAATATTCAAGGAGTTGTATTCACCGGCTATCCGGTTATTGGAAGCCAAAACAGTATGATGTCGTCGGGATCATGTCTAGATAGCTTACAAGATGGATTAAGTACGGCGTGTGCATGGGACTCACGTGTGAAAGGCGAATTTTTTCATCAAACATGTTTCAGTATTCCTCTCACGCAAGTCAAAAGTTTCATCAATGACATCAAATCTCTTGTCAAAATCGATCCAAAATCTCTATGTGGCCTTGAACTTTACAATGGTATTCTAATGCGTTATGTCACAACCTCCTCGGCTTATCTTGGGAAAGAAACGGAAGCCCTGGACTTTGATCTAACATATTACCGAGCCAAAGATCCGTTAGCACCAAGACTCTATGAAGATTTTGTGGAAGAAATTGAGCAGGTTGCGTTTTTAAAGTATAATGCATTGCCACATTGGGGTAAGAATAGAAATGTAGCATTCGATGGAGTGATTAAAAAATACAAAAACGCACCTGCTTTCTTGGAAGTAAAGGAGAGTTTTGATCCCAACGGATTATTCTCGAGCGAATGGACGGATCAAATCCTAGGGATCAAAGGAAACCCTACAATTGTAAATGATGGATGTGCATTGGAGGGACTTTGTATTTGTTCGGAGGATGCTCATTGTGCTCCGACCAAAGGCTATTTGTGTCGACCGGGAAAAGTTTACAAAGAGGCTAGGGTTTGTACACGTGTCAGTAACATAAACGCGTAAGTGTGGTTAATTCAGCCGATAATTTATCAACTTCATTGCCTCTACATCAGAAATTCCCCCATCGTCATAAACACTTAATGAATGGGTCGATTTATCTTATCTATTATGACAAGTCGTTGCTTATGTTGTTGTAATAATTATAATAATGTGGTACGATTAAAAAAAAATTAATAAATACAGCTTATCATTTATAGTATGCTTGCGATAAATTTATATTAATCATATTTTTTTTACATATAGTGTTTTTTTAGGGTCGAATGACTGACATATACGTACTGTAGTTTTTAGTTACAGAAAAAAGGGAATTGAAAATAATATATATACAGCTAAAAATACTTTGAGAATACAGTAAACTGCAAAAGTCAAAGTCAAACTCAAAGTCCCGTGTCTTGAAACTCTTTGAGAAGTTTCTCGAATTCGTCCAATCTGTGTCCCCAATCGCTCTTGATCTTTAACGGCCTCACGTTACTGTAATCAACACCGTTATCTCTAGTGGACTCGCCCGCAGAAGATGACAGCTCCACACCTGTTATCTTCTTCTTCTTCGTCTTTTTGTCGGCGTTTGATCTCTTCCTCTGAGCCGTCGCTCTCTGAATCGCCCAGAGCACGTCTGATCCACTAATTTCCTTTTCCTTTGGGATCGGTTTATTCTGGTTCGATTCGGCGGAGCGGAGGATGATTTTCTGGCCTAATCCACCGACGGATTCGGATGTTTGCGATTTCGTCGGGATGTTACAAAGTCGACGGTGGGTCCCGTTGTAATTAAGCGGCGGAGACTGTGAATATCCGACGAAAACTTCTCCGGTTCGTCCCCTGAAAAATTGAACCGGCATCGGCGCCGATTTCACGGTCCACATCGTATAACTCCGATTTCCTGAGAGCGAATTTATCTCCGTCACCTTCTTTGCGGTGGTGGAGAGTATCCAGTCCACATATAGTAGTAGTAGTAAACTTTGGGCTTTTTAGATAAGGCCCATAAGACTATTGTCCTTCCAAGTTCTAAACATAATGAGTAACAGCCCAATAAAGTTTTTTTTTCTTTTTTTTTTAATAAAAAAAGGCAGCCAATAAAGCTTCTTGTGACAGAAAAAACCGCTAGTAACCAGAATTAATTGATTACACGCAAGGACTATAGAATGTGCACCCGAGGCCACTGCATTACTGTATAGCTAAATGAAATTAAATGATGATAGTAACAAAAAAAAGGTTATATATATATATATAAGATTTTATTAAATTATAAATCATCCTTTCATATTTTATATTCTTAGAAAGATAGACAGACGTATACAGATTATATTGATGATAATTTTTTTTTTTAATATGGATGATAATTCATTCGCCTAAATTATATTTTTGCGTAACATAAAATAAAAAGCTACATTTTATCGTCGAATGCAGGTAGAGATATATAGCTGATCTACGACAGCTAGTCACGTGACTTCAATTCCCACGTGTATCAATAACCAAAGTTTATGCCACGTGAACCGGATACTTGTGAACCGAGTCACCCCAAGGGTTACCCACCAGTGACTCGCTCGCCGGAATCGTTCTCAACGCTCTCCACACAATACTATTACATTTAAAACCCGACCCGAACGCCAACTGCCAAACCCGATCTCCTCGCTTGACCCGACACTTAGCCTCCGTATAAGCCAGCTCGTACCACAGGGACGAGCTGGAAGTGTTTCCAAACCGGTGCAAAGTCATCCGAGACGGTTCAAGATCAAGCTCACTGAGTCCAAGACCTTTCTCAACTGCATCAAGTAACGCTCTACCTCCGGCGTGAATACAGAAATGCTCGAAGCATAGTTTAAAATCCGGAATATATGGACTAATCTTTAACCGGAAAAGCTTACTCTTTACAATAAAGAGGATAAACCGGAGCTTTTCAGATAAAGGCAGAACAAGCGGGCCAAGTGCCGTAAGATTCGTCTTTAACGTGTCACCAGCGACAACAGTTAGTTCTTTAGATAGTGCGACTCCAACAATACCTTTGTCGTCTTCTTTCTGGTCAGCACAAGTGTAATGTTTATCGCTAGCGCCTTTGTGAGTCCTTACGAGTTGAGTCAACTCATACTTGGACCGGACTCGGTCTTGGCTCCGGTTTGAGAGCAAAACCGCTGCACCACCTACTCGAAATAGACAGTTGGGGACTAACATGGACCGGTCGTTGCCTCGATACATGCTAAGAGTCATGTTCTCGGTGCTAACAATGACTGCATAGGTGTTGTGGTTTGCTTTAAGAAGATTTGTGGCGAGATCGACGGAGATTGCACCGGCGCTGCATCCCATACCGGAGAGATTGTATGTTTTGACGTCGGTTTTGAGCTTGTACCGGTTTACGATCATGGACGAAAGAGATGGGTTAGGGTTAAACAAGCTACAATTTACAATGAAGATTCCGATTTCTCTCGGATCGACTCCGGTTTTCTTGAATAGTGAGTTTAGAGCTCCGAAGATGACTAACTCGGCTTCATGTCTCGCCTCAAACATTGATGGTGTTGGCGGGGAGGTTAACATGCAACGTGGGGCATACGTATCATCTCCTAAACCGGACCGATTTAGGATCCTCGTCATGAATTGGATTGTTTCTTCAGTGTAGAGTTGAGCACCTTTGGCCATGTTGAAGAACGTTTCGGATGAGATTTTGCAAGAGTCGGTGGGTTGGTGACATGAGAAGTCGACGAGGTAAACCGGTTTGGATCGGGTGGTTGAGTAGGCATAGAAGAGGATAGATATAATGATTAAACCGATCTTGACCGGAAAAGAAGAGAAGAAGTCATGGTGAAAATGAAGTAGATGATGTTGAGAGAGAGAAAGAACGAAAATTATAAGAAAAGGAAGCTTCAAATTTGCCATTGAGATGAGCATATGAGAAACAATTGGTTATTGGATTGGTTTCAATTTATAAGCAAGTAAGCAACGTAAGAAAAAAAGCAACATAAAAATGTGGTAGCGAAATTTGTATAAATATTTTTTTTTTGTTAAAAGTTGTATAAATAATTAACAAGCCATATGTGATCTCACATTAAACAAAAATCTGGTCATCTTAAAAAAAAAAAAATTGACATACAAAAAGTTGGTTATCTTTTAGTGCCGTGTTGCCAAATATTATAGCCGCCAAGAACAAATAATTACGACTGATTCAAACAAATTGAAAAATAATTTGATAATTCGATCGTGATTAACAGAGCAAATTTTTTCCGGAAAAAAATAGAGCAATTAGTTAAAACTTAAAAGATATCTCAAGTCACTATTTAAGCATTTTAACCATTATATTGTTAACCTATTTATTCCCAAACATAGATAGTTTTCTTATCTTTTCGCGTCGACTGCACGTACAGCTTTCATTATAGTAATTAAATTGTCATATATTTATATATCTATCGGCTTCGAAACTTTTACACTTTACGTGAAAGAAGTGTGTTAGAATCATGTGATTTCCCTCAAATTGATTTATGTAGTTAACTAATGAATCCAAAAGAGGAAACTCGAAAAGAGAAAGGACTCCAAAAGAGAGAGAGGATTTATTACGGATCAGTGTTTGGTTGGAGATTTGTCAGTCTATTTTAAATTGTAGGTGAAGTGGTCAGTGGCTGGCCAAGTTGGAACTTGGAAGTGGACCAATGAGAAACAAATATATTGAGACAGTGTATTCGTACATTTTCGGTGTGTTAGTTGGGCCATTTAATTTATCTAAACATACGTATATATAAAGTCACAGTTATTCCACAGCCATATATTGTTGTATCCAACATCGTACAAACTCGTCTCAGTTAATTACATCACACTTTTCTTACGGAAATATCTTATATGCAGATGTTTATAAAGATATCTATATTTATGTGGTTTTGAATGATGATTGCAACGAACAACACAATCAGATTAAACGCACTAGATCATCATGAAAGAAGAAAGATGTATTATGTTGCTCAACAAATACGACTAACAGCATGTACATCAGTGAATCCCTAAAAGATTCATCAGAAAGGGGTTCATCAGAATATAATAATATATTTTTTTTGGTTTTAAATTTTTTTTTAATTATTATAATTTTCAACCAATCAGGATGCTTTATTTTGGGATGATAACGTCTCTTCAGGTTCGTCGGGATAATACTATCTCTTTAATATTAAGATTTTTTGCTTCAAAAACTGTGCAATGAACCCTTCTTGATCCCCTGATGTACATGCTCAACGTATTTGTTTGTTGTTACAAAAAAGAACATATTTATTCTACTGTTATTATTTGAAGGCTGGCCTGACAAATAATTTGGGACGTTTAGAATGTTTGTTCTTGAAATAAACGAATTACATTATTAACCCAACAAAAGAAATCGATTTACTTGAAAAAATGTATAAGTTAAGCTTATCAATCAAAACAATATAGTTAGGGGATAAAAACAGCCATTGCAAAATTTTGAAAATATGTTGGATTTTTTATAGACCTTTTTGACAAATTTTGATAGTTATTATATTTTTTTGGAGTCAGTATTCCACATTTTTGTGCTATATTTTGCTGGTATTGCATTGATTGTATCGTTGTACTTGTACTATTATATATCGAGGCCTATATATACATAATCGATTTTTGTAACTTTCAAACAAAAAAAACTGATAAAACGGCATGGTTTTATTATGCCAAGTGGTTACAATCTAGAGTATTTTTATTTCTAAGTGAAAATCTAGTATTTTTATTCGAAGATCGGTATGAATATTCACTATGTACACTCTCGCTGCATCATATTCCACTGTTACAAATATTGTGTCTAATTTAGATTTTGATCAAAGAATTTCGGTTATACCCAAAAAACAGTACTCAAATGTTCACAGCTAAGGTTTTGCAGTAATTCAGTATAAGCCACCGTAGATAACATGCGGTTAGATGTTTTTATTTTAATGAAAAAATGGCAAAAATGAAAAATCTGAATTTCAATGCTACTGTTGTGGCTGACTGTGTTGAAGTTGAAAGATGACGAAAACGTAAAAGAAAAGCATGGTAATGCTCTCGTTTCACACCAAGAAAAAGTTATTTGAAGATTCTACGAACTACTCTGAATTGAAAAAAATATTTGCATCTTTTAAAACAAGCATTTACAAAACGTGAGAATTTCGATAGGGGAAGAAGACTGTATGTCAAAAGGATTAGAGATAAATGCATGAAACAATCACAACAACTATTCACTTCAGAGCATTTAAACAGAAAAATGTGATTAAAAAGGATGATTTACAATAATCAAGATGTTATTTGAATATGTGATTTGATTGGGATGTACGAGAACATTCTTCCAACAAATATAGTAATGAGATGTTGTATTAATTTGGTGTTATATATTTGTTTTCAAGCTTTATCTCATGAAATTTGTAATAATCTAATAGATTAGACTTCTTGTTTTTTTCTTCTTTACTTACAAGGTAATTCGAACCAAAGCCCCACTAATCTCGGGGTGAAAAAACCAGGCCGATGCCCAGTCCAGGTTAGCGCACTCGCCAAATATAAGTCGAACTCAGGAGATACCCAATTGATCCTATGTCTCTAGTCCACTACCAACTATACACTGTAGACATCATACTTGTATTGTTAGTTCACAAATGTATATTTTTTTAGCCCATTGACACGTACTTGT
Source organism: Eutrema salsugineum (assembly GCF_000478725.1). Taxonomy (NCBI): domain Eukaryota; kingdom Viridiplantae; phylum Streptophyta; class Magnoliopsida; order Brassicales; family Brassicaceae; genus Eutrema; species Eutrema salsugineum. Next base: position 1,349,026 of record NW_006256812.1, on the reverse strand, counting down.
CCTTTGGAGCTGCTATCGAATCCCTGCACTTAAAATAGCTGGTCGAGTGGTCTATGATTTTTCTAAGTATTGTCTAATTGTTGTTTTTTATAAGAGTAATTTTGAAATATAGAGATGGTGAGTTTAACGCCCCAAACAAAAAAACCAAAGAAAAATCGCTAATAGGGTCAGAGAAGACTATATGTGCTTACTCTGTTTTTGAAACAGAGAATGGCTCTGTTTCATGGAACAGAGTAGGATTTTCTCTCAGATAAGATCTCACATGCATAAGGATTCAGGTTTGTTCAATTCAGTTAAGATCTCAAAAACACCTCTCGAAGTCGGTTTGAATGAACCAAGAGACCTAGGTTTCCAGAAAATGACATAAGATAACCTCTGATCTCTTCTCTTATACGTTCATTTTGAATTCATTGAATAAACGTTATACCTATATCAAACAACTAACACCTATAATCGTATTTCACAATATTTTTTACACTCTTAAAAACAGAATAAAAAATAAAGGGAACGAAAGGGAGGCAAGTGAAATTCACCAAGGCAAAGAAGAGAGACGTGAACCCCAAGCATCTCGTCCTCTTCTTCCTTCATCTTGATTACTTACAAGAGGTTTCTTTGTTGATTTGCTTAACTGAAACAATGGATGCTTACACAGCCTCTGAACAGTCCCAGTATTTTCAGTTGTATCTTTACGATCGTTTCTCTTCTCAGTGTTCCAAAACTCTTCTTCATTGTCAGCCTCTAGCCTAAACAGAGTAGCCACTCTCAAGAACTTAGGGTTACTGTTGGGTTTCTCAGGGCCTAATATCTCAGAGTGTTGTGATTCCCATACTTCTGATTGATCTGATGTTTGTTTCTCGATCCACCTTGCTTTCACATCTGCGTTTTCCCTCTCTTTGAGGTTCATTAAGATCAAAGTCTTGAGAAAGTTCATCACTTGCACCGCGTGGATCAATGCAGTTAAAGGATCTGCCATCTACAGTATCAAAACATTTTCATGAGAATTAAAACATAAAAAAAGATCAAAGCTTTCTCTTAAAAGGAAAAACAGCATTTTTAATTGTTGACTGACTTGGGTCATGTTTGGAGCGAAAACCATAGCTACATTGCGAGCATTCATTTTGTTGAACTGTTCATGCTCCACCACGTCAGCCATTAGACCAATGGCCCAATCGAGAAGCGCAGATTCAACCGGAGGAAGAAGAGTCACGAGCCTCCTACAATCTTCTTCTGTGTTACACTTCATCACTTGCTCTGGTGTCAACACATCAAGCACTCCTGTCGGTAGCTCCCTAAACCACGCCTGTTTCAATGAACAAACAAATCAAACCATCTATTTCTTAAAAAATTCAGACATATTGAAGAAACCTAGTATTATTGTTCTTTTTTAACACCTTTATTAAACCAGCCAAGCAATGAACGTCAATACCACGCGGTACCACACCGCGGTTTAGCTGTCTTCGGACATGCTCCTCTTTGCCGTTGTCCGGATTTATTCTGAATATTCCTTCCGCCTTAAGGCAACAAACAATCATACATAATATCATCAGCATGATTCTTTTGACACCGAAGTAATCCAAAATTGTTAAGAAATTTGAAGAGACCAGAGAGAGAGAGATTGGAGACTTACTTTAAGACCTCCTTCTGTGTAAAGACGTTTCTGCATCCTGAGAAGGATCGTTGGGACGCTGTTTCCTCTGTTGTCGTAAGAGCATTGCATCGACTTTGCCGATACTCCAAAGACACTCACACTGAAACAAGAAATCACTTGTTACACATACACAAACCAGACTAGTGAATATCCATAAGTTTCATGGTATGAAGAACCATTTTTAACTGTTCACTCATGTAACATTTTCTTGTGCGTGTGGCCCCACAATTCTTAGATATCCACTTTTATAATTTCATGACTAAATAAATCTAGTACTTATAAACTAATAACGGAAGGAGATAGATTTCTGGTGTATGGTTTTTCTGCGACGTTTTCGTCCAACATAATTTTGAATGATTTTATCAACCAAAACAAAAAACAAATTTCAATATCTTATAAACAGAGTCGGTTTGTCGTGTATGATAAATGATATAGATATGTAATCAGGTCTTCGTTGTTATATGATAAAATTCTTGTACGTAGGGTCCTAATTTTTTTATATCAAGTACTGCCTATAAGTTAGATAATCACAAAAACCAAGCTTTCTGCCTAGATTGTTTCATATATCATAATATTCGTGGGTTAGAATATTTGGTTCTTGAATTTTCAGACTCTTGATTAATCTTCTATTTAAAAAAAAAAAAACAAATAAGAGAGACTTTTTTTGTGAAAAAAAAAAGCGTGTCATAATCATGCATTAAATCTAAACAACAACCATCTTAATGATACTATCCAACACAGTAACATGTAAAATGCAGGGATCCAGCTATGAAAATAATTATTTAATCCCTCACATATATCCTAATATTTTTTTTCAAGAGATATGGAATAATGTCACAAACGAATCAAAAATATAGTGATGAAAAATATAACGGACCTGGCGCTAGGAGCTCGAGGAGGAACCTCCGGTTCGAGCTCAGAGGGAAGACCGAGAAAACCATTAAACCGGTCGAAAGTCACGTGACTCACGTGCTTAACCTCCGTCGGCCAACCTATATCCATAGACGTCGCCACGTCATCATCACCTCTCTCCATGCTACAAGACATCACCAGCGACTTCCTCAGAACCGCAGCAAGAAGGTCGAGGATCGTGAATTGACCCGACCCGGACCCGGACCCGGATCTCGACCCGTGTGAGCTCAACGGCGTGGATACGTCGTAGTAGTCTGTGCTCGTAGTGCTATGTTCTTCTTCGTAGTCTTCGTCATCGTCATTGATGTTCTCGTATATGTCTGGACCGGGTCGGGTCGCATTAAAATTCGGGAACCCGGTAGCTCCAGTAGATTTGGATCGGGAGAAGTTAGTCATCGTCAGTCTTTTCTGGTCTACCGGAGAATATGAGAGAATGTAATATTAATGGTGGAAGTTAAGCAGAAGAAGCTTTAAATGTGAGAGAAAGAGAGAATGAGAGAGAGATAGAGAGGGATATAAGGGACTGTTTGGTGAGAAAGAAAGTGAGGAAAATTACAGATAAATCGCGTAGAAACAAAGGGACTATTCTCTCTTCTTCTTCTTTTTTTTTTTACCTTTGTGTTTTTGTTTTTGGGATCTGTGTTTAGTGGATAGGGAGAAAGAGTGACGGAGACGTAAATGAGAATGAAATCAACTTAGGAAGTAAGTAATATTCAAGGTTTTGTAATGGTGAAAAATAAAGAAAAAAAAACAATGATATACATATATATGTCATACTTGTGATAAGATTTTATATAGAATAGTTCGACGGCTCGTGAGGCTGCCTAGGAGATGATTAGATGAGATGGGTGACAAGTAAGAATGGGGGACATACGAGTCAGTGTTATTTTTGGAACTTTCTTTGATTTTGTTTCATTTACATGGTTAGTTCAATGATAATTTTTTTGTTTTTCTTAAGGCTCATTTTTTTCCCCTGCTCTTCAGTCTCTATGACTCATGTTATTAAGACACTTCTTTTGACCAAGAGAGTTTGATCTTTGTGAATTTGAAAATGTTCATGCTACCACTCCTTGTATTAAATTGCAATGTTTATTAGTTTTAATAAAGCCAGAAGTTATACCAAAATAACATATGGTATGATTTTCGGATTTAACCGTCCCAAACTTGATGCAAATATTGCTAAATTGATTGAATTGTTAAAAAAACACAAAAACAGATCGCCAAAGAACAAACATACTTTTTCGTTCCATTGTTAATATATATGATTGTAAGCACATTTAATGATACGACGTCGTTGTTTAGTGGGGACGACGATATATAACTCGACATAAAAAAAAGACGACTTCGCTGTATTGTCTTGGCTTCTTTTTTGTTTAGTTTTTGTTTTGGGGATACGTTGTCACATGGTTACATGTGCACTGGTTCGTCGAAATTCTTGTAAAAACGTCAGATACACAATCAAACATTTTGTATCAAAATTATTCGAGCCTATTATGATTCGTTTAAGATTAATTATATAAAACAAAAAATTGATGGTCTGTATTTTAAGTATTTTCATACAATGTGATTCGCTCGGTGACAACATATTTTTAATAACTCATACCTATCTTAGATCGTGCTTCTATAGTTCAAGCTTAATGATAAATAAACGCATTACTTTTTTTTGTTTAGGTGTAGAATGTTGAATAATAGAAAACGATCGTGCTGGTTTTATTCGATATCATCATTAATTCATTACTAATTATAAGTTTTTTCTTTCCATAATTAGACCACTTAATCACAATCAATGTACTCTCGCTTTTTCAATAACTTTTGTTTCTCATTGTAAATGTATAAGATTAGTCATCGTTTGCGATCTTATTTCGACATGTTATGATTGTTTTTCCTATAAATTCCAACCCGTATACTCCATTTATGACAAACAAATAGAGGCTGCATTATATAATTAAGAGCGTAATTTATTGCACCGGAGTATTATTTAGGTTATAGTTATTGAACTGACGGCGTTAAATCGGGAGTATACGCCGTTAAAGTCTGAGTTAACGATAGCATTAGCATTTAATGAGCACTGGTTCACGTGATATCTTCTGTTTTAATTCATCGTGTTGCCGTACGATGAAGACACTATAACAAACAATCCGACGGTTCACGTGATGTATCCTCTCTAGTACTTGTACAGTTTTACTTATGAGGTTATTACCTAAATGTTCACATAATTTAATGTTGCCTTTTCTATAATGTCACTAGAAATGTGACCAGGAAATAATAAAACTAAATCCAAAATTTCATTTTCTTAACCGGGTTTAATATTTCTCCCGGTTCTTTAGCGTGTCGCCATCTTAATTGTCAATTTGTCATATAGACCCTAGTTAAAACATGAAGTACTGTATAGTAAAAGTTAGCATAAAGTTTTCTTTAGGGAAAGTAACATTTTTGTTTTCTTTTGATCATTTAATTGTTTTAATCCCGTCGATGCGGACAAATGTTTGCCACTAAATGAACTTTTAAGGGCAAAAGCTAATGTCAAATGTCAAACAAATAACGCATCGTTATAATTTTTTTTATTGTACCTTATCTAATTTTTTTAATAAACCAAACTAGTGATTTTCTTATAGTGTAGTTTTTCCCTTCATAATCACGCGTCTCATGGATCCGTTTATTTTTCGGATTATATATAGATATTAGTTTTTGAATATAGATAGTAAAAGAAGCTGCGGTTATAATTAAAGAGAGTTATACAGTTTCAGATCGTTAGTCCATATGTTTTTTCTCTTGAAATCCATATTGGGAATATAATGTATATGCGTCTGCTGAGATTATCAGATGATTCCAACAATCCAACAACTCCAAAAAACGCCGGTCCAAATGTTCGACTGCATGCTTCTTGCAGAAGCAAAAATATAAATATAAATTTAATGTTTAAGATAATACGTATTTTTTATAAACAGCAATACAACATACACGCATGTATGCATAGAAAAGGGATTCCCGGATTGGAATATAATGAAGTTTATTTATAGGAAGTGACATTGACATACATTCGTATGCTTTTTTAATAGTGTTAGCTTCAAAGTTACTCTTCGATTCTTATAATGTCTCGTCACTAGATTTAGGTGTTGTGGCAACGACCTTAACCAAAACCACACCAACTAGTGTATGTATAGAGATACAAGCTGCCCTTTTCAATGTTTCATTTGATTTAGCCCTTAAGCTACCATTAGTAGTAATTGAAAGAAAGCAAAAGTAATTTTTAATCAGGTCGGTGTGATTTATGTTTGTTTCTTCCTTATTTCGTTATGGATTCTTCTATTGACTTTGATTGAGAAATATTTTGATAGTTATTAATTTATGTTGACATTTTTGGCATGGAAAAGGATTAAATTGGGCCGATATTAATTAGACTGATACCCTTCGAATACTTATAATAAGCCTTACACTGCTAACGATACGCTGGGCTTAAATGTTTTGTCGTCAAATGTTTTGGGTCTAACCTTTCGTCAAATTATTTTTATCAATTCGGGATATTATTTACATGTTTTCGGCCCAGAAAAAAGTTACACCCATATTAGAGTGAAAAAGAGATTCAGCTCGATCAAAGCTCAAAAAATGGTAAATTACCCTATCTTTAATGAGAAGAAATTTGTACGCTAGGTATGCTTTTTAAATTTGGAATTAAAGTAAGTTATATAGTTTTGTTTGATCTTTAGTCGATTATGTGATTTTTAGGTCTCTTATATTTTTTAGTTGAAATAATGATACCCGGTGACTTTTATAGTAAGCTGAAAATTATAAAATTTTATGCATGTTGTTTATAATATTTTTAAACTGTTGATAAGAAAATATTAATATACTGAACTTAAACGATGTATGTTGGACACTGGGCATAAGTCCAAACGAAGAGTCTGCGGATCATATGTCTTAGAATCGCAAAGGCCAAAGCATACGCGGCTATGATATCTGATTTCTACTTCTTTTTTTCCCGCTGTTCTTTATATTTCTCGACCTCTAGTAAAGCAGTATTAGACGTTTGACTTGACTTTGTATAGAAAACGAACTCAAATCACAATTATTTTGTGTATATTATATGTGAATTAAATTAAAGAAGAGCGAGGTTGGTGGACTAACTTCAAGTCGACCGGTTCAATATTTAATACTAGTATTTAACTCATTCCAAAAATAATTAATACTCCATTTAAATAGCATGCACCTTATGACTAGCCAATCTTGCTTTTTAGGTCGACTCAATTCCCCATTTACATTTACTTTTCCTTTACAAATTAACATGCATAAAAATATAACATACATCTAATCTCTTACAATTATATCCTTATGTTCGGCGGTATGGACATGTATCGATGTTAATTATTCTATAATATTTTATCAAACTCTGCTGATACAACCACACGAATAATGTTTTTTTCTAAACGTTCACTGATCTTACTTTTAGGTATAATTGTTTTTTCGGGGTTTATCTGTAAAAATAATTTCAAAATAATCTGCTTCTCACCTACTAGATAGTAATGTTTGTGTTAAGTATCCCCAAATCCATAGACGTCGCTTTACCAATTAATTACCACTATATATTTTCATTATTTGTTTTGATGTCACACGGACTCAAATTATTTGTTTTATATTACCAAAAATCAAGAATAATTGTATGAGATTATATTACACAGACTCAAATTACGTGCTAATTTATACATTATACTTTCAAATCAAATAGATCAAATTACCCGCGAAAATCATATTTGAATCGAATATCGAAAATAAACTAAAATTTTACTTCCAAAATAGTAAGGGAACTAAATACTTAAAATTTACAAACTCCATACCCAATCTCCCAACGTCTCACTTGATATACCGATCCACAACAACAAAACAAAAAAAAAAAGTTTTTCTTGATCAAATATATAAACAACAACAAAAAAAAAAGATACCGGAGTAGCGGAAGGGTAGTTGTTGAATGCTGGAACGAGTTAAATGGTTCACATTAAGGATTAAATAAACAAAATCATCGAGATCTCCACCTTCCATTTTAACATCTCGGATTTTAATCCAACGGCTATTACAAGAAAAACACCACCGTCCCGTCCAGGTCCGTTCCGTTTTGCTGCCTGTCACTTTGGTTTCTCTTTTGTCTCTTTTAACACTGTCTTGTCGTCTCTGTCTTCTGCTTCTTCCTCTTTCTCATTCCTTTGGTTTATCGTTTTCCTCCACATTAGATCTCTCTCTCTCTCTCTCTCTCCTCCTTTTGATCGGATCCGTATCGGCTCACTCTCGCTCCATCTCCCTCCGATGCCTCAAATTTGACTCTCCCCTTTTGGATTTGCGTGTGGGAGTAGTAGCGATGGGGCAATGTTACGGGAAGGTTAATCAGAGTAAGCTTAATGTCGGAGACGAAGCTAATACGACTACTTATGTGGTTTCCGGCGACGGGAATCAGATTCAGCCTTCTCTCACTCCTGGTAACGGAAACGGAAGAGCTAAGAACACTCCATCTAGGTCTTCGAATCCGAGTCCTTGGCCTAGTCCTTTCCCTCACGGATCAGCCAGTCCTTTGCCTTCCGGCGTTTCTCCGTCTCCGGCGAGGACTTCGACTCCGAGGAGATTCTTCCGGCGGCCTTTTCCTCCGCCGTCTCCGGCGAAACACATCAAGGCTTCGTTGATCAAACGGCTTGGAGTGAAGCCTAAGGAAGGCCCGATCCCGGAGGAGCGAGGAACGGAGCCAGAGCAGTCGCTTGATAAGAGCTTTGGCTATGGCAAGAATTTCGGGGCTAAGTATGAATTGGGGAAAGAAGTGGGTCGAGGGCATTTCGGTCACACTTGTTCTGGGCGTGGGAAGAAGGGAGAGATTAAGGATCATCCTATTGCTGTCAAGATCATCTCCAAGGCTAAGGTCTAAACCTCCATCTTTGATCATTATCTAGTTTTTGAGTTTGTTTACCGCTGCGAAGAATCTGTGGAGGTTTTTTCTTTTCTGGATTCTGCAATGAGTAATGCTTTACATTGTGGTAGTGAAAGTAGATTCTTTGGGTTTGGATAATGGCTGTGGGACAGTGAATTGTCTTTTTCTTCCTGCAAATTCTTTGAGAGGAACAGTGTTGTCTCTTTAGATAGGAAAATCTTTTGTCTGGCAGTGAGTTGAGTAGACCATAGTTTGAACTTTTGTTGATTTGTCTGCATTAGGACAGGATGGCCACCATCAGAGAATGTAGTTTCATATTCTAATGTTTCATGAGCTTTGTATTCTTCATGTCGTTGTTTATTGTAGTAGTGAATCTCGTCGTCACGTTTAGGTTACATTTGATTTACCTAGCTGTCGATTTGTAAGCATGTTATGGTCTTCAGTGTAATATTTGTTGACTGTTCCATCTTCAAGAAAAGATGACAAACGTAGATTGGTAGATCCTTTTGTCTGCATTAGTACATAATGTTGAAGTATGGGTTTCACTTTGGAATGTTCATGATTTTGTCTCTTCACCTGTTTGCTTACCTTAGTAACGAAAGCTTGTCGTCACAGTCTGGTGCTATCATTGTCATCGATAAAACAAGAAAAAGTTAGTCGAGCGTGTGATTTGCTGACTAGTTAATCTTCTTTTCGCTTGGCAGATGACGACAGCAATTGCAATTGAAGATGTTCGCAGGGAGGTGAAGTTATTGAAATCATTATCTGGGCACAAACATCTAATCAGATACTATGATGCATGCGAGGACGCCAATAACGTATACATAGTCATGGAGTATGTCTTGTTTCCCTTTCATATCAGATATTCTTTTGTTTCGGATTGTTAGCAGTTAAAGCACACCTATACCATTGCTACAAAATTCTTTATTCCATTTCTTGATACATTTATCTTTGTAACCAGAGGAACCTTGTAACTAATTACTGTACCTAAAATAATATTTGCCAGGTTATGTGATGGTGGAGAACTATTAGACAGAATTTTAGCAAGGTGTGTGATCTGATTGCTCTTGGATTTTTTTATTTTTTTTCTACAGCATGTATGCATATCCATATATGCTCAAACATTGCATTTCTCTTGTCTCAGGGGTGGAAAATACCCAGAGGATGACGCAAAGGCTATTGTCGTACAAATTCTAAATGTTGTTTCTTTTTGTCACCTCCAAGGAGTTGTGCACCGGGACTTAAAGCCAGAGGTCTGTCTCTTCTTAAACTTTCTCTATATCTGTCTCCAGTAGATCAATACTAAAAAATCTCCTATGACCTTGTTCAACAGAATTTTCTATTTACATCGAGCCGCGAAGACTCAGATTTAAAGCTTATTGATTTTGGTCTCTCGGACTTTGTCAGACCCGGTAAGATTTTTTCGTACTTAAGGGCTTTCCTTGATTAGCTACAATTTTTTTGTTGCAGTCTAATAGTGAACTTTTGTTTCAACTTCTCCTTACAGATGAAAGGCTGAATGATATTGTTGGAAGTGCCTACTATGTTGCGCCTGAAGTTCTACACAGATCATATAGCCTTGAGGCTGATATATGGAGTATTGGAGTTATTACATATATACTCTTATGTGGAAGCCGGCCGTTCTGGGCACGGACAGAATCTGGAATCTTTCGCACTGTTCTAAGAACTGAACCGCACTACGATGACTTACCTTGGCCTTCTGTTTCATCAGAAGGTAAAGAGTTTGTGAAAAGACTTCTCAACAAAGACTATAGGAAACGAATGTCTGCAGTTCAAGCTTTGAGTGAGTTCTTTCTCTTTTTTTCCACCTGTGATTACAATAAACTTGAACATGGAGTTCTATTATTGTGAACTGATGATCCTGTTTAAATTCTTATTGCCAGCTCATCCGTGGCTACGGGATGATAGTCGAGCGATTCCTTTAGATATTCTGATCTATAAGTTGGTCAAATCCTACTTGCACGCAACACCTCTTAGACGGGCTGCTTTGAAGGTATCCCCTGACTTTTTATACAAAAACATTCCCAAAAGTATACATAAAGCTCAAGAAGATCGTCTTTGCAAAATAGTGGTTTAGAGTTGCTTGGGAAGATTAAAGCAGTGAAATGTTGGGTTTTTTTTTTTTGTTTCTTTTTCGAACAAATGTATGCAGGCTTTAGCAAAAGCATTGACTGAGAACGAGCTAGTCTATCTTAGAGCACAGTTCATGCTCTTGGGACCAAACAAAGATGGAAGCGTCTCCCTCGAAAACTTTAAGATGGTAAGTTAGCTAACCTTAAGAAAGGCCTTTGGTTTTAAGACATAATCACATTCGTTTTCTTTGATTTTCTTGAACCTCTAAGTAAGCTCAATTCTTGCAGGCGGTTATGCAAAACGCAACAGACGCAATGAGAGAATCCAGGGTTCCTGAAATTCTTCACACGGTGAGGACAATTATAAACCGAAAATCAATCCTTTTGTTTAAATCGTTTAGACCTGGAACTGAGCTCGGGTTTTCAATCAATATCTGTTTTGACAGATGGAATCTCTAGCGTATAGAAAGATGTATTTCGAAGAGTTTTGTGCAGCAGCAATTAGCATTCATCAACTAGAAGCTGTTGAAGCTTGGGATGGGATTGCAGCCGCCGGTTTCCAGCATTTTGAAACCGAGGGAAACCGAGTGATCACAATCGAAGAACTAGCAAGGGTAAATAAATGATGTGAATCCTATTCATCGAACCGGTTTCAGGCCTTTTTTGGGATCTAATTTCAAACCGGTTTCGGTTATTTGTACAGGAACTGAATGTGGGTGCGTCTGCGTACGGACACTTGAGAGAGTGGGTAAGGAGCAGTGACGGGAAGCTGAGTTTCTTAGGTTTCACAAAGTTCTTGCATGGTGTTACTCTTCGTGCTGCTCACGCAAGACCTCGATAGTCGTCCTTAATTTTTTTAGGTTTTTCTTTTCCTTTTTGTTTTATATATTTTTTTTCTCCATCAGAACAGAGTAACAGACTTCTGAGAGGCGTGAGGGGTATTTTCGTCCGTTTGGTTTTTTTCTTTATCATATCATAGAGTTTAATTTGAAGGTACAGAAAAGACTAAAACGAAGAGGAGAAAAAAAAATGTGCATAAGGTAGATTGGATGTCACTCATTTTTTGCAATATATTTTAAGACGGAAAACTATGGTTTCGAGTAAGATTTATTTGAAAGATGTATATGTTATCTGCTTTTTTATTTTTGCATTTCTCTTAAAGCGAATCGCTTCATCATCTTTATTACATTAAATCATTATCAGCAATCTTTTGTATAGTCTAATACATGATTCATGCACAAGAAACTATTTATTTTTTAGACCAGATGTACTAAACAAAATGTAATCTTGTTTAGAGGGCTATGTAGCTAAGGGACAAGAAAGTTACGCTGTCCAAATCACCAAAATTAAAATTGAAATGAAAGTTAGAAAACAACAATTAGTGATAAGATAACCCAAAAAAAGCTAAGCCTTTCCTTTTCTGTAATGGTGCCGACAATCGAATCATGACTATTTATTACAAATTATGAAAGTAAGCTGAGTGGGTTTCTTCGTACCCATTAGTCTACGGAAATACAGGGAATTGTAGATTCCCTGTTATTGTAATCAAATGTTTTAAGTGCATTTTCTGTTTTTTCAAGTACTTTATGTTTCATTAATCAAAAGAAAAGAAATTATAACCGTGAAGTTTATAAAATACCATCATAGATTTCTGAAAAAAAAAAGAGAGTAAAACCAATGATTCGTTTCTTATTGCAACACATACAAGTCATATTAAAATATAAATCTAAATGAAAATCCTAAAGATAAAAACTGAAGGGAAAAGTATAATTATCATAATGATAACTAAAAAAAAAAATTCGTCGTTTAATATCCTTTTTATGTGTGTGATGGGTAAAATAGGATCTTTGGAATTAACGCATGATAGTTAATGACTCCCAAGGATGCATTTACTCACCTGCTAACAATGGAAGATGTATTGCTATTTACTTGACTGTGTATCAGTGTATGTAAATTCTCTAATTATTAAAATACAATAGTAATAAATTTAAAGTCAAATGAAATTGAATGCTTTAAAGGACCAGCCGTTACAATGGAAGATAAAAGGAAATATTTTAAATGAAAAAAGATTTTGAGAATCACTCCTTTTTTTCTTTTGTTTCTATATTCAAATAAAATTTGATGGACAGATAATAGTAATGTTTTTTTCCAAAATACTATATACTGTATATGCTCGATTATCCAATATCACCAAATTATATCCAGAATTCAACAAATTTAGTCTATAACTCTATATGAAAACTTTTCCAAAAATTGTACTGAATCATTTATGAACACTCATAAACCAAAAAGTTGAGTTGTTTTCAATTAATTTTTTCTAAGGTTGTTATATTTTGGCAACGAAAAGTACTATTTTGCAGAATTTTTGGAATATTGTTTTTGCTAAAATATTTATCTCCTATAAAGTTTTCTACTGCTTTCAATCGTGTACGTCTCTTAACTAAATAACAAATGCAAGTTTCGAAAAAGAAGAAAAAAATGTGTCATCTTCTTCGTTTCTTTGTGATCATCGTCGTCGTGATTATCTTTTAGTCATTCAAAAATGGCTAAACCACTAAAAGAACCAAAAAAAATCAGAAACGTAACTTCCTTTTATCTTGAAACCATGAAAATTACAGAAATAAACTAAAACCGATAAAAATTCTGAAAATTCACTTCATTCTTGGGTTAGGCCATTTTTGGCTCCACAACTCCACAAGATCAACCAAAAGAAAAGATTAAAAATTTTAGACAGACAATTGTTGACCACCATCTATTCATCTTCATCACTCATCAATCATCAAGCTCTGAAACATCCAACAAGGTGATGATACTGGTCACGACCGCTATGTCTATGATGATGGTTATTATTACCATTATAAACCGATCTCTCTCCATCAATCAAAGCTTGAACGTAACGAAACTCTGCCACGTGACAAGGAATTGTGATGGTGCCCTTTTGATCGAATCCATACTCATCTTCTGCTTCTTTCAAGAGCTGCATGAACAATGGATGATTAAAGTACAAAACAGGAACTATAAATCTCTGTTGCTCTTCTCCTTGTGATCCAACCTTGATCGCTAAACATCCTTTTGGAACATCTTTGATTTTGACCGTTTGTTTGCGATGTAAATGGAAGTTTTTCAGAGATATTTCTCCAGTACCCATGATTTTTAGAAAACGTTTTATAAGATGAAGAAAAAAAAAGAAGAAAGACTCAGAAAGAAGAAAAAAGATTCTAGCTTTCTTGTGTTTTTTTAAGAAAAAAAAATCTCGAGGAAATTTAGGCTAGAAAGCAGGCCATGGGTCTTCAAGTGTAAGAGATGAGAGTTCGAGAGAATCAGTCATGTTGCTCATTTTTTTTTTTTTTTTTGAGAGGAGATAACAACAATCAGATGAGGGAGCTTTGTTTATAAAGAGAAAATACATACTATAATAAATAAAAAAAGTCCATCAAAAGGAGATGAGACGCTCATATCTTCTTATTCGATTTTTCATAATAAATGCAGTGGTGGTAATTCAAAATTTCCTAGTTGGTTGTCATTTGCTTTAAAAATCTGATATCAACCAATGGGTGTTTTAAGAACTTTATAATCTGCAATTATTATGAAAAATCAACGAAAGTTCATAGTAATATTTAAGAGAAATTCTATCGAGTAGTACTTCCTATATTATAAATAAATACAATAAGACATTATAATAAAAGAATGTGAAGCGCGAAACTTTAGAAGACAACATATATTCTTGTTTAATATAATACTTCGTTTCATAAGCTATACAAGTATTTTTTTATTTTACCATTGGCATTGAGTACAGATGTACAATATATTTATTTGTAAAATATTTTTAAAACATTTGTTTGCCTAAATTTCATGTAAAGAAGTGGAATGAAAATAACCATTAAAGCTAGATTATCCTGTTTTTTTCTCTAGGTCTTTACATTTCTTGTCTATTTTTTCCCCGTAGTACTTTTCTTTAACTTAAATCAGAAATTATAAAGCTATAAATACATACAGACACGACGAAGACATTAACAATGTTTTCTTACTTAATGTTTGCCTCATTATTCCACTTCTCATAAATAATCTATATTTTTGCGGATCCTAGATGTTACATTTCAACATAAAACGAAAAGAAACGGAACGAATATTTTTAGATATAGTAGTTGTTTATATAAAACTCTTTGTATAACTGATAGTATTAATATTTTTGACTACTATATATTGCTCATACACACCCCATACTTAATTTTACTTTAGTTTCAAAAATAGTTTTAAGCGTGCCAATGTGGTCAGCAACTGAGGTCTGAGCATTAATGAGTAATGACGACCGAGTAATATTGGATTGGTGACTCAAGAAAAAAGGTTAAACTTTAATCAAGTACTAAACCGAGTAAATTAGTCAAATTAGTGGACATATTACTGTTTTACCTAAAACCTGAAGCAAAATGTAACAGCAATTAAAAACATTAAAAGCGTGATCAAAGTTTAGAAATGAAATTTAGAATTGACCTACATTCTCATACATTCAAGAATTTTTAAGCTAAGAAAATTGGCATTAAATTATAACTATCATAAACAAATTTGTTTGATCATAAAAGAAAAATACCATATATCTTTCATGGTTTCGACTTTCACCAAAAAAATATTAAAGGGCAAAATAGTAGAAATCTAAAATAGATTCGACCAAAACGTATACACCTTCTATTACATAATATATCATCTTTTTTTACAACTAATGTCCTGTAGAATTTAATGTAAACTTGTTTAATAGGAATATAAATAAAATATAAATATATCCAAAATGTCAATTTATTAGCTAGAGATATAAATATTGAAAAACTGTTTCGTCATTAGTGTAAAATATGTTATCTTGTTAAAATAAAATTTTATATTTGGATTATATACTAAAACGAAATAGGCTTTATATAGGTGTAAAATATATATACAAAGAAAAACGGAATACATTTTTTTTTTTTGAGAAAAGGAATACATTTTTATTAAAACGGATAAAACAATTTCTAAGAAACTTATTGCACATATTAATCTAATTATTATTTTTGAATATCTGATAAATTTTTTTTTAATTATGACATTTTAAAAGCTATTGGCATTATGCCGATCAGTCGACTGCTTTCGTTTCGTTAAACTGCATATACATGTAGCAATTATTCGTTTTCAAAACAAAAAAAAAAAATTAATCATTATTGGAGCGGCTTAGGTATTGTTAGTTATAAAGAAACCGAATCAATGTCGTCACTTGATGAAGATGTGGATTGTGAAGGTGATGTATATTTCGAATTTTTATAATCAAAACGTCGCTTCTATATACGTAATATTATATCATTTAAAACTTAGAAATATGAGTTTTAGACTTTAAGTACTCTTATAGAGATGACATAAATCCAAAGTGTGGGACAATTAGATGAACAAGAAGCAGCCGGTTAAGGACATGTCCACGTATAAACTATTTTTTTTGGCAATCTATATCATTATTCTTATAAATTATGAAAACAAATATAAGAAAATTTATTAACGGAAGTTGTTTGTTCTATGAAAATCTACAATGAATAAGATATATGAACAGTTCCACTTACATCATGCTTATTTTTAAAAAATAAATTAATTTACTTCTATTATTTTTGAAAAATCATACTTTCTGGAAATTGAATCCCAAAATTTTCTATATAAAAACATTACTTACCTTTTCATTAACCATTGGGCTGAAATTTTCAGCTTTAATATATGTTGGTTTTTATTTGATATGCAAGCCTCACTAAAAAAATAGTACTATTCGGTACCGTCGTTTGGGTTAAATGGATTTTAGCATAAACCAGCCGGTTCGATTTCGTTCGGAGCGTTTTATATTATCTAATCTAATAAAGATTGTAAGGCAGTAGTAACTAATGAAAACGGCTAAGATTTGTGCAAAAAACACACATAAATTAATAAGAAGAGAAATTGGGGAAAGAATATTCTAGCTTAATATTTTTATGCTTACTGGTACCACAGCTTTGAATTCGTAGATATACAGTAAATATATATTAAAAGTACAAATATGTTTTTCGATTCTTTTTATTTTTTGACGAAAATCGTTTTTCGATCTTATTTCTTGACGAGTTGAATAAAAAAGGAGGCCGTCCAAGTTGGTGGTAACGACATGGTAGCGAATACTTATGGAACATTGAAATAATATATATATAAAATTTGTATAAAGTAAAAGAAAAAAGAAAGGCACATGTCACTCTATCAGTATCTAGAACCAAAAATTAAATAAGAAAATGAATATCTTCGATCCATTTAAAATTTTGTTACTAAAATAAAAATACGAGAAGAGATAAGTTGGATCCGACAAAAAAAAGGGATATTCCCAAGCGTTTACGTCTTTTTTGCCTTGGAGAATTGTACTTCGACTCAGATTTCCAACTTATTTAGCGTTTAAAACTTCATTAACTAATAACAAGGATCTTTTTTCTTAAAATTTTAAAAGGATAATATTGGTTTTAACTTTTAAGTGTGTTAGTTTGCGGTCGTTGCAACTTTGTTTTGTTATTACCTGCGTTCATAAGTTTCATTTGTAAATTGTTCTTCCTTTCGAATTTGTTTTCCTTCTATGGGCTAATACTAGTGCCGTATGAGTTAATAATGTAATCTATTCAAGGAAATCAATATAACTTTCAGACCCAAAAAAAAGTTGGATCGACAAAAATACAAAATAGATAAGATAAAGCAGAGCACACTAAAAATAATGATAACAATATTCACTTTGTGTGAAAAATGAGACAACGATATTCCAAAAAATGTCAACTTTGTGGGACGGTGTGGGTCGACATTGGATAATATCTTTATTTTATCATCCCCTTATATACTTTTTATTTCACCAATTATTTTTTTCACTCAAAAAAATGGGCCAAAAGGAATATAATTCATAATCTGTATAATGAACTATAAAAGCAGTAATGGGCCTTGTGTTAAATTAAGTCTTGTTGGCTAATTCAATATGATGGCTGGTCCTGGCCCAAATATATAAAATTATTAATCACAAAAATGATGCATTTATAATCAAAATTTTAATGTGTTTTTTTAATCTGTGAGAAAAAGCCTAAAAAAGTCTATTAATAAAATCTGAAGACGTCTACTTTTTTAAAATAAAAAATAAAGTAGATAGAAACTAGAAAGGAAACATAAAATTAGTTGGACTGTGCACTATCGACACTATTTAAGTTTCAACTGAAAAAAACATTTGGTACTACAGCGGTTTAAAAAATTCAAACATTTTTCAGAAATCCGTCTAATCAACCTCTTCCAGAATCAATACACTTTTATGAAAAAAATGCATTCTTTTAAATATGATTGATGAATATCACATGTGGTAAAACCGCCTTTTAAGTGCTTGACAGTTGACAACACGCTTTCTAAGTCATTAAAAACAAAAAATTAAGTTGACATAAAATAACAGCCGTTGTTTTTATCAGGAAAGATACTGAAAACCGTAGAGAAAAAAATGTGGTCAAAGTCTTCGGTTAAAAGTACATAGTAAAAAGATAAATCCGATGAGTCATCGAAACTTGTGTAATCCGTGAAAATATTTAGGACGACCAAAAACACATACTAACTTTTAGAGAGATTTTTCACTACATATTTCCATTTATAAAATTTAATTTAATTTTTTGTATTAATCGTTTCTTAAAGACGCTCTTTTTGGTCAACAACTACGATCCTTTCCCCCGACTTCACACTAATTTTGTTTCTTTGATTTAAATTACTAATAAAGCGTTTCTCAGTTTGCGTAACAGTATTACTTTGAAATTTACATACTCGCATATATAACATTACCCACTTAATTTGTTCGTCTTTACGTTGGGTAGACTTCGTCTAGATTATGAAATATATGGAATTTATTCATCGCACATTAAGAGGATAAGATGTCAAGAATAAGTCTGGACTGAAGATTCTTTATGACACAAGTGAAAGATCTAAGGTATGCGGTAAACAACTCTCCACGAGCAGATGATACAATATTCGAAAGAGAATTATATATAGCAATTAAGTAATTACAATAGACCATACAAAATTAAGTTTATTCCGAGTGATACAAAAAGATAAATACAGTTTACAATGCGTGTAATTTAGAAGGAGAAAAAGACATCCAAATTCAATCTCTTGATCGTCCCATGCAAAACAATCTGCATAAGTTATCCTTAGATTTAACTTGTATTAAATACTAATTCACATATGTAACTAATTAATTTCAGAAAACCCTAACTGTATCACAAAAGTTTTTTTAAAAAATAAAAAAATAATTGTGTCACATATATTACTTAATTAAGAATAAATATTCGAAACTAGTAGATCTGGTGAGTTGATAAGAAACAGACTGCAGACAGATCTGAAATTAAACTATCATCATCATGCATTACCATGAAGATCCAATCTTATAACTTAATACTTCGTGACAAAAAAGAAGACAATCATAGCAGAATCATAGCAGTGCAGAAAAATTCTGTGGAAAAGGTTGTAATGATGAAACTTTTCAGATTCCAAGAGGAGTAAGAAAGTCAGATTCTTTCATCATTACACCAATCTGCAAATACCTGAAAAACTTTTTTTTTGTTTTTCTACCGGTCCCCAAAGACACATAAAAGGAAAAAAAAATAATGCAAATAATCGATAAAACATGTAATTGAATCAGAGAAATCAAGGTAAAATCCCAAGAACTGAAACCCTAAATTAAGAGAAAGGCAAGAAGAAGAACTTTGGAGTAATCAGGGAGCAATAATTGGGGGGAATGAAGCCTGGTCCGACGACGCTAAAACCCTAATCAGATCTCAAACCTGATCTCAAACCTGGAGGTTCGATTCAATTAGATCGAAGAAGATCCAACATGAATAGAGAAAGCCAGAGTCCTCGAGCCAGACAACATTCCCCTCAAAAGAGAAAGCCCCTTCCTTTACAAGAACCATCATGGATTGATATTAAAATATAGGGTTTGTAGTTTTCCGTTAAATATCTTTCTCTATCAGTTCGTCCCCCACGAGATCCGGCTAATATCAAGGGATAACCAGAGAGAGATAGAGAAGAAGATAAGTGAGTGGTGATGATGGAAGAGAGAATGAAGAAATAAAAAGGGGTTTTTATGAAGAAATTGAGTAGTGGAGAGCCAAAGCTATACAAGACAAGAAACATGGGTGTCTCTGGCCCCACACGCTCTCTCTCTGTCTCTCTCTATATATATTTTATCTTTCTGTGTATATATATGGCAGTAAAAACATTGGATTTACGTTTTGAGACATGTCACTGGATTCCCATTTACTATGTTATTACTTGTTCAGGCAAAAATATAAGTTCACACCCCTTTTACTAATTTTTTATCCAACGTTCTCGATGTATTTACTTACGTAATGTTGAAATTAGAAAATAAAATGATTAAAAAAATTTACAGTTTGATGATTTATTCTAATATATTGTCATGGTTTTAATTTTAAATGGCGTTAACGGTATATAACGACAAAACGTACGTAATATATGCGATTAGTGTAGATCGAGAGTTCAAACGTTGAATGACTCAATTAGACTGTTATTACTATTAATAACAGAATTAATATTTTTGAGTGATCTACAAGGTATTCATCAGAAGAATATATTCATATTTCAAAATGGAAGAAAAGTGCTAAATAAACGAAACCCAAATGAATTGCATTTAAATATTCATTTTTCAAAATGGAGCAAAATGGATTATATGTTATGATAAACACAGAAACAACAACAAAATTGGTGATATCAATCAAGGTAAGTAACCATTTTCCAACCAAAAAATTGCATTCCAATATTGTTTTTAGATGGAGATATATAGACGAGCATCGGGTTCTATCACCTGTTATTTTGCATACACCAGTTTAGCAGCCTCAAATTTCTAATAACTCATTTACCAATACTAGAACGTAACTTTATATCTCCAACTATTATATGACTAGCTATTACCCAAACAAATTGATTCAGCTAGCTCTATGGTCCCCAGAAGATAGAATAATAAAAAGAAATTGGAATAACCGCGTAAGAGCGGTGAAAGAAAATGAAAAAAAGTAGGAAAAGTACAAAGACTATGAATCACGAAATAAATTATACGAATCAATAAAACAAAAACATATATTTGAGAAATGGAAAGGGAATCAATAAAAGGGGAAAAGGAGTGACTATAAAAGTTAGTCAGAGGAGTGGTTGAGTTATTGATCTGCCCAATATTAGCATTCTTCATTTATTGTCTGTCGCCTTTTTTTCTTGTTTCCTTCGTTATTTTAATATACTATTTGCTTTACCTTTAGTAAATTCGCCCGTTTCTTTTTCAAATTTAATACTTATAAAAGAACTCCACATTTTTTTTACTACACATCCCCTATTTCTCGATGCATTTAAATTTTCTTCTGCTCATTTTTTTAAGCCACGGTTTTAAAAATAACGACCAATATATGCAGTATATAAAAATCTCACATACTCGACACCAGAACAGGATAATTATCACGAGAATATTTATTACGAGATTTCTAGACAGTATTTATCACGAGATTTTCCAAATTACAAACAGTAATATTTTTAGATAATTAGGAGGTTTTTTGGCCAACGCCCATACAATCTCACTTACTCGAGACCAGACCATGATAACTCTACCGTTTACGACAGACTACTACAGTTATCCCAATACACTATCTCATCTACAATACGAAGGATCATGACGAACCACTTAATTTGCAACGTGATGAGACACCAAAAAAACTTTGACTCGTTATATATATATATATATATATAGATTTTCAAATTCTTTCTGTTATATATATATATATATATATATATATAATATATCTTTCTGTTAAAGACTCGTAACATATAAGAAACTGTTACGGCGCCAATCATTTTACGAACTAATAGACCAAATGCGTTTATACCGGCAACTCTGAGGTTTTAACAGCAATATATTTTCAAATTCATCATGTTATTCTATTGTAAGTTTCGAGTCGTTGAGGTTCGTGTAATGGTCCATGAGTTAAATATTGGACCATTTCCCTCGGTGACTCTTTTTTGTTGTTTTAAGTCAAAGTCTCTCTTCCTTTTCATACACTTTTATATAGTAAAGAATTCATTCATTAACTAACTCAATAACTCTTTGTTTTGTTTTTTAATCCTAAATAATTTTATTCATATATCTCCATTTCAGTATTCACCCAGTACTGAAGGGTTAAAGAATTTTTGTTTGATTACTTCAAAAGGTATCGTCTACTTGGTTAACTTGTCGTACAGATTAATGGAATTTATGGTAATCTTCGACTTGGATTTAATTTTGCTACGTAAAAAGTTTCTCAAAATTCAACAAGGTTTACTTTTTACCTTTTTCAAAAAAAAAACTGTGACAATGCATGTAACGGAGATGAAGTCATCATGTGCTTATAACGGTAAACGTTTTAGTCAACGAAGAAGGAAAAGAAAAGCAATAATGTAATCAATCTGGTAATTAATACTCTGATATTTCGAGATTTAGCGAGAGATTTAATCTGTCTGTGCATTGTTTTCACGCAAACAGATCACTTTAATGAAACTGGCAGTTAGTATAATTGTTCCCTCTTACGCCATAATTAAGCTCATCAATCTTTATTCATTTGTTTTTCTTTTTTTTGGCAACATTCATTTATTTTTCTATAATCAGAAAAATGTGTTTTACTATATTATGTTAACACGATTATATATTCCAGTGTATTATACACTAATTTAATTTCTTCAAACTTACAAAATGGTTTTTTTTTTTTTTTCGGTTGCCTCCGCTAGTATTATACTATTATGTCAAATCTGTGCATTGTAAATAATAATTCTACGCTAAAAACGGGGAAGAAAAAGTAATCACTTTTCTATGACTCACTTTAGAAATAAATTTCTGTCCTTTAGTCAACTAATTAATATCTACTTTTGTTTGTTTAATTTTACTGCTTTAACAATTGTCTTTTTAAAATAAGCTAATCAATCAGCCAGCTGGAATACAAATACTTAATTGGTAAAAAATGTATATGTAAGAAACCCTAATTAGATTAACATAGGATATGTAAATAGATTACCAAAACCCTAATTAGTGTATGGAAACATGTAGATGTAACGCTGTGGTGCATTACCATTTTGATATGTCATTGTCTCACTCTCATTTATATTTGTAAATGTATATTCAGTATATATATATGGTACATATTTCATCAATTTACTAATGACAGAAAAAAAAAAAGAGCCAGAGAGTGCCCGCGACAAGTGCTGCAACATTTTGTTTAGGTAGCTAGTGTCCAAGAAATCTAATGAATTTTCCACGTAGATTTTTATATAATGGAATGATATAATTAAGAAATAGGTAGAAACTGTGGAT
The DNA here is from genome assembly GCF_000478725.1 of Eutrema salsugineum. NCBI lineage: Eukaryota > Viridiplantae > Streptophyta > Magnoliopsida > Brassicales > Brassicaceae > Eutrema > Eutrema salsugineum. The sequence goes on along the minus strand of NW_006256812.1, from coordinate 1,326,095 downwards.
GAGAATGACAAATGGAGAAGACGATTCTGGCTACAGATTTCAACGTTTTTGACAGTCTTCGAGAGTTGTGTTTTGTGTTGTGTCCGAGAGAGAGACGACGTAAATGTCAAATCCCTGCATATCCGAACCCACGTTGTCCATTCTTACATTCCTTTAAGAAACAAACGCTAATTAATTTTACATATTTTATCGGTTAATTCATTTACCTATCTCTATCCCATCTCTATTGTGTTATGTTTATTTAGAAAAGTTTATATCTCCACGTAAAAATAGACTTAATTGACCGGTCAACTGAGATAAAGACACCCCTTTTTTAGTCCACTCTATGGAATTTCTCTTGTGCGATTATTATAATCATTTTTTTCAAATTATTGAAAACCTATTAAAGATTACTGATACGTTAAAGTGATGCAATGACACATAATTTAACATCTGAAATTTAATTATTTATAACATTAAATGAATTAAACTGAAAATTTGTATTCACGGCATAGAAAGTTACGATAGATCATGTTATTTGGATTCATTTTTTTTTTGGACAAGCATTTACTTTGCATACTCTAAATTGCAATGCTTAGATGAAATTATAAAATATTACAATAGTCTTTCAATCCCATAAATCGACTAACCACTAAACAAAATATACTTCTTTGTTAAATTTGATGTAAAATGGCACTTGATATCAAACTTGGGTGTTCTATAAAAACTGAATGAAGTAAAGCAATTAGAATCTAAGAAAAATATAGTAAATCATACTATTGGTAATTACTAGTATTAATTTAAGAACTAGAGGAGGATAGAGGGGTAGCATTGAAATTAGGGAAAGAGAGAGGACAAGAGAGCATTTAATGCCTCTTTGTACGTATTCTCTCTGCCCATTCAATTCCTCATATCAGATTCTAAATTTCCATTTCAACCATCTTTCCTCTTCACCCTTTTTTTTTTGGTTTAAAAAAAAACATTTCCTATTTACACATTTTAACACTTATCTATATGTTACCGGGGTTACGGTGGAAAGACTGTAAAAGAAGAAGAAGAAAAAACAATAAACCCAAAAATATGTATTAAATGTACATGTACGTAATGTAACAAAAGATAAATAATGTCGAAGAAAAGATCAATGAAAAAGTGTGGATCTCAAGGTAATGAACATAAAGACCCTTTCTCGAATGTCTACTGATGAGACCCTCACTTGTCAAAAACTTTTATTCACTGTGTTTTTAACCATATCTTCGATATATCTCCATCAATCTTTTTTTTACCCCTCTTCATCTCCACACATAAATATATCATATACCATACATCATATATGTGTCCGTTGTTAATGCACAATATCGTCCAACAAGCATATAGGAATTGTCTCCGTAATTAGTGGCGTGTCCAAACTGATAATACAAAAGTTACACTATGGGGTCTCAACGTCACGAGTTCGATTTTCATTTTGATTTTGAGAGAGACTTAAATTTACATGTTCTATACTATCTCCAGCCTGAAAAGGTTATAAATCAGAAGTCCAAAACTTCTTTGATTACAAGAACAAAAAGTACACGATCTTTGTCAACAATCACATTATATCGATTAGTACTAAACGTACTTTTTTTAATCACAAACCCAATGTACATGAAGTCTTCATATATTATGAATTCATTTTGCTTTCATCATTGAATGTTGTGATTATGACAGTTAAACCATATTATATATATATATATATACATATATATATACATATTACCATTTGGGGTAGCGTGGGCTTATAGTTCACTTCAAACGAGTCTTAAGGAACTTCCTTTCATTTTTTTTAAGAAATGCTAAGGCAGAATGGGCCTCAAACATCTATTATGGGCCTCATAAAATTGGGAATTAGATTAAGTTTACAGAAGATAACAAATAACACATTTCAGGGTAAGATATAAGCTTTTTTTGTGGGCCGAAATAGATATGATAAAACAAAACAACTGACCTATTATAAAATGATAAGAGAAATATCATAAAATAGCACAAATCATTTTGTGAAAATACTTGTTTACTCTAGATAGTTTACAAATAAAATTGAAACATTACGTTAGAGTTTCTTTTTCGGTTTAGCAATTAGTTTTTTTATGAGATAAGAGCTTTGAATCATTTTTTAATATTAAATTTATGTTATTTTGGAAATTTAATTTGCTATGCTATTTTAGAACAATTCTTTAATAAAATAAGCTATTTAAGAGAATTGTCTTCATTTTAATATAGAAATTAGTTTCGGCTGTGGAAATAGATAGAAACCTAAAGCAAACGAACAAAGTAACGTGACTAAATTCAGGTGAAGGTCTATGGTCCGACAAAGTCAGCACTCAAAACCATCTAACACCTAATCTTTTTGGTTCTCTCTTTAGATGGTATCATCAGCTCATGTCATGACCAATACATTTAATTTTTTATATAGCTAATATACGTTATAGTTTAGATAATTATGAAAAATAAGCAAGTAATGAAGTCTTTCATATACAATGAACGTACTTGTACTTCCTCATACTGTAGATATTCTTTCCACGTAGAAAGCGAAACCAAATAAAAAGAAAGAAAAATTCTATAATGGATAAAGTGCATGTCCTATCACTCATTATCTTTATCAAAATTCACTTATTTGCTTTTGTTTTCTTCCTAATTTCGTTTCTTCTTTTTAAAAAGCTGTAATCTATAATTTGTAACAAATTTTAATTATATTTACTTATAAAAAATTAACTGTAACTCTGGTTCAATAGTTAATCTTATAAATATATTGGAAATTTTTTTTGTCGATGTCTCTAACATGCTTTTTGAGATTGAAACATGAGTTGATAAAAAAATTAGATGAATGAATCATTAAAATCGGAGATTCGGTGTATTAAGTAAAATATCTTGATCTAAAGATGGAGTTTTATTTGTTTAGTTACTCGGTAAGAAAAGTGGAGCCGCTTTATTTCCCAATATCCCTTTAACGAGTAGTAGTAGTTAAAGAAGTAGGGTACAATTGTTGGCCACTTGATCGTCTGTGACAATAAATTTATGATTATTAAATCCTTTTTGGCATTATAAACTAATGATGAATTTGACCAAAAGTAATTATATACTATTTCGTTTTCATCTATTAATCCCATAAAGTTATTATCAGGAAAAGATAAGCTTTTATAAGACGGTGCGAAATGTCTCGTCCTCATTGGTACCTCGTTAGCATCATATCTAGGAGTTTCGCAAAATAAATTTCTCTCTTATTGGAAAAGTTTCGAATGTCGCGGGTTTATTATTGTCCATTTTTTTCCGAAAATATCTCCTTTTACTAGTTAGTAGCTTAATAAACACAGACGGAAGACCAAATCATGAAAAGAAAAATTGTAGAATTAAATTTATGAAAAATATGTGACGAAACTAATTTATGAATCTTGGTAAACAAAAAAAAAAGAGTAGATGAACAATAATGTTTTATCATTTAAAACCCAAATATACGTTTTAATTTATTTGAATGTGATAGTGTTACTCTAGATAGTACTGATAATCATTAAGAAAATACCATTCCATAATTATGGAGGGTTTCCAATAGATGTTCCCTTTTAATTATGTAAACAGTTGTGGGAAACTGGAGATTATGAAAAGAGAGTTGTTTTGTATTGATTAACGTTGATGTTGCTTTTCATAATATTTAATGTGGTACTAATATTATATTATCATTGGAAACTAAGATAGGTTAACATTTTAACAGTCTGTAAACTGTAAAGAGTAAATTCTTCTAATTGTATATCAAGATTTTATTAACTTTTAAGTCGTCCAGTTGTTTCACACACTATTACTTTAGCCGTGAGTTTAGTTGTTGAACCAAATGTTAGCGGTAACACATATATTAGTTTAGAAGCTAGGAAAAACTTTCTCTATAGAAGCAACAGAAAATTTACGGTCTAAACACGAAAATAAGGTAAAGACATAATATAGTATGTTTTACCAAATAACATAAAAAACTGTTTAAAGAAATGCATTGCGCCTAAGTACACACAGCAGAAAACAAATGTTAGAACTTATATTTACCATTTAATATTCTTTTTGCATGTTTTTTTTTTTGAATGAAAACTCTTGGCATGTTCTTTGCATTTTTTTATCGATATTTTGATCATCAAAACTTAACTTAACGTCTAATAAAAAAATCACTACGAATTCATATTTTGGCCTCTAACATTGACATAACGTCACAAACCAAATAAGTGAATAATTACGACTGATTCTCATGGACTACATACAAGGCTTAGAAGCACTAGATCCAATGTAAACTAATTTGATGAGAAATGTAATATAAGTACGGTAAGTATCGATACGAAGACAAAAATCTATGGGTAATTGGGTATCATAATTCATAAAGGAAAAAACTAATTTCGTTCGTATAATACGGTAGTTCCTTTTTATTAAAAAAAAGGAAATGATGAAATACGGTAGATCGTCGTTTGATTATTGCGATCATATAAAAAGCAAAAAAAACTTTGTGAACGTGACACCGTACTGATTATTTAACAAAAAAAGGTCCTAATTGATTGTAAATACAAGAAAACATTAATATTACACGCGGCAAGTCGACGAGATTGCAAACACAAACATAGACAAGAAAACGTTTTTTCCGAAATTAAAATACAAAATACAAAATATAAAATATAATTAAAGAATAAGAAGTGAAGAATTTGTCTTCTCCTACAATCTTATCAGAAACGGCGAGTTAATCGCGACACGTGTGAACTTTTGCTAAAATATTCAGACACACCACCATAAATCAACCGCCACGTCATCTCTTCTATCAAATCTGATGTCCCACAGCAAAGATCTTTCATTCTCTGATTACAACCCGTTGGCTAGTTTTCAGTGGCCGCATTTGATGGTTTCGATTGCCACTTTCTTTACATTTTCAATCAAATTTTATAAATGTTTTTTTTCCTATTAAACGAAAATTATCAATTGAAGTTACGTTAATTTTTTTTTTATTGTTGTGAATTATGTTCTTCTTTTCTCCAAAATATCAGATGTATAAAATAAAACTAGGGTTTGAAAAATGTCATGCCTAGATGGCCCCAACTTAATTTGCTGTTGGTAATACTTAGTCAAAAGAAATCTCCGACAAGCAAGGTAAACGTTAACCTTAAACTAATCACACAAAAAAAAATTAAAGTTGCTTTTCACACTACTACCACTATGTTTTAAATTGCTACCGTGTAGAAGATAAAGTTTATACAATTTCGTTCAAATCTGGTTTTTCGATCGACAAAAAAAATACATAATTGTGAGATATTGATCCCTGAAAAGAAAAACAAGTAAAGAACCTCTTAAGTTTTTTTCTTTTTTTTTGGGATGAAAACGTATCTGTCTTTTTGGTGAAATAAGCCAACAAATATTATCACATATGAGTATGAGTTGACAAAGGTAATCACTTGCATAATTGCATGGAAGTCTTACGTGTATTGATTATTAACATTTTATCTATAAAGTATAACTTTTATCTACTTTTACGGCAAATCTCATATATTAATCATTAAGTAAAAATCGGACTCATCACAAAAGAAAGCTCTTACGAACAAAGTTTTAAACGTGTAAAAAGACAACATTTCTATGTTCTAGCCTCTTTGCAGGAATGTTAACACAAACATTATTACAACAAAAATCAAAGGGATGTTCATTCAAAAAAAAATCAAAGAGATGGACGACGAAAAAAAATTCTTTAACTAAAGCAAAAACTCACCTAATACAAAAAACGCTGATTAATATTCCTAATTATAACATCCTCAATGGTTATTAACAATCGGATTTAAATACAACAGAACGACACCCTTATAGAAAAAAAACGTATCTATAGAGCTAGCTAGCTCTTCTCTATTAAAGACTTGCGATAAAAAAAAATGATCAGATCTTTTATATATGATCTGTGGCATACGTAATACTAACATCCGTCCCACATCCGGACTTGTGAACGTTAGTTCTGTTGCAGAATCATAAAAAATTGGAACTCATATTTTTTCATCATGTTAGTTCTGTTCCAATTTTTTATGTCATCGGTCCTTATATAGTTATATACATCAGATGTATACTTGAAAAAGAATATACTCACATGATGACATATTCATAGGAGTATTAAAATATTCACAAAATAATAGTTGCAATCATCAGTTAAAATTATGGTAAGCGTTTGATATTTTGTATCACGTCCATCCGCGTTTAAAGCTCCATATCAAATTACAAAGAAATTCCTATACGAACCACTAGAATTGTTTTATAATTAGTCAAAAATTGCAAATGATTCATAGTTTTAATTATTATTAATTGTTAGTTCGCGTTGAAACGAAACTCGACTTAACAAGTGATGGCGACGCCTCTATAAGCAGCCAAATTCCGCCCCTACTGCTACCTGTCGATCCACAAATCGTTGAGCTCAAAATAGAAAAAAGAAAAAAAAATTACAATAAAGCAACCCCTTAAGTTTATATCTTATTAAAGAAAATAAATAAAATTATCAAATCTGTATATATACAACTGTTAACATAATAATCTCAGCCTCAACACACATATATAGAGAGCCAACAACACAAACATAGAGATTCCAGAAAAGAAAAGAAAAGAAAAAGAAATCATAGGTCCTCTGAGGAAATTCCGATTAGATGACAGAAGGAGAAGAATATTCTCCGATAATGATGTCAGCAGATCCATTCATGAGCATGAAGAAGATGAAGAAGAGCAATCAAAAGAACAACAACCAGAGAAGGTTTAGCGACGAGCAGATCAAGTCACTGGAGATGATGTTCGAGTCAGAGACGAGGCTTGAGCCAAGGAAGAAGGTTCAATTAGCGAGAGAGCTTGGGTTGCAGCCGAGACAAGTGGCAATATGGTTTCAGAACAAGAGGGCTCGTTGGAAGTCAAAGCAGCTAGAGACAGAGTTCAACATCCTCAGACAAAACTACAACGACTTGGCTTCTCAGTTTGAGTCCCTCAAGAAAGAAAAGCAAGCTTTAGTCTCTGAGGTATGTTTAGACTCTGTTTCTCTTAACATGACTAATTTAAGGAGAGTGATTATGTGCTTTAATGGTTAATAATGATAAGAATCTATGCTCTAGTGGTTATATACTGCAACTCAGGACCGACCAGGAGATAAAAAAGGCTCTGTTTTTATGGTTTATTGAAGCAAAGAAGAGATTTTTGATGAGTTGTTGTTGTTGTTGTTATACTTTCTTATGGCAGTTGCAGAGGTTAAACGAGGCGATGCAGAAAACACAGGAGGAAGAAAGGCAGTGTTGTGGTGATCAAGCGGTGGTGGCTCTAAGCAGCACGGATCATGAATCAGAAATCGAAGAGAACCCGAGGCGCGAACAGGAAGAGCTTAGACCGGAGATGGAGATGTGTGAGAAGGGTCATCATGACCATCATGATGATGGTCATAATAACAACAACAACATCAAGAGAGAATATTTGGGCGGGTTTGAGGAAGAAGCAGATCAGTTAATGAACATTGTGGAGCCAGCTGATAGTTGCTTGACATCATCTGATGACTGGAGAGGTTTCAGATCAGATACTAATCTCTTGGACCAGTCAAGCAGCAATTACCCATGGTGGGATTTTTGGTCATGAAAACAAAAATGAAGAGGCAAACATATTTAGTCTTTTTGCAGACTAAAAGATGTTGAATAGAGAGATTGGATACATGTTCAAAAACCGAAATTTACAAAAGCAAACGTATCCATCACATGACTTGAGCCACGGATATAGAGGTTTTGGGTCCAGCAAATGACTCGTCGAAAGCAGCAGCAGGGATTTTGAGCTGAAATCTCATGTGGTCTTTGTCTGTATAAATTGTGTGTTAGAAAGTCGTATATTCTCTCAGTTAATCATTCTGTTATAAGTAGTAGTAAGTAGTCATCATGCTTTGTAGCAAACTAGTAAGTTTAAGACTTGATTTGGATGAATAAAAATACTCAAAAGGCAATAGAATCATATACAATTTATATCGTTCTAAGGATCAAGACAAGAACTAAGGACAAGACATTTAGCATCAAAACAGAGCCAAATATAAATATCATGAAACGGTTTCTTTCTTTCCGAATTCACCATTGGGTTTCACAAAACAATAATGGCAGACTAAATACACATAATCAATCGATATGACCTGCTGAAACAAAAAGTAATTGAAACAAGAAATGGAATAACCAAGAAATTTTACGGTCACGGAGCAAAACTTTCTCGGCAACATAAAGCGAGAAAAGGAAAGAAGCAAATTAGTGAATTACTCTTTGCGATGAATTATCTTTTAAAAATCTTCCGTGCCTCTCGTGCTGTTATGTCGATCAGCTCGATACGACGTCGTATCTAAGAAACAGATCCTATAGGCTTTTTAACACTTAATATATGGGCTTTCTATTTTGTGCCCATATAAACTCTAATATCTCGAGTTCAAAGTATACTTATCTGACAAATCTGCACTGATGAATTTGCTTCAAGGTGTTTTTTTGTTATAGGTGGGCTGAGCACAACCCATTTTTTGTAATTTCCACCGAGTCCGTTAACAAATTGGAGAAGCCCAGCAAGATCGAAGATGAACAAACCCATTCACAAAGCCAAAACGAGGTCGTTCGAAGAGATAAGTCTCCCATATCAAAGGAGCAGCTCGCCACGTCAACGTTGATAAAACAGCTCGCCACGTCGATGTAGATGAAACAACTCACCAGCGTGACATTCCGATAGACGGTCGATCAGATCTATCTACCCGGTCGTCCAAGCTACCCTGATTGAGATATAACCTAATTTGAACACTATAAATAACCCTGTAACTTTATTTATTACGGGATCCGTAATCTGAAATAAAGACTAAAATACTCGATACTTGTGATTGCTAACTCTTACCTCGCTAAGTTGACCTCACTAAAAGACTTCGAGAAAATCATATCGACCTCACATCTATCTAACAAGAATCTCCGAAGTTATATTTACCAAATTGACCTCGTGTGCGGATACTAAACAACAATTTTTATTTTTTCATAGTCGACATTTATTATTATGCGGGTAATGAATCCGGTTGTTGATACAACGATAGTTCTAGCACAATTCACCAGATTACATGTGATTGTTTGTATATATAAATATAGCTGATAACGAACTAATTAAAGCAAGAGAGTTATGGATATATGATGATATATCTTGTGGATATGTTATATGTTATAAATCGTTTGCTGAATTTGACAATTGATAGTTGGCATATAAGACGGTCGGTTATCATTTAGCAAAAAAGTCAAAAAAAAAAAAAGAAAAAAAAAAGAGAGGGTCGGTTATATATTTCATTGATTAAGAAGAGATGAAAATAAACACAAAATGAGTTGGCGTAGATTGCAAAATTATAACTGTAGAACTATGTCCGCGAATACTCCATTTCAAACACCCTGGTCAAAATCTGGTTTAGCGTTTAGTGCATGATTGATCTGAGTTCGATCAATTTGTAGTGTTTTTTTTTTTTTTTTTTTTGTATCAGGAAGTTTATCCATCTTAAAAGTTAAAAACTAATGGGACGACATTGTGTAGCCAGTTGGTACGTATAAGAAAAAGAAGTGACAAAGGGCGATGAGGTCAAAAGTTTCATTTGATACATTATACATATTGTCATATTCTAACAATCTAACTAGTTGATTATCAAATTTGAAAGTGCAAATATAAATATTAAATAGAGAGAGATGAGATTATGGGAAAAAAAAGAGAATGCTGCATCACTTTTTGGTTGGGGAATTTTCAAGGTGAGACATAGAGAGATGTTGCATCCAAGTTGAGTCTATGTGCCTCCATTAATACACTGTAACTTTGAGAATCAAATCTTCATTTAGCTTGGACTGCGCGATCGAATCTTTAATTTTGATATATTTAAATTCATCAGTCGCTATTTTTGTTACTGAGTAACTAATCTTATATTATTTTAATTTTTCTTATTCTCTTTCAAAAATCGTTCACCAGATTTACATAAACAAGTTTTATAACCAAGTTTTACATTAATTTTATTTTAAAACGAAGCCTTTCTCATAGAAAAGCCCAACACATAATATTGAACTAAATTATTTTGCCTTACAATTCTTTTTCTGTTGTGAAAACTTAGAAACTTTATTAATCACTGGAATGTATATATAGAGTACATAGGGAATCTAGGTTAAGTACAATGCCCTGATGGGCCTAATGGGCCGGTATAAGAGTCCATATATGATATGTGTTATAACACTCCCCCTTGGACGAGTGAACCGGGTCAGCTACTCAATCGGGATCTCGATAATGCGCTGGGGAATGTTGCCTCATTAAAACCTTACCAGGAAAAACCCAGTGGGACAAAACCATGGTGAAGGAAAAAGAGTACAACACGCATTACTCCCCCTGATTGTAGCATCACTGCAGATCTCTAAGTCTATACATTCCTATCTGTTTGACGAGCTTCCGGTGTGTTGAAGTAGGCAATGATTTGGTGAAGAGGTCAGCTGAATTCTCACTGGATCGGACCTGCTGAACGCTGAGAGTGCCGTCCTTCTGCCAGTCTGAGGTTGAGAAGAACTTCGGTAGAATGTGCTTCGTCCGATCTCCTTTGATATATCCTTCCTTGAGCTGAGCTATGCATGCCGCGTTGTCTTCATACATCACCGTGGGCTGTGTGTCTTCGTCCATACCACAATCTCTGCGGATGTGCTGAGTCATGGAGCGCAGCCAGACGCATTCCCTACTAGCCTCATGAATGGCTAGGATTTCAGCATGGTTTGATGAAGTGGCAGTGAGTGTCTGCTTCATTGATCTCCAAGAGATGGCTGTTCCTCCATGCGTAAAAACGTAGCCAGTTTGAGACTTGGCAGTGTGCGGATCTGATAGATATCCTGCATCGGCGAAGCCGACTAACCCATCTTTATTTTGGTTAGTATAGAAGAGTCCTAAGTCTTGAATACCTCGAAGGTATCTTAGGAGATGTTTTATACCGTTCCAGTGCCTCTGAGTTGGAGATGAACTATATCGAGCGAGGAGGTTCACGGCGAAACATATGTCTGGTCTAGTGTGACTGGCCAGGTACATTAACGCTCCTACAGCACTGAGGTATGGCTTTTCAGGACCAAGGATTTCTTCATCATCCTTTTTGGGACCAAGAGGGTCATCACTTAAGCTTCTAACTACCATTGGGCTGGTCAATGGGTGAGCTTGGTCCATATTAAATCGCTTGAGTACCTTTTTGATATAAGCCGATTGATGCACAAGGATTCCTCCTTTGATGTACTCAAGTTGTAATCCCAAACAGTACTTTGTTTTGCCTAGGTCTTTCATTTTGAATTCTGCTTTTAAGCAGTCGACTGTTTGGGAGATCTCACCAGATGTTCCGAGGATGTTTAGATCATCCACGTATACTGCTATGATTACAAATCCTTTGTTTGAGTACTTCTTGATGAAGATGCATGGACTGATGGGGTCATTTTTGTAGCCTTCTTTGATGAGGTAATCGCTGAGGCGGTTGTACCACATACGCCCACTTTGTTTCAGTCCATACAAGGATTTGTTCAGCCTGATGCAGTATTGATCTCGAGATGCATTTTTGTCTTTTAGTTCAATGCCATCTGGGAGTCTCATATATATTTCGTTGTCCAGGGGCCCATAGAGATATGCGGTTACAACATCCATTAACCGCAGATCAAGATTTTCTCTTATGGCCAGACTTATGAGGAATCGGAATGTTGTTGCATCCACCACTGGAGAATAAGTCTCCTCATAATCGATTCCGGGTCTCTGTGAGAATCTTTGTGCTACAAGCCGTGCTTTGTATCGAACGACTTCACCGAGTTCGTTCCTTTTACGCACAAAGACCCATTTGTGGCCCACTGGCTTGATGTGTGATGGGGTCCGGATGATCGGACCGAACACGTTTCTGAGTTTGAGACTCTTTAACTCCACGTTTATGGCTTCTTTCCATTTTAGCCAATCTGTTCGATGTGTACACTGTGTTATTGACGTGGGTTCTCGATCCTCTTGCGTGAGCGCAACATCAAGTGCTACTTTGTATGCAAAGAGTGCATTTAAGTCGACTTCTTTTCGATTCCATTGTATTCCGGACATATTGTAATTGATGGAGATCTCATTGTTATCTTCTGAACCTAGAGATTCGGCGTCCCGAACTTCCATTGAGGGTTCATTAGATTGAATCTCAGCCGCGGCTATGTCTGATATTGCAGGAATCCCGGTTTCGGCTATTGCACCTTTCTTTGATTTCCGGGGATTCTTATCTTTGGAACCGAGAGGTCTGCCCCGTTTGAGACGTGGTGCAGACTCTGTAGCAACTTGGGTCTGTCCCGTTGGGACAGCTATTCGTACTGGTGCATTACAAGCTGGGATGTACGATTTGGTTACTTTGGTCGGGTCAGCAAAGGAATCTGGCAATTGATTAGCTAGCTTTTGATAATGAATAATCTTTTGGATCTGTGAATCACATTCTAGAGTCCGAGGATCTTGCCAATTTAATGATGTTTGATTCCATGAAAGATCTTTGACCAGCTTGTTTGTCTCACCACCTAAAGAGGGATATACCGATTCATCGAATTGGCAATCCGCATATCTGGCCTTGAAGAGATCTCCAGTGGTTGGCTCGAGATATCTTATGATGGTGGGAGAGTCAAAACCAACATATATTCCCATCCTTCTTTGAGGTCCCATTTTGGTTCGATGTGGTGGAGCAATGGGTACATATACTGAACACCCAAATGTTTTGAGATGGGAGATGTCTGGCTCATGACCCGAGAGTAGTTGGGATGGGGAATATTTGTGTTCACTAGATGGCCGGATGCGTATGAGTTCAGCAGCATGTAATACTGCATGTCCCCATGCTGAGGCCGGGAGCTTTGATCTCATGAGTAATGGTCGGGCTATCCATTGAATGCGTTTAATGAATGATTCAGCCAATCCATTTTGAGTATGGACATGTGCTACAGGATGTTCCACGGTTACCCCCATGGCCATACAGTAGTCATTAAACGCTTGTGAGGTAAATTCACCAGCATTGTCAAGGCGGATAGTCTTTAGTGGGAAGTCAGGGAAATGGGCCCACAATTTTATGATTTGGGCCAAAAACCTAGCGAAGGCTTGGTTCCGAGAGGACAAGAGACAAACATATGACCAACGGGTCGATGCGTCTATAAGGACCATGAAGTACCGGAATGGTCCGGAAGATGGATGTATAGGTCCACAGATATCGCCCTGGATTCTTTCTAGAAAATGAAGTGTTTGTTTAGAGATTTTAACTGGTGAAGGCCGAGTGATCAATTTGCCTTGAGAACAAGCTGCACATGAGGTGTTGAGGATAAGCTCGGTTTTCTTTGAGGGTATGCCCTTGAGAGTTTTGAATTAGTTTACGCATCATATTTGCACCGGGATGACCGAGCCGGTCGTGCCAAATAGTATAATCAGTAAACCGGGCTTTGAGAGTGGTATTAGCTTCAATCATACTGACTTTAGCATGGTAAAGTCCAGTAGAGAGCGCGGGTATGGTTTCGAGGATTTGTTTATGGCCGTCTACGGTTTTAGTGACTAGGAGGGATTCTTTGTTCCCTTGACTTTGGGTTTCTATGTGGAAACCATTCTGTCTTATATCCTTGAAGCTCAGAAGATTTCTCTTCGAACTAGGAGAATATAGAGCATCTGGTATTTCAAGTTGTGTGCCATTTGATAGCAACACATAGGCATGGCCATATCCTTTTAAGGTTTGAGGGACCCACGATGGTGCTAATATTTGCGGTTTGATAGGTTAGGTTTATGAAGTAACTTTTGTTTCTTAAGATAGTGTGGCTGGATCCACTATCTACGACTATGGTTTCCATTTGCTGGTGTGCTTTTCCACCTTTGGATTTCTGACAGGCTAATGAAACTGGGAGCTAATAGACCTCAGTTAGCCGCTACAAATTCCAAGGATTGATCACCAAAACTGGAGAAGCTGCTGGTTGAAGAAGGAAAAACTCGGATCTGGTTTTTTTTTCGGTTGATCGTCGTGTACTATAAGTGTGCGTGAGGGCGCGTCCGACGTTGGATCGACAAACGGTTTTCACCAGTAGATTCGTCTCTTCGAGGGCTTCGATTTGATATGTAGATCGTCTTCTGGGCGGTTTGGAAGATATGCGTCTTTTAAGTTTCGACTTGCTTTTATGGTTTTGGTGGTGGCCGGATTTATTAGGGTTTTTCGCTCAGAGAGTCTTATCGTGCTGATAACGTGTTGTGAAAACTTAGAAACTTTATTAATCACTGGAATGTATATATAAAGTACATAGGGAATCTAGGTTAAGTACAATGCCCTGATGGGCCTAATGGGCCGGTATAAGAGTCCATATATGATATGTGTTATAACATTTTCATTTTATTTTGGTCTTAGGCAATTGTCCTTTTTTCCAAACATTAAAGCACGACACAGAGGCGTCCAATGATTGGATTTGAAAATCTACGGAAACAAATACGCTAGATTATCGATTTATTAGTCGTGCATACGCATGGAACATCAAAGATACATCACAATCAAAACAACAGATAAAAAATGTCCATTTATCTTTAACAAAAAAAAGTCAAGTTATCAATCTATTAGTCCTTCATAGTGCATGCGTACGCATGAAACATTGAATACATTTATTGATATCATGTCTATATGATTGATTAAAATTCGAGATCGATCGTTGTAAATGCGTAAGCTAAAATGATATTCGCGCACCCGCTAAACCAGGCCAGTTAGTACGAAATATTTATAGCTATTATTTCTTGTATGGCAAAGTTGAACAAAGCTGCTAGATTCTTGTTACGAAATTCTACACCGTTTATTGCAAAATAGTATATTCGGGTTTCCATGAAAATAACAGGTTACGCCATATCTTGCATACCTTTTTTTCTTGATATAGATCTTACTTTAATCTAGTAGATTTCGAATATCGAGCATGGAGAAATGAAAAAGTCAACCACATCTAATTGTCTCAGTATATTGCTCAATCATATCTTAAAAAGAGAGAGGAGGGAACAAGAGTCAACACCTTTGAGAAATTATGGCACATGCAGTGTGAACTTTAAATTCTGGTAAATTGATTATATTTGAATGTTAAAAAAAAAAATATTTTATAAATTTTGGAGCAGCGATCACTATAATTGAAATTTTGATTCGAGGTCGTTACTTTAAAACTATAAGATATTTTAAATCAATCGGCATATTTGTTAATATTGTGAATATATTCATATCTTCTTTTTGTTGGTGCAACGATTATATTGCTATCTTAGTGTGATTATTAGTATTCAAAGTATATCATAATACTATCGACAAAATTTTTAAGTTTTAAGTGGTTAATATATACGAGCAGTGTAGTGTAGACTTCCATAATCTCTTCGAGAAAAAGAGGAAAAAACAACAAAAATATTTTCGGAATTTCAATTATTAGATCAGGAGTTTGACCCATCGTCGACAAAATGCGACATGGAGCTTTTCTGGATTTTTTTTCTTTTTTTTTTTAATTTCTTCTGCTTGAGACAATGGCATCGATTATTCTCCATTCAAATTGTTAAGCAAACGTGAATTAGGATATTTTTTCTTTTGTCCGACTCATACTAATATTAATCCTTAAGTACGATTATATTTTTAGTTAAAGATTCCTAAACTACAATTATAATAAAACAAAACCGGAAACTTATTGTCAAATAATTCAAACGTGAAATAGAATTAAGATACAAAACATGATAAAATTAAGATAGTCAGTTTTAATCATAAAAAGTAAACGGAAACTCTTTTAAGAGAAATAATTCATTTACACCTAAATGCGAACAAACAAAGCTTTTAATTGGTAATGCTTTTAAAAATGAGTTTTTAAAAATGTTTTCTGTAAAAATAATGGTGAAAAGAGTTCCTTTAAAACAGAGGAAGGTGGTGAAAAACTGAAAATAAATCTCTTCCACAGAAAGGAAAGTAGTCAAAGTACTAAAAATCTCTCCAAAAAGAGTGGTAAATTTGTAAAACTCAAAAAGAGAAAAAGGCCGAAGTAATCTCAGATTTTCTTTTTTTTTAGACGAAAAACAAAAACCAGTAAATATGGCAACAAGCTTTAACTGGCTCCAAAGCTCTTTATACAGAAAACAAAATATTGCCGTCACAATTTTTATACAAACGTACTTAGATAGCTCTCTCTCTTTTTCCTACTAAATAATGGTTTCGTTGGATGCAAAATTATTAGAAACAAATTTCAAATTCATTTAAAATATCCGTGTTTCTTCACTATTTATTAATAATCAAAACAACAACAACAGATTGTAGGAATAAAGTTGCTTTTTATGTTGTACAGAAAATGACGTAGCGTTATTTATTTGGAAACAGTAACAAAATGATTGAAAGAAATAGGGAGTATAAATATATGAAACGACATCAATATATGATTTTATTTTCCGTGTTTAAGTTTCTTTCGTAGTTTTTTTTTTGTCGGCTTCTTTTGTAGTTTTCATTTATCTATATATATAAAGTAAAATGTTCTCTCTTCTCATATGATATGATGCCACATCATTTTTTCAAACTCTAAAATTTTGACACATCATCAATAAATTTATAATTTATTATATTTTGTATTATTATACTTTAATTCTCATAGTAACTATCATCCATTAATATAACAACAATATGAAAAGACACTCTTTATAAATAATAGTTTATATATTAATACATTTAGTCATTATTATTTTAAATTATTTATTTTATTTATATGATTCAATAGATATGTATAGTAAAACATAAAATTTTAAGATAGCCAGATTTGGATCCAGTTTTGTCAAATCCGAAAAACAAATTCTCGGATCCAAAATTTTTAATATCTAAAAATATCCAAATTCGTTTTAAAACCGATATAAAACACTAGAATATAACAAAAGATATAAATTTAAAGAAAATTAGAATAATATATTATAAAATTAAAATGCATATAGACGGGTTAGGAATATTTGCACGAGTTCAAAAAGCTCAAATAACAATTATATCCTTTTGTATTTTAATTATTTTTGTTATTTGTAATATAATATCATGTAATAATTTACGAAATAAAATTTATTTTTTAAAATGACTACTTAAATAATAATATAGAGACGTGAGAATGCATATTTGTGAAACAAATTGTGCTATCTCAAAATGTTAACATGTTCAACCTAATCATTGAAACATAAAATGGGTGAAGTTCCCTTTAAAATATTATACAAAGCTTAGGTTAGAGATGTGACATTGAGAGTGACTAGAAAAAAGAAAAACCTGAGAAAGATAGAAATTTCAACCAGTCCAATATGTTGTGTGTAGTTCAACATGCTGCATTGATGAGAGAGAGAACATGAGAGGGAAAAGGAGAGTGAGAGGGAAAAGGAGAGTGAGAAGAGGGAAAGGGAGAGGGAGAGGGAGATGGAGAGGGAGATGGCGAGGAGAATGGGTGTAAAAAAAAAAATTATGAATATATTTTGAAAATATGTTAGGAAAATGAGATATTTTTAAATAATTAATTGTCTATTACATATATTTTTTCATGAATGCAATAATCAAGAATTATATATGTTTCAAAATCATAAATCCGCATAAATATAAAGATATCTACAAACTAAATTTGATTTGAAGTTTTAATTGATATATTAATTGATTATTTTTTAAATGTTTTATATAAAATTATTAAATACTATAAGTATATATAAAAAATTGAAATACTAAATTTAATAAAAAATATTAATATTGTAGAGTTTTCTTTTAAATATATCAATAAATACAATACAAAATTCTGCGCGAAGCGCGGATTAGCCCCTAGTATTAAAATAAAGGTCGTTAGCCAAAAGAAAATCTTATATATAAAACTTCGCCAACTTTCTCCAGCTGCTTGCCCTTGCCACATCAGCATTGGAGAAAGCACCACCTGTCTTTTTAAAATCTTAATAAAATAAACAACTAATTACATTTAAAGAAAAACATTTAACTAATCACATTTAAAGAAAAACATTAAAGCACATTAATAAATATTAATATGTATATGAACAAATTTATTTAAATAAATAAAATTCAAATTTATTTTAAATATATCAAAACTTTAAAATATTATATAATACAAGATTTTATAAATGCACCATTCTATTTCTTTTTTTCAAGTGACTTAAACTACATTTTCAAACTAAAAATATAATTAAATTTTTATGTAAGTGAAAAAAAAAATTATGAGACTGAATAAGTTAAAAAAATTTATATAAAACTCTAACTAATAAAATTATAAGACTAAATATTCAATAAACGATTAAAAAAATAAAAGTTATTAAAAAAGTAATAGTAAAAAGAAGAGTAGATACATCAAAATGTCATACAAAGTTTTTTTTTAAAAAATTTAAAAATACAATCAATAAAATATATATAACCAAAAAAACTCAAATTGGTAAATTTTTCTATGAGATATTATGTTTTTATACATAAATTAAAATAGTAGATCTTTAGTCTCTCATTACCATAGGAAAAAATCAAAATATTTGGCACAACTCATGTGGAAGAAATTACAAATAGTGTATCATCTAGAAGAAATCGAAAAAAATATAAATATTTTAAACGAAAAAATGATGGTAAAAATATAATTCAAAACAAATTCTAAAAAGGTATTATTTAAAATATAAAATAAAACAAGATCCGCGCATATGCGCGGATTCTCTCCTAGTATATACTCCCTCCGTTTTTTATTAGTTGTCGTTTTAGAGAATTTTGTTTGTTTTAAATTAATTGTCGTTTTCAGTTTTCAATGCAACATTTATTAGTTTTTTTATTTTTAATAATTATTTTTACTATGTAATTTGTTTTATTATTGGTTGAATTGTATTTAAATAGATAATTAATGATGTTTTTATATGGAAAAGCTAATATAATTAATCTATTCTATTAAAACAGGAAGCACATTTAGTACTTGTATCCAAACACACCTAAATTTTTTTAGAGAAAATTATTTGGATTTACATTTATCTTAATTTATTACGCATATCATTTAAAACATATTTTTTTAATAAATTTAATTTCGATAATTAGATATTAATTTAGATAACTAAAAATTTCCTTAAATATAAAAAATATTTAATTTAAATTCAAACTATTTATTTTTTAATTAAATTTAAATCTGAACATAGATATTAATTTAAATTACTTTAGATTTCTTTAAATATAAGTTAGATTAAATATAAGTTAGATTTAATTTAATATTTGAAATTCAAATAATATTTACATAATAACACTATAATTAATGAATACGTTACAGTCATATTCAATCAGAATAAAATTTCACATATTAAAAATTGATAAATATTAATATTATATAGTAATATGATGAAATAGATTAGATTTTTTTTATAATTGTGATATTATGCGGGTTATGTTATCAAAACATACAAGATATTAAGATACAAATTATTTCAAAATTAGTAAATATTTATATTATATAGTAATATGAACGGACGGGTTAGAATTATAGTTTTATAACCATGGTTCCTTTTGGATTAATAGAATAAACGAGTTAAAAATATGTTTTTTAATAACAGTTATTTTTTATTAATAAAATTACCGGATTAGATATATGTTTATATGATTGTGGTTATAATAGTACTAGAAAAAAATTAAAACACAAATTATATCTAAACACATAAATTAATCTTTGTCATTTATTAGAAAAATATATTTATAAATAAAACATAAATTATATTACAAATTTTGATTATAAAACATTTTCGTGCGGATGCATGGGATAAAATCTAGTATTTTCTTAATCTGTGTGCATAACCTTAAAACGACAACTAAATAAATCCGGAGGGAGTATGATTTTAGGTGAACTCTCTCCATCATGCTGCCACATCAGCATCTGAATGGAGGATACATGTACTTTCAACTAATTAATAAATCATAAATTTTAAAATAAAAAATTAAAAACTAATTAATACCACTACTTCTAACTTAACTATTCTATTTAATGTTTATTTCATATGTATTTATGTTCATAACTATTTAAGTTACATTAATATTAAGGCTTTTCACATTCCTAACAAAAATAAATGAACAACATTTCTAACTTTTTACATTTCTAATTTTTTGGTATTCGTCTAAAACTTTTTAATAATTTTTTATACTAACTTGATACTTTTCTTCCGGCTTATCCTCATCATAAACATTTTTTTCGAAGCTTGTTGTATGAAAAAATGTAAAGATGTAGCGTTATCTTCATTCAAAGATTTGGCGGTTTTTATGGGTCAAATATGATATTATTATAGCTGCATTTTATTATGAAATATAAAGTATGGAGTGGTTCTTGCAGAATCAAGGCAATTGTACAGGTCATAAATTTGAGAACATTAAAAATTGGAGGTAATTATATGTTTTCAAACAATTCAACCAAAAAATATGAATTTTATCTATGTCTTTTTTATAACATGTCTATGATTTTTAGAATAGTAGAATAATTTTCCTAATTACCATATTTCAAATCCTTAAAAAAGTTATTTGTTTTACAAAGAATTTATTTTTAAAAAACCTAATATTAAACAATCAAACAAATTATGTGAAACAAATATGTTTGTGTTAAACAATCATATTCTTATAATTAACTATATATATATATATATCAACATAAACATATTTTTAAAAATATTATGTAAAACAAAATCTGTGCGTATGCGCGGGTACAAATCTAGTAGTAATAAAGCAAAGACCGAATTTGACAAAACACAAAAGTAAAGACAAATGTAGTCGTGACTGTATGAAGAGTGAAGACCATGACTTTAAAACTATTAAATTTATAATTCGGTTTTAGAAAAAGGTTGATTAAGCTGAAAAACAAAGAAAGCCAATTCACTAAAATAACTTTAAAGATTTTGAAGGCTTTTTTTTTCAAGTCTTTACAGCTTTTAGTTATTCGATATATCTAAATTGATTCTCCGGACACTGTTGCGAGTCCATTTGCATTAATCTGTATAAAGGTACAAGGATTCTGTGTGTACCTAGCTACGACGGTCAACTAGGGTACGATATCATATTTATTAACCAGCCTATCATGCATAATTGCATAAACAGAGATTTATAACTATCTATTGATGACCAAAAGACTAAGGAATACATCCAAATTTGCTTTAGACATAACATTTGATCAGTTTCTCATGTTATGCCAATCCAATTCGACTGATAACAGTTTGGAACATCAATTGCTAGATTAATAATTATGTCAAATAAGGTTGACTTTTGAAATATCGGCCACGTAAAATTTTCCATCAATGCTTAACTATAGTTGGTACTATTGGTCATATAAAGTACTACCGCCTATAATTACTTTTGGCTATAGAATATGTGTATGGTACTAATAAATTCGAGATAAATTATTGTCTTGTGGTCAATTTTGAAATTAAACACATTAACGACATAATAGTTTGCCCTATCGCAAAGGGAAACGATCACACATTAAGCTGCAAGGCTATACCTGTATATAGAGACAGCCCCCTCCAAGAAATTGACGTATCAATACCCAACAAAACGATTGATGAATGACCCTAATTGTTTATTTGTCTTCTTCATTTTGTATATATATTAAATAACTCCACATTTTAATACTTTTCCTCAATTTAACGTAACTTGCTTTCTTATTTTATTTGTAAGTCTTCTATTATCTCCAGGACTCCGGATCATTTGTTCATATGTAAACTTTTTAGTTTCGATATTAAATCTATGATACGTAAACTAGCGTTGTACTGTAACTCATTATTTGGAATCGCTAGAATTGGCATTCGCATGTTTCTACTATTGTCTGAAAGGTTAAATGTGATCTGAGAAAAAAAAATTATTGAGAGTTTCTAAAGTCTTTACAATATAATTGTAGTCAAGGCTTAATAGATGTGAATAAGCTAACGTAATTAATGTCCCCATCCCTCACAACTTTTTTCACTAGTATTTTTCTCTAAAGACTCAATCATATAGACTTTAGATGGTGTAGTTTAATTTCTTTTGTTCATTGCATTTTTAGTTCATACCAAAAACAAAATCAAAAGTAACAGTTTTAAACTGTTACAATTGAATTTAGACATATATACAATTGAATTTTTTTATAAAAAAAAAAAATTGGATAGTTCAGTTTTCCTTTAAAACGACAAACAAATTATATAACATATATGATATTACAGTTTTTATCTAGATAGAACTGAGCCGATAACAAATCCATAAAAGTTAAGTATATACTTAAATATCAAAAACTGTTGTAAGAAAATAAATAAGTGTGTAAATTCTGAGTAGTTCGTTTGTAAATGAGAACGCGTAAAATTCAGTCAGTCTCGTTTCATATAATATTTGGCTAGTGAATACTTTCTTCAATTATATGCATCATCTAAAATTTATCATGGTTACCAAATTGTGAATAAATAGCTCTTAGCTGGAGGAAGTTGCAATCCTTATCGAACTATTTATTGACCCAAGACTCGTATTTGGACTGATCTTCACTGACCAAAACCGTAACAAAACAAAACATTAACATAAATAAGCATGACAAAACAAGACGCATGCACACACTTATATACAAACATACATAGTTTTGTGAAGTTTTTTGTTGGTTCTCTAAAAATAAAAGATAAAGCTGTATATTGCTATTTGCTAATAAGTTGATGATAGATCAACGGCCAGGCACTTCTCATTTGAGACATGAGCGATGATCTAACCGTTGATATAAGCCATTGACAAGCACTTAGCAACCGATATTTGGGACCATATAGTTTGTGTTTAATCGAATCATGTGGGTTGTCTGATTAGCCTTAAATGACTATTGAGCCTTTGCCTTTGTGTTTGTCTATGTTTAGGAGATGGGTATTATGGTCATTTTGTAAATTAGTATTCCACTCACACCAAGTGTGCATATTGTCAATTATACTACACTCAGAAACTTAGCACGATCAAGCGCTTTTGTCGCTTGAACCTTACACGTGACATAACGGAAACGCGATCGGTCGAATCTGGAAATAAAATCAACGGCTGTGAACAGAAGATGCCGTCACTTGGGTACACAAGACCGCACCATAGCCAACGACAAAGATCCACGCAAATAGATTGGTGTCTGATGATGAGAATATATGTTTTCATGGCGTGAACGGTCAATCTCTAGCTCAGGTCCTCACCTGAATAGGTCAAATATTCAAACTTCATATACTCTTTTAGAATTATTAAAGACAGCTGTTGTTACGAACATGTTTATGTTCAGTTCCATGAGGTTATTTGTTTACAAGTATATGTTGTGTATATACGATAGAAATACCACGAATCTTTTATCACGGAAATATTTCGTGTGGAATCTTTATATAGATATAAGAATATCCTAGTCATGTGGCTAAGACAGGATTAGTCGTTGAAAATCAAAAAAAAAAAGGCAGGACTATTTTTGAAAGTTCAACTAATATTTGAGCTTTATTTACAATATATCCCATAATAATAATATTATATATATATATATATAACTGGATCTCTTAAAGTAATGAGATGTATGTTGTGATGTGACGACCTTTAATCAATAATGGTTAGTAATTTATATATATGACATCACGGACTAAATTTTGTAATAAAATTTTCAAATGTATGGTGGTAAATATTTATATAAAAAATATAATATGAAATAGTAACTACTCTTAGCGACTAAATCGTATAGCTGTCAAAGCGTCATCTAGCACATAAAGGGAGGTTAGTAAACTAATGTATCAATTAAATTTGTCTCCTGGATAAGTAGTACTAAGTACACAAGGACAGCTATTTTTTGTTTACAATTGATTATCAACTCTTTTAACATTTTCAAACCACGGTTAATTATAACGACTTGATTTTAGTTCTTATTTGGTTAAAGAGTGACAAGTTTATCTTAATTTATTAGAGAAAAATAACGAAATGCACATGTGGACGACCCCTAATGGAGAACTTCTTAATCGCTCCCACGTTTGTGATTAATAAACGAATTCGGAGTTAGAAAGTGTCAAGCCGTTATACGTTGTGTAACTCCTGCATCACGACTGATTAATCAAGAATTCGTCAAATATTAAAATAATGAAACCCACACACAGTCACTTTTTTATGTAAATTCAACGTGCCAAGAATTTGAAAACGGATATTCTAGCAAAGAGTGTTCGAGCCCACCCACAAAATGTTATTTATATAAATTCGATACATTCAGTTTGGATAATCCAACCGTTCTAGACATCACAAAAAAAAAATCCACACACAGTCACTTTTTTGTATTGTTACAATTAAATCGAGTTGTATATTTTAATATAGTTTGAGATGATAAAACGTAAGTTTTTAACAAAAACCTAGACAGTAGATGCATTTTTCTACTATTCGGACAAAGTAATTATTTATAGCTTTCAGTTGTTCTTTTTTTTTTTTGTCGTCAGCTTTCAGTTGTTCTAGTTCAGTAGTTGACTTTACTTTTAGATTTTTACTGACAGGTAATTAAGACTGGCTCCACAAAATATGACGTCACGCTAAGGAGTATATATAAGATCCCAAGGGATTGGAGAAGTAAAACTCACGCGCGAACGTATGACGGCGCTGAGCCGTTAAATCTCATTTTCTTACTAGTAACGGTACCGTTATGAACTCTGTAATCAATATTTTAGTTGTTCTTAACCTTTTGACAATTATATATATATATACTATAAACGAATATAACTATATAAGTTAAATGGTGAAATAAATAATTCATATGAAACAGAACAAAAATTGTATAACTGATATAAAAATGAACAGAAAGATAAGTGATCGATAAGTCAAGTCAACTGGATTACGAGCAGACTCCATGATTTACGTTTGATTTAACGGTCACGATGATAATTAAGTTAGCGTTTGTAATAAGTTAATTGATGGTAACCATCACATTACACCTATTTATTACATTTTTTACTTTATTCTACTAATTAAGATAATTCATATTTTCTTTTATTTGCGATTAATGCCACCTGTTGCCAATTCATTTGTTATTGTTTTCTTAAAAAAACTTATTTTACTAATGGCTATATCTGCACTATCAAAATTACAAATATTCGTCACATTTTGGAATCCATGTAAAATCAACTAAACGATTACATTCAAAGTGGTCTTGCTTTTTTGTTTTAAACACCTTTAGTTTGATGTTTGTTTATCAAATAGATCGGTGAACAAGACACTGCAATCATCTTTATCTTGTGGCTGAACGGTCTTGCTTTTTTTTTTTTTTTTTTTTTAAAAAATGGAATAAAATCCTACAAGCACTTTCAAATTTTCAATTATAAGATATTCATCCAAAAGAGATTCACCATCAACGTCGATCGATTCTCGTGGAATCAGGGTCGGCAACTCTAATTATCTAGCTAACTAACGGAAAATTACATATATTTTGTTCCATAGACGTATTCCACGTACCCTCTTACAAATATATTGCATTTCTAGATCTTTTTTTATTAGTATTCAAAATTTTACTTTAGTAAAGTATTCTATCTAACTTTGCTTATGGGTAGGCATTTTCAGTAAACAAGGAAAATTAAAAGTATATAGTTTTCGACCGTGTATAAGTGAAGCATCGGATTTAAAATAAACTTGTACTCAATCGAAAATTTAGCCACATATTGGCTTGAGTGAGAACAGTCTATTTTGCTTAAGAAATTTAAATTATAAATGTCGAACAATGAACACATTCTTAACACAGAGAGCGACAATAAAGAAACACAACTACACAGAATATAATATAATTAATAAAAAAAGGCAAAAATCCTATTTGACATAGATCATAATAACAAATAAATAATAAACGTATCCATTATATTGAAAATGAAGAAGAAAAAAGGGGTCTGATCATCTATATAAATACCAAAGCCATCTGTTGATCTTTAAGCCCCACAGACCAAAAGACACTCTCCTTTTGTTTATCTCTCCCTATCTCTCTCTCTCTTCACTTACTTTCCTTTGATCCGCCATGGCTACGGAACTCGAAAGCTCCTTAATCTTTGCCCTTTTGTCCAAATGCAGCGTTCTAAGCCAAACTAATCTCGTTTTCTCACTCATCGCCGTTGCAAGCGTCTGGCTCGCTATCTCCCTCTTCTTCTGGTCCTATCCCGGTGGACCTGCATGGGGCAAATTTTTCTTCCGTCGGTTAACAAACAAAACCGGAACGGTTATTCCCGGTCCAAGAGGCTTCCCTTTCGTGGGAAGCATGTCTCTCATGTCCAGCACTCTAGCTCACCACCGAATCGCACATGTAGCAGAGAAACTCGGAGCCAAGCGGCTTATGGCTTTCAGCTTAGGCGAGACACGCGTGATCGTCACGTGCAACCCCGAAGTCGCTAAAGAGATCCTCAATAGCCCGGTTTTCGCTGACCGGCCGGTTAAAGAATCAGCTTACTCTCTGATGTTTAACCGGGCGATTGGTTTCGCACCACACGGTGTTTACTGGCGAACTCTTCGCCGGATCGCTTCGAACCATCTCTTCAGCCCGAAACAAATCAGACGAGCCGAGACGCAGAGGCGAGTGATCGCGAGCCAGATGGTTCGATTTCTCGAAAAACAGAGTACCAACGGACTCTGTTTTGTTCGCGAACTGCTTAAAACGGCGTCGCTTAACAACATGATGAGCTCTGTTTTTGGAGAAGAGTGCGAGCTTGATAAAGACCATGGTGAGCTACGTGAATTGGTCGAAGAAGGGTATGATTTGCTCGGAACGTTGAATTGGACCGATCACCTTCCTTGGTTATCGGAATTTGATCCTCAGAGAATCCGGTCTAGATGTTCGACACTCGTACCGAAAGTAAACCGGTTTGTATCCCGGGTTATATCCGAGCATCGTAATCAAACCAGTGATTCGCCTAGAGATTTCGTCGACGTTTTGCTCTCCCTCCATGGTTCGGATAATTTATCCGACCCGGACATCATCGCCGTTCTCTGGGTAATTTTAATCTTCTTAAATATGATTTAAGCCTCAAAATGCTTAGAAATACTGATATAAAACATGATACATCTTCAGACGAAATGTGACGTGTGGTGGGATAAATAAACTATTATGAACAGATTCCATATAAAGAAATAAGTACTTAAAAAATATCGCATATTCGGTTTATTTCTTTTACAGGAGATGATATTCAGAGGAACAGACACAGTGGCGGTTTTAATCGAATGGATCCTCGCGAGGATGGTCCTCCATCCAGATATCCAATCAATGGTACAGAACGAGCTTGATTTGGTAGTCGGAAAATCAAGAGCCGTTGATGAGTCTGATTTGGCTTCACTTCATTATCTGACGGCTATGATTAAAGAAGTCTTGAGGCTTCACCCTCCAGGCCCGCTTCTGTCATGGGCCCGTTTGGCCATAACGGACACGATCGTTGATGGTCGTCTCGTTCCCGCGGGGACCACAGCAATGGTGAACATGTGGGCCATAGCGCATGATCCACACGTGTGGGCTGATCCTTTGGAGTTTAAACCCGAGAGATTCGTGGCGAAAGAAGGTGAGATGGAGTTTTCGGTTCTCGGGTCGGACTTGAGGCTGGCGCCTTTCGGGTCGGGTCGTCGAATCTGCCCCGGGAAGAATCTGGGTTTGATAACCGTTACGTACTGGACCGCGACGCTGTTACACGAGTTTGAATGGGGACCGTCGGATGGAAACGGCGTCGACTTATCTGAGAAACTAAGGCTTTCCTGTGAGATGGCCAATCCTCTTTCTGCTAAAGTGCGCCGCAGGCGTAATTAAAAAGCGTATAAGAAAATTAAGGATTTTAATTAACGGTGACAATGTATTAAGCCAGCTTTTTGTTTTATTAGAACTAACATTCTGATACGTGAGGTGTTTTTTTTTTTGTGTTGTGGTTTGTGTGTCTTGAAAGGTGTGTGTTGTTTCTACTCTTGTAAATACAGTGAAAATTAATTTATATTCTAGTGTTTTAAATTTTTATGTTTAAACGGTAGTTTACTTCGGTTATTATCTTATTTCCTATGTTTTAATGTCATTTGAACATGTTTCACATTTTTTAGAGTTAACTATAAAAATTATAAATATGCCCATATTTATCATATCATATTAGATGACAATAATTCAGAATCAAAGAAAACGAATTTTCTTAAAGTGCTGTTGTTTTCATGCACGGTACGGTAAACCAGCATTTCAAAGTAACTATAAATACAAAGTACATTCTGATATTCGAATAAGTATCAAATTGATAAATTTAAACCAACATTCTTCATATCTTTGTATCCTAAAGTGCCCAAAAAAATTCATCCGACGACAATATAATAGAAGTAGTTTTGGCTAGAAATGTAGAAGGCGTTAAAATTATTGTTTTGGATAGAAATACAGAAGGCGTAATTTTCACATCTTCGATAAACAAATATATTGTACTATATGGAGAACTCAGAAGAAGTTCATTTTCGTATATATTATACACATTCCTTCTTCCTTTGGAAAGTTAGATAGTATGTATTCGTGCTATCTCATTCTTTGTTTTAAATAAGAAAACCCATTCATTACTGGTTAAATAAGAAATTATATTCGACCAAAAAATAACCAAATTAATTAAATTTGTATTACTTGATTGTATTAATTAATGGCAGATATCAACATAAAAACCCATGGCAATGCTAGTGGCGGCATATATCATAACGGGCATGTTGCTACGAGTCAGTAACACAAAGATAATAAATCAATAGTTTGAACTCCCATTCATGGGTCAAATCTTCGCATGAGAAGCCCATTATTACGAACACACAAAACCCAGATTATATTACAACAACATTATGAAACTGTTATGAACTTAATTGATTGATGGATCTTTCATCATAAATTTTTTTTTTTATAATTAATTTGTCTGCTTGTTGTTGTTGTTGTAGAATCTGAGAACGAAAGCAACGCCAAGAATCAAGAGAGGAACCAAGTAAACGAGCATCTTATTTGCGGATTCCTGCTTTGTGGTTTCCGCCGTAGATTCCTTCTCCCACGGCGGAATATACTTCGCCGTCACCGGAACCGTTGACTGGTCAACGTCACCGATACAATATTTCTTCATTGTCTCCTTCGCTTCATTGCTATGATTCACATCGTCGAAATCAATCGACGCGTCCTTGCCTTTTTATTTTCATAAATTCACATAAATTACAAACCGGAGGATTAAGCCTAAATCGATAGAACGGGGGAAAAAACATCAAACCGGAGTAAACCAACTTGTAATTGTACTTACCGGTGACGGCGAGGAGAACATTGTCACCGCCCGGATGTTCGTCCATGAAAGTGCTGATGTCATAGACCTGTGGAATCACTGGTCTTAGTGACAGAACAGAAAACTAAAAAAAAAAGGAAAAACAGAGCACTTTTAATTTTGTTTATGTGAATTAAAGAAAGAAAAAAGAAAGAGAGACCTTTCCATGGATAAGAATCCAACAATCGTTCTTGCACTTATGTTTAGCCACTTCATGAAACGAAATTAGATTCGCCATTGATTACTGCTCTTGCAGAGAAATTTACCTGCAACAGAAAGTTTCATTGGATTTCAGATACATTAGATTGAAACAAAAACAAGAAATCAAGACCGCGAAGGGAAGAGTTTCAACGTTTACGAACCTATCTAAAACAGAGCGCAACTTCTCGAGACCAC
The DNA here is from genome assembly GCF_000478725.1 of Eutrema salsugineum. NCBI lineage: Eukaryota > Viridiplantae > Streptophyta > Magnoliopsida > Brassicales > Brassicaceae > Eutrema > Eutrema salsugineum. Next base: position 1,296,458 of record NW_006256812.1, on the reverse strand, counting down.
ACGCGTTCTGTTTATATTGTAAGATGCCAGGTGAAACTCTTGAATATTTTTATTTCTTTTATTCTAATAAAATTATAGTCAAGTGTTTCTTTTTCGGTCAACAATTACACAGTCTTGTTACATTTATTGGTTCGGGAATTGTTAATAGTTGATTTCTCAGCTTTTGAAGACGGACGAGGAACGAAGCAATTTATACTTGTCCCGTTAAATTACAGGTAGTAAAAAAAAAATGACGGTACCTACCATACCGAAACGTGAAGAATATGATGTTTGTAATTTAATGGTAGCTGAGACCCCTCAAAGCGGTCAGCGACCTCAGGTTGGTGAAGTTCTTCACGTTTTCTTTTTCTCTTAAATAAATAAAATTAAAGGAAGCCAAGCATAATTTTGTTTTTGGTTTGTTTAAAGCGGTCAGCGACCTCTAGGATAATCACTTTTCTCATCAGGCCCAATAACGCAAAAATCTCACGTACCAATACATATATTTGTTGGGTGAGTTGTTTTCATCTTTTAGAAAGAAAAGTTCCGACATGTAAACTAATACAGAAGTCTTTCTCAAAAAACTATTAAAATGAAGAAAAAAAAAAACAAACTGAAAGTATGCATAAAACGGGAACAAATAGGTGACATCACATAATAATAAAATGAAAGTATGCATAAAACAGGAACAAATAGTAACAACTCCGTAAATATTGTTTGTAGTAAGAAAACAATACATCTTAACACATCCCAAATAACAAAAAAAAAAACTGAAATCGCATATAATATGAAAAGCATACATCCAATAATAGCTCTTGTCCGACGTCGTTCTTAGGCCACGCAATCTGATCAACAAAGCAGATGAGCAAAATGATAACTCAATGGAGCACTTATGTAATTATATATAGTTTTGAAAAGGACGAACCTTGAATGTTAAGAAGATAAAGTGAATCGAGAGCTTCACAGTTTGGGGTTGGCTTGTATGGAACGTCCTTTTTAAAACCCTTAGTAGCATCGATATCTGGATGGATCTTCTTCTTTAACATCCTCTTTATCATCTACAATAATATATATAAATGATGTACAACAACAATAGATATTTACTCTCATACATAAGCATGCGCAACAATAGTGATACTAACAATAACAGACATGCGCCGAAATAATAATAAAAAAAAATAATAAAAAACAAACAGACAGACATGCAACATCATCTAGATCTTGATGTGACTTCATATGATTTGAGTAATAGAGGCACTCACGCACATGTAACATGTTCATATACTATCATCAATGTTATGGAATCAAAATAAAACTAATCACCTGATGCACTTTCTTGATTGGACGCGAGTCACCTTCTTTATCTTTGGACTTTGACGTGACCATCTTCTTCTTAGCAAACGAGAACCTACTAGTTAGCTTCCACCCGTTTTGTTTATAATATTTAACTTCCTGACCATCAACATCAAGATTAGGGTTCTTCGGTGTCTTCTTGCCATGCCACATATCATCGACTTCGTCTAGGTCCTCCATGAAAAGCTCGGCTAGTGTTGTCCTCTTCTTCTCCGGCGCCATCTCGGACTCCACTGTGGACACGACCACCGCCTTTTCAACGGTTTTGACCGAGTCAAAGTGATTAGCCTCCAATGCCTATATATATAGATTATACGATAGATCTCAAGTAAATCAATCTATAAGGACATATAATTGTACGTATAACTGAGGATAGGATAATTGATCTTTAGAATATGGTTTTAACTAGACTTTTGCATTTGAGTTAGTATATATCAAAAATATCTATAAAACAAGTAGATTTTGTTGGTTGCAAAATGCAAATGTAAACGCCAAAACCTTTTGACAGCTGCGTTAAAGTGTCTGAAATTGTGAATTCATCTGAAAGGAAAGATGTTGTCAATATAGAATGTTTGTCATTTACGTACGTACCCCTAAATCCTCATGATGATCATAAAACTTATTTTCATTGGAGATAAGAGGATCCGACTCTTGGTTGACGTTCTTGATGATGCTACCATCGATGACGACATAGTCGAGACCCACACTTTCACAGTCATCATCATCATCATCATCATCTCTTTCGTCTTCTGCTTGAAACTTCAAATTGTCGAAACCGAATGTGCCGATGGTGAGAACTCCATCGAACCAGTTATCAAGAGCATCCACTAACCCAACCTGATCAAATATAGCTTTTGTATTCTTCTCTATCTCACTTATTCCTTCACTTCTCTTCTTCTTCTCGCTTTTCGTCGCACCGTCTATTTAAAAATATACAAGTATCTAAATATAGCTTGGACACAAGATTATGCTTTTTGTAACATATGTTTCATATAAAAACTAAATAATAAACAGAGAACCACATGATCTTATATGATACTATACAATAGAAAAGTGAAACTAATATTTAATTAAACACACAATAGTTCTAATAAACAAATAAACAAAATGCTGATTAATAAAAAACAAAATAAAAAGCTAACCTTTGATGACATTGTGGTGCAGCTTTTTATGCACCCAGTTAAAGATCTTCGGGAAAAAATCCAGAAAACAAGAAGATTTTACATAACTCCGGGGATAAAAAAAAATATAGAGCGAAAATATTCATAGAATAACTGCAAAATATTACGTACCGTCATGGTTTTATATTTCTTCTTGAAAGAGTGAAGGGTCTGAAGCAAAAGAATAGTGTGAAATGAGAAATTTATTGGACACTAAATAAATCAAAAGGGGGATGTTTTAGCTCCTGACACGTGTCAACAGACGGACAGTGGGTTAGATAGGTCTGACCTTTGGGAGACAAGGCCAATCAGTAGGTGCCACATGTCAGAAATGTTGTGCTTATCTGGTCTCAATTATTAAGTAATTACTTTTTGACCCGATTACTTATATAACACTAAAGTTTGACCCAATAATATAATCGTCTTTCAGTTTTGCCTCCTTGGCCTTTCCGTGGTTCATTTCTTGTAATCGTGTTGGTAGACTTCTGTTGCTTTCAATGCTTTATCGTCTGATTTGACACTGAATGAACAATTCGTTGTACAAAAGCGATAGCTTTGCTGCTTTGGTTTCAGTCAATTTTGAATTCGACACAATTCTGATATCTTACTTCAATGATTCGTAACAAGAAGGTCCAAATCTAGTCGAAGCAATCCAGTTACTGTTGTCACAGTAACATAAATGTCGCGGGTCGTTCCTTCACGATCAACAATAATATATTCAAACATTAGCGGCCTAAATTTAGGAATGATGATCACCGAATTTCAAAAAGTTTAACGTAAACTAAAGTTATTTTCTAAATTGGAAACAATATGTTGTTTCTCTTGACAAAAATAACACTTGCTATACCATTTGAAATTATTGACAAACTTATTATGATAACAATTCCAAGTTACATTTAGTCTTTATTAACTTTTTCGCCAGTCCGCTACCATTTGTGATGGATTTTGATACACAATTAAAATAAACTTACGGTTTTATAGTCCGTGCCAGCTTCTCCCAAAATTTTCGATGTTTGATGGTTTGATAATGAAGCTATAGTATCATCAGTACTATTATTAGGTAGTCATGAGGTCGTTGGATACCTATTAAATCCTCAAAAAAAACATAATGGAATAGGAAGGCCATGCATGCACATGGAAAGTACCCAAAGCTTTTAAAGATAACACAATACCCCACACACACTTGACGGGGCTCTCCTTCCTCTTTGTCACTTGCTTCTTGTTCATAGACTTTTGTAATCTTTTCTCTAATAATTTGGCCACTTTAGCTCTATTACTTAACTTTTCGAAAGTATTGTAGTATACCAAATATTCCTGTATTATGTTATTGTTAGGTAGTGATATATTTGATCATGTCGAAAATTAAAAATTCTACAAATTAAAATGGAGTAAATATAAAACCAAAATTTCAAACTATCAAATTATATAAATTCCTAAAGATAATATATAGTCTTTTATTAAGATATAGTATGAAATAGAGAGAGTTTTGACTGTTTCATTATACCTCAGTTTGTTAGACTTCTTGTCTCTGAAAGCAGCTAATGATAACTTTACAATGTAGAAGCATACAATAGGACATTGAGATGAGATGTTATAAGAATGCATTTTTTTCTTTTCTTTGTTACTCAGTAATAGTTCTTTTTTTTCACTGGACTTTTCCATTGTATAATAGTACAAAGTTGGTATACGTTTTTGGTACACAAAGCCAGCAAAAAACAGAAATTCCCCGGATATTATTGAAACAAATATTATTGAGTAGATAAAGTAGTAAAGTACTGTATATGAATTTGGGCAGATATTTAGCAGGATATTTATGTAAACAAAGGGGCCAAGGGGGTATGTGGACTTAATGAATCATGACTGCATACATGACTGCATAAGCTGCGTCATGACCCGTAACAGACACACGACTAATAAGACATTAGACATTTGTGCAGAAGTCATTGTGTTGATATGTGAATGCCATATGAATGGCTTAACATATGAATAGAGGCATATACAGTAGATATGAATCGGAATTAGACATCTTACATCTTAGCTGTGATAGCAATCCGCCATACGGAGGAGCAGGACTTCACATCGCAATGTAATTAAGGACCTATCTGATAAATAAAGTAATAATCGACATCTCATTCATCACATCAGAGAGAGACATAGAGAAACGAAAGAGCGTTACAAGTTAAAAAAAAAAAAACGTTTCAAAAAACGAAATCAAAGCCTCCATATGAGTGAGAGGGTTTCCAAAAACTTAAAGAAGAATCAGAAACCACTAACCCCACTCATTTTTTCCCTTTATTCTTTTTTAGTTTATTTTAATCAAATTGAATTTATTGCAGTTTAAACCCCAAAACCTTAGTGTTTTTTTTTTTTTTTTTTTTTTAATTTAAAAAAACCGGGAGGATTCATCCCGGTCGAAGATCAGAGAGAGCTTTGTATATCTCAGTTGGTGTATCCGCCGCCATTATCACCGTAATCCGTGACGTGGAAACCATTGCCGGAGCCAGGTTTCCGGGAGATTTTAAGATGAACGCCGGGATCGTGATGAGTCGCCGTCGAGTTGTAAACAATAGAGTTGTTTATCATCTGAACGTTACTGTTCATAAAAGCTTTCATCGGGAGATTACTATTATTGCTAGTATTGTTACGGTTCTTCGTCGTTTTCTTCTTTCCTTCTCCTTCGTCACTGCTGCTACTGCTGCTGCTTTGAAGTCGCCGTCCTTTCTCTCCGGCGCCGTTTAAAACCCTGGAGGAATGTGGTCCTGTTCCTCCAGTTTTGTTGTTTGAAGGTGATCGTAGGATCTCCATTACAGCACCTTTGTTCTCACCTGCAATGGTGATGACTCGTGTGCCCATTATGTTTTCGGAATCGGAAAATGACGACTGCTGATGATGAGTCTTCTTGGTGTTGTTGCCTTGATGATTATGGTTCTGGTTCTGGTTATGGTTATGGTTATAGTTTTGATTTTCATGATGATTTGGTTCATAGAGTTGGCTTGTTTTCTCGGCTGTGAGAATGATTTTCTGAGTGGTTTCGCGCTCAGAATGTAACTGAGAAGGTGGGAGAGAGTAAGGAGAGAGTACTCTCGGTGATGCAGCTTTTCGAGGACTCTCTGATGATTCGGATTTCATTGACCTAGTCGAATGAGCTGGACTCGGTGGTGAAGTTGGTTTTCGAGGTGGTAAGGCTTCTTGAACCTCCTTGGGAGATGGTGGCGGCATGTATGACGACCTAGGCGGCTGTGGCGGTGGTGGAGACGGCGACGCAGCCTTTGGTGGGGTCGGTGGCGACATGTGGCGGCTTGGCGGTGAATGATATGGGGACCGCTCTTGAGGAGGTGGAGGTGTTTGGTGACGTGGAGGGGAAGGAGGTTGTTGCTGACGTGGAGGGGAAGGAGGTTGTTGCTGACGTGGAGGCGAAGGAGGTTGTTGCTGACGTGGAGGTGACGGTTGTTTTACCGGTGGTCGGACTGTGACCTGACGGCGAGGTGTTGGTCGGGGTTGAGGTGGAGGAGGTGGGTCGCTTGAGCCTTGTGATGTAGGCCTAGCGATGCTTGAGAGACGGAACCATGGACGAACATTAGACATTACAATTTTTTTAATTTGAAATGTAAGATATTTATTCGTGTCAAAACACAATGGAACGATTCAGATATGTTATCAAAACTTATATATATACACATACAAGTGAGTTGAAGAAAAAGGAAGCACGAGAAACATGAAAGAACAAGTAAATGGAGAAGAAAGGTATCAGATCCACATGCAATACGATTTCCAGCTTGCAAAAACCACATTTTACGACTCGTATCAATCGTTAAGAGTCAATTTCAAGCTTTTCCTATATAAATTATTTTTCACCGTTAATATATTAATTTAGATCGGCATCTAGTGACATACACGAAAGACGACTAAATTGGCAGAACAAAATCTTTACAGTACAGTACCTCAAACTACTTGCTTGCAGAAAGACGATGCATTAATATGTGATATTTCTAGTCCATATCTATTTTTGAAATTTGCTTGACCAACAAAACATGAATGGACAATCATATTTTTTTTCTTTTGGTAACCGGAATCAGATCATGGGCAGAAACCCAAATTATCATTTTTTTGATTGAGTTAATTTTCAATTTATATCATAAATATCAATTGTTTTTTTTTTTCAACTTCTTTTTGGTTGGTTTTTGAAAAGATTGAAAGAATGCCCTTTAACACTACGGAGAGTACGTAGTATTTCTCCACTAATTTGTTGAGACACAAAATTATTCCCAAATTCTTCTCTCTCTTTTTCTTTATTTCGATTTGACGACTAAGTATATTATATGTAACGAGCTTTGTATGCTTTTTATACGAACGGTTGATATTATTTCAGAGCAACTAGCTTTTATCCAAGGATTATTAAAACACATGGAAAGGGAAACTTCATAAACAAAACATCGAATACTGATAAAGTATCTCTGTGCTAAGCATCTTCAGTTCAGCTTTTCTTTTCATATCCATAAATTTCAAATGTCAAATCTATTGATCATTTTCTCTGAGCCACTATAATTCTTTCCTTTAAGAAAAAAAAATATATTTTACAATGGTGTATTATGTGTAGGTTGTGCTTATTGGGCATCAGAAACACCTATATCATCCAAAGTATAGCATCACAAATCTATATCTATTTTGCATTTTATAAAATCCTATTATATATAAATCTGTGATAAAACATGAAAAGTTATTACAAACTTCTTATAACTTTTTTTTTTAAGAGATGTTTGGTTTTACGTCAACCGATTGAAGGAGATGTTATGAGATAAAATGTTACTTATAAAATAGTCTAATAATTAAAAATAGTTGTACGTCAACCAACAAAGATAGAAACAGCATGAAGATGGACATTGACCTGGCCAATCGAATGTTGAAGATCATATAGATAATTACTCCATTTTCTTATTCCTTTATCGTGGTATGTATAGAGAACGATCAGTAATTATTGAGATCTTCCAGTTATAATGGGTGGATATAAATTTCAATTAAGAGATTTCAAGTCGGGCTAACTAAATAACTAATAACTTTCATGACAAGCAAAACTCAAGTGTGAAACTCCTAATGGCTCTTCAACGAATCCAGAATAACTTGGTAAATTGCGTAAAGGCCCATTTAATGTACAGAAGTTTACAAGACAAAATTGTTATGCTTTTTGGTTTAGCTATCAAGAGAAGAAAATCCAACATGGTAAAAAAAAATACAAAAAAGAAAAGAAAATCCCATCCACATTCATTTGGAAAAGAAACTGAGATTCTTATAGTTATAAGAACAACATTTTGGGCCGGTTGTAGAAAAGCCCAATTAAACAGTTGACTGAAATTCCAAATATGTTCTTGATGATCGAAGGGGCCAAAGGGAGAGGTGAGTTAGATCGAACGGTCATGGGGAGAGCGTCAATAACACGCTTTTGGTTCATTATAAAGCTGTGTTATTAAACCGAGCCTCGTCTTCTTCGTCGAGCGTCGTCATCTAGGGTTTTTCTGTCTCCTTGCTTCCTCAGAGACTCTTCAAGGTGAATATAAATCTTTTCCGCAGAAGACGAAAATTCGAAAATATATGATACCTCGGCGATTATATACGTTCTGATTTTGCCGTTTTTGTTTGGTGTTCACGACATCTGTTGTTGCATCGTCAGGAAATCGATTTCTTCTGCAAGTATGAGGCCGGTGTTCGTCGGGAATTTTGAGTATGATACTCGCCAATCGGATCTTGAACGATTGTTCGGCAAGTACGGGAGAGTGGAGCGAGTCGACATGAAGTCTGGTAAACGTGTTACATTTTTCTGCGATTATACTCTTTGAATGGTTGCGTTTAGAGGATAATCGATGATTTCTCCGATTTAGGATTCTGGATTTTGAGAATTTGTGCTACTTTCAAGCATGATTTTTGCAGTTGTATTAATGCTGTTTCTGCTGAAGCATGGGTTTAGTGTTAGGTGTGGAGGGAAATACAAAAGGGACGCTTAGCGTTAAATTAGGGACTTTGTTGAAGAGAGGAATTCTTGTATTTAAGTGTTTGTTTGGTCGCAGGAGCATTCTCCAAAGGAGTTGCCAACTTCTTCCTGCAAATATATTCCCTACGTTTTCATGCCTACCTTTATCATGTTGTGCCTACAATCTTCGCTGAGTCTAGAGAAACTTTGGAAGTCAATTGAATCCATCATCCCATTGCCTTGTTTCTTCTTCATGGCTTCCATATCTGAACTCCTACTTGTCAGAATGGTGAAGCTGGCCTTAGCAATCATTCAGAATTGAAAAAAAAAATCGGATTTTACTACCTTTTGATAGGCTACTACTACTACACATCTTTATTTTTCTACTACCTCATGGAACGCCTCTACATCTTTATGTACACCAGCCTTCACATTGATGCAGGTGTTGTATACTTATTTGTTTTCATTTTCTCTAGGTGAAAAGGTGTCTTCTTGCTGACTAACTCCTGCATTGCAAGTTTTGTGGACCGAAACAGATTATCAATTTATGTCCTGCGTTTTCTTATCTTGTTTTTTATATGTTCGTGCAGGTTATGCTTTTGTGTATTTTGAGGACGAGCGTGATGCTGAAGATGCAATCCGTGGGATCGACAATACCCCTTTTGGCTACGAGAAACGCAAGCTATCAGTTGAATGGGCCAAGGTATCTCTTTCTTGTTCTTCTAATGACTCATATGCTCGGGGTTTTATTGTGCAGAGAGAACTAAGTTTATTGCGACTTTCAGGGTGAACGTGGGAAGCCTCGTGATGGAAGGTCAGCCTCGAATCAGAGGCCGACGAAGACACTCTTTGTCATCAACTTTGACCCTATTCGCACAAAAGAGCGTGATATTGAGAGACACTTTGAGCCGTATGGTAAAGTTCTCAATGTCCGCATAAGGCGCAACTTTGCATTTGTTCAGTTTGCAACCCAAGAAGATGCAACCAAGGCCCTTGACTGTACACAAAACAGGTAGCAACACACACACACGTCTCTAGCTAGTAATTTTGTTTCATCTAACAGAGATAGTGATTGGCCAACTCTGATAAGCCCTGACATGTCTTTGGCAGCAAAATAATGGACCGGGTTGTTTCTATTGAGTATGCTTTGAGGGATGATGATGAAAGAGAAGACAGATATGCTGCTAGCCCAAGAAGGAGATCTCCTAGTCCAGTGTACCGGAGGCGTCCCAGTCCTGACTATGGTCGTCCTCGTAGTCCTGAATATGACAGGTACAAGGGTCCAGCTCCTTATGAAAGGCGTAGGAGCCCCGATTATGGGCGTCGCAGTCCAGACTATGGCAGAGCTAGAAGCCCAGGCTATGACAGATACAGGAGGTAACAACACATACACTTGGCTTCTTACTCTCTTGGGTTATCCATTATTAATATCCTAAATTTCTTTATAACACTAATTATCTGATTTTTTGTTTTTTTGTTTTTGTTTTGTAACAGCCGGTCTCCTTATGGAAGAGCAAGAGGTTGAAGATGTTGTTCTGCGCAGATGGCCACACTACCGTTTGTAACCCATGGCGAGAGGGGGCATAGGTCCAACGTTCAGATTTTTTTTTTTTTTTTTTTTTTTTTGCTCTAGTATGTTTTCAAACATTGATTAAAAAGACTCATAATCTCTATTATCCTTTTTTAAGACTCGTATCTACATCTATGTGATAACAGAAATTTCTTCTTCTTTTTTTATGTTTTATAAATTTTGTTTCACATAAAATAAATTGAAAGAGACATGGAATTGTGTATTTCTCGAGCATAAGTTATACGGTTGGTGTATTTTTCTCTATTGAGAAACATTTATAAGTTTTAGAAGACAGAGAGAGAATACACAAGCAAAAGGTAGTTCATCAAGGCAGAGAAGAGTGGTTGTGATTGCAGAGTTGTTGGCTGCTGATGGCTTTGTCGAGCCAGATTTCTGCATCTTCCATCATCTCGGGGCTTAACCGAACCATGAGAACGCAGAATTCGGTTTGGTTAAGTGCTCCATCTCCATCAAGGTCTCCTTCTCTAACCATTCCTTCCGCATCTTCCTTGCTCATTCCTTGAATCCCAAGTATCCCTGAGTTTCTCCTTAGGCTCTCAGCTGTGATCAGATCTCTCTCTGGATCCGCAAGCAAACTGAAACCTTTGCACAACTCTGATACAAACTCTTCAACGTCCATCTTCTCCGCCATAATCGGCAACATATCTTCGTATTTGGTCTCCATCTTCGTATTACTACTAGTTTCAAGTACAATTGATTTCTTGCTTGGTGGTTCCATTAGTGGAAAAAAGATGATGAAGGAAGGAGAGAGATAGAGAGAAGTGATTTTTGTGAACTGTTTTGATTGATTTGTCCGATGGAGATATATAAGTGTTGGGTGGCGTATCTGCATCGATGTGGTTGTCACGTTCGAACCTTATCGTGTGGTCTGAAAGCTTTCTCCTTAACCCATCGCGTTGAAGTAACGAACGGCTGCGATTCATCTCAAGATGATGCGTTTTGGAGTGTACGGAAGCATCTGATTATTAGGTGGTTTCCTGGAAACTTCGAATGGGCCGTGACCGACGTATTCCAACTCTTAAATTTTGTTTATATATTATTATCATTATCAAAGGGGAGAGAAAGAAGTTGAAGAGATGAGATGCTAAAAGTAATTTCGCAGAAGTTTCGGTTTCTTGATTTCTTCTGTCGGTTTTTTTTTTTTTTTTTGGTTTTGTTAGTGTTATTTATATGAATTGGATTCTCTTACAATAATAACGACAGAATTAATTTATCTTTTTCTCCCGTCCAAGTCCTAACTGATTTGACGTAACAGTAAATTTTCTTGTCTTATTGTGATTTGTGAGATGTTCGTTCAAATATACTAAGAGGAGTTTAGGCAAGCGATAATTTAGGTTATTTTTGTCAATTCTACAAATGGCCAACTAGATCTTTGTTGATATTTTTTACCAAAAAAGAAAGAATTAATCTTTGTTGATACACTACTTTGATGAAGGTCAAGGCAGCTCTAGTTTCCGTTTTAAAATTAAAACGGTGCTATTAAGTTTTTTAAACTTAAGTTAGTAGAATCTAACAGGCCTAGGCCGTGATGAGTTGGATTAAAGTATTAAACATAGCCCAATGAACATGCAGACACTCAACGGTGATTCGCTGCCGTTTCATTCCTTTGTTGCTAATGGATGATATACTCTTAACTTAAAACTGATGTCAATAGTTTCCTTTGACAGCATAAATTAATGGAGATATCGATACTTAAAAAGACACATTTCTAGTAATCACAAGCTAAATTAACAAAATCTCCTGAAATTTTACAAGAAATATAACAAGGCCGACTTCTATATATCTCGTTTGCTGTTATGAAATTCTGTTGTCTTTGATATCAACTCTGAATCTCTTTTCTCTTCGATTTGGAAAGAAGAGAGGGGAAAGTTTTATAGAGTTTGTTTTTGAATCGATTTTGTCCAAATTGATTGGAAAAAAGAAAGAGAAAACAAGCAGTGAAAAATTACCACCGTTTGATCATTATTGTTTAATAGGTTCACGTTCGTTAATCATGGATGCAACATCATTCAAGGTACCACAAGTTCTTCATCAAACTTGGATTCTGATGAATGAATTTTTATTAAACTAAAATGAGTCCTTTTGAAAATATTATATTACAGAAACTTCTAAAGATCGAGAAATATAGATATGAATCTATGACTATGAGAACACTTATATATATACAGATAGAAGAAACGATGAATACATATCACGTAACACTCAAAATCCGTATTCACATATTCTTCTACCCATACATAACTCCGTTATACACATATACTAATTAATCAACAAACCAAAGTGAAAAACCAACCCGAATTACCATCAACCCAATAACAAAACATTTAAAAAATTAATATTGGTTTAAACAAAACAAAAACCCAAACAATAAGGAGAATAAAAAGACTATGTTGTGTTAGCCAAGTTCTGACAACTTTAACTAAAGTACCCCATGTGACTATGTGAGGCAAAATATCATGAAAGAGAGTTAGAAAGCTCATTTCATCATCTCTTTCGATCATTTTGCTTCACCATGAAGATCCTCCTCCTGTAGTACTGAACATCCCACTCCAGTATCCATTATTAGGGCTTGAATTATTATTATTACCATGGCTCTTCTGTTGTTGATTATCATCATGATCAACTTCTTGTGTTATGCTTGATGAAAGCTCCTTCATTTGATCCCCGAATGGAAACAAAACCCTACCTTGGTGATGACCATCTTCAGACCTATTGTTGTTGCTGTGTCCAAGCCCTTGATGATCAGTAGAGAAAGAGAGATTACTTGGCTTGTAATCGACCATTGTTGGAAACCCTGAAGAAGTGTATAGCACATTGTTTGATGAATCCATCATTGGACCAGAAGGCATAAATGAGTTGATCCCTGATCTGGAAGAAACATTAACTCCTGTTCTTAAAAGCTCAAGCGCTGAAACAGGAGACGACGAAGAACCATAGAGAGAAGATGATGATGAAGGCTGCTGATGAGTCATGTTGCCATTTCCTTCCATCTTAGGCATCTGAAGAAACTGAGACATGTGAACATGATGGTGGTGATGATGTTGATCTTGCATGACTGGGAAAGACAACAAGTTAAGATCTTGTGATGACCCTTTTGATTTATTAGGGATTTGGTTTGAGAAGAGAATTGGTGGGTTTAGATCTGGAAGTGGTGTGGTCAAACCAAGTGAAGATGGTGTTGTCTGAAGGATGTTTGATGAAGAAGAAGAAGAAGATGACCTCTTGTTCTTTCTCGAGCTTCCTCCGACAGGAACATTCCTAAGAGATCCACCTTCGGTCCAATACCTTCGACAACCTTTGCAGAAGTATCTTGGTTGTGTGAGACTATAGTTGTTGTAGTAACAAAACTTTGTGTTGGTTGAGTTACATCTTGGACAATTTAGTTTCTCTTGTGGTCTTGTTTTCCTCTCCACTACAACCGCCGTATTGTTGTTGTTGCTTACGCCAGAGACGGTGGCTCCTGCGGCTGAGACGCCGTTAGATGTGAGAATGGTGTTTGGCCTTGCATTGGACGTGGTGTTTGATTGATGTGTGTTGTTATTAGGAATCATGATTTGCTCCATTGGTTTTACGTTCATCATTTCTTGAAAGCCCTAAGCATTGAAATTGAAAGAATTAATTAGAGAACCCCCAAAGAGGGAGCTAATTAGTGTTTAATAGGCATCGTGCTTCTCAAATTTAAGCACTACCAAACGGAGAAAAATGAAACATGCACATTATATTTTCCTTGTTATCTGATAGAACTATATAGGAGTTAATAAAAACGAAAAGATATGAACACAAAGAACAAATGGTAAATAACAAATCATAACTTTTAATTATCTAATCTCTATTAGTTTTTCAATATATAATTAACGAGTAGTCAGATTAAAAGGCTGAGAAAAAAGTGTTGCGAGCTATAATATATCCCTAATCTTTTCTTCCCAACCTCGAAACCTACAAAAAAGATAATTTTCCCATGCAAATTTTCATTGAAATATGTGTAAGAACTCTTGAAATATCTCTATATAATATCTTTGACCACAAACACATCATCACCGCGGTATTCATCTGTATATATATAACAACATATGCACACACATAAATATGAATATAATTAAGTATGAAATTTTCATGGATCATGGAAGAGAGAAAGAGGAAGGGAAAGAGAAGAGAGAAAAAGGAAGAAGTAGTTAAGGAGAATTAAGAAGAAACAAAAGACAAGAAGCAAAGGAAGATCTTTTAAGCACCTGTGTCCACTTCGTAGCGTCCATGACTTCCGACAAAGAGAAAGCCAGAGAGAGAGAGAGATATGTGTGGGTTTTGAGTAAAGGCCAAAGAGAAGAATGTTTTTGGAGACTTTTTTTTTCTTTTGCCTTTTCTTTGTTTTTGAGTGATGGCTCTTCTATGCGTTGCCTTTCACTTTATGGGTGATGAAAAAAGAGCCAGCGAAGAAGACGGAGAAGAGAAGCACCCAACTTTTAACTTATTATTATCTAAGAGAATATATATGTAAACGTTTTTTCTCATGCATTATAAATAGAAAATCTAGATATATACATATATAACTAAAATGTTATCGAGTAAAATAAATGTCATTCTGCTGGACTTTAATTTGAATATGATATATTGAATGTTGAAAATATAAATATCTGACTAAATAACTCAAATGTAAAAGTCTAGAATAGTAATTCTTGATTGTTTGCTAAAAAAGTGATAAAATGGCGAAATGAGTTGACACATATCGCATTTATTGTGCCTTTAATTTAGATGATCGGTATGAAGTAAATTGTTTGATTTAGAGACTATATTATGATTTGTAATTTCATAGCATCATCCGCCCAATTCGGGAGAAAACTATGGACTGAACTTTTAAGAAAATTTCGGTTATAAAAAGAATAAAAGTAGTAAAAAGAAAAAGTTGGGTTTGTTGATTTTGACTAGTGATGATGTCTCGTGACCGCTAGCTCTTTCTGGTCCCTCGTAATAAATTATACTTTTATAAGAGAAAAAATCGTGTGTAAGGAATTATGTCCTTTTGTTTAAATAATATATTTATTACTGAATATAAAACTCTTATGTGTTCATATAATGCATATTAGTGTGAGTGGAACTATGAGTTGTATGCTATTTCCTGGCCTCCCATTTTGTGATTGGATACTATTTGTTGGCCATATGGTCCATCAAATCGCCTAGCTCAATTTTTAAAATCCCAATACCATACCTATATGTATATACACCACATGTCTTGCGTACATGTGATTTAGTGGCTTTGACACCTAAATTTAGCTCGACTTTAAACTTTATTTACTGTATCAATATATGTATATTATACTGGTCCCGATCTAGATTTTATGAAACTGATGAGATTAGTTAAATACTGAAAATACGAAAAGCAAAAGATTGTTTATACGGTTTTGTAAGTACTTTTTAAATTTACACAATTTTTAAAACTAAACCTTTTTTTAGGTCTTTTAAAACGCTGTGAAGTTAATACCTTTACTTTGTCGTCATACAATTTTGCAGTGAAATCTAGTTTTTTAAATAGAAGTTTGTCATTCTATTATTCGTTTGCTTATATGATTATGACATTTCATGATGTTACCAAACAAAATCTATTTATACTTAACATTTATTCCATGTTAGCAATATATTTGGCTTTATAAATGCAATAAAGGGTTATTACATCACACATATCCAAAATTATATATGATTTTGGTTAAAGTGATAAAGATGAAGGTCAACATCTTATTCATACAATATCTCATTTGTATTAAAACATCTTATTAAAAATAGATATACAAAAAATCATGAGCCAAAAAAAATCCTGTAACCATGTGAGCTTTTTAGGTAAAATGATATACCTTACGAGTCATAAAAGCCACTAAGTTCTTATTTTATAGAATGAAGAAACCCTCCATCAAAGTATCAATTCAAAGATTCATAAGGCAAATTATCTTTCTTACAATTTTACAGCGGATGTACTAGTAAAAAACTAAAGGAAATTTAATTACTAAAAAATATATATATATATGGATTGGAATTTTCGAAGAGACGAATTTTGAAAAAGAAGACGAGGGAGAGAAGAATGAGAAGACCGACAGGAAGCGACAAAAAGGAGGTGGGGAGGGGCCCCACAAATCGTGGCGTGATTGAGATTTTTTTATTTGCTTGCTTTTTTACAAATCTAAAGACTGTTCCAGTTTTATTTTCTTTCTTGATGTTGACATCTGTCTTCTCTTACCCAACACCCTCTCCCACCCAATCCCTCTCTCTTTATCTATCGTGTCGTTTCACTGTGCCATCTTCCCTTTTGCCTGCCGTTTTGCTTCAACGACTTACAAATTGCCACATTTCCTTCAAGTTGTTTAGTCGGTTCGCAGATATTTTTGCTTTTAATAAACGAGCATCATATATTCTTTAGGCCCAATATTAAATATGGCCCATTAAATAAAGTTAGTTAAATCAAGTAACTACTGGCAGCGAAACCGACGCCGTTTAACGTTAATGGCGGCAATGTGTAAATAGTATCGCTGAAATGGAAAGGAAAGGCCGAAAATCGGTGAATGATGACGATGGGAACAGCTGTAGCGCCATGGAAGCAGCTTCTCTTTGGTGCGATCGAGGCGAATTCTCACCTAAGCCACTCTTCTTATGTTCAGCTCGTATGTGATTTTGTTGTATCTTATCTTCTCTTTGTTCACGCACACAACGAGCGATGCTGCTCACTTGTTAGATGATGTGTGTTTTCAGGCGACGATTGGTTTAAATGGACGGCCTTCGAATCGCACCGTCGTATTCAGGTGATTACGAATGTGCGTGATTATCTCCGTTTTTAGTCAGAATGTCCTTTGATTCGATTGGTTGGGAGATGAAATATTTGTCGGTGGCACTTTGGCAGGGGATTTGAAGAGAACAGTGATAGGATTCAAATCAACACCGATTTTCGTAGTCGTAAGGTCATTGGAATTTTTACAGTTTATGGTGGCATTTCTCCTGAAGCTACTTCCGAATTTTGTCTCATTTTTCATCCTGTAAATTCTTGCATTTTTGTTGCAGATTGAAGAGCTTAGTCATTGTCCGTATTCCGAGGTGAGAAATCTCTCATGCTCGATTTATATTACATTACACTCCGATTGTAATTTGGTGGGTTTTATATTTCCAAGATATGTTGGTATTTCTCGGATTCTTGGGAGCAATTCCGGATCAATGGAAGAATTGAGGTCATTGATGCGTCGAATCCTGACCAGGCCAAGCTTCAGGTACGAAATACATAACCCAGTAATGTCTTGGAAAGAAAGAAAGATCGGTTTTTTCTTTTGTCTTGATTGTTTTGGTTTTGATTTTTTAATGGATGTAGCAAAGAGAGAAAGCTTGGTTTGCTAATTCTTTGAAGTCAAGGCTGATTTACATCTGTCCTACTCCTGGTAGTCCTTACAACAGCGAGCAACCAAATCAAGAAGTTAAGTTAGATCCCTCAAGTGGTCCAGTTGCTGAATATTGTCTGCTGCTTCTTGAGCCAGAAAAGGTTTTGTTTTTAATAAGATTTCTTTCTTCTGATGATTTCTCTTGTTAGGCGTACATTGTTTCATCAGTGAATACCCTTGATGACAGGTTGATTACTTGAATCTGAAAAGCAATCAGAGGTTTTTGTTTTCGTCGATGGTTAGTGGAGCAGGAGAGAAATGCTGGACTTCAGAAAAGGCTAACCCTTAATTAAGTTATAATGTCTGAGGAGGTGATCAAAGAATCTCTTGTTTGTGTGGTGGATTTTTCTTATGTGAATCGCCAGTTTGTAGCAATTCATAATATTTTCACTCTTGGCTTTCAAACAGTGTAATGTGTATTTTTGGATTTTATCATACATTGGAAAATCTGAATAAAAAAATCTGAATCTTTCTCTTCTATCCCTTTGAATGACATTTCATTTGCTCTAGATTAATGAATAAGAGCAGGCAAATGGAAGCGTCTAATTTGCTTTCTGTGGTTGTTACCAAAAACACTCTATCCTCGTTTGCTGTCACCATTTGCTAATTTCAATGAAGCCTAGCACTTTGGTAGATCTGCAGGTGGACGAGGTAGACTCTCAATCACGGTCTTGCCATTTTTCACTATAAACATGGTGCTCATTCCCCATGTTTGATGGATGTCGAAGTGGCAATGCAATAACCAGAGCCCTATTCATTTTTTTTTAAAAAGAAGAAATTTTATCAGTAAAAAAATGTGGGTGGGTTGTAATGCTAGGGAAGTGTTGCGAAAAAGAATTACCTGGATTGTTGGCAACAAACCGAATTGCAGCCCATCCTCCTACTGGGACTCCAATAGTGTTCAAGTAAGGAGGATCCTCCATGTTAAATCGTGCTGTTAGTTGATCATAGTTCCCTGTGCCATAGCCAATAACATAAAAGCTGTGTCCATGAAGATGAATTGGATGGTTTTCCGTTGTGAGTGTGCCAGTATTCTGGAAGATGATTTGTATCCTGCTCCCATACTCGAAAACTATTGCTCTGGTCCCATTTGCAGCCTGAGTGTCATTGGCTATGTCATTGGGTGCCCCATTGACATAGTCATAGGATTTTTCCGGCGTGGTTGGGAAATCTAAAGTGAAGTATCCTTCCAGCTGCTTGTAATAAGCTTCCAAAATCGAGACTTTAGGCTCGACGAAGCTGATGTTGTTCATTGAAGCTGCTAATCTTCCTTTTCTGGGACCTTGGCACTTGTTATCTGGATTTTCAGAGTTACACTTGTTTACATTTATCCCGATTGTGATAAAGAGTTGTGCATCAATGTCTTTTGGAACATTGACTGCATTTAGACTTCTGAGCCCGTCCATGACTGTCTTAACAGCGATATTATCATTGAAAATAGGCAACTTAGCTGGTAACGTTACACTGTTAGGCAATGCACCAAAGTATTGGAAGTAAGCGATCGCTGATGTGTTTTGAAACTTGACGTTCTTTGCAGACTCGTACGGACCCATGGCGATGGAGTATCTCCCAATGGCTTGATCAGCTGTGACAAGAACGTTCATTGTCTGTCCAGGCACAAGCATCACACGCTCTGTTGTAAAAGGTTTCGTGTACTCGCCATCTACTTCCACTATGGTTAACAGGTGATTAGCTATGGTGAAGAAGCTCTCCATGTTAATGCCAGCATTTATCAGCCGTAGCAGGTATGTCTTCCTTGGCACTATCTCAATTTCATAAACATCTGGAATATAAAGACATAAAAACAAGGATCAATAATCTGTTTTCTCGTTGCAAATCAATCATCACACTCTGATATCTATTACCTTTAGAGGAGCAATTGTAGTTAGGTCCCGGTTGACCATTAATTGTGAATGCATCTGCTGGAGGAGGAGGTCCTCCACTCTCCAGTACCTGTTGTTCCAGCTCTACCACGTTCTTAAGCCAATACTCTCCTAGATTATCGTGAAACGACGTCAAACAACTTCAGTAACCTCAATTAGTGAATGAGACTGACTTTACTAAGAATAAAAATTACCCAGGAGAATAGTATGCTCGTTGAAGGGTTTGTTGAATGGGTAAGGAACAGAAGCTTTAGGATATACAATAAGTGGACCGTATACTGTAGCCCTAAGCCAAGAAAAGTGTGCATGCCAAAAAAATGTGCCCTTTTGTTGCGCCACTGTGAAGTTGTATGTGAAACTCTGTCCACTCTGGATTGGACATTGTGTGATATAAGATGGACCATCATACCAACATGACAGTTTCTGCTTAATACCATGCCTGCACATAATAGAAACAACGCTTGTTAGTCTAGTTTTGTCTTCTAAGCATTTGTACTTTGTATATATGTGTATATATATATATCTGCATAAGCATACCAATGGATTGTGGTATTATAGGGGGTCATGTTGATAACGTTAACGACAATTCTGTCATCTTCTTGAGCGGATATTGCAGGGCCAGGGAATTTCCCGTTGATTGTTACAATCTCTTTTGTCTGGCATAGCCTGGTGAGTCTCGTTGTTTGTACCTATTAGAGAAATCAGTAACACAACAGAGCAAAGAATACAGAAAATGCATACATGAGATGTTGATTATGGTTTGAATATTGTTGATACTTTACCTTGAACTGGTAAAACTTAGTTGCAGCGCTAAACCTCGCAATGTTCAGTACTTGAATAATGAACAAGAAAAAGCAAAGACGGAACAAGACCGGGACAACTATATTGGTCATCTTTAATGGAAAAGAGACAGGGAGATATGAGAGTGAAAGGTACTGACTGTAATGCAACTGGTTTTTATAGTGTTCGAAGGCGAAAAATAGGAAATATTATATATACTTTGAAAAGAAAAGTTTCATGATTTTGGGGAGTTGGGAACAAAAACACTAGTGATTATAAGGTGTTGGGAAGGCGTGACTTGTTTCTTGACCCCAGCGTGAGATTGAAGGCAACACACGGGTTAATCTAAAAGGGCTTTGATTAATTAAGAAGAGAGATACTCTTAATGAGTCTCTTCTCTTTGCTTTTGGATCAGTAAAAAGCGAATTATATACCAAGCTAGTGAGGGATATGAAACTGCTGATTTATCTGGACCGACCCGGTTTTCACCAAGACTACAAAGCAATGACAGTAAATCAAACGAAATCATTACAAGGCTACACCGAATTGATTATACATACGAGTTTTGGGATTAGCCAGGAAGTGATCAGATGCATGATTTAGCATCATTAGAGAGTGTTTAGTAGGGTCGTATTGGTTTTATGGACATTATACGATGATGTTGTTTTAGGGCTTTTGAGTTTTTTTTTTAGAGTGTGTTGAAAAAGAAAGAACAAGAAAGAGTAAGAAGTGATCAAAGAGGTCGGTGTTTTGGATGGACTTAATTCTTTATTGGTCGTATCATCATCAAAATTCGTGCACGCCTTCACTTGTCAAAAACTCTTGTTTATTTATTTATTTTCCTAAAAAGATTTTTGTAAACATTTAGACTGAAACATGATGATTCTTCGCATTTGACCGAGTCATTTGTGCGTTGTTTTGACTGCTTTATATATATTGTTAAGTTTTAACATTATTCTGCCAAATCTATACACAAGGATAACAAAAATTCATGCAATCGATCCGTATCCGCTCATTGGTTTAATAAAATGTTCATATAAAAAACATCAACGTCATAAAATTTGCGATTTCACTTACTTATATGTTACTAAGAAAATCGTGATAATTTATTTACAATTTTACTATAATGAAGATTCATAATATAGCTAGTTCTACATCTATAGGCTGAATACACATTATACTATTTATTATACATCATAACCCAAAAAAAAGAGAGAGAGTCTCAAATGAAATATTGTTGGGCCTAAATGAGATACATTACACGGAATTCATCAGGTTAGTGTGACTTACATGGTAGTGCAAACGGGAAAGTAAGATTTGCGTTTTCCGTTAAAACCCGTGAAAATGCCGGAGACGAGTCACGACGCGATCTCGGTCACAGATCCGATCGATCAGTTACCTCTCCGGCTACTTAGATCGGAGATCGTCCCACCAGCTCCCACCCGATCCCAATCTTCTATCGACTGGCTTCCAGACTTCGCCGGCTACTCATGGCTTGCTTACGGAGCATCCACTCTCCTTGTCATCTCTCATCTACCTTCCCCTCTCCGCGGCGAAGACTCCACCAACGGTCCCTTTTTCCGTCAAATTATCGAGGTTTCCGGCGAATCTTCTTCTCCAGTTACTGCTGTTTCGTGGTCTCCTGTAACGCCGTCTCTAGGCGAGCTCGCGGTCGGGTCTGGGAACTATATCTGCCTCTTCGCGCGTGATCCCAGTGATTTGAATGGTAAAACTTAATCTAAAGCTTTCTATTATTCCTTCTTTTCAGTTGAGAAAATGGCTTTTTCGAAGCTTCTCTACATTTTGAACAATTCGTGGTTCTTGTCTGTTTAGTTTGCAAATCAACACGCGATTAGAGTGTAGTTAGTAGCCAGTGCAGCCTGTTGGAAATAATTTCTCTTCTGAGGTGTTTATAGTTCTGTTCTGTTCACGGTCTGGATTGTGATGCCACTAATGGTTTCCATCTTCTTGGTTCAACAAGTATAGTACTGACACTGGTTATTAAAAGAAGGATCCATTGGGAAATGATTAGAATGTGTATCTTCTTTCTCCCAGTTTAGTTTTGGATATCTTAAATTTTTATGTCTTTACTCATATTCAGGTTCTTTTTGTTGGAGTCAGAATGCTATATTGGTGCAAGCATCAAAAGTTGAAGCAATTGAGTGGACAGGATCCAGCGATGGGATAATTGTTGGTGGAACTGATATTGTTTTCTGGAAGAGAAGGAACCAATCCTGGGAAATCGCTTGGAAGTTCCAAGGGGATTACCTTCAAGATCTGGTGTCCTCCACCTGGTCATCCGAGGGTCCTTTTGCGACAGCAACATCTTGGAGCAAGTTTCCAGTCGACTGTGATGAGGCAGGTACACGCGTCTTGGCCTATTATAGTGATGGGGAGTCATATCGTAAAGTTGAATTGCCTCATCCTCAGAGAATATCCATGATTCAGTGGAGACCGGTGGCTGCAGAGCAGTCTGCAATCTGTGTAGGGAAATCAACGAGGAATGTGTTAATGACGTGCTGCTTGGATGGGGCAGTAAGGTTATGGAGTGAGGTAGATGGTGGAAAGACAAAGAAAGGCATCAAAGATGTGAATGATCATAAAAAATCGTTTTGCGTGGTAGCTGTGATAGAGATAAATCAGGTCTTGGATGGCTATTTGGGCAGAGATTTATTTATTGTTTGGGGAACTCGCATAGGGGGTATATTGAAAACCATGGAAGGTACTAATCAGTTGTTTTCTATAGAAAAGTATGTTCATGAAAATGTTGGCAACTGTGAGTGGTTGGTAGGACACGGCCCTGGAAAGTCGGCTTCTTTGTGGGCTGTCCATTGTCTTGACGACATCTCTCCCATGAGGTTTCCGAGGATCACATTGTGGGCGAAACAAGAATCAAATGAAATTGGTGTGGAACCACTCTCTCGAGCTGAGGCTACAGGCTCTTCTGATCGATTACCCCTTAAGAAAGTTTCTGTATCTAGAAATAACCTCTATGGCATGCCACTTATCTGCTCGTCAATTAGTTTATCTCCGCGCAATACTGTATATTGGTCTTCCTTGCACACAATAAAATCACACGACTCAGAAGAGTCATCTCCAAATAGATCCAGTGTATTGAAGTGCATTACGGAAAAAGTATTAGATCTTGATGGTCATGGTGGGAAAATCTTACAGGTGGCCTTTGATCCTATCATATGTGAGGCGAGATACACTGCTTCTCTGGACTATAATGGTTTGATAATAATCTGGTCCTCTTGTGATTACTTGAACCGTGCTATTGACCATCCTATATCAGTTTCTACTTGGAAACCTTGTGGACGGCTTCAAAATTTAGATTTAAGATTGAAGTACACGAGTATATGCTGGGCACCTTCATCATTGAATGATGAAAGATTTCTTCTTGTGGGACATGTAGAAGGCGTTGATTGCTTTAGCTTGAGGAATTGTGGGATGGGTTATGATGGTTTTCTAACCCATTACATTTGTACCATACCATTTTCAGTTAGCCACCCTTTGGATTATGGTCCGACCAGCATATTTGCAATTCCTCTGTCTAATTCTTTTGGAAAGACATTCAAAAGTAACAGATTTTTGCTTTTGAGTGTATGGATGAAAGAGAAACGGTTTGATGCTCTGTCGTGGAGAGTGACTTTGCATCATTTCGATGCAGCAGGAACCACCTGCGACTGTCATTTTCATGATTTTGATAGTATTGAATCGGGCAAGTGGTTGTTCGAAGATACTTTTGCTGGTAAGACAAATTGCATTGCTGTTCGAGCATGCTCTTCAGAAATACCTAAATCTCACCGTTACGATGAAGTTAGTAGTTTTGCTGTGGTCAATCCAAGCGGCAGGGCTTTAGAGAATGACATGAACATTGAAAATCAAGCTTATACTATGGCAACTGGTCAAGCTGATGGCTCTTTAAAACTGTGGAGAAGTAGTCTTCAGGAAAGTTCAACACCTTCCATTCCTTGGGAGCTTGTTGGCATGCTTACCATTGGCCAAAATCCGGTCAGTGTTATATCTCTAACTGATTCGGGACACAAGATAGCAGCACTCTGTACAGAGAATCATTCAAAAGCTGTCCACACAATTAGTATATGGGAGATTGTACACCTTATAGATTCAGGGGTTTTCATACTTGAGGATAAGTTACATTTTGATGCAGAGGTTGCTGCCGTAAGATGGTCAGCTGTGGGCAATGATCAGCTACTGCTTGGAGTTTGCACACAGAAGGAGATGCGGGTATATGACAGTGCTCGGCAGCCTTGCAGAAGTACCAGTATCGCTGTCTCTGATTATTCTTCAGAGGCACAAATTTGGCAGTGCTTTGCTGTTACTCGAACATTTTCTGCTATTCATGATTTATGGTGGGGCTCCAAAGCTATGACTGCCGTTGCTCATAATGATTATATTAGCCTACATGGGCAATGGCTGGCCGTTATTGACAAGAAGCAAAAGATCGATAACAATCCAGAAATTTTTGCAGCCAATCTTCCCAACCTAGTGAATGCTACAGAAGAAGGCAGAGACTCTGAGTTGTTATCTGATTCTGGTCTTATTGATCTTAAAGAAGCTGATACTGCATCTAATAGCAGAGGGTGTATTCCTCTACTTCCAACAAGTAATGCAATTGATGACTGGCAATCCAATAGTATGCTTTTAACTGGGACCGCATCTGGTTCAGAAAGTATTATTGACATTGCGAGCATGTTACATATGGTGGAAAAGTTAGGAGGTGCTTTGCCTCTATATCACCCTCAAGCCCTCCTTGTAGCTATACGTTCAGGTGATATGCTGCAAGTGTTTTTGGTTTTTCCCTTCTTCAATCAATACCGAAACTAAGCTGTTTAGCTTTTATTTAGCTTTCCCTTCTTATTTTTTTCTTCGTGCAGGAGCATTACCTGTGTCATGCGGTTAATTTCACCTTAGCTAAAGATTGTTACCTCTGATGTGTTCAGGAAATTGGAAACGAGCAAGCGCAGCTTTAAGGCATTTTGCTGAATATATTACATCAAGTGATGCCTCCAAGAAGGATTACGCTGTAAATTCAGATAATTGTCCGGATATCCCTTTGTCAAAATATTATGAAATGTCTCTCTCCAATGGCCCAAATCTTAAGGATTTCAGTTGGGGTGGGACATCTGGTTCAATACTACAGAATTCACAGTTTCAGGCAGGGTTGCAGTCAAATTTCAATATGGATTCTTATAGTCCCAATAGTAGTCACAGTTCACCTGCCACCGACATGGAGTTTAGTGGGTTCTGTGAACATCTGAAGAAGTTAACAGATGAAGCAAATATTTCCAGGATAGAAAAGATGCAATATTTTGCAATCGTTGACCTTCTTAGCGAAATTAGTAACCCACATTCTACTTCTGTCTATGCAAGTCTTGATGACGCTGGGAGAAGGTACGATAATCTTTATTCTTAATTCTAATTTACGAAGGACCAATTAAATAACATGGACTTGCGAAAGAAATGTTCTATCATGTATGTTCATTTTCTCCCTTAACCTGTTAAAGCTGAAAGATCACACGTGTGTTTAATTCACAAGGCCAGTTTTCTCCTGTTTTAAAAAAAAAAATCTAGCTGTTTGTCGGCCTCATAAAAGTTACATCAGTTGCGAAATATTGATCAGAGGGTCTTGTATATCACTGGGGGGCAGTTTTTTGCTTTCCTTCATGAATGATACTGAATGGTATTCATGGATTTTTGTGTTCTTTCTGCTGTGTAGATTTTGGGTCACACTAAGGTTTAAACAGCTGTACTTGACTCGAAGTTCTGGCAAAACAGCATCTATTGAAGAGTTGGATATTGACTTTAGTATGATAGCATGGGCTTTTCACTCAGAGTCTCAAGAAAATTTGTCTGATTCTCTTTTACCAAATGAATCATCATGGCAACAAATGCGATCACTGGGTTTTGGATTTTGGTATTCTAATGTAGCACAATTGCGTTCACGAGTAAGTTTTAAAATTCAATGCTTGGTCCAAACTAGCTATGCAAGAACCCGTGTATTACAACTCCTTCTATTTATTCTTGGTTTCTCTACTTTAATGAAATTCTCTAATGATTCCAACAAGCAGATGGTAAAATAAATAGATGTGCATCTCTTATTTTGATGCTATGTCCTTTCTGTAGATTGAGAAACTGGCCCGACAGCAATACCTGAAGAACAAGAATCCTAAAGATTGTGCGCTTCTCTATATAGCTTTAAATAGAGTTCAAGTTTTGGCTGGTCTTTTCAAAATAAGCAAGGATGAGAAAGATAAACCCTTGGTGGGTTTTCTTTCACGCAATTTTCAGGTATTCGTACAAACGATATTATTTATTTCTGTACGACTTCTGGCATTAGGATATCATATTTAATGGCATATCTCCTACTTTGATGTATCTTTCTTACAGGATGAGAAAAATAAGGCAGCAGCCTTGAAAAATGCATATGTGCTGATGGGTAAACACCAACTGGAGTTGGCTGTAGGTTTCTTTCTCCTTGGAGGTGAAGCTTCATCTGCGATAAATGTTTGTATAAAAAATATTCAGGATGAGCAGCTTGCGCTCGTAATTTGCCGGCTTGTTGATGGGCAGGGTGGTGCCCTGGAAAGTAATCTTATAAAGAAATATATACTCCCATCTGCTGTTCAGAGAGGAGACTTTTGGCTGGCAAGCCTTCTTAAGGTGATTATAATTGCTTGCAAATATTATTATCTTTTGAATTTACCTTTCTTTGTTGGAGTTTCAAATTATGACATGAAGCTGTATCTGGTTTACAGTGGGAATTAGGAGAGTACCACCAGTCATTTCTTGCTATGGCTGGATGTCTAGAGAACCCTGTTACTGGGAACTCTACTGTTACTTCAAATCACATCTCTTTTGTGGATCCTAGTATTGGCTTATACTGTCTCATGTTGACTACCAAAAATACTGTGAAGAACGCTTTGGGGGAAAGGAATGCTTCAAATCTTAGTAGATGGGCTACCTTAATGGCTTCTACTGCCTTCAGCAGATGTGGGCTCCCGGTAAGTTATAACGGGAACTAGAATATACTCTGTGCTTGCAAATGAC
Organism: Eutrema salsugineum; assembly: GCF_000478725.1. NCBI lineage: Eukaryota > Viridiplantae > Streptophyta > Magnoliopsida > Brassicales > Brassicaceae > Eutrema > Eutrema salsugineum. Next base: position 1,269,273 of record NW_006256812.1, on the reverse strand, counting down.
AAAGGATTTGGGATTTTTCTTCCAGATATACATGTTGCACCAAAATACCATGTTGAAGTCTATGAACTTATTGTATAGGGAATGGAGCTAGAGCTATCTTTTTAATAAGTCGTTTTAGGATCAAGAGAATATCCTTATCTGCAATTTTTTGTTAAAGATCTTGCGGCAGAGTATATCTTGTAGACTCTTTTGTTGTTTCTGAGAATTGAGTTTGGTCTTCCCTGCTGTCAAATCTAATTTTTTTCTTTCTTTTTGCGAGTTGTTAGCTCGAGGCGCTGGAGTGTCTTTCAGCATCTGCCGGCAGTCATGGTGGTACGAATCATGGTGTTCTTGAGCATTCTGTTCCTGATTCGACTAATTGGGTATCAAGCGGTGTTTCATCTACTGTGGACACTCATTTTAGATTGGGTTTAGCTGTCCAGTTCCTCTCAAAGCTATTACGGGAAGCATCCACACAATTAATGACTTCTAAAATTGTTTCGTCTAAGAAACTCTCAGGATTTCAACATAAGCTACAAACAGCGTTGGAACAATTCTACCAGCGATTTTCGTTGTCTTCATCTTGCCTGCGTAATTTGGTATGCGGTTTCCACTACTAATACATGCACATGATATTAGTTTTCTCACTTATCTAATTTTGATTGCCAGTGTAATCTGCTTCTTTGTTTTCCATCTGCAGATGATTCTGTCAGCATACAACTATGGGTTACTATCCATGGGATACAATCTATTTCAGGAAAATAGTTCCTTAGGACTCTCGGTAGACAAGTCTCACGCAGATGAAGATCTCCTCCAATACTCAGCGTTGTGTAAATTGATTCTAAAAGCGACTGAAGAGAAATCCTTTGTATTGTCACGAATCATTGCTGCATGCAGTGTCACTGGCTTACACTCAATGCCATGCTTTGAGGAAAACAAGGTATCATCTGGACCTGAACCAAAGTGGTCCAATGCTTTGCGATTTTACTTCCAGGGAATTCTGCAATCCTTCTTTAGGTTAAAAACTTCTATAAGGCTGTGCTTGGGCTCCTCTGTGGAAAACCTGAAAACAAGACTCGCAGTTGTTCTTGATTTAGTCGAATATTGCGCAAGACTTGCAATGGCTTGGGTTCTGGGAGATGTAAATTGTCTCTTTCGAATGGTGCAGCCCCTTACGATAGCATATTTTCATGGGCATATGCCTTATGAGGTTGACCTGGAAAGCCTGAAGAGAGTTTACGACCAAGAAGTTTCTGTTAGTGTTCCAGATGCATCAGATGTAGGAGTTAATTCTATTGTTGAGAACAACGAAGTTGGCTATCCAGTGTACTCAATTCCAGAAGATGAAAGGCGTCTTGTAACACAAGCATGTTTCTGGAAGCATGTTTCAGACTTTGTGAAACATAAGCTGGTATCTATTTCGATCGATCTAGATGATGGTATCTCGAATAGTAGTTCCTCTGAAAAACTTGGTGCTCAGACATCATTGTGTTCCAGTGATGACATTGTATTTGTAACTGAGAAGATCATGTCCGTTCTGGGAAAAACACTGATTAGCACCCTTGCTCAACTCTCTTCCTACCATATAAAACAACTTGTATTGCTCTTGAAACAGAAAATAGAGAAGAGAATTCAGGTTCCTACCTTGTTATGGTTGCACGAATGTCGGGAATCTCATGCAAATTTTATTAATGGAGCTATCCCAGATGCAGGTATAGAGAATGAAGACAATGGGGACCTTGCAATTTCTGTGAGGTTTTGGAAGCTTTGTGTTGATACTCATCTAGTATTCGAAGCTTGTTTGCTAGAAAATTTTGACATATCTGAATGGTCAAAATTAAAACCATTGGAAGATTGGAGTGATATATACAGAGAAGTAACTGGGAATAATGAGCTCAATGTGCCATGCAGTCAAGATGGTAAGAGTAGTAATGGGGTGGCTTCACCTACAAGCCACGCTTCAAATTCTTCGCATAAAGCTACAATAACTGCCAATGAAAACTCGGCTTTCCAGAACCCCAAAGAAATCCATAAGAGGACAGGGGAACTCATAGAGGTAATTGTTTTTCTTACATCGACCAACAAGTACTGATATTCTTTGTGGAAACTTTGCTATGTTTGGTGGTTGAGTATTCTCATCTTTCTAACAGGCCCTATGTATCAACGCCATCAACCATGGGCAAGCTGCATTAGCTAGCAATCGCAAGGTCAGTAATCGCATTTGTCTATCTTTACTTTTTTGTGATTTGAGAAGTTGTAGAAACTTGCCATATATAATGCACAAAACTTTGACTATGCATAAGATGAGTCTGAATCCTGGAAAACCTCCAATCATCTTATGTCTTTATCCTGTTTCGAGATAAAAGTTTCTTACGATATTGCATTTCCCCATAGCAACACCAAGTTTATGTGTATTTGTTGTTGCATTGTTTTCTTATGCGTAGTAATAATGTGGCGTCAGACATAAACACATCCCTGAATGTGGATTCTGTTACATGCAGGGTATCATTTTCTGTAACCTAGAAGATGGTGGTTCCCGCGATGATCAGTCAAACTATATATGGTCAGATGCTGATTGGCCACATAATGGTTGGGCTAACTCTGAGTCAACTCCTGTTCCAACATGTGTCTCACTCGGTGTTGGTCTTGGGGACAAGAAAGGAGCACACCTTGGGTTAGGTGGGGCCACTGTTGGTGTCGTTTCTCTTTCCAAGCCTGGGAAAGCTCACAGAGTTCCGGGTTACACTGGGTTAGGAGTCTCTGGTCTAGGTTGGGAAACTCAAGAAGATTTTGAGGAGTTTGTTGATCCTCCACCAACAGTTGGAACTGTTATTACGAGAGCATTCTCTAGTCACCCAAAAATGCCTCTCTTCTTAGTTGGCTCAAGCAACACTCACATTTACTTGTGGGAGGTATGAACCTAAGCATTTGCATCATCTGTTTAATTTCTTTTGTTTTATTTCACGTTAACGAGTGTCTATTGAATGTCAACGATAAAATATGAAGCATTTTGACAGGGTGGCATTTCTTAATATCCTTGTGGATCTTATTATGCAAACATTATTACATCTTGTAGTTTGGGAAAGACAGAGCTACTGCAACATACGGTGTTCTGCCTGCTGCAAATGTTCCTCCTCCATATGCTTTGGCGTCAATATCAGCAGTGCAATTTGGTCCATGCGGACACAGATTTGCTAGCGCTGCATTGGATGGAACAGTATGCACTTGGCAATCAGAAGTTGGAGGAAGAAGCAATATCCATCCTGTTGAATCATCTCTTTGCTTCAATGGCCATGCATCGTATGTTTCATGATCCTTGAGTTGTTAAGTTCTCGTTAACTAATGTGCTAAAAGCACCCAAAATTTGGAATTTATTGCACTCACTCGTGAAAAGTTACCATTTGTTTTCTGTTGATATGGTTGCAGAGATGTAGAATATATCAGTTCGAGTGGATCTATCGTTGCAGCTTCAGGATATAGCTCAAGTGGTGTCAATGTAGTTGTATGGGATACTCTAGCTCCCCCATCAACCTCTCAGGCATCCATCAGTTGTTATGAAGGTCTCTTCCAATAACACAAATCGAAAATAGCAGATTAATCAACATTACTATCATTTTCACATAACCATAACTCTTCTGTTTTTTTTTTTCTTTTCTTTTCCTTACACGAAGGTGGTGCACGCTCTATCTCGGTATTTGATAATGACATTGGTAGTGGCTCAATTTCTCCTATGATTGTAACCGGTGGCAAAAATGGTGATGTTGGATTGCACGATTTCCGGTATATTGCAACGGGTAAGATGAAGAAGCAAAGGAACTTTGACGGAAGAACTTCGACTGATGGAGATCAGAACAAGAATGGGATGCTTTGGTATATACCAAAGGCTCACTTAGGTGCGAACCTTATACCCTACTTTGACCTTCATGTTCTGTTTAAATTGGAAAATGTTTCTCTGAATCTGGTTGGTGCAAATATCAGGGAGCGTGACCAAAATATCGACAATCCCGCAAACTAGTCTGTTCTTGACGGGAAGCAAAGACGGAGATGTTAAACTTTGGGATGCAAAAGCAGCAAAGTTAATTCATCATTGGCCTAAACTACACGAAAGACACACTTTCCTGCAGCCAAACTCTAGAGGCTACGGTGGAATCATTCGGGTAAGTAAAAGCTTAAACCTTTCATCCTATTTTCTTACAAAGGTTTCGGTTTGGGTTTTCGTTTTAGTGAATCTGAATTTATGGTAAATCGTTCGGCATATAATCAAATTATATCTTTATTATTGTTTGGAAAATGTTTTATACTTTGGCTAACCAAAACCCAAACCTATAAAGTTTATAAACCATTTTAGCCGTAATAAGGTCTCGATTTTCTAGAGTAGGTTTTCTTTATTCTTTCGTTTAATCCTAACTATATTCAGGTTTTGTGTCATCTTTAAAAACTTAAAACTTAAAAGGTTGAGTTTATATTACAAATTTATTGCAGGCTGGGGTCACTGACATACAAGTTTGTCGGAATGGATTTATCACTTGTGGTGGTGATGGCACTGTGAAGTTCGTCAGCCTCAGAGATTCCTACGACAATGGAAAATAAAACATTTTCCGGGAAAACTATTACAGCCAAAAAGACGAGTGAGGTAGAGTATTTCAGATTCGTAATTTTTTTGTAATGTAAGTTTTTTTTTTTTTTTCTCCCTATGGTATATTTTTGGTGTATACACGCACTGACGCACATATGAAAGCAGTGGAAGGAATATTGAGTTGACCTTAATCCAGATTTATAAAATATATCTTTGACTTGACTTCAATATACGGAAATATCATCATCTATTTATCTAACTTTGACATGGTTTGCATTGACTTAGTTGATTGGGATTTGACCGGATTCATGGAATCGGACTGACCGACTCCAATCACATTGGAGATTTCAAGTTTATGTGTACCGATAATTGCAAAGAGCAAAAGCAAACATTACATCAAAACCGAATAATTTTGGTTCAACTTGGATTTTTGTATGCTTGCTGAACCAAGACAACCTTCAAAACCGAATTAAATACCTCAACAATACACACTCGCAATATTTAACAATTAAAAAAAAAAAAAAAACAGAACTAGACGCCATTCAATCCCAGCTATCGCTCATCCTATTGTGAAATAAAGTCGAACGAATGCTAGCTAAACGTTGTCAACAAATAAACCTGAATAAAGATTTAGTTCGTATTATTGTAAATCTATGTTTTTTTAGGGAGGATTCGCTAGTATTAGACCGTTACAGTTTAATAAGATTATGAAATCTTTGACGGCTTTCGTAAAGAACCTGGCCGTGATTGTATTACGTAGTAGATTATATTATCTTGTGGTTAATTATAAAAGTGCGCCATTATTTTTGATGCAGACGAATGATATATGAATCATCAAATGTTTGATTAAACCCATTATTATCCCTAATATTATTGTTAAGAAAAGTGTCCATTTCATTTGATACCTATTCTAATGATGTTAGTTGTATGCATCTTATATTGTTTTAATTATGACGAATATATTAGTGCTGACATAAAGCATCTTCCTATAAAATTATCATTGTTTAAATTTCTTGTGGAATCAGATAATAAAAATATCTAATGTAACTATCAATTGGAGAATAGTGGGGAGAGAGAGAGAGAGACAATTAACCATATAATGACTTGAAGAAACTTTTGCTTCACCTAACGTTCAATTACTAGGCGACGTCACTATTTACATTCTCTGTACCTAATCTTCAAATCTTTTTTTTTTTTTGAATCTTCATACTCTAATCTAATCTTCAAATCTAGTTTAAACCAAATCAACATGTATTAAGATCTTATTTTTGAAAATTTTCGTAAGGTAATTGAGACAAATATCAAAAGTTTTAGAAAAACTGAATCGAGTTAGCTAAATCTTCTGTGGATTAAGATTTTTGTTTTTACTAGTATTAATCAAGACATAAGGTATTAATAGCGCGTGGCGCGTATTCTGAAGAGCCAGATTTCGCTCCTAAGTCTCCAAATCATGTAGATAAAAGGTCTTATCCGTAAAAAGAAGAGAGAGAATCCCCACTCGATCTTCTTGTTTCGCGCCACGTGTAATTAATATCTAATCGAACGGTTCTCGTGTGAAATCTATGGGCAAATCTGTGGACTCAAAGACTCAGAAACATAACTATGGGTCCTGAAAAACGGTACCGTTTAGCGGAAGTTTGCGTGCTGAATGACACATGAAGAAAACGATAACTGCAAGATTCAAAAGCTTCATCGGAAGCAAACAAAAAATCTCTGACAATTAAAAAAAATCAGACAACTCTATCTCCGCTTTTTTTTTTGCTGTCTTCACGGGAGTGACCTCTCGATTCGTTATATCTGATCGATTCTTTTATTCCGGTGTGTGGATTTCGTCCCTGATTGATCCCGGTGTTACTCTCTTCTTCTGGTTGGTTTTTTTTTTTTTTTTTGGAAATTCTGCAAATTATTGTTGTTTCTCTGAAGTTTTTTCGTTTCTAGTTGGTGATTATGCTGCCGACAGTTTATTTCATCATCCGCTGTTTTCGTGTTTTGGGTCTCATCGGGTCTGATGGTCTTTTTTTTGGGGATTTAATAAAATTTTGGGATTTGATTCTGATTTGATAATAATTGCAGAGAATGATTGTTTAGTTGGTAGGTAGGTTAAAAAAGAGTTTGCTTAATTTTGACCAGAATCTGGCTCTGATTTGTTTGCTTCTAGTGAACTTAGGAACTAATTCTTCAATTTCCCTTAAAGCAAAACATCAGATTCTTTTATTGAAAAGGGTTGGCAAGCTTTTTGGTGATGGATCTGTCTTCACCTTTCTTTCGTAGAGGTTATCTGGCCGTCTCAGAAAGATTCCTCCTTTTAAAATGATTCATTATCTTCTATAAATGGAATCAAATGGTTAATTAGACTGCTAAACCTGAATCACATTTTGATTGTTTTTGTTTTCATCCTCAGTCTTCTGTCTTATTACAGAGTTATGGTGAAATGATGGCAGCTGCTGAAGCAAGAGCAGTTTGGCAAAGAACAGTTAACCGTTGCTTTGTCCAAGAAGACGCTAAAAGAGCTCCCAAGTTAACCTGTTGCCAATCTTCATTATCAGCTGCTTCAACTAAACAGGTTGGAGATTCTGGATCTACTCGAGCTCTTGTTGATCCTCCGAATCAATCATCTTGTGCAGGTTTCATGCCTCGAAACCCTAATTTCCCTGATGTGTTACCCCACAATGCCAGATTATGGGGTCATCATCATCATCACCACATTCAGCCAAACCACAAGGAACAAGTGAAGAAACCATTAGAGCCTGAGGTCGATATCTCTGACAAGAAACCTGAACTGGGAGCCAAATCTTTCAAGTCCGAAAGCTTTCAAGAGTTTATAGAGTTGATGGAAACGAGGGAAAGTTATGGTTCCACTGGGTATGATGAGTCCTCTGAGAAAAAGTTACTAAATGAGCTATCTTTCGATCCGAGTGCTCCATGGAATCCTCTCTCGAGCGAGAAAGCTGGACCGTGGTGGCGAACCACCGATAGAGATGAATTAGCTTCCTTGGTTGCACAAAGGTCTCTAGACTACGTTGAGAATTGTGATCTACCAACACCACAGAAGATGAAACGCTCTTATTATGGTAGTCCACGTTGTTTCGACTCTGATGGGCTCCGAGATTACTCTGTCTCTAAGCAAACCATCCACGAGCACGGGCCAAGAAGCTGCCTGAACAGAACTGAGGATTCGTCTGAGTCTGAATTAAGCAAATCAGAGCTACTAGAAGCGCTGAGGCGTTCCCAAACACGAGCCAGGGAAGCGGAAAACATGGCTAAAGAGGCGTATGCAGAGAAAGAGCATTTGGTGAAGCTCCTGTTCAAGCAAGCCTCAGAGCTTTTCGGGTATAAGCAATGGCTACAGCTGCTTCAGCTTGAAGCACTTATCAAGAACAAGAAGATTGAGAACAACAACAAGAAGAACAACGAGCCACCAATTTCCATCCCTTGGAGCAATTCCAAAGCAAGAAAACCGGGGAGAAAGAGAAGAAACAAAAGGGCTAAACCGAATGCAGCTAAGTACGCGGTTGGTTTAGCTTTGGGGATGAGTCTTGTTGGTGCTGGTTTGCTTCTGGGTTGGACTGTGGGATGGATGCAGATGCTATCTTTCTAGGTCGAAAGAGAAGGAAAAGAGAAGAGAAGAGAAGAAGAAGAGAGACCTCGAAAGGTTTTCTGAAAAAAGATCATCTTTTTCTCAGTGAGCAGCTTGATGATCTTGAAGTTAGTTTAAGATTTGCTTCGAATGCAGCTTTTGAATTTCGTTGATGAGAATGTAAATTGTTGTAAGAATTTTGTTAATATTATGTTTCTAGTTTGATAAGTTTCTTAAAATTCATACATATGAAATGATCTTTCATGTGAGTATTTATCTGCGTGTGTTGATTTCTTAGCTATATGATCTTTCTTCCATGTACACATAAATAGCTTCTGTCTCTTTTTTATGTAATTTGTTTATGTTTCGTGGATTTAATACAACTTTAAAGACTACATATATATATATATATATATAGGTGATGTATAGATTTAACAACTTTGTGTGATACAATTTTTATGGACGTTGAGATGATGATGAAACTTTGTGCTTATAACTTTAACCGGAAAAATTAATTAATTGCTTTTAACAGTGACAAAAATTTTAGTTGAATTGATTTTCACTTCTTGGGTAAAAAATCCTAGCTTTTTCACTCTTTTTTTTTTAGTTTTTCGTTTAACTACTCGACTACGTGGCAAAACCGGAAAAGTGATTTGATTGCGAACATTCGGGCCCGGTGACCCGACCCGATTTTAGAGGATCCTTTTTAAAAGCCCAGTGGGTAGTCCGGAAAATCAATCGAATCAAAGACATCGACGAGCTCCGAGAATTTCGTCTCAAATCGAATTGTGGGAAAAATGCCGGTCATGGAGAAACTGAGGATGTTCGTCGCGCAGGAGCCGGTTGTCGCTGCGTCTTGCTTAATCGGCGGTGTTGGTATGAACCCTAATTCATAATCGTTACTCACAGATCGAAAAGATCGATCGGCAATCTCTTTTCTTCTTAGAAATGATTTGCTTCAGGATTTATCTAGTTTCTGGAAACCCTCTTTGAACGTATGGCTAGTTTTTGTAGTGGTCTGAGAAATTAGAAATGTATGCAAGGGGACATTTCGAGATTCGGAATCGCCATATCTAGGGCTTTTCAAAGAAGAGTGGCGTCAGAAGTTGGAACCTAGTTCCAGCCTCGGTTACTTCGATAGCTGGTTAATTAAGAAGACTAGTGTTAGCAAAAGGCAATGTGTTGTTACATTTTCTGAAGGTTGTTCTTCATCTTGTGTAGGACTCTTTTTGCCTGCTGTTGTGAGGCCTATTCTAGATTCACTCGAGGCTTCCAAGCAAGTCAAAGCGCCTCCACTTACAGATGTAAGTATCAGATACAAATTTTGAACATTTCTTATACTTAGATGGTTAAATTATTCGATGATTTCCTCTCTAATGTATGTCCCTGATCCGGAATCTCGGCATTGTGAATTCCTATGTTTGGTTAGGCGAATGTTTAGATGGTTCCAGGTTCTGTATTTTTATTTTGTTTTGTGTGTTGTAACATAACATCATCTCAATGTTTTGCCTCTCCTCACTTTGTTGCATATTCATATGATTCGCTTGGTTCATGTATGACTCTGTGAAAATGCTATGCTTTTCTTCATGGACGAGTAGCATCATGATCACGTTTTGTTAATTTCATAAAACCAGGATTGGGCACAAAATATATTTGTTATTAGTTAACCCTTTGTTTAGTAACCCAGTACTGAAATATGCGTAGACAAACAAATGCTTCAAGTATTTTTACTCAGATCCAATTTGCTTTTGCAGGTTATTGCTGGTGTCACAGGGAAGAAACAGAGCTAATCCTAGCAATGTTTTCTTACATTCAGATTTCCATATTCCTTTTTTGGTCTTTTAACTCTTTTCTATTTTACAAATGAAATAAGCCAGACTCATGTTTTTGTTTCTGAAACTTATATAAAGGCATGTGTGTATGTACACTCCCTGTCAATCAGATGTATTCATTTCTTAATGACAAATTGAAAAGCTTGGAACTTTTTTGTTGCCATGGCTCATGAGTCTCGAGTACACACACACATATATATGTATAGTATAGCATACATCACAAATATATTAATTTTACAATATAATAGAATTGCTAGTCTTACATACACTCTTAGTAACTCTTACATCAACTTGATCTTCAATAGGTAGATAGAAGATGATTAGTGTTTTGTTTAAGCAATGCAATTGAAAACAGGTTTAAACCTATTCACTTCTCAGCTTCTTGTTCTTCCATGGCATTGCTTGCTTCAATCCTTTACATAAACTTCCCTGCATTTCCCCAAACCAAACCAACTAAGTAAAAGAAAGATTTGGGAAGACGAAGGAGCCAAAAAAAAAAACGAATACTTTACCCAAAAGTGAGATCCTTTTACAGGTCCACCACCATGGAAACTCCCTGATCTGTCAAACCTAGTGATCTTCATATTGTTGCTGATCTCACCTGCTCTCTCGTTCTCCGACAGAAAGACATAACTACCCCTGACAACAAAATCCCTTCTCCCTTTCCTCCTCAAGAACCCAAAGAGCCCATGTTTCCTCTCAGGCAAGGGCATTTGAGCAAATTCACCAGGAAGGAGCAAACGAGGTGGCAAATCAAGACATTTTGGGTAAGAGAGAGGACGAAGAGGATTCTTGGGCTTGCCTGGTTGCTCTTCCCAGCAAAAAGGAACAGAAGCTAGAGTGTGAATCGGAGAAGCAAACACACGTGGACTTGCAGGTGATGACGTGTACAACAATGATCTTGACTTTGCAGCTAACACAAGTGCCAGCTTCGCCTTCTCTTCTTCCTTTTCTTCTCCCATTTTTGTTTTGCTCTGTTTTGTTTCTTTCTTTCCTTTCTGCTTCTTCTTCAGCTTAGGCTGTTTCTTTTTAGGTAGTGGAGAGAGTGAAGAAATCAAAGACACCGCATTAAATATGTCTCAAATCATTTTTGATTATTAATGATCCAACGGTGATTTTTTACTGTTTGACTAGATAGACAACCTTTCATAAAAGTCAATACTCATTTGTTAGAGGAAATTGACAGACCACGTCACCAAATACTTTTATTTTCTAAACTATTATTATTTCTTTTTCACCATATAATATTATTCTAAATAGTGATTTCTTATAACTTTTTATTGCTTCTAACTACCTCACTATTTAGTATTTACTGCGAAATAAACTACTAATTCAATTTCCCTGAATTAAATAAAATAATAAGTGATAACTATAACCCGATTACAGAAAAAGGAATGGCTATTAATCTCATCCGTCTACTCAAAAACCATGTGTTATACTGTACCATGTTTTATAACATGAATTTAAATTAACTAGTCAAATCATTAGAGCTGAAGAGAGATTAAATCAATGTATTGTTTGGCGCAATGAATCAAATTTGATAGTAAAACCAGTAATTCAGGTTATTTTTTCCCCTTTTGTCATTGTAGTCGTAGTAAAATATTACTTTTGAAGAGTAAATAATATTATGTTCAAAGAGGTGTACGCAGGTAAATAGAAATGGACGGAAAATATATACGCGCACTTAGCCCACGTGAAGCGCGTGATCATAAAATATTCTCTTGGGTTTTGCCTTTTTGGGTAAAATGGAAAAGGAGATGCAAAAAGCGCGTGAAACTGCTCTTTAAATCCTTTTTTTCCTGCATATGTATCTTATATTGTTTTTAATCAACAATGTGTGATTCACATTTAATCATCTTCTGTTCATGCAAATTACATCACATACTGCTTGCCATTCTACTCTCGATTCGAATTAGAGAATATTTTTGGTAGTTTTTAACTAATTGTATACATTTTTAATGTAAGGAATGATGTAGCGGACGTCAACTCTCAAAAAAAATTATCTGCCGACAAATGACTTTATTGTTGTGATATAACGATGTAAAGAAAGCCCAAAACTGGACCAATAATGAAAATGTGGTTTCATCAGTGAACATTCCCACCGACACCGAGCTTATGATCTCTCTGAAGCTTAGTGTGGTTTCGCATGTCTAAAGATCCTAATGATGATTACCTATTTTAACAAAAATCAATAAAATACGATGAATGTGGTCTTAGGTGAGGGTTTTTAATATTGAAACGTCAATATTATCAATAAATGTATAATAATAGTAGTAACAAATAAATATTAAAAAAGAGAGGTGGGTCTTTTGTTACGCGGAACCCAATATTAAGGGAGCAGGTTATTTGCATTTGTCTTCTTAGATACAATTATTATTTAACGAAAAAGGGTTATTCTACTAATTTTTAAAATAATCAAATTTACAAACATTGTATTGGATTGACACGTTTATTTTTTATAGATATTTATTTACTTGGGGTTAATTAGTCAACTGAGCATAGGTGATATTCGATCAGATTGAAGTCGTTGTTGATCAGATTGTACTTAATAAAATTTTCATAATTGATTGATTGATCCCCTAACACATCATTAGTCATTACGATCAAATCCACGTCGAAAAAGTAAAGTACACAATTCATACAAGTCAAGTTATGGACTCTTCAAGGCTTCTCTATAGGTTCTATAAGCATTTTGTGTTGAATACAATCCCTCTCTAGTACATTCCTAGCTAGCAAAATAACCAACCATCCAACTTCAATTTAAAAAAAAAAAATTTCTTACAAACCACCTAACTTCGTGACTCGGTGAGAGAATCCAACATAGATAAAAAAAAAAAAAAAAATTCAAGAACTTCATAATTATAGGTAAACTGTCCTCTGGTCCAACTCAAGATTTACGATCGTACCTTCATCATCCAACGACGACTTTGTGCTCATTTTCTTGACCTCATCAGTCGAATATATGAATAGCTTCTTTGCCATTTTACAGAACTCACTGCACATTCAAGAGAGTATGTTAAACAAAAAAACAATCATAATTGAGACCGTAATGCGTTAAGATAGAAAAAGAGAGAGAGAGAGAGAGAGAGCATAAAAACAAGGCACTAACTTCCATGGATCGTCTCCAACGAGCATCATATCTCCTTCGTCGTCTGTAAACACAATAGCCCATTTGTCTTTTGGACTAAGCTCTCCATCAATCTCAAACATTTTCTCTAACTCATTGATTAACTCATCGTATGATCTCAACAACGTTAAATCAACCGCACGTCCAACCGCTGTTCCTTGCTTTTGCACCTTTTCATCATACAAAGTGTCATATTTAATTTTTAGAAGAAAAAAATGTTCTCTTTTTGAATTTGAAGTAATAAAGATGAATGGTTTGTTATACCTTGGTTCGGCTTCTTGTGGATGTTTGTTGCTTCTGCTCCGTCAGTGAGTTAGGATCTTGACATTTGGCAGAACCAGAATTGTTTGAATCCACACTAATAAGTAGCTTGTCAGGAGGAACTGGAGCAGTAGAAGCAGGCTTGCTCATGAGATCGAATCCGAATAACCTACAGCAACTTGTGACCGGAGTCTCGGTTTTCTTGCATTGTAATCCGCTTGGAAACACTGGTTTGTTGGAGTTTCTTTCGGTTGATGGATCTTGAAACAAAAGTCTGAGTGATGAATTGGAGTCGAGGCTCAAGAAAGTAGAAGCGATAGGACTCCCTGTGATTTCTGCAATGCAAGATGAAACTCGAGAACGAATTACTGAAGATAGAAAACCGGATTTGGTTATTAGAGATCTTTCCTTCTTGATATGAAACTGTTTGTAATACATATTGGACATGGTTAACTCTAAGAACCATTTCAGGGTATCTCTAATAAAATACCTAAAGTTTTGTTTTTTGAAGGTACCTGAAACTGATGATGAATTAATGGGTCTGGACCGTTTGGACTTTGATTGTGGTTGAGTAGGTGTTGGGGTTAGCACGGATGGTGAGAAAGGCTCGATCTCCCACGTTGAGACCTTGTTTGGTCTCTGAACCGTAGATGGCTCGTCCCATTGGATCTAAAAAGAGGAAGCAAAAAAGATTCAAAATTTACAGAAAGTAATGCAACAAGAACCATATATCTAGAGAAAATAGATCACATTCACTACTAAACCTGCAACGACCTCCATTTCGAAGCTGGCCATTGAGAAGATAGATCTCCAGTACCAACAATCGTACCCGTAAATCTGAAGAAGAAACCAGTCAAGATCTCAAACAACCTCAATCAAGAGAGCATCCACAAATAATCAAAGTGGAAATGAGGAATCTACATTCTCTCAGGAGACTCTTCTCCTTCAAATCTCATTCTAAACCGCATACCGATAGGAAATCCAATTTTCATGGCCGCCATATACTTGTTCACGCCGATTATGAACTGGCTTATCCTGAAATGAAGAGAGACGATGTTAAGCTAAAACCCCTTGACTAGCAAACCTTATATCAGATGCAAAGTTCAAAACTTTACCTCGGCTTATAGAAGACAACAAACAGAGTTTTGGTGTTAACAGCATGAGAAGCAGTAGCAAGAACTCCCAAATGCATACTCTGACTCGAGATCACCGATGCAGGCATTGTGCTTTGTTGCCTCGCTAAACGTCTCACGCCAACTCGTAAATCCCCAGTTTGACCCCTTTAAACCAACATAACATATTATAAGACTAGTTACTATGAAGCTCACGAAAGTAAAAAGACTCGAGCTTTTTTTTTTTTTTAAACAACCTCAAGAACACAAATGCATCTCCAGCTACAAGTCTTTTCGAGGTTACAAATGTACTCCAGCCCGTTGTAAGCAAATGCCTCCTCGGTTGCCCTATCAAATGAGACAAACTCATTAGACTCTTAAACGCTTAGAAAACCCTCACTCAATAGAGAATATCTTCTTACCTCTGAATATATGCTTAAACCTCCATTCGTAGCCGTGGAGATCTCTAGCTACCAGTTCTTGAGTCGGTGTAGGTTGTCTCATATCCTAAGAATTGGGGAATCAAAATGATAAAGAAATGAAAAAAATCAGCAAAAGAAGGATCAAAAATCGGAAAAACAGAGATGAAGGATATAAAACATTTACAAGTGAAGGCAAGCACTCAGTGGCGTGTTTACGAAGAACAGAGAATCCACCATGAGTGCTTGTATCAGAAGCTGTTAGAATCTTAACAAATGAATCAACCGATTGTTTAGCAGGTTCGACTAGAGGTGGATCAAGGCTTGTAGGTTCACTTTGCTGCAAAAGAAAATTAAAAAAAATCGAATTCAAATTCACCGAATTGATCACATTAGTCAAGATTTGTTGAACTTACATCTTCCTCTGGTTGTAATGTGATCTGAGCATAAACCTCGTCTGTCTCATGCTCTGCTTTTAACATGACACTAAGAACTCGACAGAGTATCTTTGGAGGAAGATTAAAATCAGGTATTTCTTGATCAACGACTCCTTGATTAGTCAAAGCCACCAACTGGCGAAAAACAAAATAAAGAAGAAATTCAAGTCTTAAAAATTGAGAAAGAGGAATATGAAGAAAAGGAAGAATTTTGGAGTTTTTGATTATTATGTTTAAAGCTTACTTGTTCCATGTGACCTTGAGGGAAGTAGAAAACTCTTTCACCATAACGAGGAACTTCCACAAGTGGCCCTGCACAAGCTTTCCACAGCTCCATGTACAATTGATCATCATAAGACCCTAAATTCCAAGAAAAAAAAACCCTTCAAATTTTAAAAACAGTTGTAAAATTCGAAACTTCTTAGCTCGTTAACAAAAAAGAAAAAATGTTGACTTTTTCCCGGGAAAAAGCTAGGAAAAGGAAACTTGGGTATTTGAAGTCAAAAGAGAATTTCTCTATCTCTCAACTCACCTGATCTTCTGAAATCAACATCTACATTCGCCATCGAGGAAATCCAATCTTTTCTTCTAATCTCAATTACAAAAGCAACGAGCAGCTAAAAATCGAGCTTCAGAAACCAAAACTCTTAAAGCAGTTAATTCATCAGAGAAACACACAAGAAGAAGACGACAAGAGTTATCAAAGATGGGTAAGAAGAATGTAAAATAAATAAAAACTAAATAAACTCTATTTTCTTTAACGAGACACGACGGTTATGTCTGTATTCATTACAGAACGTCAGAACATAAATTCATTACAAAGCACTGTTGGATAAAAAAATAATTTCATTTCTCTTTTCCGGGTTTTTCTCTTAAAGGCTTTTCAGTTTCAGTTACGAACCGCTTCTTCTTCCTTCTGCCTTTTTGTATTTCTTCTCTTCTCTCCTCTCTTCTCAAACTCCATATTACTTTGGCTATTCGTTCACAAACGTCTTGCTGTTTTGCTTTCCTTTCCTTGAAGTGTTATAAAAGAAACGTATGGTCAATTATTGTTAGAGCGAATCTGGACCGTTAGATTAAAGGAGAACGGTTATTGTGCAGTTGTGCAATAGTAGTAAATGTGAGTTTAGCTCTAATTATATCATGCCTTTTCAGTTTTTGCACTAAGTCACTAACCCTACTACTCTCATTATGCAAATTATTATATAGCTTCTTACCGTAATAAGGCGCGTGAAGCCAAAAGCTGGTGGTGTTGTTCTTTTTTTATTTATTTTAAATCCCGTTAGGAGTTCCGTTAGATTTGACGGAGACGTTACTATCTTGCTCTATGTCTGGAACGTGGCAGGCAAACGTGTTGGCTCATGAATGTTGCGGCAGAGATTTTGCCATCCATCGGACGTTATGGTTAAGAGCTTTAATACCCTATATATCAGGGGATCAAGAAGGATTTATGGTACAGTTTTTTAGATAAAAAATTTTAATATTAAGGAGACAGTATAATCCCGACGAACCTGAAGAGACGGTATCATTTCAAAATGAAGCATCCTGATTGGTCGAAAATTATAATTTTCGAATTAAAAAAAAACATAAAACCAAAAAAAAAATGTTATTATATTCTGATAAGTCCCTTATGTACTCTAAGAAAAGATAATGGCCACGCTGCATTCAACGAATCAAAAATAAGCACGTGTCAAAGTATTTTACTTCATACACACTGCTCGATCACAATGGACATTACTGTTCTCCCCAACACCAGGTAGAGTAAGTGAGTAATCCCAAATACTATCAATTTTTTTTTAAAAAAAAAAAATTAAAATACAATCAATCTTGAAAAGATAGATAATTTGAGATTTCTCACGTAAATACAACAATGTTTTATTTGGACGGAAAGGTTATTTTTTTACAGAAATGAGGAATATTATGGATTACGTACGTATCACATCAGTTCCAATGATAACGTTAAATATTACAAAATAAAGATAGCGTTCGTTTTTTTCTGACGGGATAGAAATAACAGAATTTTATTCATTCAATTTCCATCACTGTAAAAATAGATTGGAATATTTCAGCCCACTGCTGTACTTGTAAATCAAATTCAATTTTGTTTTAGCTAATAACTATTCCAATCAATAAAATCAAACTAATACTGACTAAACGATGGAAATTAACTTTTTATTAGTTACTTTTTAGCCATTTTATTTTGACTAAACAATGGAAATTAACTTAGAAAAATTCTTAGTTCGGATTTTAATATAACATATATGTTTATACATCCCGATATGAATTACATTTTAGTCAAGTTGTAAATATCTCAACACAAAAGGTACCTTTTACTGATAATACATATTAAAATATAAAGAGAAAAACGAACAATAAAAGTAGAGGACCGTTTACCTCAAAGTGTTGGTTAGGAATATAAGTATTCAAAGTGATTGGAAACGCACGGATGGGAATAACATTATGTTATATTTTCTATTTATAATTGCTTAATTAATGATACAATGGAACTAATTTTACAATATTTATATATCATTTTCTAATATCTAATATTACTTTTTGATATTTATTGGGTTGGGCATTATAGTTAATCACTTATTTAGTCATAATCACCACATCAATAAATAAGAATAACGAATATTCGATTTTAGATATGCAAGTCTTAACTAATTGATCATCATTAAATTTAATTCAAAAAGAAAGTGAAGTTATGGAAAATGACATCATGACCTTATTTTATATTCGAATATACAGATTGAAATATTTATTATGATTAATAGAACTTATTTAAAGTCATGTTATTAGCTTATTGCATTTGGTGTTAAAATTATTATATTTGTAGTACAAGAGTGAGAAGAGAATCAAATGGTTAACTTTAGTTAACAACACATTTGAGAAGATAAGATTTGATTCCAACGTCGTATCTATTATCCTATATATTATGCAAAAATATTTTTTATCGTATTTTTACTTAAAAAGACTGACTTTTATATATTCTAAGTTCTTAACTGGTTCATTATACATTTCATGTTCCGAGTCTTGAATATCTTCCACTAGTTGTTTTGTATTCGTTTAAAATTGTACTTGCCAGTGGATCAGTCAAAACAAGAATACAGTGTTGGTAAATATAGAACGTATAGAGTAATTTACTTACGACGCATTCTTTTAATATGAATTAATATATACAACATTCGTTTGGTTTTATATATGTATACAAAATTCGGATCACAGTAAAGCAAACAATAATATTTCATTCATCTAATATGCAAGGAATGACCTTTCCCTTCACTTAGAGTGTTAGGTCATAACTCGTAAGGAATCTTTAAAACACTAGAGCTCATGGACTTTGGCTAATAAAGATATCAAAAACAAGATTAAAATTCTGACTAGTTATAATATGGTTATCTTAGTTACCATCGATGCAACGGATCCGATCCATTTATTCGGCTACGATTTTAGAGATTATATTCGTGTATTCTATAATACGACTTGACAATTTACACTTTAGAAGTATGCGCTTGGATCACGCTTTCTTGTTATGGTCATACAGTTTCCGAAAGTATCATTAAAATTACACAAAGATAATATGTCAACAAGATATACATTTGGTTATCACAATACAAACTTGACAAAGAAAGTAGTTATCCTATTAAGAGAAATAATATTGCCCAACATGCTGCATTGATCTTAACAGATCATTTTTCTGGGAGTTATAATTGAATTACTATTTCCTTTATCAATATTTCCAAATAGAAAATGATAATTAGTAATAACCAAGTATTAGTGCATATGTGTGGACCGGGAAGACTCAGGATATCTTGTGGAATATTTCTATAGTTTAGGCAAATTTAACTAGAATCCCTACCTCCAATGGAAATTAATCTTAGAGACGGATCGGATATCTAGAATAGCACATACTATACTATATGGTACTTATATTTTTTTTAATGTGATTAATATCAGTGAAAGCATTGTTCAACACATTGTTCCTTCTTTTCTTTTATTTTGAATTATAATTTCATCCTTCATGGCTGACAACGATATATATGTTGATGTTAGTTGCATGGTTATCGAAATAAGGATGGATATTAATTAAATGTTAATAAGGGATACAATCATAGAAATATTAAAATATATATATATATATACACATAGACAATGACATATATAGTGTTACACTAAAACCTAACATGGAGATCACTACATCTATTTGCATGTTCCGACCAGCTTATTAAATATGTTGCTGCATAAATACAAAATGAAATGCAAGAGATATCAAAAATAGAAAAAGATATTTCAAAAACAATAATTAGTACGAGGAGACATATGCACATATTTAAAGATATTTTTACTTATGTGCATACGTACGTACAGCAATTATTTAAACAATAATTCCCTCCAAGAATCACGTACGTACGTATGCCATTAATAGCTGTTCATGATCTTTTAAAGGGTTTAAAGGGTTTAAATATTTTTATCACTTAACATTTCGTATCCGATTGCATGATAATAAATCCAAAAAATTAATAGTATTTTTATTGATTGGGTATCTTCGTAAGAAGTTAGTCCGTACACAGAGCCGTGCCTGAATTTTTTTAAACTACAAGCAAGAAAAATAAAAATGCCCCCTTCAAATCTTAATAATCAAGACTACATATATCAAAATTAACTTTACTAACATAACTTACGGAAAATTAGTCTCAAACAAATATTTAAAATCATCGGTCCTGAAGCACATGCTTCATCAGCCTGTGCTCAAGCACGGCTCTGTCCGTACAACTCCTACGATACGTTTTTTTGTAGAAAAATATTTTTAAGATCCATCCATCGAATAAAAATAGTTCGTATCATTTGTTTCTTTCTATTTATTTTCAAATATAATGGACCATATCACGAAATAAAAGTAAATCGACTAACTATTATATTTAATTGATGTATAAAAGTAATATCACGAAGTAATCCAATAAGACATAATAGTTCTAACTTAAGAAGAAATAAATGATCTCATTACATACTACTAATGGTAATCTGTACAGTAATTATGTTACCAGAATTTAATGTTACACATCAAAGAGTTAGTTTGCATACAGAAATTTCTATAAGTAGAATTAAACACATAATTTTAAGAGTTTCTAATTTAACCTGGAAACAAATATAGAAGTGGTTTTTTTTTTATTAATCTAGAAGTGGTTAAAGAGCAACTATTGTCCTTGTCATTTCCTTTCTCTTAATTTCCAGAGTTTTTATGTTCTCTTTGTTTATAAAATTAATAATATATTTACTTTGTGACATAGGGAAAGGATTCCTAGTACTTTTTGTGTTTATTTATTACTTTTTTAATTTTCTTCAAACAAAGGCACCACCTCACATGTGCGACAAAGGATTGGTCAAAATTTCTTGAAAGCATTAAGTGAAGAAACATTTAAGTATTAATCAAAGAAATTAGCACTCCATTTGTTATTGGAAATCTGGTATTCTTACACTGCCATGTCGTCGACATTTCTAAGAAGAAGTTTCACAAATTCGTTTCTAAAGAATCATTGAACTAAATTTTATGCCTAACTAACTCGAAATAGATTGATTCAAAATACATATGTAATTGAAATTGGGAAAACTACATATTACTGTTGAGTGTTATAAATGCTTAGCCCCGTACATGTATAAATGTAAAAGAAAGGAAAACATTACTCTACCTAGTTCTCTAATTGAGTAGGTTCATTGGATCTAAAAATCCATACAAAATCAGAAACAGAAACACAATCTTGCACTTAAAAAAAAAAAAAAAACAAACTTCCACTTATACGAGAAATTTCAAAAAGAGTCGAATTAAGAAAGTTACTATTAAGTATTAACATTGCTTGGTCCATTGTAATTTTTGTTCTTCTTCTTTGAAATGCCATTTTTCTTATATTTATAAATGAAAAGGCAAATAGCAAAACGAGGGGATCAGTTGATAAATCACATGATCATATCATATGACCATCTCTTTCTCACTGCCAGGGTGGGTCTCAGTCATATCACTGGATTATATACAATCTAACACATAATAATACAAACGTCTAAATAATACAAATGGTTGCCGGAAAAAATGAAAATAATTGATATCGCCGACGTGTGAGGGGCACTACCAGCCGAGATTTTTCTGTAAATAGTGTGTATTTGTAAAGTAAAGTTAATAATATTATTGATCTCCAAATACCAAAAACGCTGCCATTTCCACCCTCCTTTATTCATGTGTTGTTAATTATGATATAGTTAAATAAGATTAGACAGAGTTTAGTGGTCATAGGTCCATATGATTAGCATTGAGCACCAACAAGAACCTATATCACCTCCTAACCTCTTTTTCCCCATTTTCTCTCATTTTCCTAATATTGTACAGTAGAGTCCACTAATCAACTTGAAAAGGAAAATACTTTTTTTTTACGCTCAAAATTAAATAAAAAATAATTTCTATACATTGTAATTCTGAAATGCTAAATTAACTTTACGGGCCACCATCCAATCGAAGGTGTCCGGGCTGCGATTACAAGCCCATTTAATAGGCCCATATATCTACTAGTTTTCCATACCGAATTTAACTTTTTGCTTCTTCTTTTTTCAACATTAACTTATTGCTTTTCTGGGGTGACATTCATGAAAAATGCTTTCTCCATTTATAATAATAAGATAACCATAATCCATGACCATTAGACTTCAGACAGACAAAATGCACATAAACACAGTACCATTACAGAGATCATATGCTTTACTTGAAAGGAAAAAAGAAAACAGCCCCCACATGAAAATTCAAATCCAAAAACAAAAAAAATCAGGTTTTGCATGATAATGCTAATTCCCTCATCTCACTTCCAAAATGATACGAAAATGCCGATTTAAGACCAAAAAAACATGAGTTGACTACTTTTCTTCGCAGATGCAATGCAATCTTATGTTGCTGTGTTTTCCTCCTCCTTTCTCCTCACATCCATCTCTCCTGACAAAACATATTATAGTCACATCAAGATTTATCCCCAAATTCAAAATAAAGAAGAGAATTACACAGATTTGAAAACATTCCTCAAGTTATAGACCACTTACTTCAAGCAATTCTACAGTTGTAAGCATTGCACAGCTGGAGTAAAGCTGCTTGATTAGCTTCATCCAGATTGTCAAAAATAATCTGCGGGTAGCTACCAGGAGAAGCAGAAGAAAGCCTGGCCAAAGAAGCAACCAAGAACTGCTTCGGATCATTAATGTCTTTGAGAGGATCCTCCTCTTTTTTCCCAGCATTGTGAAGATTCACAAATGCAGCTGTGTATCCAACATTATCGGAGATTTCTGGCATTTCAGGTTCATCCACAGCTCTTTCCTGCTCAGGCCGTGAAACAAGTGTCACGATACTATCAAGCGTTTTACCCCAGAGTTTAGCAGCTGCTGGATCCAGAAGAGCTGGAGTCTCACATATGAGTCTTGTTGCAGCTACTGCAGTTAACTTGACCTCGATACTTCCCATGATCAGTTTCAGGTTCGGAATCCAGAAATGCTCCACGATAGTAGTGAAGATGTTCGGCTGAACAGTATTCATAGTGTCAACTAGATAAGCGGGTCCGTGCTTCACCAAGAAGAGGGACATGAATACTACTAGCGATTTCTGGAACTTGACCGTCTTTTTGTTTTGAAGGCGTGTGAATAGAGCACTCCATACACCCGTCATGTATGGTGCAATCACACTGTAGTCGAGATACTCAATAATCGTGTTAAGGATATAAAAGCCTTGCTCATCCGTGCTGGGTGATGAAACCAGCTTTTCGAATATCCCCAGCACTTGACTCAACCGATTCTCTTGAGTGACCTCATGAGGTGCTTTCTGCAGGAAAGCCTGCAGCAAACGCACAAGAGCTGGAACATTGCCGCTTCTCTTCCATGACTCTGGCGAGAGGAGCAGCAAGAAGATCTGCATGTAGTTCGGTGTGAGTGGTGGTCTGTTCAACTCAACAAGCTGAGCCAGCAGCTGAAACGCGTAAGGCAAGAACTCTGTGATATCATTGGCCAAAATAAACTCGAGGCTTGGGAAGAGGCTCTTCTCAAATGCAGATATAAGAGAACTATCACGTTCACATGCCCGTCGAACAAGTACGGCCACAGACTCAAAGATATAGTGGTTAAATGTAGGGTTTTTAGGGTTTTTGCAAACTTCACTGAGAACCAAGGTCAGTCCCCCGATGCAAGGTCCAGCAACCTCACCACTGATTTCAGCAACACCAAGTACCCGCATTATACACTTCATAAGATATTGATTCTCCTCAGACTCTGGAAACTTCAGTGCATCAAACAGGTTCGTCATCAACTGCAGCAAAAAGGGACTTATATCACTAGCGACATACCTATTCTTTCCACCTTCGTCCTTCACTAGCAATAACTTCTCTATACAGCTAGCCGCATATGAATGGACAACGTTTGACTCTGCTTTAAGGAATCGGACCAGCTCTGGGAACAACTGAATTGCAAAGGGCTTTGGTAGATGACTACGAAACATAGTTAAGAACTTCAAGGACCCTGCCTTTAGCATTGGAAAACTGTTGACGTCGTGGCTTTGTAGCTCGGGGAGAATAATGTTTGCAAAGAAGCTTTGCACATCAATGAGATCTGTAGACACAGACGCACCCCCTGCCTTCTTCGTAGCCAGAGAGACGACCAAGTATATTGCACAATCCTTATCTTTCCACTGTGCAGCCGGGTTTGTCGAAAAGGAACTCAAGAGATTCTGTATCTCAAGAGAAACTACTTCTGTCACTTGTCTTTTGTAGTTTGTGGCAAGTCCCTTAAGTAGCTCACAAGCTATTCTCCTTCTAGTGTCCACATCACTTCCCTCCATGTCTCTACGGATAAACTCTATATAGTTCATCTCGAAAAGTTCTTCATCTTCGTCCCTCAAAGAAACATTGGGAATCACAATGCTTTGGCAAATCTCCTTGATTACATTGTCACCTGCGAACAAAGCATGGTGCGCACTTGTGCTCACAGTGGTCAAAAACTTGATTGCCGTAGTAGCTAGCTGATCCCTACTAGGAGACTTTGACACATCTCGGAGTAATGTCCAGACAGCTGATGCAAAATCCTTCAAATAACCTTGGAATTCTTCTTCGTATTTCTCCATATACAGGTTAATATTCTCACAAACGGCAGAGCGAAGATCATCAACAAGTGTTAACCCATCTGCTGTGGCTTCCAAGGCAGGATAATTCGAGGATAAGCACTTCTTAAACACTCCCATCCACTCGTTCATATGATCCTCGAAAAACTCCGGCAAGTCCTGAAAGTTCAACGACAGAAAAATCCTGCAGCACAGCTTTTGCGACTCAAACAGAGGCTTAAGGATCGCGGCTGATCCACCAGAGCTCGCAACAGCAGAATCAATCAAAGAGTCCGTTTTCAGAAATACTTCTTGCAAGGGAGGAGCAAAGTTCTTCAGGCAGTACTTAATATCAGTAAACAGATCATTGGTTCTAAACTGATGCCTAAAGTTTTTGAAAATCGAATTAGCGGTCCCAAGAATACCATTGACGGACGCATAATCGCCGGCGAGGGCAGCTTTTTGAAGGCTGGAGGTAAGCTCGGGAAGCAAAGCAGGCCAAGATCTCGGGAAATCATGCTTACCAATGATGGCTAGGGCTTCGCTGAGCTGGCTCTGGATGCGAGGGGAAGAAGAAAGCATAAGGGAAACGATGAGTGTCTTGATCTGCTCCTTCTCCGAATCATTGATCGGTGAGATACCAGAATCCCCAGCAGGGAGCCATCGCGAACGGAGATGGTTCTTAAAGTTGACAGCAGCGGCGTGACGGGTCTGTTCATCGACTGAGGGTTCAGCCACCAGACGGAGGACGGCTAAGCCGTAGTTAGGCAGATCGGCGGCCTCCGATAACGATCTCTCAGCAGCACGACGAGGCTCCGGGACCGGAGAGAGCGTGTGGAGAAAACATTGCGACAGGAACTGGAGAGTCTCCGGATTCCACTCCATCTTTCTAGAAAAACTAGGGTTTATCCGACGATTTGAATCCGAGAAACTAGTGCTGCTGATATCGGACAACTATTCGATTAGGGCAGAGATCAAGCACGAGAGACGGCGAAGAGAGAGGCGAGTAGCTAGGGTTTCTGATTTCAAAAAGAGGGAAACGGAAGGATTTTATTTTCAAAGAGATGAGACATGAAAATTGGAAATATTGGCCGAAAAGTAAAAACTCCGACGAACTCATCGGTTTATCGGGTTCGGTTATACCCGACAAATAGAGAGAAAGATACTGCATTTAATGGGCTTTTGTTCATTCATTTAAGCCTATGTATCCAGTGGGCCGAACCCAATTAGTTTTTTTTTCTCTAAATTTTAACCTCACGATGTTAATATTTTGGTAAATTACCAGCGTTGATATTATTACTAGAGCAATTAATATGTACATCTATATTGTTTCTGGGCAAGAATTTCTGTCGGTGAAGCTTCTCGTTCCAGTATTAGTCCGTGTATTTAGATAAACCATAATAAATGTAAAAAGTTCTTAAAATTAAGTCATTTACCCTTTCTAAAACATGATAAATATCAAAGAAAACCAAAAAAAAGTGGCGTGAGGATAGAGTACGTGAAAACTCGTGCACGGCCACGGTGCATCGATGATCGACCTGATGATCTATAAAAAAAATAACTGATGATCTAAATAAGAAATGCCGATGGAACGACGACGTATTTCGTCGAACTTGTCTGAATAAAACCGTCAACGTCGGTCACGCTGGTCCAAAATATATCACGTTCTTTTGTCTTCAATTATAAAAAGTAGTAAGTATTGCCAAAACAAAGAGTTCCTTAGTCAAATAATTAATAATATATTGATGACGTTTTTTTTGGTTTTGTGTGTCTCCGGTGCTTATTTTAATTTAGTGTTGCCAAGGCCAAAAAGTATAAATAAGATAAATGCACAATTGCACACGAAGTTTTTGTTTTGTTTTTTTTTTGGAAAAGAAACGAATTTTTTGTTTCTTCTATAAAAACTAAAAATACTCGATAAATAGGTCCCTAAATTATTGAGTTAAACAAAAGACACTGACATAATAATCAAAATACAGAAACAATAACACTTGAATTGAGCTAGCTGAAAAATCGTGAACGAAGTGGTTAAATATATATGACATTCTCAAAATTAAATTCTACAGCGGGTCAAGACGACACCGAAGAGTCTGCTACATATTTGAGAGCATATCTGATGCAGGTCTCGAGGAGCTCTACGCCAACTTGATGCACACGAAGTTTTCACCTGAAAAAATTGTAGCAGAATAATTACAAAAGAAAAAAAGAAGCATGACATTATCTATAAGAATGTAATTAGCTTGATTTTTAAATTTTTACATATTGTTTATTAACAAGAAACATTACTTTTGTTATGCGCTTAGCATTTGTCACACGTGATACGTGCGAGATTATGATATTCAAGAAAAGGGGGCATGTGGCGCATGATGTATTTAGCCGTAATTAAAACACCAAAATAAAAACTTATATTGTCGATATCCACAGGGCCCATTGAAGCCCACGAAAAACGCGTGATGGATTAAAAGATTAGTTGCTTTGTGTTGACAAAAAAAAAAAGTTATTTAAGCCCCTTTTTCCCATCAACTATCAGATTTTTCCCGTAACTTCTTAATTCTCTTTTTACGTCTTAACCGCTACCGTTATTATCTCCTAAACCACAGCTTCAACGATTTTAATCGTTTAGTCATCGTTCATACGTTATACAAAAGTATTATTTATCAATTTAAAAATAAAATATGGAATAGTACTTTTATTTTTTCATAAATTAGCGGAAAACAATACGCGTATATAATTGAGGACAAAAAAAATGAATGCGAATTTTGAGGACAAAAAAAATGAATGCGAATTTTGAGGACAAAAGAAGTGAAACATGAGAAATCATTTTGATATGGTATAAATTTTTAATAAAGGCATGTGAGACAGGAGAAGTAGTTGTCTGTAATAAAGACCACCGTAGTAACGAGTGTCTCCACATGACCCCACATTTCTCCTCTCATTCGCTCTCTGCCATACGTTGATGGCCCCCCTACCCTCCTACTCTTATCCATTATTCTTACTTTATTTATTTCGTTGCATAATACAATATGTATATGTATGACTCGTAATGTAGTGCAAGATAAAATACTCCTTTTTTTTTGTTGAAAGAGAAATATAGTAAAAATAAATAAAAGATCCTCCTTGGTTGAGAATACAATTAAAAACAAAAATACTCCTTGTTTGTGAATACAATTAAAATACTCGCTATACTGGGGTCAGAGTTACAGGCTTGTTACACTTTTGCGAATGATTAATAATATTCGACTTCCTTGTTATATTGTATTTGTACCCATGTTTAACTTTAAAACTAAAAGAAATAAAATATAATACGTGTGAGTTCTTTATCCTGATGGTTGATAAACAAAACTGATGTAGTTTATTAAAATTTATTGTTTTATTAGAATCACAAATTAAATAACACTGGATTTAGTTAAAATTCTATTTATTTGTACGAAATACCGAAGTTGATTCCAAGACAAACAAAAAATATAAGATCGTCTTCTCTGAAAAGCTAAAAGGAGATTTGAGTGAAATTCAAAAGGCAAACCAAGATTGAAACAGTATCAAACGTATCTGTATTGAATTCATTTTTGTTTTCGCAACTAGCTAACTTGGTCCGAAGCTATACGTAAAACACGTATTTGGGTTATAGTACATACTCGTATTAATATGAGGTAGATGTTTGCTAAATCTAAAACGAAGAATTTCTTAGTTGGGGCGACTTCCACATTACTCAAAGAAACACCAATCATGGCGTTATCATCTTAACCTACAAAAAAAGGATCAAACCATGCATGTCTTATTGCACATCATGATACACCATATATCTTGATCGGTAGTCTTTGACTGCAGCGATTAATTAAGAATACCCGGTGACTCAACAATTGAATAAGTCAGATATTTGGCGAGCAATAAACCATTTAAATGATACTAATCACACGAGCCCAAATACAACCTGATTGATCGATTAAAAAGAAACGGTACAACACAAACGAAATGGTATCACCATCTATCTGTATCCCGTTATTTTATTATAACTTCTTAACAAATTAAAACAACATCACCATATGTATTGTACTGTTATCCATCTCTTACTACTATAGCTTTTCTAATAATTCTGTCATGCTATCCTATATTGTTAAACAACTTATATAATTTCATGTCATCATCAATCGAATCTATTGTGTAATATTGTATCCAATTAAACATATATGATTGTAATCTCATAATTGCTATCACAAACGATATATACTAATTATATTATGTTCACATATGTATGAAACTTGTATGCTGAAATAATATTTAGCATATATGTAGAATTGATAATGTGTATAATATTTATATTAATTTGACAACGGTATTTTTATATAGTTCATACTGAAATTTGGTGATAAATATGTACTTGAGTATTTATACGGAATTACTAATCTATATTATTTATTAATAACGTACTAAACGTAGTACAGTGCTTATGAAACGTGGAGAACTTATCAACGAAAATAATGATACCAAGGTTAATAAAAAAATGATAGCAGGGTACGATACCCAAGTTTGCAAAATACTTGAAATATCACCATATTTTATAATAACATTATCAAATCTACATATGTAGATCGGTGGTAAAAAAGAATCATCACATAAGACCATGACCATTTTGCATATTTTTTGAATATATTTGCCTATTTATTTGACACAAGTACGTTTATATTTCTATCTAGGAAGTTCAAGTATTATTTGAATCGGTAATTTCCTTTTTCAGGGACGAGTCTGTGATTCATCCTGAATGAGTCGACATTCTTTTCAAAGGGAAATTAGAGTAGAAGTCCTTAAAACACAATCACTAAAGGGTTTTAGTAAATAGTATTTTCACTTGGTTAAAGATATGTTTTTGATTATTATAATAAAGTATTCTCATGATACAAAGCTTAAAATTTTATAATAAAATTTAGTGTAGCAAACAATTAGAAGATTACAAACACATGAGGATAGAAAAGTAGGTTAAAGTCATCACATGTGCTCTCACGGAACGAGACTTTTTTTGTTGAACGTTACTGTTGGGCATGAGATTCACGCAAATCCTATGCGACAAAATAAATTTGTCTCAATATTTTAAAACTAAAGAAAAGTACTAGTATTACATATTGAATTAAAGGACTATTAATGAGAATAATAACACAGTCCAACCAATTAAATGGACCCACGTTAATAACGATGTCTGAAATAACCAACACCCCACCAAATTCAGACAATATTTTTTTGTTTTTCATGCATGTGACTTATTTTTATTCGTTGAGAAAAAATTAATACAAACGATTTAACTCAATTAGTCCTATTTGGTACAGGATAAATTTAAAATATGTAAAAAAATAAAGTAAAAAACCTTTCGACCATGTGATCTATAATATTTTTTTTCCTTTTTTATGGATGTGATATATACAAGACTTGTAGTACACACATATATATATATATATATATATTGAAATCTCACGTATTTACATACACGTGTGTATATAAACCATTATTATATACCTCTCTCTAATATTTACTAAATGCAAATATCATGATTCCTCAACTCAACGAACAATTTACCGTTAATGCATGATTTACTAAGATTTACTGCTGTTAATGAATCAAATGGATATGGTGACGAATTCAAAGATAATCGATAATTAGGGGTAAACAGATCAGTAAAGAGGATAAAGCTTGATTAATAAATTTTAATTTGCACAATAAACGAATAGAGATTCTGATTTATCTTGGGGCAATTATATTTATAGGACAAAAAAACTGTAGCGTTGTCCCCTTAGTACTTTTTCAAACTTGACCACTTTTAGATAAAAATACAATTTATTTATAATTACAAAAATTTTTAAAAAAATATTTTTATAATCTAAATTTTTTTGGAAAATTCTGGAAAAGGAAGACAAAGACATTTCATAACATATTTTTGCCAAAAAAATTTTAAAATTTTTTTTTACAAATGTTCTATGAATTAGTAGAAAGCACATTCTATAAATCTATAAATTTATAGAATAGACTATCTACTATTTCATTAGTTTTCTACTAAATATATAGAATTAATTATCTACAGTTTTTCTATGTTCTACAAAGTTATGAAACTGTATTCTACAACTTTTTTATTGTTCTACAGTTTAGTAGAATTATCTTTTTATAGTTATCTCTTTGTTCTACATCTTAATAGAATTGCATTTACGAAAACTCTTTGTTCTATAATTATAGAATACTTATTCTACAATTCGGTTAACTGAATCTCCGAAAATTTAGGATCAGATCTAGAGAATATATTTCTTTCTTTTTCGAATTATTTAATTTCCTAATTATTTTTTAAATTTTTTTATTTCTTTCCTAATCAGATCTAGACAATATATTTCTTTCCTTTTCGAATATATTTCTTTCTTTTTAAAATAAATTTTATATCATAAATTTTAATTAATATGGGTAAATTCGAATTAGAAGAATAGAAGGGGTTAAATTATTAGTAGAAGTATTAAGGAGACAAAATTTACTACATAAATAGTAGGGGGACTATGTTTATTTGTTCTATATTTTTAATTCTTTCATTTATCTTTGATCGGAAAGAAACAATCAAAGTAAGTGATCTTAAAATCAGGAAGTAAGAGTTTAAATTCACACATTAATCGGGTTTCTAATTCGAAACCAGGGAAACTCAACCATGGTTAACTTGATAACCCAAGTCTAATACGTGCATAAGTAACCATTGGGTTGGGTTTTAAAACAGCCTTCATACGCACGTACTTACCCCACTCCTCTCCTTGTCTCTTTCTCTCTCTAACTGTAGCTTCTTCAACCTCTTGTTTTCCTACTCTTTCTAGTTTAAAAAACTCATTCAATTCTTCAATTTTGTTCAAAAATCGAGGCTTTTACCAGTTTCTCTTGGTAAAGTCCTCGTTTTGATCGGAAACTATCTCTCCGGCGAGTGTTTTCTTAACCGGCACAGACTTCTGTTGAGCCTTGTTGATTTATTACCGGGTTCTCATTTTTTTTCCTGGTGGGTAATCTCTAATTTCTCCCATTTTCTCCTTTTTTCTCGAAATTTGAAGCTGGAGAGCCTCGGGTTTATATGGTTTCAAGCATCATCGAGCTCTGTAGCAGAAAGGAGCGGTTTTTTCGGTGTTTGTTATCTGAGATTTCAGAGTTTTTACGGTTTTGGAATTGGTGAGATTTGGTGTAAACGGGGAGATAGATAACTATGAATATGAGTGGTATGGGATGGGGCGATGAAGAGGAATCGGTGGTTAGTGCCGTTTTAGGGAATTTAGCTTCTGATTTTCTTAGAGCCAACTCAAATTCGAATCAGAATCTGTTTTTGGTTATGGGAACTGATGATACTCTGAACAAGAAGCTCTCTAGCCTCGTGGATTGTCCAAATTCGGAGAATTTCAGCTGGAACTACGCGATTTTCTGGCAACAAACCATGTCTAGATCCGGACATCAAGTCTTAGGTTGGGGAGATGGGTGTTGTCGAGAGCCTAACGAGGAAGAGGAATCAAAAGTGGTCAGGGTTTATAATTGCAACAGCCTTGGATTAGAGGAAGAGAGATGGGAAGACATGAGGAAGAGAGTGTTGCAGAAGCTTCATAGGTTGTTTGG
Organism: Eutrema salsugineum; assembly: GCF_000478725.1. Classification (NCBI taxonomy): domain Eukaryota; kingdom Viridiplantae; phylum Streptophyta; class Magnoliopsida; order Brassicales; family Brassicaceae; genus Eutrema; species Eutrema salsugineum. The sequence goes on along the minus strand of NW_006256812.1, from coordinate 1,237,233 downwards.
TGGATCTGACGAAGACAATTATGCTTTGAGCTTAGAGAAAGTTACAGCTACTGAGATCTTCTTCTTAGCTTCCATGTATTTCTTCTTCAATCACGGAGAAGGAGGTCCTGGGAGGTGTTATGCTTCAGGGAAACATGTGTGGCTCTCTGATGCGGTTAACTCTGATTCTGATTACTGTTTCAGGTCTTTTATGGCGAAATCCGCGGGAATCAGAACGATCGTTATGGTTCCTACTGATGCTGGTGTTCTTGAGCTTGGTTCTGTTTGGTCTTTGCCTGAGAATGTTGACTTGGTTAGGTCTGTTCAAGCTTTGTTCATGAGGAGAGTCAAGCCGCCTTTGATGGTGAATTCAACAAACACAAACATGAGTGGAGGAGGGATTCACAAGCTCTTCGGGAAGGAGTTGAACAACTCGGAACAGGGATCTCATCACGCGTTTCCTAGGAAACTCGATGTGATCAGAAATGTGGATGAGAGGTTCACTCCTCAAATTTGGCAAGGGTATAACAATAAAGGTTCAACATTTGGTTACACACCTCAGAGAGTAGATGTGAAAGTGCAAGAGAATGTGAACGTTGTTGTAGACGATAACAATTACAAGATGCAGATCCAGTTTGCTGGATCGTCCGTGGCAGCTTCTTCCAATCCATCTACAAACACTCATTTGGAAAAGTCAGGTTCTTGTACCGAGAAAAGACCAGCAAGCTTGTTATTAGCAGGAGGAGCAGGAACAGCTTCTGTTGCTGACGACAAGAGACCGAGGAAGCGAGGAAGAAAGCCTGCAAATGGAAGAGAAGAGCCATTGAACCATGTGGAAGCTGAGAGGCAGAGACGCGAGAAGCTTAACCAGAGATTCTACGCTCTACGCTCAGTTGTTCCAAACATTTCTAAAATGGACAAAGCTTCTCTTCTTGGGGACGCGATCTCTTACATCAAAGAGCTTCAAGAGAAAGTAAAGATCATGGAAGCCGAAAGAGTAAGAACAGAGAGCAGCTTATCGGAATCAGACCAGATGACCACAAGGACAGTAGAAAGTCCAGAAGTTGACATTCAAGCTGCCAAGGAAGAGGTTGTTGTAAGAGTAACCTCACCGTTGGATTCACATCCAGCTTCAAGAATCATACAAGCAATGAGAAACTCAGAGGTTAGTCTAATGGAGTCTAAGTTATCATTAGCCGACGACACAATGTTTCACACTTTTGTGATAAAGTCTAACAACGGCTCGGATCCATTGACGAAAGAGAAGCTTATAGCAGCGGTTTACCCGCAAACCAGCTCCATGCAGCAGCCATTACCGTCTTCTAGTTCGCAGGTTTCTGGTGATAACTAGCTTTCACCTAGAAATAGATAAATTCTTTTTCTTTCTTTCTTAGTTTGAAAGGAATCCAGTTTTCGTATACATATATATTTACCATTTTACTAACGTACTATACATATGGATCATTTAATAAGTCATTAACACGCTTATTTGTATCTTGGGAATATTTTCTCAGTATTTTTCCAGTTTAAGATAATCAAATAAAAATCTACTGTTTTTGTCTATCTAAATCATGTGGCATATGTAATGTGTTTGTCTAAATATCTTATTTATGTATCCATGGTATCTGGGATCTTTGCCACTGCATAGTCCTTCACTATGTAAATATCTGTGAATTCGTTTAGATTGCAGATAACATTGTAAATCATAACTTTTGCAAATTGTAATAGGGTAACTATCTCGTATTATACAATTCAAACATGATTGTTAAAATCTTATATAACTACCTCACTCATTAATAAACCAATGTTATAATTACACCTATACTTAATTTCACCTTTAGTAATAATATCTCTGTCACTCTCACAAATAGTCTAGTCTTATCGTTTCCATGATCCTCTGGTTTTGTCATAAATTGGTTGCATTGCACCATTTCCTTTGTCATTTCATTTTCTATTTTGGGCTTCTAGTAGTTGTGAAAAGCCCATATAAAAAGCCCAACTCCTTCGATGCTTCTCTCTCATCAGCTCTGATCGAATTACATTCTTCAACTTAGGTTTTTTTTGTTCTCTCCGATCAGATCCACCAGTTGCAAGGAGAAAGGTGAAACTGAAATTCTCAACACCTTCCTTACCCGGCCGATCTCTATTCCGCCGCGATGTCTCTCCGCCGATCTGTGCTCGGTCTCCACCGCCAAACCCACAACCTGTCTCTCTCAAAGTCTTTTCCTTTCTCGGTGAGTAATGTCTCCTCCCCTTCCGCATCCGCCGTCTCTGCCGCCTCCGCCGCCTCCGCCGCCGTGAGAAACCCAATTGGAAGAGACCTCTCCTCGATCGCCTTTGCCCTATCCCAGAAACTGAAAACGGAATCTGGGAATCTCGTCACCGATCGTTCGATTTCTTCCATTGGGCAATCTAATCTCGGCAGGGCAACGAACTTGTCTCGTCTCCAATCTTCTCGAGGTTACAGTAACGCACCTTCCTTACCGAAAATCCATTTACTGTATCACATAAATGAAGGAATGGAAGAAATTTTGGCGGATTATGTTCACCAAGAAATGACCCGGAATTTGATGGTGATCTCTTTGGGATTGTTCCAGTTTATCGTTCTCAAAGATGTTTTCTTGTTTCTGTTCTTCTGAACAAGAAAACATCTCTTGGAATAGTGACCCAAAAAATGCTTCCTTTATTCTTCATCTTTTTCTATGAATAAGAACATCGATGCAAGCGCATCCTAACCTTGAAGCTTCCTTGTGTTGGTTCAGTATGTGCAAGGATTTAGTTATATTCGCTAAGTGTGTTTGATGCATGTTTTCTTTCCTGTTTTCGAGTCGGGAGTATGTTTCTAAGGGGATATTAAGACTCTCTCTGTTAAGCTTTGGATTGAATAATAAAGAGAAGTTTTCTCAGCTCTCTTCTTTGTAATTTCATCAAATTTGTGATCTGAGTTGAGCGTAATTATTCTTACCTGGTGAGTATTTGTTATCTATTGATCCCATTTCGGCTTTTATGACTCACGATGTAGCTTACTTGAATCTGAGACTCTGGGTTTATATGGTTCTGAGCCTCATAGGAAACTCTTCTGGATCGATTTAGTTCTGTAGTAGAAAGTTTGGGTTTTCTCTGAGTATAAATATTGTATCGAATCTGAGAGGTTTTGCTGGTTTTGGATTTTGGTGTGATCTGGGAGATAATAAAAGCGATGGGAGACTTTCAATGAAGTCATAACAGAGAATTCCTCGGTATTACTTTGATCAATCATGAGATTCCTGAGAAATAAGCTATCAAAAATTGAGTCTCAAATGTTTATGAACAAATTTTCCATGCTTGTGTGTTTACAGCTGAAACGTTGATTAGGGCAGAGATCTGAACATCTTTCGAGTTAATGAATATATCTTCTTGTTCCTAACCGGATAGGGGGTTCTCCCGCGTAAAGTGACATTTTTATGTTAAATAGTTTCAACGATTGTTCACAAATCCTAATTGAGAGAAGCTTAATGAATATCCTTTGAACGATGCAACTCTACTCATTATCAACCTCGACTCTTTCCAGTTGTACCACAACCTGCAAACTTCAACGCCAAACAATATATTCTTTACTATTAAAAAAATTAACATTCGACACTCTGTTTTATTAAGGGTTTTCCCGGTTTTATTCAATTCCTTTTTTTCTATTCACGTACAAGGTAGAATAGGTTTCGACTACACTCGTCGAAAAAAATAAATAAACAAAAAGGTTTCGACTACATTTTATTAATGGACATCCAAAAGGCCCAACTCTAAAACTGACGGTCCATAAGAATAACATTTTCATTGAGGCGACCGGGTCAGTGACTTTATTATTTTCTAAACCGGTTATTTGTCAATCAACGATTGCACCCCCAAGTCTCTGGCTTGGTTTCCACTCCAAGTTAAAAAAAAAAAAATCTACCGTCACCAGATACATAATATGGTAAAAAATGGAGTATAAGAATAAAGAGGTAACTGCCCTACACCTTTGACAAAAATAAGAGTAAACTTTCTTATACGCGTCACTACACAAACGAGGTGGAGACACGTGTCATTCCTCCACTTTCCCTTTGAAAAACCCCTCTCTCTCTCTCTCTCTCTCTCTCTCTCTCTGAAGTCTTCTTTGACCCTTGTTTCCGGAGCTGCGAATGCTTTGTACGCCATTGGTTTAACCCTAAGCTCTCAGATTTTTGCTATTATTGGATCCTCCTTAAAGCTCCACGTCTTGTCCCCATTCGCTCTTTGGTTCTTTCCTTCTGGTAAGAATCCGCTCTCTTTTATGGTACGTCATCGATTGCTTCTTGTCCCTTTTTTTTTTCCTTGTTCTTCTTCTTCAGCCGGATTTTTGATTTGTGAGGGTGATTCGTCAAATTCACCTCTAGCGAGTCAAGACCGATCCCTGATCTGTTTGGATTTGATCTGTTTTTTTCTCTGTTCTAGGGCTTGTTGTTGTTGGTTTTCTGAAAGGAGGAGCTATGGATTTGGTATTTTAGGGGCTATATCGGTTTGGTGTATATAGCGAGGGATTTTGTGCGAAAAAATCCTGTTTTTTTGCTTTCCCGGTTAAAAGTTGGTCGATTCTTGAATCCTTGAGAGAAAGATGTCATCAGCTGGTGTTACGCTAAGTCCGGTTCGTAGCGAGGCGTTCAATATGCCCCTGGTTCGTGCGAATTCTTGTGCGGATTCTTACCCAGACGAGACCATTTTGATCTACCTTACACTCCCCGGAACGTTGATACCGATGCGAGTGCTCGAGTCTGATTCCATTGAATCTGTTAAGCTCCGGATTCAGTCTTATCGTGGGTTTGTTGTGAGGAATCAGAAACTCGTTTTCGGGGGACGAGAGCTAGCTAGGAGCAACTCCAACATGCGTGATTACGGTGTCACTGAAGGCAACGTTCTTCATTTGGTTCTCAAGCTCTCTGATCTCCAGGTCCTTGATGTTAAGACCGCCTGTGGGAGACACTGCCGGTTTCATGTGGAGAGAGGGAGAAACATTGGGTATGTGAAGAAGCAGATTTCGAAAAAACGTGGAGACTTTGTTGATCCTGATGAGCAAGAGATACTTTACGAAGGTGAGAAGTTGGAGGACCAGAGTCTTATTAATGACATCTGCAGAAATGATGACTCTGTCTTGCATCTCCTTGTGCGGAGGTCTGCAAAAGTTCGAGCTAAGCCCGTGGAGAAGAACTTTGAATTGTCGATTGTTGCCCCACAAGCTAATGATGTGTCACCAAGGAAGCCTTCTGGTCACTTTTCTTTGGAGCCGGTCATCGTTAATTCCAAGGCAAAGCTTCCTCTGGTGGTCAAAGATATGATTCACTCTGCTTCTGATGGGCTAAGAAACGGGAATCCTCCAGTCAGGTCAAGAGAAGGCACAGGTGGAGCTTATTTCATGCAAGGTTCGTCAGGCAATAAATTTGTTGGTGTTTTTAAGCCAATCGATGAAGAACCCATGGCTGAAAACAATCCACAAGGCTTACCACTTTCACCAACTGGGGAAGGTTTGAAGAAAGGAACAAAGGTTGGAGAAGGTGCATTGAGGGAAGTCGCTGCCTACCTATTGGATCATCCCAAAAGTGGACGACGATCTATGTTTGGTGAAGAGAGAGGTTTTGCTGGTGTGCCTCCCACGTCTATGATTGAATGTCTACATCCTGCTTTTAACCATCGCAATGGAATCAAAACCAAGATTGGTTCACTTCAGATGTTTACCGAGAATAATGGCAGCTGTGAAGATATGGGTCCAACTTCATTTCCAGTAGAAGAAGTTCACAAGATTTCTGTGCTAGATATTAGATTGGCAAACGCAGATAGGCATGGTGGTAACATTTTGATGAGCAAGGATGAAAATGGAAAGATTGTTTTGGTTCCAATTGATCATGGATACTGCTTGCCTGAAAGCGTAAGTTCTCTGCTATCTTCTTAGATTTTTTTTTGTTTTTTAATACCTTTTTACGCCATTGCAATGAATCTGATTTTTTTGTTGTGTGTGTTTCGTGCAACAGTTTGAGGATTGCACGTTCGAGTGGCTTTACTGGCCACAAGCTCGGAAACCATATTCTCCGGAAACACTGGACTACATAAGATCACTGGACGCCGAGGAAGATATCGAACTCTTGAAGTTCCATGGATGGAAAATGCCATTGGAAACAGCTCGAACACTGAGGATCTCAACGATGCTTCTGAAGAAAGGAGTAGAAAGAGGACTAACAGCATTTGAGATTGGAAACATAATGTGCAGAGAAACTCTGAGCAAGAAATCTCTAGTGGAGGAGATGGTCGAGGAAGCACAGGAAGCGGTGCTTCCATGGACGAGCGAGGCTGCATTCCTTGAAGCTTTGTCTGATGTGATGAATTACCGTCTTGATGAGGTGGTTTGCTCTCAGGAACACTAGAACTGGTTCCTGTGTGAATCCTTCTCTTAACTGAAAATCTGGTACATATACTCTTGGTTTAAACCTGGTGGCTTTTGTTTTTTTTTTATTGATGTCATTCTTTGGACATGTTCAAGTTGTTTGTTGATTTCACCGTGACATATCTCTGGTAATGACAATTTCAGTGTTTACAGTAGCTATCTCACAAACCACAAGTAGAGATTTCTCTGATAAAATAAGTGGAGGTGCGGGGAATCGAACCCCGTGCCTCTCGCATGCGAAGCTCTACCATATGAGCTACTCCCCCTTGACGCCAACTTCGACATGTTGTTTTATCGGCATTTTCAGATTGAATAAAGAAATCATGAATGATGTTTTCATTTCACAGTTATAATTTTCTGAACTGCTAGATTAATTATGTTTTATTCTTCTCTAAGTATACGTCTGTTCAAATGTTCTCATTGAATACTAATTAAACCCTTAACATGTCTCCATTCAATTTTCTAACAATTGTTTTGTAGTGACTAGCGAGCATCATCTAAAGAGAATAGGTACGACCTTTCTCTAGATCCTCCGACTATAATATTCTTAGTCGAAACCAACAAAATAAATATTGTTATCTTAAAAATAGGGAACCCTCCAACTATTGATTGATATTAAGTTGTGATAACACAAGTATTCGTGTCCCTCCCTTAGTACCAAAACCACAATATGACTTTGTCAAAACAAATTTTCCTTTTCCTCTACCTCTTCCCTCTCTTACACGCTTCGCACCCAAAAGAATGTTCTTCTTCCACATGTGGTCACGATGATGTCCATGTCCGTTTCCCTTTCTGGCTACTCTCGAAACAGCCTGAATTCTGTGGCCACGCAGGATTCGCTCTCCACTGCAAAACTACTAGTCACAAGACAGCTCTCAAGCTCCCCAAGTCCGGAGAGTTTATTGTCCGAGAGATCGACTATACAAGACAGCAGATTCGTCTCTATGACCCTGAGAATTGCTTGGCAAGAAAGCTTCTGAGCTTTGACGTTTCGGGATCTCCCTTCTCTGCTCTCTACCTTGTCAACTACACGTTCTTGAGCTGTCCTAACGAGGTTGCTAAGTCTTCGTCCGGGTTTGACTCCATCCCATGTCTTGGGAATTCTACGTCCTCGTTTTTGGCTACAACTAGTTTTGATCTCGCGAAATCTATGCTGCCTTCTTGTCAGATTATCAAGACGTTAGCTCTTCCGGTTTCTCGGCCGGTTGTTGCCGAGAAATCAAGATTCTCGACTAATGTCAACGATAAGGACCTTTGGCTGAAATGGGATTCTCCAAGTTGTAGCGATTGTGAAAGGGATCATTTGAGATGTGGATTCATAACCAATGCTTCCCTTGAAGTCAAATGCTTCCCTTTTGAAAAATCCGGTACGAATTACTCCAATATTCATTCTCTTATATTAGAATGTCCATTAATTTGTAAATGAAAACGAAGAATAAGTTGACTTTGTCGAACACTTCAAATCGAAGGAATCGTTGGATTTTTTTTTAGGTTCTTCAAATAATTATCCACTGATTAAATTAAACAACTAGTAGGCATTACATTTAACAGTTAGCCATTGACTATTGATTAACTAATTGTTAAATCACATTTTTCAGACGATCCAATCCAATCTTATGAGTTATGACATCACATCACACGCTAGAACGCCGTACTCCGTATATAATAAAACCTTATATAATATACGGCTGTGGAATAATAAGTTCATGGCTGGTTAATAAAAAATTTGACCTTTATTTTGAAAACGTATTTTGGCAGGCCATAACAACACGGGATTACAAGTGATTAAAATTATAAGCCTGGCCATAATCGGACCGGTCACAATCTTGGCCACTTGTATTGCTATAGGAGTTTGCACATCCGAGAGATTCACTTCCCGGAGACGACGAAACGTGGCTATCGCGGCGGCTCAGACAAACGGGGTTCTAGTCACGAATGGTCTTGACGATTCTACAATAGAATCATACAAGAAAATGGAGTTAGGAGAGAGTAGAAGATTACCGGGAATTAACGATGATATTAATTGTCCCATATGTCTATCGGAGTACGCGAGCAAAGAGACCGTGCGGTGCATACCTGAATGTGATCATTGCTTCCACGCTGGATGTATAGATGCGTGGCTCAAGATTCATGGTTCGTGTCCTCTCTGTCGGAATTCGCCTTCTCCTGCGCCTGAAGCTGTCTGAAATGTTTAAGAATCTATATACATAGATAAAACCATTTACTTGTAGAAAAAGAAATAATCAAAATTGAGTTTATGGCGGTGTACATTAACAACTCAGGTTATTTGTGTTTTAGTGTTGTTTCATTTATAATTTAGATGTTGGGTCCTAACAGGTGATGTAGCTGTCTGAATAACAAGTAATTAAAACTAATTACTCTGTTTTCGATAAACATATGTGAACGTTTCTAGGGAGTAAAGATATATGTTCTTAAGGGACTAATGATATTATTTAATAGTATGTCCAACTGTTTATCCGAGAACGCGAGGAGAGAGATTTCATTTTACGGTGCATATCGGAATGAGATTAGTCGATGGATTTGTCCGGCCCATGACATTGCCTAAAATGTTAAAAGATAACATTGATCCCAACACATTGAATTGACCCTATGAATGTCGGACTCACAAAATTTCCAAATTCCAAGTCATTTCTATAGTGATCTTAATCAGAACAAAAAAATTTGTTGTGCAATGAAAGTGACTTTAAGAACAAAAGAAACCATCACAGAGGCTAATTACAATTCAACTACGAATTTATAGAATGGAATTTAATATTGCCAAACAAACAAAAACACGAATTAAAATCGAAAAATGAAACCCTTCAAAGTTTGATTTTTGTTTCGGAAGAAAAGATACAAGACAATGGCGACACTCACAATATTATGAAGAAAATTGATTAAACGGGGGAGATTAGCAGTTAACAAAATGTGGAAAATGAATCATCAATGATCAAACATCTTCACCTTCGTCAATGGTCCATCCAAGCTGACGTTGATGATGAGATCTGCTCGGATCCTCCAACGAAGCAGCATCCACCGTTGTTAAATCGGAGAGCGAAGCCAGGGTTGTGAGAGAAGAAGACGAAGAAAGCGATTGGAGATTAGACGAAGACGACGAGGAAGGGAAATTCATAGCCAGGATGTTTCCTTCGCTCCAAGATCTTCGGATCGGGAACGATATGCTCTCTGAGCTTCCGTGTCGGCGGCAGGACGTCCGCCTCTTATTTTGACTTTTTCCACCGCCGCGTGATCCGTCGTGAAGCGCGCATCCGCAGTTTTTGTGGTAAGGACGCCTCTCGATGGCCGAATCGAGGCCGGAGATACAGCCTTCGAAGATGCATCGGAATATTCCGTCGGCGGCCATCGTTGGCTGATTGATTGAGACCCGGTGGAGAAAAAAGGATCTGAATCTAACACGAAACTCTGATTTCAACTCTTTATGCCAGATTTTCTGTAAATTATTATTATTAGTTCCAGGCGCAGCCAGGTGTAGGTTTAATGGGCCCAACTACAAACCTTGAAACGACGTCGCAGGCAAAATATCTTATTAGTTAAAACGATGCCGTTAGGATTCTTGATCCCTTGTACAGTATCTCAGCTAGTTTTTTTCTAGCAAAACAACTTTAACATAAAAGAATCTCTCTCAATTCTTCTTCTTTCGGTCCTTGAGTTGTCTCTCCAGTGTTCTGATTCTCTGATTCAGAACTGAACTCCGTGAGATTCTTCTACCTGGAGCACTTGAAGATGATGACTCAGAGGAGGGCATAGGAGGATTTTCTTGAACATCGCTTTGGTCTTTTGGCTGCGTAAAGGAAAATGGCATAGGCGAAGCCGGTGATGGCTGCCTAGTCGAAGAGATGATAACATCTGGGAGATTCAAGAGCTTCCTCACATCAGGTCGTCTTATTGCTGCATATAGATTACACACACAAGCAAATTAATGTCATTCTTTCGGGCTCGCAAATATCACCAACGATTAAAGATCCTGTGGAAAGAGATATCAATGTTTAGTGGACTTGCCTAATCCATACCCAAGAGTAAACAGGTTGGAAGTGAGCCAGTAACAGAACAATGCCTGAAGAAACAATCATTCCTTTGGGGTAAGCGGAAACATAATCTATTTTTTTTTTACCTCTTCAATGCTTATCAACATCAAAGCTTCAACAGAGGAATAGTAATATTTACCTTTTCAATGCCTATCAAAACTGGAATAGAGAGAAAGGCAATGATTCTTGAGAATTTCTTCATCGTTCCAGCTACTGGATTTCCTTCCACACCTTCTTGCATGTTGGACTACAGAAAAAGATAAAGATACAAGAAGACTTGCAATAAATATATAAGGTCTGAAAATAACGACTACCAAAAGTAACAGAGATAAAGTAGTCGAGAAGCTTCGATATTTTAAATACGGTTACAAGTTAGTAGAACTCTGTTTTTTTCTTTTAGCTCAATCTATCAACTAATTTTATAAATGAAATAATAAACGCGTCATTCAAACTCAGCTAAAAATTTTGATGGATCTGAATCAAACGAAAAACATTCATTATAGAGGAGGCAAAGACAACAATAAAGCATATACAAATCTCCTACCTCCACCATAATCAAGAAAGTCACTGCGGTTAGAAGTGGCAAGATATATGTAGTATCTGCAGAGGTGAGATCAGTAAACCAAAGTGTTCCACCAGTTTTAAATGATGGAACTTTCTCGGCCATATTCCTGATCTGTAGATAATAATCAATTAACACATAGAAAATAATGATCAGTGTCAACTATAAAAGATAAAAACTATGTATATCTTACCGCAAAGAAAAAGCTGATGAAGATGGGACCTTGAATAATAAGTCCTTTGAGGGGAGTAAATGGAGTTACTCCATGCCTAAAAGCCAATCCAGAAAACAATAAATGCATATCAGCAAAGGGGGAGCTAGTAGTAAGTCTAACTTGAAGAAACAATATAATTGGACTTACTGTTTAAACAATAATTGCATCCGTCTTTGACCTTCTGCCATGGCTTCAGGATCCGAAGCCTAAAACACATAACAACACATGCAAAAAGTCATAACCACGACACTATAGGAACCTGCTCAATATCAGAATAGAGGTCAAGACAAGTAGTAATTAGAAAATCTAGGTGGAACTTAATAAACAAATTCTCTCAACCAAACAGAAAACTCACAAACTCACAAAGGGTCACATGCACACAAAGAACAAGTAAGACAAGGAGCAGGAACAGCTTGTACCTTAGTGCTCATCTCTTGTCTTAACTCCTCCAGTTGTGGCCTCAGAGCCTGCAAGAACATGATAGGTAAATCACAAGTCGAAAAGAGGCATATCCTAATGTATGAAAAGTATACTCGGAGAAAGAAAAAAAATCTAAAACTGACATTGAGTTTGTAAGTAGCCTTTAGTTGATTCAAAAGAATGGGAACTGTAACCCCACGAATGATCACAGTTGTCAAAGCTATCGAAGCCCACCTACAAAAAGAAAAAAAAAAAAACAATTTACCACGGATACATACAAAACAGAAACCGAGTAAAACGAGTATATATATACATATACCAGTTCAGGCCAGTAAATGAATGCACACCATCGATCAAATGCTGCAAAGCAGCAACAGGAAAAACAGAGTCCGCAGCTGCAATAGCAACCTCGTTTATAGCAGGAACAGCTTGGCTTGTCGTCACAGATTCGATGATTTGATCGGGAACAACTTCCGTAGCCGCCACAAAGTCGATACCATCAACTTTATCAGACCATTCCGGTGGTGTAGAACTCATATACCGACACGAAGACAATCCAAGACCCAACGGCCCATAAAATGACTGGTAATGCCTCTCCGTAAACATAGAGCTAAGCTTGTTAGCCCCGTTATTTGCTTTACGAATCATTGTATCCGGATTTGGAGAAGCGGATCTAGTTTCATCTTTATCATCACCAATCAGATGACCACACGATGGATAAACTCGTCTCTGTAAGAGGTTCACTCTCTTCGATATGCCACGCAAGCAAGCCATTATGAAGATCCTGCTAAAAGGGAGTTGTCACTTAACAATGTATTGAGAGTAACAACAACAGAAAGAACACTAGAGGATCGAAACAAGAACTAGTCTAATAAGTTACTCATTACAACAGAATCACATCAATGGAAACGAGTAATCCTCAAATTCCTGCTTTAACTTCTACAGATTAGCCTCAACCTGGTCCCTTTCTAACACTTCCATTTCAGAGTTTCACAGCATTTTCTCGAGAAAAAAGAAAGCGTAGGAAACAGAAATGATACCTGACCGAGAGATACACAGAGGTTTTGAAACCAACACAGCTCCGCTGAGTCGACTCGACTCCAAGTCTTAGGGCGAAGACCTGAGAGAGAAAGATCAAAAGCTTCGCGTTTCTTTCTACCTGACGGCCATCGGAATAGAAAACGCACCGTTTCATCTCTCAACACAACACGTTTCATCTATCTAAAAGACTAAAATTAAAAGGCTTCACATTTTCCTAGCAATATATTGGGCTTTTTAGGCCCAATAAAGGCCTTGAATAATAATAATAATAATAGCATAGCTACCTAAAAATGGCAAGTACTTTACAAAATTGGCGGAAAGCAGAGTTCGTAGAGTTACAAATTTGTGAAAGTAGTCTAGTTGAAAAATCTGGTAAAGCTCGTTACTTTGGCCATGTCCTTTCTGCTTCTAAGTGGGGAAGCCGATTATGAGTCTCGTTTTTAGGGGGAAAACTTAGGGTTTCTCTCTTTTCTCAAAATTTGGGGAAAATCTCATCATAACATTTCTTTCTGTCTAGATTCTGCTTACGAGAGAAATCTTGCTTTTACTATTTGTGTATGAATCACCTCTAGAAATGGCTTGTCTCCGTAGCTTCTCAAGGAGAAATCTCTCCCCAAAATGGTTTTGCATGACCTCAAGCCCTGCTGTTCTTCATCATATCAAAGATTATACCGAATCCAGTTTATCGGATCCAAGTCTTCTGATTCGTAGATTTCACAGGCAAGTTTTCTTTGAAGATAGAACGAAAATGTCTTTTGCTCAGCCAGTGAGTTCTGGAGTATTGCTATGTAGAAGACACATGTCTTCTTCTTCTAGCAAACCAGAAGAATCGTGCATAAAGATTGATGCTTTTGGAAATGGTGTTGAGGAACTTGTACCTGAGAAATCTGTGGAAGCAATTGCCACTAAAGTCTCTATTATAGATGAGTGTAATTCAGCAATTGAGAATCTTTCTTTCCCTGAGGACTGCGTGCAGTATGTGATTAATGGAATCCATGAGCTTACAGGCTTCAATTGGTATCGATCGATTACATTGTTTTGTTATTGCTTGATGGTTACTTTCTTGAGGTGGTTGAGTTGTTTCCACTCTTTGTATAGGTGGATTTCAATTGTTCTTACCGCTTTTCTGGTTAACGGACTCATGTTACCACTCTCTGTGCGGCTTGGGCGACTAGCTTGGGAAATACAAGTTAGTTTCTTGTGTGCTTTCTCATTGAATTTCTTTTGCAAGTTTGCTTTTGAAGGTCAATTCTATGTTTTTCTTTTGTAAACTAGGTTTTGAATAGGAGCATTCAGAAGGTGAAGAAAGTGATACAGACTTGTGATCCTAAAGCTCTTGCTAAATACAAAAGATGGGAAGCTGAGTGCACGGAAAAGTGAGTATCCTTACACAATTCCATTGTTCCCAAACAATGAATGTCTCTCTTTGACTTGTTCTAACTTTCTCTCTGTGGATCAATTATCACGTCAGATTTCGAGAAAGTTGCTTGTCTTTCCTGAAACTAAGCTTTCCTAATGTTTTCATCACCGTCAGCTTCATCAATGGGGTAAAAGGATAATGAAATTTTCTTTTTGGGCGCCAGTGTTTTCACTCTTGCTTACTGACTCACTGTCTATTTTCGAAACAGATAAGTGCCATGGCTAAGAAGATCCCAGGGTTTGAAAATGGTGGAATCTTGTGGTTCACTGATCTTTCCACTCCAGACAACTTCTCCTTTTTACCTCTAGTGACAGGCTTAATTTTCTGGCTGACATCAGAGGTTTGAATGGTTAAATATGATGTTTAGAGAAAAAAACTGAAATTAATATGGTTTGATACATAATCCTAACTAACTTTGAGATCTCGGTTTTGATAGACCTCTCCCTTAAGCCGGAAAAATCTTTTAATCAGAATGAAGAAACTCCCTTTGGTTACCATTATCTTCATCGTACTCCAAGATACATATGGATATGAACCGGTAAAGCTATGCTCTTAGAGCTTTGATCTTTACCATTGTCTTGAATCTTGTGGCGCCTCTCAGTTTTATGTTTTTTGCAGGCTGTCTACTTTTTACGTGATCTATATATCTACACATGTTTCCTGAGTAAGTCCCTCTCTCTAGATAAACTCTTATATTGCAGAATATACAACTTCCTTACTTCTCTCTCTCTCTCTCTCTTGTTCAATCTAAAACACTTTACTCTCTTTTTTTCCCCTCAAATAGTGCTGAGATCCAAGCAGATAGTAGAGTTGAGAAGGAGACTGGGGTGGCCATTTGTTCCAGTAACGGCCTCTGGGCAGCAAAGGATCATGGCGAGAGTGATAAGTCTTATGAGAGAAATTATTAACGTGGTGAGGAAGAAAGACAAGAAGTGAATCTTTTTTTGCTCTCTTGGCCTCTCTGCCTTTGTCTTCGAATCAAGGCTACTTGAATCCTCTGTTTCATGTCCAACTTATGGTAGCTCTTAGAGCAGACTTGACTTAGAAACAGCAATCTATCTACTTCTGCGAATTTACAAGTATTAATTGAAACCCACATGTTAGATTTTAAAATCAATGGACACGAGTAATCATCAAGTTCCTGCTTTAACTTCTACAGATTAGCCTCAACCTGGTCCCTTCTAACACTTCCATTTCAGAGTTTCACAGCATTTTCTCGAGAAACCAGAAATTGTTGGAAACTGAAAAAAATACCTGACCGATAGATACAAAGAGGTTTTTGAAACCACCACAGCTCGGCTAAGTCGACTCCAAGACTCCAAGTCTTAGGGCGAAGACCTGAGAAAGAGAGAGAGAGAGAGAGAGAGAGAGAGAGAGAGAGAGAGAGAGAGAGAGAGAGAGAGAGAGAGAGAGAGAGAGAGAGAGAGAGAGAGAGAGAGAGAGAGAGAGAGAGAGAGAGAGAGAGAGAGAGAGAGAGAGAGAGAGAGAGAGAGAGAGAGAGAGAGATGAAAGCTTCGCGTTTCTTTCTACCTGACGGCCATCGGAACCAAAAACGCACCGTTTCATCTCTCAACAACACGTTTTCATCTATTTAAAACTAAAAGGCTTCACATTTTCCTAGTAATAACTTGGGCTTTTTAGGCCTACTAAAGGCCATGAATCCACTGTGGTTTTATACTTTTATTATCTTGTTTAATGATTAATTAAATATAGCTAAACCAAATTTCGAATAATTTTAACAAGAGTGAATTAAGTCAATATTAATAGATAATTGAAAAATTAGTTATATACAATTGATAACTTGTAAATTAGTTAAGTATGAAAGAGAGAAAAATTGTAAACCAAAAATATCCTTAGTATTCAAAATAATTACAAAAATGCTATAAGTCTGAAATTTTATTTTCTGGTCAATCATGTTGGAAACACTGTTCATCCACTGATCGGAGATACTATCCATGAAAAGATCGATGACACTATTCATCACGGAAAACATGATAACCAAAATTAAAATAATGACAATTATTTTGTTAACATGTTATGTAGAATGTTAGCATAGTTAACATGATAACAATTATAATAATATGGTATATAGATATTAACGTGCTAACAAAAATATACGATACTTATAATGTGTTAACAATATTATCCGTTACTTGTAACATGTTAACGTATAAAATATTTGAATAATATTACGTTAATTCAGTTATCATATCAAAGTTATACAAAATTATCCTGATAACTAATTTCGTTATTGATAACCTCAGAATGTTTGATTACATAAAGTTATAAACATCCTGAATATCCATAAACATAATCATTGTTGCCAACATCCACTTCAACCATTTTTCACCCTGTGTGTTTTTCTTCTCCCCTCTTTTTCTCTTACTTTCTTCTTCTTTTTCTTTTTTACCATTTTTCACCGTCTTCTTCTCCTCTCTTTCTCTCTTTCTTTCTTCTTCTTTTTTATTTGCACCATTTTTCACCATGTGTGTTTTTCTTCTCCTCTCTCTCTTCTTCTTTCTTCTTCTTTTTCTTTTTTTTTTCATCCGAAAGTATTAGAAGAGAGAGAAAAGTACGATTGTAATTAGTGTAAAATTATAGGGGTAAAACAGATTTTTGGTAATGAATAGTAAAAAGTAAATAGTGTCTATGAGAGAGAACTAATTTTGCTATTATCTCTTACCATTTACTGGTATTTCTCTACTTAGAGTAAAGTTCTGTAAAAATTTTGCTATATTCTGGCCGATTAATAAATGTATTCAGTCCCAAAGAGCTACTAAAGTTTGATGCTTTTTTTTTGTCAACACCAAAGCTAATTGATATTCTTTAAGTAGTAAAATATCAAAAGTTTTACAGACAGAACTTTTCTGGTTACATAATTAATTGAAATCACAAGCGATCACATCACATAGACTGATTGGCTTCAACAGTGCTCATTCCTTATTTCTATAGGAAAGTCAGGATCGGCTGGTTTCTGAGGCAACAAAGATAACATATGAGGAAACCTAGAGTTGCGTGCTGCTGCAGCATTGGCCCTGAGATTCCCAAGAGCATGAGAAGCAAACCTAGATGCATAAATCGCAGCACCTAAGTTAAGCTTATTGCCTCCTGAATCATCGTTCTGAAGAGCGTTATGTAGTTTGCCTTCTTCTTCACGTAAAGCCCTCGAGAGCTTCCTTCTACAATGTCTCTTCCATGCTGCTTGTATAAAACATGCTGCCCATGTTCGCCATTGCACTGAATAAAACCTGGAAACAAAAAGGTATATGATATGAAAGAAAGTCCCAATATGAAGTAAAGCACAGCTCGGATTTCACTGTATGATGGTCTATATATAGTATTTGATCGACAAATCAAGTATCTTGTTCAACAAATTGTCTCCAATCTGTCAAGCTGCCCTGCTTTTTAGTAGAGTAAAGTCTTGCCTGACCATGTGCCGTAGTTTCTTGCTATGGAGGAGACGGTATTCAGTAGAGACAAACTTGAGATCGTCAGCTGAGAGAAGAAAGCCTTCGACTTCTGTCAGAGCTTGAACGGTTCTACTAGAGATAGGGAAGTGAGAGGCGTTAGGATCTAGAGCCCAATTAAATAGAGTTTCTCCACAGAAATCACCAGCCCCTAAGCGAAAAGAATTAGAGAATCCATTTTTGCCACCATAAGTGGTTGTGCTTTTCAGCTTTCCTCTCGTTACAAACAACATATCCTCGACAGGTTCACCTTGGCGCACAATGTAAGTGTTCTCTGTGTAAGAAACCGTTTTCGAACGAGCACATAGTGCGTCTAGTACCCGATCATCCATAAATTCAAACAAAGGTACCTGAAACAGACAAATTTGATTAAGTTTGAAACAGAGAACTTGACCTTCTTTACTTAGTTTAACGGCATGTATGAGAAAGTTAGAAAAAAAAAAACAAAAAAACAGAGGGAATGAAAAGCTTACCCTTTTGAACAAGTGTAGACAAAGATGGCGTTTAATGTCCATTCTAAGATGTTTTGGAAGGCTGCGAAGAAGAGCTTCCTCTTGGGTGCCTCTAGTTTCTCGCCATTTGTAATCCTCGTATCTCCTAATGCGTTCTTTCAGATACTCTGGTAGCATTCGATTGGACATCCATTTTTCTATATCTCTCTTTTTCTCCTCCATTTCATCTACTCTAATAGTAGTTGATTGCAAGTACTTCTGTGATCACCCAAAACAAAAAAAAACATAAAAAAGAAAAAACTTCTAAAAATCAGCTTTACGAGATCAAAATATAGTTTCTGATGAGGTCAACATTACCTGAATGTTTCCAATGAGCACAGCAAACAAGAGTAAACCAGAGACACAGATGATGATAGCAAAAATAATCTCCCTTACAGAGTTGCTTATAACCAGGTTTTGGCCCAAAGCACTGTAAAAATCGTTAAAGACCGGGTTAAGCTATGATCTTCAGACAAGAAGGGATTTTTTTCTTTAGGTACTAACCTTATGTTTCGGAGACCCCACCAAAAGCAGTAGAAGAACTTTTTTGGAAAATCCCTTGACTCTACCACACGAGACTTCATTGCATCAGTGTACATACCAAAGTTGAAGACTGTAGAGTTTGTGATTTGGTCAGGGTCAATTAATGGGCATGAAGTGTTCAGGAAACGACTGTTGTCTGTGCCACCTCTTGCACAGTAGAGATTCTTGAGATTACATCCAGGTTTCTCTGAACACGCCTGTCGCCAGCAGCTATCTTTTTTTTCAATCGCACTCAAGTACCAGAAAGCCCCGATCCCCTGACCATCAATATATATATATATATATATATATATATATCACAGCTCGAACAATGATTGTTTTGTGTTCTTATAACAACGATATAACCAACGGGAGCGAGAGAGCAAAGACTTACATGACTCGGAAGCATGTAGAGGAAAAGGTTTAAAGTAGCTCCAACCCACTTCGTTTCGGCTACTGTACCAGAAGCTCTTGTCAATTCTGAGAATATTGGATAGATACGGATGCTTCTCGGTATATATTGACAGGACATGACCCATTTCAGTGTCTCCTTCGTCACCAGTGAGGTGGTTTGTTTCTTTCTTGGAATGAGACCGAGAACCACCATCTGCAAGATTTTCAATTGCACATCTCTCTCTCTAATCATTGATCTTGCTTTGGTCTATTGTCTATTTTCTAATAGTAATGTCACAAAGGAAGAGAAACACACCTGAGGAATGGGGAGAATAGAAAGAATGTCAATAATGAAGTAAGACAAGTTACGTCTTTTCCTTTTAGCCTTAGAGTGCACCACAATCTCGCCTCTCAAAGAGGTTTGAGAACGAGGAGCAATGACCACGGTTATACAATGAAAAATGATGTGAATCACATATAATGTGTCAATAAAGGTACGCAAAACACAAACTGCTGCTCCAAGCCTTTTGTCCATAGTAAAGCAGAATCTATGAGAATCAACCACAGGGATAAAGAAAAACAGAGGATCAATAGCCAAAGCAACAACACAAACAAACAACACAGTCTTCCTCCAGCATTCAAGGGTTTTTATCTTCCCGTAAACATTTTTTATGCGCCGTGTAACATTCTTAAAATTCCCATTTACAGATAGAAAGGTTGAAGATCTCTCCAGATTCCTAGTATCAAACCTGTACCAACAAGATATCACTACAACAATAAACCTTTTTTTTTTGTTGTTGATAAAAACAATAGAACAAAGCTATTTGAGTTCATTAAATTTCGAAGGACTACCTCGCATATTTACTCCTCTGGTAATTCATGTATGTATGTATATAGTTTCTTCTTCCTCTGCTCAAAGTCTCAAACTGCTATATCCAAAGAGATAAACGTACTAGAAAAATGAAGTCTCCATCCTCTCTCTACCTAGAGTGCATGATGTAGAATTTTCAAAGTCTCTTCCTTCCAAAAAACCAGAAAGTCAGTCAACGGCCCACCAAATTAATTACTTTTGTTAGTTTATACAAGATCTAGGCCTACATGTCATTCGACATGATAGTGACTGAAAGTTAACTGAATTTGATTAAATGAAAAAAAAATGTAATTTCTTTCTCTAATTGAAAATATTTTTAAGAAAAGAAAATAAAATTTGGTTTGATTAAAGAATAGGATATATTCCCTTAATGTTAACAATTCACCTACAGAATTTTTCTTGTTATATATTTGAATGAAATCAATAGCGATTACACACATAGACTGAGTGGCTTCACACGTGTACAGATAGACTGATTGGCGTAAGTGTACGTACACAGTATAATTCAATCTGTAACACACAATTAGTGTTCATCCATAGGAAAGTCAGGATCGGCTGGTTTCTGAGGCAACAAAGATAACATATGAGGAAACCTAGAGTTGCGTGCTGCTGCAGCATTGGCCCTGAGATTCCTCAGAGCATGAGAAGCAAACCTAGACGCATAAATGGCAGCACCTAAGTTAAGCTTATTGCTTCCTGAATCATCGTTCTGAAGAGTGTTACGTAGTTTGCCCTCTTCTTCACGTAAAGCCCTTGAGAGCTTCCTTCTACAATGTCTCTTCCATGCTGCTTGTATAAAACATGCTGCCCATGTCTGCCATTGCACTGAATAAAACCTGGAAACAAAAAAAGTTATTACGGAAAATAATAAAATAATGTCCCAATATGAAGTAAAACACAGCTCGGATTTCACTCTATAATGGTCTATATATAGTATTTGTCGACAAATCAAGTATCTTTTCCAACAAGTTATCTCCAATATGTCAAGTTACACTGCTTTTTTTAATAGAATAAGTATTACCTGAACATGTGCCGTAGTTGCTTGCTATGGAGGCGACGATATTGAGTAGAGACAAACTTGAGATCGTCAGCTGAGAGAAGAAAGCCTTCGACTTCTGTCAGAGCTTGAACGGTTCTACTAGAGATAGGGAAATGAGAAGCGTTAGGATCTAGAGCCCAAGTAAGAAGATCTCCACAGAAATCACCAGCATTCAAGCGAACAGAATTGAAGAATCCAGTTTTGCCGCCATAAGTCGTTGTGCTTATCAGATTTCCTCTCATGACAAACAACATATCCTCGACTGGTTCACCTTCGCGCACAATGTAACTGTTCTCTGTGTAAAGAACCGTTTTCAAACGAGCACAAAGTGCGTCTAGTAACCGATCATCCATAGCTTTAAACCAAGGCACCTGAAACAGACAAGTTTGATTAAGTTTGAAACAGAGGACTTGACCTTTACAAAAAAACAAGAGGGAAATAAAAACAAAAACAAAAAAAACCAGAGGGAAATAAAAAGCTTACCTTTTTGAGCAAGTTTAGACAAAGATGGCGTTTAATGTCCTTTCTAAGATCTTTAGGAAGACTAGAGAGAAGGGCTTCTTCCTCAACTCCTCTGGTTTCTTGCCATTTATATTGTTCGTATTTACGGATACGTTTTTTCAGATCCTCTGGCAACATACGGTGAGACATCCATTGCTCTGCATCTCTCCTTTTCACTCTCATCTCCTCAACTCTTACCGTTGTTGATTGCAAATATTTCTACATATCAAATCAAATCAAATAAATAAATAACAACGGATCGAATCTGGAGCCCTTGTGTTAAGAGCTTGATGCTCTCAATAAAGGGAAAGAAGCAGAGAACTAATTTACCTGCATATTTCCTATGAGAAGAGCAAACAGGACTAGTCCAGAGATACAAATGACAATCGCAAAAATGATCTCTCCTTCAAAGGCACTCGTCTTCAAGTTTTGGCCCAAAGCACTATACATACAAGACAATATAATCTCTATGAGTAAACCAGACTGCAACTACAGTTTAGCAGATCATGATTTCACTTAGGACCAACGTTTGCTTATAAACAGAATGTATAAAATTTAGTTTTAAGTAGTACAAACCTAAGATTTCGAAGACCCCACCAGAAACAGTAGAAAAACTTCTTAGGGAAATCTCTGGACTCAACAACACCAGACTGCAATGCATCAGCGAATATACCAAAGTTGAAAACGGTCGAGTTTGTGATTTCCTCAGGATCGATCAACGGGCAAGAACCGATCAAAAACTGCCTATTGTCAGTCCCGTTTGGTGAGCAGTATAAGCTCTCATGTTTGCAACCACTTATGTTAGCACACGCTTCCCGCCAACATCTATCTTTCCTTTCTATCGAGATCAAGTACCAAAATGACCCAAAAACCTGTCCAATTTCGCGACCGTTATTTTCGGGCACAGGTCGAGTAAAGAATCACAAAGAAAAAAAGGGACTCTTGTTCCTCTTCTTACATGGCTAGCTAACATGTAGAGGAATAGGTTTAAAGCAGCTCCAGCCCAAGCAGTTTCAGTTACCAAACCAGAAGTTCTTGTTACTTCTTTAAAAAGCGGATAGATTCTTGCTATCCTCGGAACATATTGACAAAAGATTACCCATTTCAATAGCTCCTTTGTAACCAGCGACGCAGGTCGTTTCATCCCTGGAACGATAGCTAGAACAACCACCTGTAATTGTAGAGGATACGAAGATTACTTTCTAAGATTCATTTTGACATCTAACCAAAGACTTTCAAAAGACAAGATATAATGTTACCTGCGGAATAGGGAGAATCGAAAGAACATCGATGATAAAGTATGAGCCGAGGTATCTTAGAGCGATTGCTTTAGGATTCTCAATAAGCTCTCCTCTTCCGAAACCACGAGAAGAAGGAGCGATGAAACCAGTATGGAACTGAAACAACATGTGAACCACATAGAAAGCATCGATGAAAGTGCGTAAAACGCAAGCGATTGCCTCGAGTTTCTCATCAAGATTAAGACAGAAACTCTCGGGATTCACCACGGGGATGTAGAAAAACAGAGGATCAAAGGCTAAAGCCACAACACATAGGAGCAAGAAAATCTTGTTCCAGTTTTGAAGATAGGAATCGTTCGGATTCATCACTCTCAGGATCTTCTTCTTGTTCTCATTCTTCTTCCGAGAATAATGCAAGTGTAATGGCTGCTTAAAGGTTCTGATTTTCTCTGAGCTCTTCTCCAAGCTTCGTCTAACGGTTCTCATAACTGAACTTACTGACGATGGTCTACTAGTTTTGGTCCAAATATCTTCATTTTCAGTAAACCTGACTCAGAAAATTCAAATACGTATCAAGATGACTACATAATAATCTCCTAATAAACAAGATTAACAAATCCGAGAAGAACCGATACAAAACCTTACGAATTTGTTTCTTTGGGGGTTAATCATCTCTGCCTATTTTTTAGCACATATCCTCGAAACTGCGACAAAAAAAAAAAGAAATCTATTTAAAAACCTTTAAATCATCTCATCTTCTCAACCTAAAAAGAGTAATTTGACAAAACAGAGTGATTTGACGAAACAGAGTACTTTTAAAATAAAATAAAAAACCAAAATTGAAAAGAAAAAGAAGCTCCACGAGAGAAGCAAACCTCAATTCGAGAGGAAGGATCTGCAGTATTATCTTCTTCTTTTTTTCCCTCTCTGGTTCTTGGGGATTTTTGTTTCTGGTGAAAAAATGGAGCTTAAAGTTTGGCCGAAATAAATATTAAAAAAAAGGAAGAAAGGTTGATTATATCCTGAAATGGAATGAAGAAAAGAGAAAGGGAGGAGGATGATGATGTTCTAATTTAGTCGAGGGTGGGGATAGTACGGGTTAGTTTGATTTGATGCAGTTACACAATGTTGAAAACTATCAAGTGAAGAAGAAACGAGTCTGGAACTCAAGAAAAGACCAACTATACACTATAATAATAAATATTTTAAAATTATATTTAGGAAAATATAAAAGATGAGCTGACTTTTGACGAAGACTGAGTCAGTCAACCCAAAAAATTACAATTCCCCGTTTGGTTTTTCTTTGTCACGAAATATATATATATATATATCTATATATATATGAACAAAAAAAAAGGTGTTCCTACTTTGAGAGCAAATTACATGCTGTAATAGTGTAACATAGACATAGGTAATCTAAGTATGTTTATTATTTACATAATTATTATGTTAGGATCATTTACTTGTACAAACACACGAACTCGTTATTATTTGGATGTACAACACACATACTCATTAGTCATGATGACTAGTAGTACCCTCTGCCTCTGGTGTTTCTTTTTCTTTCTGCATTGTATAAACCTATTTGTTTTGCATTTACGATCTTGGTCATGGCCTCATGGGTTTAATTTTACGAACACTTGTATCTGAACATCTGAATCCACAAGTGTTGATTAGTCTATCTACGTAAAAAAATGTCCATGATATTTCTATACGGAAACTCTTAAAATTCTGGTTTGAAGTTTAGTGGTTTGGTCTTGACGAGACTTTTAAAACTTTTTTTCCAAGGGTACGCCATTTTTTCTTTAATAGGGTACGTGGTACGTCATTTTCTCCTCCACAAAAATCAATCATTCTTTAAAGCTCAAAATTATTTCCCACGAGTAATTATTACACATGTACTGATGTACATATGCAATGAATTACAGATTTCTATATACGAAACCAAAACTACTAAAACCAAAATGTACTCCCATGCATTGCTAATACACAGTACGAAATATAACGAAGCATCCAACATGAAAAATAGATTATGGAGAAACATTATACAATGATATTGGTCTGTAGATGCTTACACATTCCCAGAATAAAGGTGCAATTACAACTTGAAATTGACCACTAAGCAATTAATCTAATTTTAATTTATTAGCATTAATAATAGGAACAAAGAGATCATGAAACCCTCTACTCCCCTTTGGAGAATTAGGCCGAAACGCCAGAAACCAGCAACACTTTTGCCTGCTTGTCTATTAATCAAGTATCATAGCTTGATTTAAGACTTGAGACTATGGGAATTAGCCTTACATTAAGGCTTGTCTTCGTCTGACTGAGAACACGGAGGTTCTGGGACCGAATCCACTAAAAATTCCTCTGCAGAAATATGAAGAAGATTGGTTAGTGACGATATAATGATCATAGAACATGAAGTTGTATTTTATCTATAACCAATCCAAGTCTGAAACTTTTCATGCTCAAAACCATTCTTACAAGATTGATCCTTTTTACATGTTGAGATTTGATGTTTACCTATGTCCTCTTGTGAAGGAGAATCGAGTAAAATATCTGAATCAGATGGAAGAAACGGAGAACCGGGATAGTTCTCTAAGGCTCCTAAATCTGTAAATTACAAGATCAGCATATATCAGAAGCTATAGGCTTAAAATGCTATGCAAACATGTTATGGAGTATAGAGCAGCTACGTATATTATGCTTATAAGTTTTCGACTTAAACTCGGCAATCGTTATGGATAATGAGAACTTACCTCCCAGATTTGACAAATCTGCAGTGAGATCAGAGAGGCTAAAGTTCCACGTAATCTCATCAAATGGCCTGAGATTGTCTCTCGAACTTCCTGCTCCTCCATCTTGTCCAAGTTGTAACCCCTCTGAAGTCGCTACATCAGATGTGAAAGCAGAGTCAAGAGCTGACGTGTCCATTCCCATGCCTGACATGTCTGAAGCAGCAAATGGGAATTGTCCGCTTGACGCCACGGAAGTTGGACTCACTTGCATCTCCGACATTGATGACATACCACTGTTAGGTGGAATCGTTGGAGTTGGATCAGCCACGGTAGTATCTATTACCATACTACATCAAGCACCAGAGACAACATTAGGGAATAATAAAAAGACTAGTCAAGTCTGAAGCACCGTTAAAAACCAAATCACGAACGTAAATAGAGTTAATGTCTACTGAAAAGTTAGTTCTTACTCATTCCCTGAGTTCATCCTCATTGGTTGGAAATGCCCAGGTGCAGGGACTCCATTAACCACGTGACAGCTTGACATTCCACAACCCATTGGATCAAGATGAGGATGACCTGGAGCATGCATTTGAGGATGTTGTAGTACTGGGTATCCCATGGGCATGTTGTTAACTGCGCTGCAACCTTTTAGTTATATATCAGTGAAAGTGTGAAACACAAATACAAAGCTTTGCAAATCGAACCATCTACTCGAAATCTCATACTTGATAAAAAAATTTAGGGCTAATTAATTGTAGGTCTCTCTCTTGTTTAGGTATATATCAGTTACCTCCAACTTCCTTTTCCAGCAAACTAATTAGATATAAAAATCAAGAAGTTTGCAAGTGATATAAGGAGTCAAACTTACCAGGTGCCATGGGATGAATTCCGTTTTGCATTGGGACCAGAGGAGCTTTTGGATGTACAGGATACTTCATGAGGTTATACTGGTGCTCCAGCAAATGATTGAATACAATTATTTGCTTCTTCAGTTTCAGTCTGATATAGTATGCTCTGAAAAAGTCTGCGTTTTCTTCTTCCAGTTTCTGCCATACTAAATTCACAAGAAAGTTTTCAGAAATGGCAAACCACTACACAATGTTACTACCTATCGAATAGCAAAAAAGAGACCCTACCTAAAGTTGTAAATCCAGGGTCAATTCTTGCACGGGTCAAGAGAGTTTTCACAACCTCATCTCTGTTCATGTACAACTGAAGACATCTCTCTATCAAGTTTTGGACCTACATCAATCATTTTGAAAGTATATTTTGATCAAATGATAATAACTTAAAAGGAGGCCACAAGAACAAACACGCACACGCAAGTATATATAGAGGGGGAAGGTGGCCAAGTTTTCTTACAAGTTCAATGTCTTGCCTTGAAACTTTCCTACCCTCATTACTTGAGGCCGAGGCAGAGGCAGAGGCAGAAGCAGAATCTTGTATAGGAGCTTCTATTGATTGATTAATTTTCTGTTCACCTTGGGACTCATGTAAAACTTGGGTGGAAGACTGCAACTCCTGTGTGCTCTGTCATCGAATTAAACCTTTCACTTATTTTCACTTCTTGGTAAAGCAATGTATGTATACCAATGCTGAACAATCAAGCATACCAACTACAACGCAAGGATCAAGTATTGTTAAAATGACATTTTTCTATCATCGTCCAACTTCCTATGTAACTGTTAACCTAATCCTCGGATGTCATATTGCTTGGAGAAGCTTTCAATTGGGAAACATCTCAAGAGTAGAAAATAGCAAGCAAAATAGAGAAAATTTCGAAATTACTCAATTTTCAACAGAGAATACACTAAAGCAAACATTATAACAAAATGGAAAAAAGTTGGTAGATTTTGTTACGGACGAACCTGTCCGTTCGTCATTTAAGCTGAATGTAAAACCCACGCATTCTTCAATAACAACAATTCTCCTTAACAAACAACATCTGGGCACGCATGTTCCTGATGTTTGACCAAAATACAAACCTGGGATTGACATACATTGTTAGTTGAGTTAAGCAAGTAAGAAAAGAATGATTAAAGAAAGAAAGCATCTTTGACACTGCTAATGATAAGAAGCATGAAAAGTGACTTGTTTAACATTGTTTAATAGGGAATGTTAATGCCAATTAGGCACAAAAACACTGCAGAATATAAGTAATAATAAAATAATCCATACAGTAACGACCACAGCCAAACCTAATAGGTTCATCAAAGAATGGCACAGAAACAACAATAGTTCATCATCGTAATAAAAGAAGGCAACTTTACTATTCAGATAGTAAACCGCGAGTAATCTAAACAATCTGCAATCAGTGTGAACCTAACGATATACAATTTTACCATTTCTGAAAGACAAATCATGTGCGACGAAGCATGATGTTCAAAGAGTAAAACCGTAAGCAGACGAGAATCTAAGAAACCAAACAGATCTAGCATGAGTTCCTCGCGTTTTTCTGTTCTTTTAATTTTTATTTTTTTTGGACAATGGAAAGATTTTCCTTGAGAAATCTAAGGTTTTAGGAAAAAAGCAACAGGAAAATTCCATGAGATTGTGTGCAATCATTACCGACCAATAAAGAATATATCCATCCCTACACGAACAGATACACTTCCGTAATAAAATATTAGTTAAGAAAAATCTACTAATCTCTAAACAAATCAAAACAAAAAATAGAGTAAATGAATGAACAACACACGACCATCAAAGTTGTCTCACCTTAACTTTAGGTTTCAAGTCACTAAAAAATTCACAGCGAATCCAAAAATGGGTACACTTCCAACACAGGTTTTCTCGACGAATTATTTGTGGGGAGGGACGAATACGAACAGTTCTCTCTAAGGACTAGATTGAAAACGAAATCTGAACTAGATGGTTTAATTTTGAAAAAAAAAAAGGGAGAATCGGATAGGAGATGGAGTTGCAAGCAAGATCTGGCGTTATTGTTCGAGGTGGGGAAGAAAAAGACGCATCAAAGAGAAAGAAAGAGAGGTTTCGCTACGCCATTAGTGATTGGAAGAAAAGTTTTTACGATTGCACAAGGAGAATTGCAGAACCGCGGGGGAAGGGAAGAGGGGGAAAGAGATTCTTCTCCACCAGCAAATCTCTGCAATTTATATTTACTACTACTTCTTTGTTACACTATACTACAGTCTACAGGAGAGGGATTAATTTAAAAGAAGAAAAAAAAAGAAAAAATATTTAATTTTGAAAAAACTAATTATGGAGAAAATGGTTTTTTCTCCTTTTTTGGCACATTTGATATCATATAGGTACTGTATTTTTTTCTAAATTTTACCTTCTGTCCATAAATGTTATTTATTCTCATTTAATACAGTTTTGCTTTGATTTGAAGTCGGTGTTTAACACAGTTGTATTGTACTTGTACATGTTTAACAAAGCGTTTCTTTCTTTAATTCACTTTCAGTTACAAACATTGATTGATTCTTTATCGGAAAAAACATTTGTGTTGGTACGGGCAAGTTAACCGGAAAGAGAATCTCTCTTGAAAAGAGTCCAGTGTAACTTTTACTAGAAGGATTACGGCTGTAGTAGCTTGGCTCGGCTTCACTCCCCAGAGATGGTAATAAATGTAATTAATAACTACTCCCTTCGTTTCATAATAACTGTCATTCTGATACATTTCACATATATTAAGAAATTAAAAAAATATATAAATATACCCCTAATTAATATACTTTTATAACATTTAATTACAAAGATTATAATCTTTAAAAAAGGAATAAAACAGGAAATAAGAATAAAAAGTTACATTAAAAATGCAGAATGACACTCTTTTTAAAACAAAAAATAAAATCTAAAACGACATTTATTATGAAACGGAGTAATAACAAGTCATTATAAAATTACAGTTCTAACGCTGCGTTATACATATAAGAAAATAAGTGCAGTAAATTACAGCTGTACTTAGCAAACAGAGAGCTTTTTTATTAACTAAAATAATTATAAACCAATTTTTCTATAAAATTATTTATGATATTACAATTTTAATTTAATAAAAAATAAGCAAACATGTGTATATGTAATATAACAGCTAGTGAAAGCCAATGCCAAGTTGGAGTGTTGAGTGCTACGAGATGGCATGGATGGACCTCCACTGCATTCACAGTCTCCGGGAATAGCATATTTTTTTCTTCTGGATTTCGATTATAGTTTGATTACATTTTTCCAGGACCACTTTATTTTTCAAACAATAATTTTTTTGTAACAAGCAATGGTCCAAAAAAAAAAGAATATAGTATATCATACACAGGATCTCCTGATTACGAGCTTCTGGTTTCCTCTTTTCTTTTCTTTTTTTTCTATTAGTTTAAAAAAATCTTTATGGAGATTTTATTTTTTTAAAGGAAGTTTCATCATATTAACTAAGTACAAAACTGTTTTAATAAGTGCAAATATAAAACCTTTTATGGAAAAGCATAAATTGTTACTAGCGGTTATTGAAACAATATGAACTAAGGTAGAATAATTTGGAAGGTAAGTTTCATTTTGTTTGAGAAAGCGGATTGAAACAATAACGAAAAGTATGTTGGATATCTTTGATTATAGCATAGCTTGGCCGGAAAAAAATTTGTGAAGTCGAGCTTTTTTTGTACCCTTTCCAAATTGTATATATACATATGTATGACCGCTTGAAACACTAGCTTGAAGATGAAAGATACATTCTTGTCTTTAGTCAGATATCGCTTATTCTATCTTAGAGACAAATCTGGAAAAGAAGCAAGATGGAGTTTGTTAGTAAAAGAGGATTTAGATCTGATGACTAAAGATGCGGTCGAAGAATAAATGTTCTTTTGATTCATTAAAACTGTTAGATAGAAGACTCAGGTGGTGAGTTTGGTAGTCTCCAACTCTGTTATCAATCTCTAATCGATTTGTAGAAATGAAGCGTGTTTTCAAATCCAGCCTTTGAAATAAACTGATGGAAACCAAACAACCTTAACGCCTTGTGAATGGAAAGATGACCAAGTACCCGAAAATGAAAATTATTACCCGCTTCATCCTTTACAAGCATGCATGTCAGCATGTGCATGCTATGTTGCGTTATTGGTCATCCCTCCATCTATATACGGAGATCATTTTTTCGTTCTGATTTATATAAATCTATTATATCTAACTTCTTTTTTGCTCTAACTTAAGAAGTTCTTCAACTATTTTTGGTCGTAATATTATGCTTTCAATAAGCATCCCCCATTTTTGTTACAATTATGGTTTTTACCTACGGCGGCTACCTGTTGGTCACATTGCTTGCTCCACTCTATGGTCAACGAACCAAAAGTACTAAGTATTTGTAACTCACACGAGGAGCTGTACTCTGTGCAATTGTGTATATAGAGAGTTTTATTTACAGAATAATTTAAAGCACATCGTGACAAAAAGACACACACTTTGTATTTTGTAAACTATTACTGATCATGACATATCAAGTTACTAGATATTTGCTCATCACCGATTATACTATATAAAGAAATTTGCGTGCATAGACTTTTTGTTTTCAACATATATATAGAGTTAATCAAAAATCTAAAACTTTGTCTATCTTTATTATCTCAATATATTTCATCTTTTTTAACGTTTCAAAATGAATTTGTGTAGTTTAGAACTCTTTTTGCTTGTATTTTGTGACTTTGTAGTTATCAACAAGTCGGTATTAATTGTTTTTGGCATTTATAGAAGGAAAGTGAATTTCTTTCTTTATTTCCTAGCAAAAAATAAAGAAATATTTTCTTTCTAATACTCAATTTTGTACAGCAAGCTGAGTATTGAAACTGAAGCTGGCTCACGAGCTGTCGTGAGTCACGCACTTGACCACGTGAACCCAATCAAAAACTGTGACTTCTTTAAGAAAAACGCATGAAATTAATGAAACAGACACATTCGTTCACCAATACAATACGTTAGTTCCATTAATCCAAAGGACCCACCAATAAAACATAGCGCTAAATACAAAAGTGTATTCAAAAACGAAATTAAAAAAAGTCCATTAAAATGAGTTCAAGGTTTTATTTTGCTTGAGGTGATTATCCACTTATGACACGACACGTGTAATACGTTGCCGGAGAAGTTAACGGCCGGGAGCTGGCCGCCGCGTGGCAAACAGATGCTGACAAATTAGGGAGAAGTGCGGTCACAGACACGTGGCACTAAAAGAAAGGAATAGCGTGGAGGGTGCTTGACCATTTATCGCCTTGGGATTTGAGACTATTTAAGGGGCAAAAGTGGTAAGACAAGTCAACACTTCAATAATTTTCTCTTTTTTGGTAGTTCAAAATCTATGTTAATTTCTCTAACCACGTAAACACTTCTTTAAACCGACCAAAATAAAAATAATTAAAGATTGATTGATATAGTTTATGGGTTAAGCACTTGAGCAATGTTGTTACAGAGACCTAAGTCTTTTCCAAAACTTGGGATCTTCGTGAAATATTATTTTTAGCCGAAAACTATATTATAGTTGTATTATATATATCTTGTTGTACTAAGTATTAAAGATGATATCGATATGTATGTACTTGTTATGATAACACTGTCAGATGACCTTTACTCTAAAATGTTGTTGTTTTGGAGACCTATTTAATTTATAAGAGGACATACGTCGATAAATTAACTACCAAATAAAACATAAATTAATTAAGTTATACATACGAAATAAAAGAAGGGCATGGCAATGGCATGATGGAACTTCAAATATAATGGAGAGAAAAATGAAGAAACGATCGCGCGGGAGGACCTTCCAGCTAAAGTTTTTCTCCTGTCTACAGAGGTTTAATAAAGACACTTCAAATTTAATATGCCTCGCATGGACAGTCACAGCCCCCAAATATTATTACTACTCTTATTATTATTTATTATTATTATTGTGGGTAAAAAAAGATCTAATTGATGGTATAGTGTAGGCATTTCTTTTCCATTTACAGTAATTTTGTTTCAAAAATATTTTCGTTTCTATTCTTTATATGTATGTCCCTTTTTTGATTATATATATGTTGAATGTAGGCACTTATCAGCAGTGGCGGAGGCACAGTTGCCCCCAATAAAAAAAATTAATTAGTATAAGTTCTTAAGAAAATAATTTTTACCCCACACCATATAATATATTTGACCCCATCAATTTATTTTCTTTGCTCTATACTTTTTTTGCCCCCAATAAAATATATTTCTACCTCCGCCACTGCTCATCAGTGTTTATATATCTACAATATAATACCGATCCAAGAGGGAAAATATTAAAGATTTCTTCATGTTTTTCATTTGTAGATGATTTGTGGGCAAAGAAGAAACTGATGGGTGATCTCAAAGTATTTACTTGAGCTACCGTAACGAACTAGCGACTTGGCGTTGTCAGATGTGCGTGCTACGTATTACTTATGAGAAACCTCCGTTTATCCAAACACTCATGGGCTTTTTTAGTATGGGCTCAGCCGCTCGGGTGGATTGATAGCACTTTTAAAACCAAAATAAAAAAGCCCAGATATTATATATATATATATATATATATGCACGTACACATCACAAGTTTTACTTTTAAACTTTTTGGTTACTAAATTTTTATCTCTATAATTTTTCAGAACATGCAATGAAAGATGCATGTATCGAACGTTTTCAATTTATCATGACATCTACCAATTTTTTTTGTTTAATTATATTAGCTTTTGATCTTATAGACTCATCTAATATTCGCACTCCAGATCTTACACGCAATCTGAAAGTGGAAAAAAAAGCATTTTAAATATATAGAGAAGCTTAATCTCATAGAATTAGCTGCTGGAGAAATACCATATATTTAACCACCACATGTCATAAAAATATTTGTTGTTAGATACTGGTCTGAATCATGGCTTTTTCGAGTCAAAGCTGTATATAGAAACATATATGCTTTTTTTGCTCTTCATCTCACTCGATTTGGTCTAATTTCATATGTGACAATAATAAAGAGATAACACCCTTGAGAGATATAATTAAAACCGGTCTCGAGATGCGGTTAAAGCATATTTGTAATCAATATATGTTAATTAATTAACAAAATAAGTACGTTACCGGACCACATCGGACCACAAGACGCACACAACCATACGGTGTTGTGCCCACTTTACACGACATTATTATCAGACCAAAGGAATATATGAAAAATACATAGAGATATGTTCTCGAACTAACTAACTATACTACTCTTTATGCTCTTCATTTTGTTTTTTTTCCCATTTTTCCCTCTCTTGTTTGATTAGAATATTATTATTTATTTTGTTTTTCTCTTCCACCAAACTTTCCTCTTATATCAAACTTTCAAATGGAATGTCTGAAGATTTTCCTTCCAAGAAATTCACTACTGTTATTAACTTATTATTGTATTGTTATATACTTATATAGTTCAATACAGTTACACTATGTTAAATAATTCTCTCATAGCTTTGACATCAACAACAAAAAAATCTCTGATTAATGCATTACAGTCCCATATAGTTTAGCTTATTATTATATATATATAAATAAAACTCGCGATTAGCCTAACTAGGGACATTTTCGTATTTGACAAAGTCAAATCGAGAGAAGCAGTCCTTCCCTCCAACTGTCTGTAAACGAGGAATATTACAACCGCAAGTCAAAAGGGTTTAAGGTGTTATTATTTAAATAAAATATTTACAAGTATTAAGTAGTTATGGTTGTATCTGTCGTTCTTCTTTCTGATGAACAAAGGCCGTTGAAGCAAACACACAGTGTGTACTACTCTGTCTACAGATTCGTTTTCTTCTGCTCATCAATCGAATTAAATTACCACCATTAATCACTCTATTTTAATAATTGAGTGTGATGATATTTAATAAATAATTAATTATATCAGACATACACGCGCAGTTATAAAATAATCTGTTTGATTTTCTTTCTCTTTCTTTTTCGAGCCCCTCTCTCGCTCTTTCTTTCGAGGAACCGAAGTAACCAAAAAAAAAAAAGAAAAGAAAAGCCAAGGCGTCGTGTGTTATTCTCTCCGTGCTTCTTTCTCGAGATTTATTCTCTGTGTGTTCGTGTCATCGACACAGATTAGTTGATCTTTAATTTCTTTTTCTGGACAAGACGGAAAAAATGGATAAACGACGCCGGAGACAGAGCAAAGCCAAGGCGTCTTGTTCCGAAGGTTCGTTCTCTTTATCTTTCTCTCTCTGTTTCTATCCCTCTGGTTTGAGTTTGATGATTTTATATCGTTCGCAGAAGTGAGCAGCATCGAATGGGAAGCTGTGAAGATGTCAGAGGAAGAAGAAGATCTCATTTCTCGGATGTATAAACTCGTCGGCGACAGGTAAAGGCTCTCTTGATCCATCTGATTTGCTTCTTTTTTTTTCTGTTTCATGATCATTCGTCGAATCTGAATTTTTGAAAAATATTTGCTTTTCATTTGATTTTCGTAAGTCGGTCGTTTCTTTTATGTATTTTTATTGTTTTTGACATTTTTTCTATTATAGTATTGAGCCGAACCGAGCTGTCGATGACTGTGTTCAGCCTGATTTTTGATCCGCTTTTGATTTTGTGTTTTTGGTTTTTTCTGATTGTTATTTTTATTTTGGTTTATCATACATAACAAAAAACATAATCAAGAATCTATTTGGTTTGGATTGATATCGTTTAAGGTTTTTTTTAATAGTTGATTGTTCAGCGGAACATATTCTTTTCTTTTTTTTTTGAACATCAAACAAAACATATTCCTACTTATGCTCTATTTTATGACAGAATTCACAAACTGTTTCCTCACTTTGGTTTCCTTCAACTTTAAGTGCGCAATGTTTGTGTACATATTTTTTTTTTAAAAAATGAAATATAAAATGGTTGATAAAATTTGGTTCAGTCCATATAAGTGTAACCAAAATGTTTATTGGGATTTTTTATATGAAAAAAGTGTGTTTGAGTAAATCGCTGAGTTTACCGTACGTGGCGCGTAGGTGGGAGTTGATCGCCGGAAGGATCCCGGGACGGACGCCGGAGGAGATAGAAAGATATTGGCTGATGAAACACGGCGTCGTATTTGCCAACAGAGAAGAGAATTTGTTAGGAGATGATGCTTATTTTTCAAAATGAAAAAATATTTTCCTCTCCATAACCATAATCCACAAGACAAAGAAAAAGGAAAAGGACCTGTCCTTGAACTATATTTTGGAATGTATAATTATCCATATATATAAAATTGCTTAGGAGTTTCAATTTCTTATCATCCATATCGACATCTCCATAAACTATCGTATGTGTGTGTCAAACCCAAAAAAATAATTCAAAAGTTAACCAAATCCTTGCGAATTCTTAAAAATCGACTGTGCAATATAAATGAAAATCTGATTTGTCAGTTTTCTGTACACAGAAACAATGATAAACGGGGGAAAAAGTCTATTAAACAAGGTAAAAAAACTATTCAAAGAGGGAAGCAGGAAAACAAAAAAAGACATTTATTTGTTGGAGTCCGGAAATTTGTACAAGTAAGCTAGATGGGCCAGAACGCCCATTATTAGGTCAAAGAGGGAAGCACTTATATATGGGCCAACGAGTAAGCCCATTTTTCAGTTAAGATTTTAGGAACAATTCACGATCAACCAGAAGAATATACGACTGCTGCGAAAACGCACGAGTA
Source organism: Eutrema salsugineum (assembly GCF_000478725.1). Lineage (NCBI taxonomy): Eukaryota > Viridiplantae > Streptophyta > Magnoliopsida > Brassicales > Brassicaceae > Eutrema > Eutrema salsugineum. The sequence goes on along the minus strand of NW_006256812.1, from coordinate 1,201,228 downwards.
AGCCCATTTTTCAGTTAGGTGACCCGCGCGTTTTCACAGCAATCGTATATGTGATGCATAACAATCATGTTGATCTTGGTGTGGTTAAACGTAACTGCTTTAACCTGTAAATTCCCTGAAAGAAAATAAAGATTTAATAGCGTCGTCGAACATAAAAGTACAGAGATTCCAATTAATCAATTAAGATTTTAATTATCAACTGGATGCCAACAGACAACAGTTTATATGTCTTTTGTGGTCTTGTTTTTATTTTTTTGGGTGATTGTCAAAAGAATCAAAACTTTATTAATACGTAGTAATCTACTATGTATTATTCGAAAATCCTCTGACCTCTTATTGTTTGTATCATTTTAATTTTTCCAGCGATACTGTGCTTTTAAATTTATAAAGATCGATATAATTATGTGTTCATGGAGTTTTCTTTTTTATTTTTCTTTTTGTGAATAGCGATGCTGGTTAAATCCAATATCTTTAATTTAAAAGACAAATATAGGGGGTGTTATTCAATCATGATTTTTAATAGAATTTAAATCCAACCACAATCCACTATTAGTCAACTAATGATTCTAAATAATGTTTTAAAATCAAGTGTTATTGGTTTTTTTGATTGTAAATCATATTTAAGAGGTTTTAAAGTTTGGTGTTATTCAATAAAGATTTCAAATCTTTCATTAAAATCCAGTGTTATTCAAAACGAAATAATTTTTAAAATCTTTATATATTAAGTCATTTCAAATCAATTTTAATAGAGTTTTATGAGTAAATTATTAGAATCAAAATCCAGTGTATATTGCAGAGATTTTAGAATCTAAACAAATGAATCCATCAAACTGATATCAATTTTTAAATTTAGAAGATTATAAAACATAAAAAAATTATTTTAAATTCATGATTGAATAACATCCCGTAATGAAACTGTTAAGGTGTTTTCCCACGTGCTTATCATCTAACAAGACTTGGAGAGTATGTGTTCACACTTTGGCGTGACTAACAGTTTAACCCTCGAATTTCGGTATGGTAGACATCAATATTGATAATTGTTATTAATTTTTATTATTATTTAATACTCTAATTTATTAGTGCTCCCCACTAGTAGTAGAAGTATATATATGAACTAAATTTCAGTTTGTCACGTCTTTAGGTAATCAACACAGTTGATCTGTGAGTTTGATTTGTGTAAAGTTACAATTTACCACTTATGTCCATAGTACAACTCTTTAGCAACTCTTGGTTTTGATTTGTCTTATGCCCTTTGGTCTCAAAGCATGTTTTATTAGGATCTGATGAACAATGTTTTTTTTTTTTTCTACTATCACATTCTTTCTGTACTATACTACTATGCGGTTCGAGAAATTATCAATCAAACCCATTAAACTGTAGATGTCCCATATATATTTGTACACACACTATGATATTTGATTAGCATGACGTGACTTTGTGGGCCTTTAAGGGACGATATATCTTTGTCTACGCGCACCCAAAGGCATTTCCTGGAAATTACCAGATCTTTTCTAAAACTTCACTGAAAATTCATTTCTTTCCATACACTGGATATTTAGGGTGGATCTATCTATTCCGAATTTCGAATGGCTGTTGTTTCTTATCATCCCCGTTAATATGGGAAGATTGTGTTTGGAACTCAAAGTTTCGTTTACTTAGAGAAAACCATCACTAATATTACTTATCCGGTCGTTCACATATTTTATTAATGAGGTTATATCGTTTGCCGTTTAAAAAAAAAGGTTATATCGTTTTAATTTTAACTAGATTCTAACTCCGTGCACCCGCACGAGAATTTTTTATTTATAATATAATTTTAATAGAATTTCTTTTTGTTATTTATTTTTTTTAATTCAAAATTTTTTTTATCATATTATAACTTTGAATAGTATAAATTTATATATTAGTAGAATAAGAATATGAGTTAATTAAATATATATTGATCTATAATGTTAATTATGAACTTTATTATTATGTAAGTTTAGATTTACACATAAAAAAATCTATACATCTATGAATTAGCTAACCCGTCCATTTAGTTATCTCAAATCATTTTTTAATATCTTACATGTTTTGATAAACTAACCCGTATAAAATTGTTATTATAAATATATAACTTTAACTTGCTCTATCATATTATTGTAAAATATAAATATTTAGTAATATTAAATATTTGATGCTTTAGACGGATTGATTATGATAAATAATACAATAAGATATTTGTTTACCACTTGTGCTATTATAAAATATTATTTAAATTCGAAATTTTAAATTAAAAATCTAACCTGTATTTAAAGAATTTTAAAGTAATTAAAATTATTATCTAATTTTTGTAAGAAAAATTATTAATATTTTTTTGAATTTTAAATTAAATTGAATCTAAGTTTTGTAATTAAATTTAAGTAATAAAAATTTCGAATAATTTAAAATTTAAATTAATATAACTTATATTTAAAGAAATCTAACAATATCTAAATTAGTAATCAATTTTCAAAATTAATTATAATATAAAATAAAAAAATTATAAAAATTATAAGTGTGTTTAGAAACAGACACTTTTAGATTTGACGTCTTTTGTGGGATTACTAAATTTTCAAGCAGCAGAATGAATAAGTATAGATTTGGTTTGGGGATCTTCCGACTTCGGATCATTATTTTTCTGAGTGTCAGTCTTTGACCATGACATATTACTAGTCGAATTTAGTACACATATATGTGTGCTTTTTTTCCCTCTCCAGTTGAAGATAAGTTAGGTTAAAGAAAACTGATTTAATATTTTCCCAAAAAAAATCTGATTTCTCGTTAAAATACTTTGAAGAACTGTACATATCTTCTAATCTAATTTCTAAATATGAATCGATCATTTAATTTTGATGATAATAAAGCTTATTATAAGTCATAACCATTATAGTTGATGTATGCATTAATAAGGTAATGTCCTGTAAATAAACACTAAACATATAAGATTAATCATTCATTCGAGACGAAGTTAAAAACATGTCTTGCGATTTTAATCGTTAGCTGTTATAATCAATCAACACACAGAATTGGACTATATGATTATTGGATTTAACTTAACATTTGGGATATTCATGATTAAAGTTATAACATTTAATCCCAAAAAGGCCATGTGCACGTATATGCAACCCCTCGGTCAGTTTACTTAAAGTAGTTAATTATAAACTATTATTCTGATCAGACGCGTCAATCGAAAAGAAAAAGTAGACGCGTTGATATAGATTAAACATCCATTTGAAAATTAATTTTGTTCTTTTCTAATGTAATTAGTTAAGCTCTAGCAGCAGCCATTAAACACTAACTTCCAAAAACTAATCAGTTTTGACTCAGAAAGCTACAAGGTTGATAACCGAGAAATATAGAATAAACAGTAATGTGGGTTATATCAATATTATCTACTATTCATACTATACACGATATTATACTGAGGCATTCTGTTAGACGAACATGCCAAATGCATAAAGCCATAGCTAACAAGGTATTATCTTATCATTTACAAAATATATTGCTGTACGAGAAAAAAAAAAAAAAAACTAGTCACAAGGCAAAGGTATGTTCTCCATTAGTTTACAACTTTTAATTTTCATTTTTTTATTTCTAAAAAATAACTCGTTGAGTTTTATCTAGCATAAATACAAATACAAAAAAGTTGTGCTTATTCAAAATGCAATTTTTTTTTACTTTAAGTATGACTTACTGAACAATTTAAATCACTATTCGCACACCATTATAATTTTTTTATATATAATTTGTTTGTTATGTATACTTTTTTCAGTTCTATGCAGTGGCGGAGAGAAATGGCACAAAATGGGGTCATTCGCTCCCAAGGAATTTTAAAAAGGATGTAATTTATTAAAGTTTAATATCAATGCCTATCCATAATATCACATATACTCTCATTTACTCCCAGCAAAAAAAAATTCTGGCTCCGCCACTGGTTCTATGTATTCAAGTCATATACATTGGTGAATAGTGAATACTATAAGACAGATGGAGGATGACTGATCATCGTGGACTCATGGTATATCGAATTTAGCGAGTTTAATCATACTGATGATGATGATAATATTAATACGTCGCTGTCAATAATTGTGTGAAAAGGGAAGGCGAATCAGTACATATTCTCTAATCCACACCTGCATGGTTTGAATTTATCCATAGATTCTCCATTTACTTTTAGGGTTACTATAATCTCAACCTTTGACCCCACTAAAAAACATAAATAAAACATAATCAACAATAGTACATACAATGTCTAGTATCTTAAAATCAATTAACCAAAATGTCAAATTATAGCTTATAAATGTTTATTAGGTGTGATAAGTGAATTAATTGGCATGACGTCACGAGTCCTTCACGTCAGCGGAAAAAAGAAAGAAAAAATACATTCAACGGGATCTATAACGCGGTAGGACTCAGAGGTCCCTTTGAAGATGATTGTTTATTAGTTTACTCGGCAAATCTATTATAGCCATCAATTAAAAAAAAAATCTGAAATATTAATAAGATTAACTACTAAACTCAGCGAGTGAGACTTCACCAAATATGGGTTCTATTGTGATCGGGGAGATATTTTTAGAGTAGATATGTACTTTGTATCTGATCAATTAATAGTTGCTCTAGTCTTGAAAAATTAAATTTCGGAAACTTATGTTTTATTGATAAAAATATAAATGATAGATTAGATAATGTTATGTGTGTTTATTTTTTTCTAATAGCAGAAACGAGGTAACCACTAGAACAATAAATACAAATGAATACATGTATATATATATATATATATATGTTAATATTAAAGACCAGTGAGAAAAATAGTAGTCACCTTTTCGTCAATTTCTCTCCAAGATCCTTCTCTTTTCCACACAACTTCTTGTCTAAGATTAAACGAAAATAAATAATAATAATATTTATAAAAACAAACTTATTGTCTAAGCCCAAGACATAGTACCCTCGTAGATTCTCATCATTCATGTATATAAAGACACAGACACACAAAACTCACATTTCATCAAACCACTCAAAACAGAAAGAAAAAAAACAGAGGATTCTTCTAAAGAGATTCTAAATTCTGTTGGTGGTTTTGTAAGTGAACGCAGAGATGACGATGGAAGAGAAGCTTTTGATCAACGAACTGGAACAAGGGAGAGAGCTTGCGAAACTATTGATGAGCAATCTCAAACAAACTTCTTCAATTGAATCCAGCAAAACCTTGATCTCTGAAATTATCCGTATTTACCAGAATGCCATTTTCATGTTGAGCTTGAATGAAGACGACAAGAACATCCTTAAGCGAAGCCCAGAGTTCAATGACAAGAATTCTAAAACCGTGTTTAAAAAGAGGTAAGTTGAGTTTAAAAGGTTTTAACTTTGCAGATCAGTGTTTGAGCTCCAATTTGAGATCTCATGTCTCTAATTCTTCTGGTTCCTTTTTTTTTGGTAATTTGCAGGAAAACATCGGCGGAGAAGAAGACAGAGAAAGTTAGGGTTGTAGTTGGAGAAGGACAAGAAAAGGGTTTGATTGATGATGGTTTTAGCTGGAGAAAATATGGGCAAAAAGATATTCACGGATTCATAAATCCTAGGTAAATTGTCAATCACCATCATCTGGGTTTTTCAATTTATGTTTTTTTTTTTTTCTAGGATTTTGCTAAATTTGATGTCTGTGTTATTACAGAGGATATTTCAGATGCACACATCGATTCACGCAGAATTGTCTAGCAGTGAAGCAAGTCCAGAAATCAGACAAAGATCCTTCGATATTCGAAGTGAAATACGTCGGAAACCACACTTGTAACAATACACCCCCGAAGACGAAGACCCCGAACCTCTCTGTTTCAATGTTCGAAGAAGGAAACAGAGCACATGTAACAGAGCAATCAGAAGACATTAAACCGACGAAAACCGAGGAAGTGACGATAAGTCTTGATGATCTGGAGGAGAAGAAGAACATTTTCAGGACGTTTTCTTTCTCTAACCACGAGATTGAGAATGTTGGTGGGTGGAAAAGCAACATTCTCTCGGAAAATTTGATGGGAAATCTGTCACCTGCAACATCAGGGTCTGGAATTACCGCCGAGATTGTAAGTGCTCCTGCTCTTGTTGAGAATTCGGAGACTGCAGATTCGTATTTCTCGTCTTTGGACAATATTATCGATTTTGGACAGGACTGGTTGTGGTCGTAGTAGCTTTACATTGGTAAAATGTAACTTTCTCATGGCCGTAATTATAGATGGTCCGAGTGTAATCTCAGTGTTATAGTATTATTTCAGTTAATGGATAGAGATTGGCTTTTAGCCTTTTAGGATATGATTTTTGCCTTTTTTCTAGTAGGGTTTGTGAATTCCCAGTGAAGTTCGATGGTACTACTTTATGACAATTAATTAAGAAATGATATTTTTTATTTGGTCAAAAAGAAATGATTTTATAAGGTTTATTTACTAGTTTAAAATTGATCATCCTTGGAGTTTGACAAAAAAAAAAAAAGTTGATCATTCTTGGAATGCTGGAGTTATGGTTAAATTGATACAAAGATTTTTGAATGAATAAATTATGAAAACTCTTTGTAGATTAAAAATGTGCAATTGTATTCGAATGAACATCTAAAAACTTGAATTTTTTTCCTTTTTGGCAAATAGAATGTGCAAAAAATAATAATAGAAATTCCAAATACAAGTAAAACTAAAAAATTATTTTTTTAAAAAGGAGAAAAATTAGCAAAATTAATCTGAGATTGTTCAAATCAATGCTTCGTAGTAAAAACGATTTGATGGGCCGTAAGGGCGTGGAAGCCCAATATCAAATTAACAGCCCAATCTCGAACACAGAGATTTCACTCAATTTCATTAAAAGAATCCAGCAGACTATCGGAGAAGATCAGAACAAAAGTTCGGAAGAAGAAGAAGAAGAGGATGATATACAGAAAGTGGAGTCTGCTTTCCGGTCCACCGGTTATCCTCGGCGGAGCCGTAGTTGCCGCCGTCGCTGTCGGCATCTTCTTACAGAACGTATGTTGCTTCTGCATCTCTTGTTTGGATCTCTTTTGATTTTTTTTTTTTTAATTAGAAATCCCTATAGGTCGTTAGATCTATATCTTGATTGGCTGATATGTTTCTTCGCAATTTTCATGATTCTCCTTTGATCTTATTCCGATCGCAAATACATTTGACTAGTTGGCAATTGGCCCTTCCATTTTCGAACCTAGAGGCATGTAAGAAACGTTCTTTGATTGAAAGTTTGTAGTTCTGGCTTAGGCTCCTTTGGTGGATCAGAATTGCCTTTATTTGTTTTTTTTTTCAGGGTTGAATGTAGAAAGCCAGTTACAACGCTATAGAATTCTGTTTTTTTTTTTTCTTTTTTTTTGTGTTGATTCGTACTTAAAAGACTTTCATAAGTGATTTCAACCTTCTTTCCAGATCTTCTGGAGATTATGTTAATTACACACAACACATAAACAAGTTCATCTTTTGGTTTAGTATCATTGATCCAAAGATTTAAATTGGAATCGACTTTCTGATGTGTCATGATCAGGTTACGAAAGGGGAGCAAAAGAAGAATGTCTCACCAAACAAATGAAAAGGAAAATTGGAAGGTGTTACAAAAATGTGGTGTGAATCATTTGACCTGAAACATTTAGTTCATGCAGTGTAACCCAATAATGCTTTTTGAAGCTTTCGAATACACAGATATTTTGGTGTTTTAGTATCTTGTTGCCGGTAATAATATTTCATTTTGCACATTCTCATTCATTCTTTACATTGATCAGATGGCTCTGTAGAGTAAGAACAAAGTAGAATTGTTAGGATAATGTAACACGGATGTTCAGAGAATACATCAACAACACATCGTGGAGGCTCATGGACATTCCCTTAGATTGCTTCATGCAGCTCTCCTAGGGACTCTCATCCCGAACCCACGCTTCAGCTTATCGACCCTGATCATGCAGCATCAAACCTCAGATACATTTAACTTGAAACGTAAGGGCCAAAAAGAGAGATGTTTTATAGGGATTGTGAAAGCTTACGTTGGGGCGAGTTTGCCAAGACTATCTAGCTCTTCGCCGGTATCTTCGTCTATGACTCTACCTGAGATGTAAACAGTGTAGGATCGATCTCTGTCCCGTGGGAGACCTCTAGCATTGAGCAAGCGCAGGTCTTTCTGATGAAGCTCTCTTCCGTTCACAAAGACTCTTGTGGTTCCCCCAGCGCAATTCTCTGGCATTGGGTAATTGAGCTCTTCAATGAAAGGCTGTTAAGAAAAGGAGTTAGCTTTTGCCAACTTTTTTTTTCACTACAAATTCAGAAACTTTGATTTGATGTTTACCGGTAATATTCCAAGACATTGACTTCCCATTATTCCCCAGAATCCAGCTCTGTAGTCGTACCTGATGATACCAAGGAAACATAACAGAAGAGAACCATTAGGGCTAAGTAATTGAGACGAATTTACAAGATTGAAGGACCCTCGTGTACCAGTAGTTTCCCGGCCGGATTGGTCCAGCTTGCTTCTCTGCTATTTTCACCAGACGTTCAGCTACATGATGCCCATTTACCAAAACATCACTTCTGCCTTCGTTCTGTATGGATTTCTTTAGATCCTTGAAGCTATTCTTCACGATACTCGCAAATCCACCCGTCTTGGTTCTTCCATGGTCCTCTCTACAGTCATTTGCAGAATCTTGAGACGCTCCACTGTTGTGAGAGTAGTCATTAACGTCCATCTCAACTGCAACTGAAGCTTCTTTGATAGAGTTCTGTCTCATGGCTGTCTTGCTCAGTGTCACCCTGTCCTGTTCTGAACGATAGCTTTGGCTCCTTGCATTGATCGAAGAGTACCCGAAACGTTCTCGAAGAAGCAAGTCTGGAACAAGTTTCCTTCCTTTTGGACTGTCTGAACTTAGCTCGTCTTCAGACACGCTAGGAGAAGTAGAATCCGCAATCTGCATTTCTTGAGCTTTGTCGGTGATCAAAGCCGAACCAGTTGAGACATCGGCTGGTCCTCTATCCATTGCATCGAATTCGTAAGCAGCATCATCATAGTCATCAGAAGAGAAATTAACAGCAGTTTCCCAATGTAGCTTACTGTGAGTTTCTGCTTTTCTTGCTGAAACAGGATCGGTTAAGAGGATGAGTTTGTTATCAGCAAAGGAAAAATCTATTAAACCAGAGCACGCTCCGCAGCGCAGTCTCTGCTGCCTTGTCGTAGCAGAATCCGTTTTGTCTGGCAATTTTAGAAGTTTGGAGCAGTTTCTACAGTTTATAAAAGGTGCACCACCAGCCACAGGGTGGATTAGGCGAGAACCACCTGAAGATGATACAGCTCTAGTGGGATGACGAGGAGGAATAAAGGTTCGATGAGGACTATGCAAGGAAGAAGAACGAAACCCGATACTTCTCTCATGAGGGTAAAAGCCTATGTTATGCAGAGCATCAGGCAACCCTGAGGGAGGAAAAACTGAGCCTGAAGCTCTGTGATATGGATCATAGCAGTGGGAGCAAGAACAAGTTGACTGGTGAAACATCCCATTTCTCGGGTGTGTATTGAACAAATCATGACCGTTGTTGCCGATATACGGTCTAGAGTAGTGCGGGTGAGATGGCTTCAGGGTTCCTTCATGCATCTGGAACCTGAGAGGCTCTCCATAAGCTGGAACATGAGCCTGGTTATGCATCGGACCGTGCAGCAGAGAAACATCAGGGTTACTGTTATAAGGACATGGAGGTTCAGGTTCTGGATATTGGTGGTAATAGGAAGGACCTGCAACGTGTTTCCCAGAACTTGGAAACCGCAATGGAGGCTTTTTGAATCCTGAAGACCAACTCGGAATCTGCTGTTCTTTTAGCTTATCTAATTTTCTCACCAGTCCTGCTCTGTCTTGCCTGATTGCTTCATCGGTAGACACAGAACCTGGAAAGTAGTTAGAAGCGGAGAATCTGAAACCCTCGGAATCGCATCTCTTCGTTATTCTTTTCCTAGAACGATCCAAACCCGATTGAGAATCCTTCTTCACTTGATCACTGTGAACATCCCAAGTCTCTGTTTGACTAATTTGTTGGTGTCTTAAAGAAGTACTTGAATCGGATTCTTCTTCACTTGAACCAGAGTTAACTTGAGTTTCTTTGGCTCTATTTTTCACGGACTTGTCTACCACTGGATCTGCTTCGACACTCTCCTTGTTTTTGGCTTTACACACAAAACAAAACAAACAAACAAAAACTCTTTTGGGTCAGAAAAAAAAAATTACCCTTTTTACCCAGTCGACGTCACCGAAATCAAAAACCAGAATCAGAACATTATATGAGAGTGGTTGAAACATCAAAACAAGAACTAATCTCGAAATGATCCATTTTGGGTCGAACGTTCGTCATGTAAAGAGAAACGGAAACTAACCGCAAAGAACGGTTCCACAACCACCGCACTGGAAAAAGGAACAATCTTTAGGCTCTTGTAAGAGATTTTTGCACTTTGGACAACGAACTAGCTTTACTTCAATCGTCGACTCGGCCATTACCGGAACAGATTCTCAAACAATTGCTTTTTCTTGATGGGCTTTTCTTTAGGTCTCTAAAGAAATGAAGAAGAGGGAAACTAGGAAGAAGCTCTTTTTTCTATTCTTTACTCTTTTTCCAAATCTTCATTTTCCCGGCAAAAGTAAACATGAAGAAGAGAAAATCAGAGAGAGAGAGAGAGAGAGAGAGAGAGAGAGAGAGAGAGAGAGAGAGAGAGAGAGAGAGAAAGGGGGAGAGAGAGACACTCTGGGTTTATGCTATGTCTCTGAATTTTCCCTCCTCAAACAGCAGAAGATGGCAACATTACCGAACAATTTAATTGTAAATGATTAAATTAAAACGGCGTCGAAATTATTTAGCCTTCTAAGACAACCAGAAAACGGTGTCGTTCGGCATTTAACTTAGTAGTACTGTACTAATTATTTCTTCTGAAACTGTGACGCAACGCAACCTTGGGTTTAAAGTTTTAGGCGTTAGGCGTTGATTGTTAACTCAAGTCCAAATCACAATATTTGATTTTGTTTACTTTTTCCTAACATCAAAGAAAAAGACTTGAGCATGTAAGGTCATAATCGATTCATTATGGGCGGGACAATCTATAATGTGGGCCATTGCTTTCTATTTTATCCGCTAAGGAATAAAATTCAAAGATTACTGTTACTTTTTTAGATATTTTTTTGTTGGAAATCCAAGCTATTTCAAATTTTACTTATTACACATAGAGGCATTATAAATTATTTTGAAAAAACTGGCCATTTTACCCATCCTTTGGAACTTCTCGAACTATATGTACTCTGAATCAACAAATAGTGTGAATTTTACTCGTACCCAAAAAAAGAGTAAATTTTATTCAGATAAATTAGTAAAATACTGTTAGAAAATAGAATATAGGGTCCGAAGTGGAGCTCACAAAATGAAAAATATTAAAGAGGGAGAAACGGTCAAAAGCGAAACTGGAATAAAGGATACATTAAATTGATGAGGTTATGGAAGAGAGTAGTTAGTTGTCTATTTCTCATTTATTTTTCTATTTCAATTGTACTGATTTTGACTTTTTTTGTATGATATGTTTTTTTCATACATACTAGAAGACCTTATTGTGTCTTTTTATTATCGAGTGGTTTTAGTTCTCGATTCATCCGTTAAGAAAAAAAAAACAACGGTAAGAACTCTCTATCTAACATTTTAACTTTAGAAACAATGAAAAATAAAATAAATAGTTTAGTTAGTAAAATTTCAAAAGACTTAACGAGGGAAAGGAACCAAACTTATTCCAATTCATTTGAGAACAAAACTTAAAGAGAAAGACAGAAGATGCGGTCGAAGGCTAAACTACATATATAGGATTTAAAGTACAAAACAAAAGGTAAAAGCAAAATACAGCTTTTAAGTTTCAAACTCACTTCGAATCAGTCAAGTTTGTAGACCTACTAGGACATTTCGAACATTGAATATGGGCCTGTATGGGCTTAACATTAACCCCACAAGTAACACAGTTTCTTTTTTTCGCTCATACTGAAGTCTGAAATATTGATTGTTACGCAATAGGAAAATACCACATAATATAGATTCCTAATCTTTTTATAACCTGGATAAATCCCAAGACATTACCTTTAACCTCGAAGTAGAATGTTAGAGATTCCTACGGTAGAAGGTATACAGTTATCAAGAAAGAACCACATCGATTTTATTAAGAAAACCTTAATTAAACAATTTTTTTTTTTGGTTTTTCATCCGGTAAACGATTAAAAAGAAAAAAAAAAATATGTTACACTTTAGACAAACAATTTCTTGTAGTACGAATCCCACCATAAAATACAGTCAGACAGCTTCTTCTTCTTGAATGTTTCCTTGATTTTCTCATTCTTCTTTCTATTCCACCAATATTTTCTCCGATGTATAGAACATGTGGTCGTCTTGGAAGCAGAGGAATAGTCGTCTTTATCTTTATCCATCAGAGCTCGTAGACTCATACCAGACGGCCGAGTGAGCGGAGGGAAGGGCAGTAGTTTGCGTTCGATGATGTGAGCAAAAGAGACGAGCTCGTAAGAATCGTAGAGAGGACTCTCACAGTCCCAGATTTTGTGATCTCGACCACCACTGATCTTCTCTGTTACTGTGACTTGTGAGTTACAACTCACAGGGAGTCTTGCGTTTGTCATAAGTGAAAGGCTGAAGAGTTTCTCTACTTTGATTTCTGACGATTTCTTAATAGTGTGTTTCAAGGTTTTTTTTGTTGCTGTGTCTCTGTGTCAATGTTTGTTGTTAATATAGGGATTGAAAATCTGAGCTGGCCAGATAGGATTTTGTGTGTGAGTATATTTTTTTTATATAATAATGAATTGTGAGACGATTCTGTTTTTAGTAAAAAACAACGAAATACATATATTGTTCATAAATGTTCATGTATTTGATTAATACCAAATTCACTACTCAACGTAACAGTGTATGCATGTTCAATTTGTCAATGTTAGTCTGTAATCGTTCCGTTACAACAATTTCCAGCTATCATTTTTCCTTTTGTAATTTTTTTCAAAATTAGAAAATTTCAATACGCGATATTCCACTTTGGTTTTGCGACTGGTAAATTATTTAGGATACTTTTCTAAAAAGATTATAATTTTTTGTAAATAAAGATATAATATATATGGTACGTTATAGTATTAATTATCAATTTATCATCTATTATATATATATATATATATATATATTCGTGAAAACCCAATGCATATCATAAAGAATGAAGAGTTTGGGGTGAAAATGGCATGCAATGAACCTGTGTGTGTGGTATGTTGTTGTCCAATAAAAAGAGATACATACATCATCTTAAAGTATAAATAAAAAAACAATTATTATAAATTTTTTGGTGTATGTAGCCACTTATATATATAGAAAACACTTATTCACCCACTTATAATAAATCGATTTTTTTTTGGTTAAGATTGCAATCGTTTGATTTGCAATTCACATATTTTCTTATAACGTGGAGTATATACTAATACACATTAGTCCCCCAAAAAAATAAAACAATTCATTTCAGGCATGGACATGAATAGTCTGGAAGAGAATACATCAATGGATTGCATGCGGATCAAACATATATAACATCTATGTGAAAAATCTCTCCCCGTAAAAATGTATGACTAATTAAAATCTTATAACAACATCTTAGAAAACATTTTAACAAAAGGATAATGGGTCTTCTTGTGGACCGACAGGCGACAGTGAATTTTGCTACTATTCAGTTATAAAAAAATTCAATAGTGTTCTGTTTTGTATTCGTCTTTGAACTTCTTTTCGTCCAGCGGGTTTATATCAAGATGCTAAGACAATCACAATCTTGTCAGTATGATCATGATTCATGCATATGTTAAAAAAAAACTTACGTCTCAAGAGACGATAACGTTACTTAAAAGAGTTCGGATTATGAAAAGTTACTTTGAGATTTACATTAGTGTTTTGTCCACTCACACACCAATGAATGATGTAATAATCACGTATAGCTTCTCAGACAAAATCACACCACGATGGTTGTCTTTTTAAATTACTTGCTCATTATGTGTCTAGATTCCAATATTTAACGTCACATCAAGAATCCATTTATCTGCCAAACATTAATTGCACAAAAAGCAAAGTAAAGCCACTGTGACACATATATATTTCTATATAAAGATAAAAAGTTTTTCCACCTTGCGCCGAATTAAATAACAAAAGTAAACTATAACTATTGACAATAAAGACAATAAACAACAGAAAACCACTTTTCTTGATTGCACACACAATATCATTCAAAAGCTGTGCTGAAGAAACTATGCAACACATTCCCACACAGAATTTGCAGAACCTTGGCATTACTTGGCTTCACACATCTTGGCATCTTAAACTGTCCAGCCGATGAACCAAGCCCGAGAAAATGTTCTTGAACCTTCCTGAAAGTTCCTTTCTCGACAATTCTCAGCTCCAACGCTCCAATAGTCTTGCATTTTCGGGAACTCATATAGCCCGCATCGATGAACCCTCGGTCTAAACAGTTGCAGCAATCTTGGAGAACATCTTCGTTCGTTTCACCTGAAATCTCCCAGAATATAACGTAGTGTCCAGGATCAGTCGAGACATCGACGTGGCTTGAGAAGTCGATGACTTCGATCTTTTCTTCCGAGAGTCTCTTTGCTGCTGATTCCACGGAAAGCTGAAGGTCTCGTTCGGTGTTCTTGTCGATGTTGATCGAGAGGATTAGGTTTCTCCTGCATATAAATTTCAGTTGCGGAGTTTTGTTGTAGAAACCAATGATCTTTACCACATCTCCAAGCCGGTATCGATACAACCCTGCGCAATGAGATTGACTAAATTTAAGACATAACAAACAATGGTTGTAAGAGAAAGAAAGCCTTGTCTAGTAATTATACCTGCGTAATTTGTGATGACAACCTCGTACTCTTGTCCAAGTTTGACATCAGTTAAACCGACGGGTTCAAGCTCGCCATCTTCCCCTGTTTCAGACACAGGGAGAAACTCGAAGAAACCGAGATTAGGAATCACGGCAAAGGTAGCTTCCTCAGGAGACAAGCTCGGAGTAACATTAGCAGCAATCCAGCCTTCAGAGCTGCCGTAGTCATGGCTCACAAGAGGTAAATCAGCAGCGTAATGTCTCAGCTTTTTCACATACGGCTCCATGGAGCCAGTCATGATCCCGTAAACATACTTTGCGTTGGGGAAGAGAGCAGGAATCAACCCATACCAATTGCTAAGACTCATGCATTTGGAGCGTATTGTGTCTGCTAGCTCAGGGTTAGGTGTGAGCAGCTTCGACATTGCGTTACGCACAGATGGGACGGTGATGCGGTTGCTTAAGACGCCGTCTTCTATATCGGTAACGATCTCTTCCCAAACCTGTTCAAAGGTTCTAAACGCGTGAACTATACCGTGAGCGAAAGGAGCAAAGACGTATTGAACTTGGTCTCGGAACAGGACTCCTGATAAGAGGTGGCAGTACAAGGCTTGGTGGACATCAGGACTGAAGATAACTTCGTCGGGGCTACAACAAGGGGACTGTATAGATTTCATGCCGGCCTTGAAATTAGGGTTCCGGTAAACGTTTGTGGTTGCGGTTCCAACAGGGACACCTCCCGTTGATATGTACTGCTTGCTGCTGAACAGAAATTGCAAAGCTTTCCCATTCTCATCTATTGGAAATTCTCTGTTCAATGTTTTCAAACAACATCACCACATGTTATAAACCAAGTTAAAGGAAAAAAGTAATATTTTTTTTATAATCTGCGGCAACATTTATGTTGGTAGTTTCTCTGTTCATCTCAAATGGATGGAACAGAGAAAAGTGTGAAATGTGGGGAACATGATCACTAATTCACTATATACAAATATATATATATATATATATATATATATATATATATATACCTGTTTCTGAAGGCAAAAGCAGTGCGAAACAGTTGCAATGTGTTCTCCATTAATTCATCAGTGAAAGGAACAAACTTTGGACGGCCTTGACTAGTTCCAGAGCTGTGGAGGATTATAGCAGATTTCATTCATTAATCTCTGAGAAACAACAGAAAAGGAGATATGTTTATAAGAGTGAGTGAGTTTAGGCTAAAAGAAGGACCTCAAGGAAATGGCTGGAACGGGCTGGCCTGTGAGGATAGGTGAAGTGTCACCATCCACCATTCTTTTGATGTAAGGCTCTAAGTCAAGATCAGTGACTAATGGAACCAATGCTTTGAAAGCTTCTGGGTCTGTTGTGTTTCCATTGATTCCAAAGTTTTGTAAGTAAACGGCGGATTTGTTCTTCTGTAGAATCTCTTTCAAGGTCTGTATCTGGACTTGATCTGCGTCTCTTGTCATTTCATCGAATTCATCGATTACTCTGTTCATGTTGAAACTCTCCACTTTCTCCAACATCCTGAATTATACCAAAAAAGAAATAAAAGGGGAGGAAAAAAATGAGCAACAATGGCAAAAGAATTCATCAAAAATAGCTGGAGACAATCCGTACCAGATTCTCAGATTTAGCAAAAGGCGGCAGATTCTGACAGATTTGCAGAATAGCTAAGAGAAGGAGAGGGAGAGAGAGAAAAAAAAAGAAAGATAATATAAGGAAGGAAGAAACTTAAAGCTCTTTATGTTTATGAGAATCCAGAAAGGGAAAGTTTTAAAAGAAGTCGGAAAACTTTTTAGCAGATTTTTTAAAAAGGTGGAAAACGGTTTCCGGAATCTGCGCATACTCTTTGTCAGAGAAGCGTAAGGGAAGGAGGAAGACAAATTCAAAACAGAATGAACAAGACCACTCAACTCTGACGATGACTCCCATTTATTCACTCCCCAAACATAATTTCCCAATAGTCTTAACAGTTAATTTAAGGAAGAGGAATCAACAAATTAAGAGACCGTTGTTTTCGAGGAACACAATAGTTTTCCAGAGGGTTACAATCAGACCCCAGTTGGAATCTATCAGATTAGGAGGAGAAGTAAGAGACGAGAACTTTGGAATCTATCTGAGTATAAAAAAAGAAGAGAGAGAGAGAGAGATAGAGAGAGAAAAGTCAACGAGGTCGGAGCCGGATAAACTATTGTTTTCCCGATCAAAAGAAACGAAATACAGAGATTTGGAAACGCACAGCATAAAATTCCCGATGAAGGAGAGTGAGAGAGAGACAGAGAGACGTACCTGCTGTTGCTGCGAGCTCTGTAGATTGGAGGAGGATATAGAGATAGAGAGAGGAAAAGAAGAAAAAGTTGAGTGATTTTAGAAAGTCAGAGAAACTGTGAAATTTATAGAGTCGATTAAAAAATCAAAAACCAAAAAAAGGGGCAGAGAACAAGTTTGATATTTTGAAGGCGATTGTTCAAGTGAAAAGCCGTTACTGAGTTTTATGTCTAAATCTCTCTTCCTCTTTTTCTGTGACTCGCAATTCTCGCCGACGGGATTTCAGTTTTTTGTTTTTTTTTTTACTTTTTTTTTCCTCCGACCAGATTTCTGTTTTATGTTCTTCACACGAAGTTGGTCCAGTCCATTTAAAAAAAAAACGTACTACATAATAACACATTATCCATATTATATAAGACCATCTCCATTAGTGACATACTCTTAATTTAAAAATATTATTAAAGTATCTCATTATTCAAAAAAAATATCATTATTCAAAAAAAATTTGAGCATCCTGTCACAAATTTCAATCTCCATTAGTGAGATATACATTAAATTATTTTATTAATAATAATACTATTTTTGTACAATTTTTATTCAATTATAATTTATTTTTAAAATTATTTTAAATTTATTTTAAGTGAGAAAAAATTTTCATTTTTTACATCAAGTGAAAACTTAAATATATAAATTATATTAATTAGTTATATTTATTTATATCATCTATGATAGTAAAAATAATAAATACATAAATATTAATAATGTCACTACAAAGAAAATTTTTTAAATAACATAATTAAATATAAATTACATAATTTAACCTTTAAAAATAAATTTAAAATGCTAGAAAATATAGATAACATACAAGAAAAATATATACTTTAATCTTGTACTTTATGGAGTTTGATAGATAAATAATTTAATTTTATAATTTATATATATATATAATAAATAATAACATTTAAATTCTTTAATTATAATTTTAAAGTAATAGATATATAACTTATTTAAAAAGATAAACTATTTAAAAATTGACATGTCTCATCAGAGAAATTCTCAAAGGATTCTCAAAATTTTTGATATGAACCCATCCTCATTTTTTTCTCTAAAATTATTATTTATTTTTATAGTTTTTTAAGTTGAGATATGTATTGAAATATCCCAATAAAGATGACTCTAATAACGACGCCAACTATTTTTGTTACGGGTTCTCTAATACCAAAACTTTAGTTTAATTGTCATAGGCTTTGTTTGGATGCGATTTTTCATGTTACCTTGAACTTTAAATAATCTCGTGTGGACAAATTACATCGATAAACTTCAAATGAGATACTACACTAAGCAGTTACGGTAAAGCCAACTTTTGTTAAGAGAAGTTCTTGAGTGTTGGTTTATCTTCTTAAATTCTTGAGTGTTGGTTTAATAATGATTATGAAATTATATAGGGGTTTCAACAGTTTATATACTGATACTAGAAGTTCTAAATTAACATCGGATTAAATTTTAAACGTACGGCCATTGTGTAAATGAAAATATTTGAATTCAACATTATTAATTCTAAGACATATCATTAATTACTGGGTACAGCCTCATTTAGATTTAACAAATACTAAATACTGTTCTTATTAATACCACGGGTTGTGATACCAAATTAAATGAACAACGTTTGATAGTTTTTATGTTTGGTTTTGGTACATTGGGGACACAGATATTTCTATATTAAATGTGAGGCGTTTGGCGAGAAAAAAATACTATTAAAAATTATTGAAATTAGTTCCTTTCACAATTCAGTATATAATACGTTTAGACGATTTGCAAAAGTTTTATCCAATTTGAACTTGAGTTTCAAATTGAGTTTTTTGCAATTTCTATCAATTTCTGTTAAAATCAGTTTCATCACTTTTTTAGACAATAACGGCTATTGATCATACGACGTTAAGGCATACGACGTTATGTGCAATTTTTGATTTTTAAAAAAGAAATCCAATAATATATCCCTTCGGCAAGGTTGGAATTTATTTCCAAAAATGATCGTCTTTTTGCATCATTAATTCATTCATACTTCTATCGAGAAAATCATGAACTGGTTCGAATTAGTGGAAAGTCTCAGTTTAAAGCAGTTTAAACCGCTTGACCCCCCAAAAAAAGGTGTAAATACTGTCTACGATCTACATGCATGACACAAGTCAACACAAATCACATTTTCCTCCATCAATAAATATTTTGAGCTAAAGACAGTATTGTACCATGACACAACTTAATTAATTGTGGACGCTGATATGTAGTTTGCCTACCTAAATTATTTTTATAAATTTATCCATAATGGTTCTTGCTCGTTTGACAACAAAAGAAGTTAATCCTACTTTGGAAAATAACTAAGAACCTTAATATATGTCAATGAAGTGCGAGGTAAATGGATCCAAGTCCAACCCACGTCAAACAATGTAAATTACAACGATAACCTTGTTAACAGTGATGGAAGTAGCTTTTAATCTGATAATTTTGTCACGTGGACGATTATAATTAGTGTAGAAGGAAATGATCCTCTGGATTGCATTTAGTAACACCGAAGTGCGTTCCCCTATACACGTGACAGGTGCCGTCCACTTATATTTCGTATCGTCTCTTATTATTTTGTCGGTCACATTCTTTTCATTTTCCTTATTTTCGCCCCAAATGTTTCATGAAATTACGAGGAATGCCTGATTTTCAGTGGGCCTTCTTCATACGCCACTCCACTTATTTTTTATTTATTATTATTATAATTAGTATTAGTTATGGTTGTTGTCAACTTGCACTTTCCCTAAACACCGAAAATTAGCCAGGTCCATTAACAGAACAACAAAATATGTAAATCAGTGACGCATTAGTTACTTTAAGTACCGTTTTCTCCCTGGTGCTTAAAACCTTGTTTAAGTTATATTTATGGTATGGCCATGATTCACTTTAGTTGAAGTTCGTTTTTTTGTTCTTTATCTGTGGATTAGGGCCAGTTTCAATTGCAGACAGTTCTTTCATATTCTTTGTAAATATTATTTTTTGTTTATCTCCACCACAACAAGAGGTATACTGCATCCCAACAAGAACAAGGAGAATTAACAGACCCATAAAAAGTAAGAATTGACCTCAATAGAGGTAAGTGATTAAGATAAGACGAATAGGTATACGACACACAATCTATTCAATAAGCATAGTTATTTATTTGGGAAAAAAACTTAAAAAACCCTCAATTATTTAATATTTGCCAGTTTGAACTTTTTGTGTTGCCAGAAATCTACATGAATTAATTTTTTGGATCAAAAAACTATCTGAAATATTTTATAGTTCCAGTTTTCACCCCACGATTTCACGGCCGTTAACGGTCAAACGGAATTAATAAACTCTGTTATTTTCCAAAACAAGAAAATACTAAAAAAAACCTTCAACTATTTAATCTTTGTCAAAAAAATACCTGAACTTTTAATATTGCCAAAAACCCACACAACCTAATTTTTCAGTGTCAAAAAATTCTGAAATATTATACGGTTTCAACTTTTACCCCACTACTTCACATCCATTAATAGTTTTTCCCAGATTCATTCGCTGATGGTTATTTATTTGATATTGGTTTGTTTCTCATCATATACAACATTTATTTCGAAAGGCGATTTGAATATAAGTTCCTAACTAATCGACTCTTTCGAAGAATGATTTCAGTGGCTCATAATAGATTAATAAATATAAATTAGTAGGTAATCAACGGAGATAAAGTGTGATAGATATTTTTAATCATCTATGAAGATCATCTTAGTGGAGATTAAATCAGCCCAAAAATAAAATGAAGCACTCATCTACAGAATCTTTAGTCATAAATATATCTGAATTTCAAAAAAATATATCGTAATTTATTTCGAATTCTATTGGTGATAACTTTGTTTTTAGTTGTTGTAAACTCTTTGATATTTTGGGTTTTTAGTGTCATTTAACTCCAAAAACAAAAATTAGCTAATGTGGGTTTTTGGCAACAATAAAAGTTCAGGTATTTTTTTAGCAAAGATTAAATAGTTGAGGGATTTTTCAGCTTTTTTTTGTTTTAGAAAATAACAGAGTTTACTAATTCCGTTTGACCGTTAACGGCCGTGAAATCATGGGGTGAAAACTAAAACTATAAAAGATTTTAGGTAGTTTTTTGATCCAAAAAATTAGTTCATGTAAGTTTCTAGCAACGCAAAAAGTTTAGGTAGAAAACTGACAAATATTAAATAGTTGAAGGTTTTTTAAGTTTTTTTCTCTTTTTATTTTAATAATCATACATATTGATGTCTCCATGCATTTGTCATTAGTCTCATCGAATAATTTGCTACCATAGTGGTCCCATGCCCCATGGATGTTAATTATGTTGACTCGTTTTATAGCCGTCTTATATTATTTTTTTGTTTAGCTTTACAATTAGCCAATGGAAGCACACATTCGAATGTCAGACACTTCCAGCAATACATGTATAACTTATGTTTAAAGGGCAAATATATTTATAACTTATTACTTCCATTGAATTCTACTGCTATAAAATTAGGTTTATTTTACCAAGCGAGTTGATCACGCCAACACTATTAAAAAAATATTTTAACGACGCATATATAAATGATTTATGTTAATATTGTGATTATGTATCTTTTTTTTTGTCAGAGTTGTGAATATGTAGCTATTCGGATTCAAACCTCCACAATGCATCATGTTGACGACAAAAAACATAAACATGTTGTAATCTATGTAATCTCGATTTTATGGAAAGTAGTTTTTAGCTTTTACATACCAAAAATTTGTTAATAACCATTTCAAAAATTTTCTTCCTCGTTACTATTAGGCGAACCATAAATATATATACAACCTAGATCAGTCTTTAATTAAAAATGTTGCTTGTAACTTACGTGTGATGAGATATTAACAACGTTTTAAATTTATTTAATTGATATGTATCTAAAAATTTTCAATTTTTGGACGTGAGAAAAATCAAATACCAATGGTCTTATTGATAATTACAAAAAGCGTTTTTAAAGATACATACCTCCAAATCAGTGGCTTTGCTTTTTATGACGTTTGAACCCTTTTCTTTTACCACGTAAAATTATTACAAAAAGGATCGTATTGACTAGAATAGTGGTTAGTATTTGCATTCAATAACGCAATCATGTAATTGAACAAAAGGCTGAGACGTTTGTAAGCAAAAGTTTCATGAACAACAAAGTAACAGAATATAGCCACATTAAAAAAAAAAACTCATTTAGCTTACGCACATATCAAATGATTGATCCTTAATTATATTTGATAATTTTTTTTTTTTTTTTTTTTGGGTCAAAAAAAAATATTTGATAATTTTCTCAGTTTCACCTTTAGAGCTTTATTCTATAAACTAATCGATCATATTCTAGTGCTTACATTCTTACTAAAATTAATGACTAAAATTCAGCTTCAAGTTCTAAAATTTAGTCTGTTTTCCCTTTTACTTTTAATTATAACTTGATTTAAATCTCTGTCGAACACAATCTTTTATTTATTTTTGGCATTTCTAAATTTTGTACAAAATTATAATTTATGCATACATAATTTTTGTTTGAAAAACTTAAATGTCTAATGGAGACAGTATCATAACGTATTACTCATAGTCATTAGATTCATTAGTGAATAGTTACAAACCCAAACTTCTTTTTGCTGTTTGCCCAGTGACCAAAAATGGGTTTTGCGAAAACGACCACTAGTGTAGTACGCAATTTTGTTTCCGTCCACTTTTAATTGTATTCGTTATCGCTTATCATCACTTTTTGTTTGTTTTTCAAGTCATCTTCTCATTGTAAAGAAGACCCATCGTGTGAACATCTTTTCCCCTCGACGGCTAGCCGAAATTTTTAATGATTAAACACTTTCTACTTAACGAAATATTTTATTTCTTCATAGTAGCACAATTTAAAAAAAAAAAAAATCTACCATTACATTTACACGTGTTGCATAAATTTATACGACATGTCTCTGTATCATGTATTTTAATGTCTATGCCTCTGTGGAATATTCGACCGACCGAATTAAATGAGTTATAAAAGTTTTTTATTCTAAGGACTAGGCTGGTGAGTTTCGGTTTTATTTTCGAGTCGACCTCACGATTTGTGTCGACCAAGGTCAATGAGTGCTGAGCTGCCTATCCGATTTTTATGTGGCATTAATTATAAATTAGCATAAGTTAACGGTCTCATGTTGCAAGAAAGAAAAAAAGAAAGAAAGAAAGAAAGAAAGAAAGGGATTGTGGATTAGGTTCTGGACTAATGATTTTACAATGACTGTTCAAGGGGAGATTAGGTAGAGCCGTAGGGGTTAATGGCTGTTAATGGTTTTAATATTATCATTAGGCTACCTACTGACCATCGAGATGAAAAAAAAAAAACAAAGATGTGTGTCAAAGTTTGGGCTCAAAGGTCTGACATTTGTGTTGAAAGGTTGTTTTGTTTAAGGCCCATAATATTGCCTAATTGGATGGGTTTATGAAACATGTTTTTTCCATGAAATGAACTAGGAGGTAATCGTAACTTAATCTTTACAATATTTTTTTAAAGAAAAATTAAGATTATAATGTTCTTAATTTATGGATTCTTCTACTTTAGTAAACTCTTAGATTATTTGTTGTACAATACGTTAGCTACATATTTGCGTTATAACTTGCGCCAGAGAAAATAATAGATAATGTTACTTATAACCTCTTTTCCAGGTTAATTAATATATTAAATTTCCATCTCTTCTGTAGTGATATAAGATTGGATATAACTTCTGTACAAAGTGAATACTTTGCTTAAAAGTCTTCTCATTTACGCCCCCCCCCCCCCCCCAAAAAAGAAGGGTCTATTATTATCTTTATATATATAGGGGCCCCAAAAAAAAAGATTTTGATTGGAAAAAAAAATGATTGTGTTAAGCTACCGGGGAAATCACAAGATGAGTCACGTCCCTTCACATTTTTCCTGTAATGCCTGCCCATTATAGACATATAGGGTAGGATAAAAACATGAGCATTATATATAAGGAGGTACAAGAAATGTCAAGAATCTAAACAAGTTCTTTTTATGTTTTCACCTGAAGTCCTTAGCCATGGGTTGAAGAACGTGCGTTTTTTTCTCCATAAGCTTTGTTTCCTTCATAAACCTCTTGTTAGCACGTCTTCTTGATTCACGAGCCTCATGATGATCTCTTCCCTCTTTCTCAAAACTCTTGTCGTCTGCGTTACAAAGCTGAGAGAGAAGCACCACCATGAGATTTACACCCACCAGAGAAGTTGTCTCGTCTTCTCTTTTCTCCTGCTTGCGGTGTTCGATATTATCTTTACGAGACGAATCCATAAACCGAAAATAACACACAAAAAAACAACAATTATTGGGACCCGCGAGCTCTTAATTAGTCCCAAAATTAGTCGTTTTTCCGACAAGAAATTATCTCTCGTTTAAAAAAAAAAAAAAAAAAATCTTTTTTTGGTGTGTAGCCATTCTTAGTAGACTACGTTTTAAAAATATGGCTGCAACTTTTTGAGTGGTAGAGAAATAAGATTCTAAATGTCAATAGTCAATCGATAAGAAAAATGCTGAACTCAATGCTTTTTTACTGTGGTTTTGTTTTTAACATCCTAAAACGAATGCTTAATTAGTGGATTTATAGATATATACCGCCTAATAGAATCGATTTCACCTAAAATCAGGTTAGTTTAAAATTATATTTTTACAAATATCGATTTCACCTATGGAAAACAAATATTGTGTTTAATGGGCCACGAGAATAATCTACTAATATATAACGAACCAGCCCATCAAGTTTAAAAACGGCCCAGCACATAAACTGTTTTTTATATTGGAGTAGTATTAATTATTTCGGAATAGGTCGTGGCCTAATAATCTTCACATAATTCACGTGATCCCCCTCGAATAACGAATAGATTAAGCGACGTTGACGTGTTTTAATCTCCTCCTCTTAACAAATATCCCCTTGAAGTCTGAAGATCATTTCCCCCATGCAACATTCTTAATGCCCACGCCTTTTCTCATTATTACCAACCCTACCCCTACAGCCACTCATTGTTCTCACCATAGAGGAGTGGCAATTTCCCGTAAATAAATCCAGAAACAGCACCCGTCTCTTTAGCTGATGTCACTAACTCAAGATTATCAACGTAATCTCGTGTCGTAATCTTTTAATCTCTCTACTTAAGCCAGCAGAAAAAAAATCTCTCTCTCTTTTCTCATAAAGTAATAAAATATCAAATAAAATAATGTTCGGAAAATTCTCCGCCAGAAAAAATAAAAAGCATATGATTATGATATGTGGCTTCAAGCCTAAATTAATCATTAAAATAATAAAAAAAAATTTAAAAAAAGAAAAAAAAACAAGGAATGAAGAACGAATGATTCAAGCGTAGAGGAGATTCATTGTGTTTCGAGTCGATAATTTTTGTTTCCCGTAAATTATCAGTATTGCAAGTTTATAGCCTCTCCTTTCTTCTTCTTCTTCTTCTTCTTCTTCATTACCTGTGTGTTTTTGAATCGCTTCCTTCAAGTTATTTTTTTGAGGTTTCCTCGCTTCTTCTCCAGTTGCCTCACCGTATGGAACCACCGCTTCACTCTATGATCTGATTAGTGATCTCTCGGTATCTGGAGTGGTAAGCGATTTGATTTTGTGTATTTCTCGTTTCGCGTAGTTTTTCCATGATTGGTTTTTCGTTTGCTGAATTTTCACTTAATCTTCGTAGCTTCTAATTAGCTGCTTGAGATTACGCTGGCTATACGTTTGAAATTTGCTTTTCCGATTTGCGTGTTTTAAGTAGTTTAGAATCTCGACATACGGAGAATTTTAATAGATAGAATTATTTCTTCTTCTTTTCTTCTTCTTCTTGTCGGTTTGATTCTGATGCGATTCAGTTGTTTTTATTATGGTTATGATGATTAGGGCATGGAGGGTATAGATTATTGCCTGTGCTGAATGTGGATGCCTGTTATGGAAAGAGTCGGTGAAGAAACAGTGGCGAGTAACAACATAAAATTGAAAGGACGAGTGGATGATGTTCCTTGTAAGCTTGATGGTCGTCAAATGGTGACTGAATCAGAAACTGGGAACGATTCTTTGAGGAGCGATTGTCCTGGAAGCTCAGCTCACAGGAATGTAGATATAAACAAGCCTTCGGAGGAATCTGCAGGAGCCAAGATTTCTGTTGAAGAGCTGACATTGGGAAACTATAGGGTAGTTCAAGGGATTAATAATAACATGGATAGTTCTAGGGCTGGCAAGTTTGAGCATCTCTATCGTCTCGCTAGAGGTTCTGCGTTTAAGGCAGGAGAAGGGGAACTTGATTCTCAACCTCGTGACATGGATCAAATGTTGTCAAGAATCAGACAACAGCTCGCGGGAGCTCCTTCCGAGAGGCAAAACTTGAAACCTTTTACGAATAGGAGGAGCGATCAGAATCTCGAAGCCTTTTCTGAACGTCTAAGAGCAGCTGGCGAGAACAGCATTATGAACGCTCCTGCTTGGATTAACGAAAGTGTCCACTTGAAAACGCCCTTGACTTCTTCCAGTTTTTCTCAGATGATACTTAAAAGAGCTATGAAGGGGAAAGGAGTAGTAGGGAAAAACCAGGAAACTCCTCCTGAATTTGTCTGTGATCAGATATAGGATGCAAGGGAAAAAAAGGTGGGA